>NC_090802.1:66800174-68000174 GCF_036512215.1 Solanum lycopersicum
GAAAATTGAGCATCACAATTATAACATTTAAAAATGATTTAATTGGAACAGCTTTTAACGTGATTTGACCAAATACAAACACAGACGACACCACATAGGAGACATCAGTACCTCGGTGTTCTGAAAGGCAAGCCTCCAATCATATGCAGCCATATACATGGTTTTCTCCTCGTATCCAATTCGAGCCAAGTTAGCAATCAAAACTGCCCAGACAAAGTATCCTGGAGCAAAGTAATCTGCAGCAACAAGTCCACTAACTGGCCTAACTCTAATACCAGGAGGATCCATCCCAGTTTCATTATCTAATGTCATGTGGTTCACCCAGCATAGTGGTCTGCAAAAGACCATACATAAAATTTAAGAAGTGAAAGAAAATGCTAGCAATGACGACAGAGATTTAGTTCTTACGGGGTGAGCTAGAGGTTAAGATGTTTTCTATTTTTGTTTTTTGTTTTTTTAAGGAAAAGGTTTTAGGTTAAGAACCATGACTTTGAAGTGGAAAAAATACAAGAAAGAAAGTAAATATGAGATCCTTTCATTCCTAAACAGAAGTCTCTTACTAAATCAGAAAGTCGCACTGCCTAACTGAAAGATGTATTACACTGTGAGCCGTGAGGCTTACAGTTCCTGAAGGGCAAAATTCAATGGGCAAAATTAATTATGGTGGATTCCCTATTAATATTTTTCAAACCTTATAGCTAGATATTACTAGTAGTTTCTTTGACCGAACAATTTCAGTGTATTCAATGCCACAGTTGTTCTATCCCAAAGACAGATGATTGTTTACAACAATTTCAGCAGTATATCCCTCCCAGAGGTGAAATTTATTCATTGCACTTGCTCTGCCTCATTTTGTGGCCTTGTTTGACTAGAATGTATATGAGGGGAAAAAATGGAAATTAGTGGGCTTCTTTGTTGAAAAGGAGTAACCTGATGTTCTTCATTTCCTCTTTTTGACAGATGTGTCATATGATGCTCAAAATTCACAATATAGTGGAGCAATAGTTCGTATGAGAAACTTTTTCAATTAAGCAAAGGATCATGTAAACCAAAACAGATTAAAACGGATTGTCCGCTTGCGAATTGAGACAGGTAGAATATCTAAGTAATTGTTCTTGAGTATAACCGTCCATTACGTTCGGAAAAAATTGAGGCTAATTAGAAGCTAGTTTCCGCTAAGGAAATTGAAATCTTTAGTTTGTTTCTTGGTCAATCTGGAAACAGCAGTGTAATATGATTAAGGGTCTATAATCCCATCTACTAAACCATATAAGTTGTAAAGCTAGATCTTTTATCATGACTATAGAATTGCTTTAGTAGAATTAACTGATGCAAGAAGTATATCCTATATTGAGCTTTGTATTAATCATCATGGATAATTACTATATGAACTAACGCCAGAAGGAAGATATTCTAAATTAAATCAACTTAAAGACACTGTATTAGTTTGTAAGTTGTAACTTTGACAGACTTGAAATTGCAAGCAATAGAACAGCATAAAATTAGAAGAAGGTTTCCAGTGTCAAATAGCTTCATTATTCAGCAATATTTAGCTGAAAAAGCTATTTCAAGAGATAAGATCAGTGCAAATATCCAGCTGAAACTAAGATAAATCATGCTTATTGCAATCAAAACAGTATTTAAGAACCAAAATCTTTGCAAAACCAATTACCCAGAACAGTAACAGACAGAGGCATTACCTTTTGTACACTTCTCCAAAAGTCCCGCCCCAAAGCCGCTTCCGAAACAATCCTTCAGCACACTGATGTCCTTCCCACAGTTCAAGTCCACACGTGACAATTCCAGGAATAAATACCACCGGATGCTTAGCCTTCAACCCTTCCTTCTGCAACTTGATGCCCGGTGGATCAGGTAACGGGCCTGTAATCGCCTCCGTAACATACTGCGGGAACGACGCCGGCATAGCATTGTATAAAAACAACAAAATCCACCACACACAACATATGCATCCTACGAACCAACAGCAATTATCGATACACGACCATTTCTTCTTCTTTCCAGACTTCACATTCTTCTTCCTACTCTTCTTATCGTCTTCTTCCGCATCAAGCTTTGGCTCCACATCCGGTTGAATTTCATTTTCAGGTGCTTTTCTTCTTCGTAATAACGACATCTCTTTATCTTTTATTTTACTTCAATTAACATAACATACGGAGAGAGCTTCCTATGTTCTATAAGAACAGAGACCACCGGAAGCCGCCGCCGGCAACGGCTGAAGTATCGGCGAAACAGGGAAGATAATGGGTGACTGAATTAAAAAAAAAAAAAAGAAAAAAATGTGAGTAATTTAGAGATGGAGAGCTGTGTGGGACCGGAGGTGTGCTAAACAATTAATTTACGTAACGTGGCGTGAAATATTATATTATTAAGATACTATTTGATTGGTGAAGATTGTTATGTACATTTTTATTTATTTAATATTCTGCGTGTCACAGAGTATCAAAGGCGCCTGTTAACGTCACGATTCATTTTTTATTTGATTTTTGATATTTTTATTAAATGTAACGATTTAAATATGAATTGCGTAAGGCCTATTAATAATGTTGTGGAAGAATTATATATCTATATTGTTAAGTAATGGTTGTATGGAGAGTAGGGACACAGCTAAATAATTCACAAAAGGTCAAACTTTTTGAGTAGGGGGGCTGAGTATGGAGGAAAACAGCCAATTGTCAATGTTACTGCTGTGGAAACTTCTAATGTTGGACCCACCTTTGATTTTTTTTTATTTTGTATTTATAACACAATTTTTGAATTTGCGAAAAAGGAAAAAGGTAATGAACGTTTGAAATAATTTGCATTGTTGAATTATTTTGTTTAATTTATTGTTGTTTACTTTTGAATTTGATAAAAAGGATAAAAGCGATAAACGTTAGGTGAAACCTTTTACCACGCTTTCCATCTTATGGGATATTAAATTATTTGTTTCACATTTTAAAAATATATATTTTGCTTGTCCCTATTAATTAATTATTACATTATATAAACAAATGATGTGTAATTTTAATCACATGTCACGTAGATCTATAGTTAGTTTTCATTAAATAAAAGCTAACATGTGTCTTGATATGTAAAGTCTTTGATTTGGATAATGGAGGGGGCATTTACTTATCTGATATGCATAAATCTTTAATTTAGGTATGGTTACATATGTTTAAAAAAACTGATTAAAATTATTTTTTGCTTGTTTAACTATTTTGTTTGATTCTATTTATATATATGTTTGAAGTTCATATACATAATATTAAAGTTCAAATAAAAATGAGTCAATATTATATATATTGTCAACGTTCAAGTAAAAATAATTAAAATTCATCTATTTTTGTATCATGTGTTTAAAATATTGTATATGCAAAAAAAAAATATTAAAAATATGTACAAATTAAATAATGCTGTAACACTGTCAAAAAAAATTATCGCGTAAATTTTTATGCGAGTTGATTCAAAAGAAGTTGCCTATTGTACAAGGCTTTTAAGATTTCTTTGGTTGTGATTGAACATACAATATAAAATTATAAGTTCAAGCAATATCTAAAATAAAAAAGACATGATTTGATTTCAAAATTTTAAAGTATAAGATTTTCGTCTAGACTAAAATTTGATCCAAGAAGAAATCTTAGATGCAGATTAAGAACAGAGGAATATTTTGGACCAAGTGGCGAGACAACTGTCGTGCGAAATATAAGTGAAACTCTAAGTCCGTGACATAACATTCCAATTATCGAAATATTCGCGAAACTCTAAATTCGTGACATAAAAGCCCAACTATGCCCAACTATCTTTTTGAGGAAAAACGTGAATAAGAGAAGAGTTGGGTTAAGCCCAAATCATTCAGTAGAAGAAATTTGGGCTATGGCTTCAATTCATTTAAGTTTTGTTCTTATCATTGTTTGTTGGCTTGAGACTTTTGACAATTAAAAAACTACTTTCAACTTGGATGAATTTCCACAAGAGTTTGAATTTATTTATCAAGTGTTGCTATGATATGCAAAATTGTCTTCATCTTTTTATGCTTGCAATTATTTATCAAACTTGATTTATTAGGTAAA
This sequence comes from Solanum lycopersicum, assembly GCF_036512215.1. Classification (NCBI taxonomy): domain Eukaryota; kingdom Viridiplantae; phylum Streptophyta; class Magnoliopsida; order Solanales; family Solanaceae; genus Solanum; species Solanum lycopersicum. Next base: position 66,804,245 of record NC_090802.1, read on the forward strand.
CTTAAGCTCCAAGATTAACTTTATAATCGTCTATATTCTTTCCTAAAGTGATTTTGTTGTTTGTTGGTGTGACTAAAGTGACCGATCTTTTAACAAAAAATTACGTAAAAAATTAAATTTATACTATTTCTTTATCGCGACTAACATTATGCATTAATATGTGGGCAGACTTCGAGTTTGTATAATTAATTACGTTTGTATATAAATAATTCGTCAGGATATATAAATACATATGTATAATATACAATAATTTAACCTATATACATATACAATTCATCTCTCTCCCACTCTCTGCCCTCTCTTGCTCGCCTCTCTCCTCCGTCTCCCCCTCTCTCCTCCCTCTCCTAATCTCTCTTGCCATATATACAAAAAATACAAATGTATAATATACAATTATCTAACCAATATATACATATACAATTCACCTTTCTCCTACTCTTTTCCCCCTCTCTCTCCCAGTCTCGCTCGCCTCTCTCCTCCATATAACATGTAGCTAAAAATTGTAATTATCAAACTACAGCTATGGAGAGTAATCAATTATTATTAAGTAGCTATATATGAAAGTTTCTCGTCTTTTAAACCGACACAAAAGGCACCAGTTGGGCCACTCTCTGTGTTTCGATGAAGGTCTTAATGCTCGCATTTTTGTGGTAACTCTTTTGGAAAAATTATTTGATTAAACACATTTTACTATTACTATATATATTATCACTATCTATATTTTCAAAATATTACGCATCTTATCACTAATTAAGAGTCTTCAATCAAATATTGATACATATATTTTTTTCTATCAGATATATATATATTTAAATACACTAAAATACATAATATTACAAAGTAGAGTGTAAGTACCACCAACTTTTTTTCAAAAGTAGTAACTTGTGTTTTTGGTTTTGAGTTTCTTTGTCTTGTGTTTTAATAGTAATCACGGAAAGAAAGCGGGAAACATGATGGTGTTTTAATAGTAACCACGGAAAGAAAGCGGGGAGCATGGTGGTGTTTTAATAGTAACCACTGAGTTCACTATTTCTTTTGTGGATCGTAAGATTAGTAATAATTTTGGAGCAATTGAAAAAGGTAGCAAAGAGCCTGTTAGACAAATTCATGAATTAACTTAAATATTCGTCAATTCAACTTCTTAAACTAAAAATAGTCTAATATACATGTATAATAATTACAAAAGGTTTACAAATCGGCTAGTTATTTGATTAAAGATCCGATTGATAGATAATCTGCTAATAGATACGAGAACGATATTGCACGAGGAGGTATAACAAATGATAATACATGCAAGTTGACCTGAACATCACCCTCAAGAGACAAAGGCAGGTGAGTTTTTGCATCATGATTTCACATTCCAATTTTCATACCATGACGTGTGAACAAAAGTTCAAAATTCCCTCTTTAATTCCCTTCTCTTTTCATTTTTGCTTTTAGGTGTTTTGCTTGATAGAGAAGCTGAAGAAATTCCAAGTTTCCTATCTAAACATCAATTGTATTTTAGTGCAAGCGTGCAGTAAATCACCTTGGGATCGACAAAGATTACTTTTTTTTTTTTTTTTAAAATAGAAGAATAAAGGAAAAAACTTTGATATACTTTGGAGGAATATGGAACAATCTTATGCTCTTTTTTCCTTTATTAAACTTCAAACTAAAGCCTTTTCTTTTTCTTTTCTTCTTCTTTCTCTCTTTCTTCGTATATAATTTGATCCAAAACTTTAACTAGGCTGTTAATACTACTATTTCATCATTAGTGGCGAAGTCAGAAATTTCGTTAAAAATATTTATTGACCTATATATTTTCGTATAATTTTCTATATATATGTGTGGATTTATATGCTTCAAAAGGATAAATCGTTGTAATTCGATTACCTATCTCTAGTAGGGGCCGGAAGACCTTTAGTCTTTTGATTAAAGTAGTGGTCATCTGTTATTGAAGTAGTAGTTTTCAATTTTTTATGAGATATTTTCCAACTTTAATGGATTTGCTTGGTGGAAGCTTTTAAGTTGTCTTAAACCCTAATAAACCCTTCACTTAATGACTGAGCTCTCATTATGTGAATATATTGAATTATACTGTGGGCGCTGAGTTTTCAACAGTGATTACGAAACATAGCCGATTTTTGTTTTCTTTCTTTAGGGCCGGCCTATCTTGAGAAAGAAAAATCCAAACTCACTTAGGTCACGTTTTGTTAGGGAATAAATTATCGTAAGATTAATTGTTTCAGAAAAAATTATCGTAAAATTAACTTAGGCCACATTTTGTTGGGAAATAAATTGTCGAGATTAATTATATCTTATTTCTCATACCAAATGAATCATTTTAATTAATTAGAGCTCAATTGCATAATGATTGTAGCAATTACTAGTATAGTAGTAATTCCTCCTTGTTAGCAATTGGTATACTAGTTGTAGTGGAAATTATAAGCTCCCACACAATGAATACAAATAGAAGAGGATTAATCATGATTTTGATGTTATTATAAGTTTCAATTCACGTTAATAATTATAATATATCATTATCGAATTTGCAGTTTTGCACATACATATATATGGTTTACTTAAATTCTTAATCAAGCCTCTAAATCTATCCTCATGTACAAAGATATACATGTTATACATGTTAACTATAAAATTATGGAATGTGCTATAATGTACGAATCTTTCCACTCTTAACCAAAGTTCAAATATGTTACATTCAAATTTTCGAAACAAAAAAAAAAGCAATATCTTATTTTCAATTCTACATCATGAATATCTGAATGACTCTGATCAGTATATTCCGGATACATGATGATTTTTTTTTAAAAAAAATTTGATGACACGATATAGTAGCATTAATAGAAGGAGACAAATTATATTGGGATGAGCACTAACATTGATTGATAAGACAAGTGTAATAGGTGCAATTGGAGGATAGCAAAGAGTGAACTTTATTTTACATTTAACATGACTCCAACGTAGTACAATGTTTTTTCTATTTAGTGCCATGCATGGAAATAGAAATCAAAAATGGATTGACACTTTATCCCTACAAAAATAAAAATAAGTTTCCTCTCACTTTCATGGATTGTACATTTTGTCATTTCAGTATTTAAAAGGAATCTAACTCCCTTCTTTTTATATTATTTCCCCTAATTTTATGAATCTTTTGTTTTAGTCTTCTCCTCTTTCATTTCCTCACGTATATCATATCACTTAGACTTTAAAGATTATCTTTTTAATAATTGTCTTATTCGAGCCAGTTTATGTGTAGGACTTAGCTGATTTTACTTAATGTTTGTTGATGAAAATATCATAAATTAAAATTGGAAATAAAATGAAAAGGGCGAATAAATAAAATCTCGCTTTTTTAAAGAGATTCAAAGTCTATATGGTATTAATCTTCATCGATACATAATATAATAACACGACAACGTCAAATAACTCAAACAATTTCAAATTATTTGAAGAGTATTTATTATCTTTTTATCCAACATACTTATCGAGTAACTCTATTTATAAAAACTTGATCAAATAAAAAGAAGTCACAGCTGAAATTGATCCCACTTATAAATTCATTTTGGAATTAGTATTTTGAAAAAAATGTTATAAATTACTTGTTATAATAATGAATTGTGTAGTTTTGCTTATGCTAGTAGAATTATGATATATGAATTTGATTTTTTTTAAAAAATTATTTGTAGGTCAATTTATTTATGAATCGTCATATATTTGTGATATTGATCCGTTACTCCATAAAGATTGACAGCCACGAGTGCAATGATTAATTTAGCATTGTGTAAATCATGTTTGACATAAAGTTGGCCACTTTTGGGGTCTCTTTCTCAAAATCTAACACATATCTTCTACACAAATAATAATTATAATAATAATAATGAACGACTTGGAAGTATACACTTACGCACATCATTGAAATTTCTACCATCTTTCTTTTATTATGATAGAGACTTTTTTTTTTTCGATTTCATATAGTAGTCTTTTTTTTGTAATCGTATTAAATCTCCAAGATAAATATTCGTCCATCGAAAAAAAAAATAGTAAGAAAAATAGATTAAAATGGGTCAATAATTTCGAGAAAAAAAAAATTAACCTTGTATCACATAGTCAAAGTCCCAAAAAAAAGGCCATTTTAGTAATTTGGATTATTAAAAAATGTTTAGGTATTTTTAGATGCTAAAGTTTAGATTAACTTTCTTTTTTATGGTCGATCTTTACCTTTGTTGATATATAGATTAGGTAATTCAATTTTGATGGTCTAGCTCCGTTATTATTCTAACTATTATTATACTTGTTCCAGATATAAATTTTATCTGGTCAATTTATGATGGTTTGATCCAATTTTTTTAAAAACGCTTATTGCGGCGAGTTTTGGATGAATTTGGGGGTGGAGCGTACTAAAAACGTTTTGGGCGCAAATTAAAGGTGTCGATTCATAGGTTCGTAAACTTCAACCATGAAAACGTAAGTCATGGCTGTTGTTTCTTTTTATTCTTTTTGGTTTTTAAATTTTTTTTGTTTTAAATCACATCTTTTATTGTTGTTGCAATGATATTTCTCAAATAGTGATTGTAATACTTTTTCCCATTGTTGGTTATTAATACCCTTCTCAAATCAAAATCATGATATTTTTCTATATACTTTAGGTTATTTATTAAAATTTATTTATAAAATAATTGATAATACTTTGCTTATTTTGTGAATAATAAAATTATAAAATTAAATATACATGAGATTACTTCTATAGATCTATACGACTTATGTTATATCCCGAGACTTATGTGTCTCCTTATATTATATAAAACGTCGTCTCACGCCCTCATCTTTTAAATCATTAGGCTTTGATCCTTAAAGAGAAATAAAAATTACTCTTATGAATCCTACCTTTTTAAGACCTATTTTTAGTGCTACAATTAATTGGTAGTTGAGATATTTAAGGAGTATTACTAATACTAAATAGAAAAGAGAAGTTTGGACAAAAATCTAATAATTAGAATTTAGAGCTATTACTTAAATGTTTTCATAAATGATTGTGCAACAACTAAGATATAGACGGGGTGGAGGAATATTTTAAAATGATTAATAAAGTTCCCATTTTTTCCTCTTATAAGGTTTTGATTCATTTCAAAATAAATTAAGCAAACAATAGTTAGAAGTTAATTAATCTTACAATCAATTCTTAAGAAAATATATTTTGTTAATCGTTCAACAATTTTTTTCATATGCTTACCGAATAAATTTATTTCTATATAATAGCTTGCTAATTATACAAGAAATATAAATTATATTAGAGAAATCTCATACGGAATTTATCACCTGATATCAACTAACCTAATTACCTATACGGACATTATTAAATTATCTTTATTACTTTTTTTTCCTTTCTATTTTAAAAGTCTTCCATTTTCTCAAATGTTAAGGATAAGAACTAAGGGAATATATCTTCATTCTCTTTTCCCCTTTCAAAATAGAAATTATTAATTTTAATAAAACTAAAAAGGGAGATATTGTTTTGGGGAAAAGAAAAAGAAAGATAATGTTGGAGATTAAGGTAACATAATTAAATAATATGCAAAATTGTTATGCCAAAAGGAATGTCTAGCTTAATATGGCACATTGCTTCATCTTTAAGACTTTTTTTGGGGCTATTTTTTCAGTTTTTCACACTCGTCATTATTTGATTATTTATTTGTATACAAAAAATTAATTATATTCAAAGATTAAGTAATAAATAAAATAAATTTTAAAAGAGAAATACTTATATAATATTTCAATTTTGTTAGAATAAATTATATTCTGAATAAGACATAATACCAAATTGTTCACTAGTCTTTTCTTTCACCCTCACTTGTAAAATCAATACCTACTCTTTATTCATATTAAAAATACATAATTAATACATGAAGTAATTTCGATATAATAAAAATCTAATAAATGAACGGTCTAAATTATGTCTTGTCAACTATTTTTTTGAAGTTTATTTTATTAATCATAATGATCAAAATATAATAAATGAACGGTCTAAATCATGTCTTGTCAATTATCCTTTTGAAGTTTATTTTATAAATCGTAATGATCAAGTAGAGTAAAAATTTACATTTTAACAAGGATTTACATTTTAGTAAAAACTTCACCATTATAAATTAACTTTATATATAATTTTATAAGTGAAATAACGATGAAAGGATATTGAGTCATATCTTAATGAACGATATTAACCATAGTTGTAAGCGATAATCCGCGCAGATATCATAATTATCAGGAAAAAAAAGAAGAAAAGCAAGAGGTATATATTATTTTTCTTTAATATTGTAGCTTTTTAAATGTTTTAAAAATGTAAATTCAAAACACAATATGGACAAAGACTATTAAATAAATTTCTCTGGTTCTTCAATTAAGTATTGTTACTTCTAGTATGGCAAGACAGACTACGAAGAGCGAGTAATTAATATTTTTTAAGAACCTAAAGAAGTTAATAGTCATTATTTTTTAGGTGCATAAAGTAAATTTATATTTGTACAAATAATTTACGAACCACAAGAATACAAGTTACATTTAAAAAAAAAAACATTGACGGAAAATCAATTGTTGGTCTCCCTTTAAGGGATTTGCTCCAACCCAATTTATATTATATTATAATTTCTTTTTCTATATTTACTTATCAAATTATATTATTTTTAAATATTTAAAATATTTATTCAATTTATAAAATTAATAAATAACAAATAATTATAAACAGAGAAAATAATTGATCGAGAATATAATAGATAAAATATTTATCCTTTCTTGTACAAATAATAGAAAAAATAAGACAAATAATTAGGAACGAGAAGTATTAAATTAACATACGTATTCCTCGTGAAAAAATAAATACGTATTGCCATGTCATCATTGCCAAGTTTGCAGTGCGTCCTTGTTGGACCACCCCACCCCCTTACTAACCCTCACCCCCAACCACCACCTACCCACCCACCCTTCCCCTGTTTTCAAGTTTGATAATCATATAAAGCTCAAAGTAGAACAGAACACAGAAAAAAAACACAGTGCTCTCTCTCTCTTCTTCAGGCGTGTCATCCAAATTACAGTCTCTAATTATGCTCTGTTTTCTCTCTCCCTAAAACCATCATCAGTTATCCATAACTCTTTGTCTCCATTGTCTCTTCTTCACATTCCTATTATTATTATTACTATTGTGTGTATGTGTATGATGATCAATTCCTCATTGACATCACTATTATGCCGCAGCTTTTGACTCATCTATAACAGACAATAAAGAGATTCCTTCAATCATTTTTCACCCCACTCCTTCACTTCCCCTGTTTTTCTTCCTGTTGCTCTGTTTCTTTTTTCTTCTTCTATAAAAATACTCAGATATGGATAGGTATAGTTATCAACGGGAGAGGGAAATTTCTCATTCTTCAAACCCATCTTTCTCTTCTACACTTCTTGACGCAATTTACCGTTCAATTGATCAAGGAGAAGAAGAAGAAGAGATTGTTCTTTACAAAGAAACAATGCGTAAGAAACAGAGCAACAATATGGAGAGTTTTCAAAAAGCTTGTATGATTGAGAAATGGATGGAACATAAAGCAAGTGAAAAAGTTGTTGTTCGAAGAAAATCTATAGCTGATTTCGAAAGGAATCTGATGAACTCGAGCTCGAGTTCTTCAGATTCGAGCTGTGGGGGTGTGTTTTCTTCTTCAGAAACTGAATCCAGTTACAATAATGTAGTTATAAATTCAGCTGGGTCATCTTCTTCTTGTTATGGTCTAAACAGGCCTAAACCAATCAGAACCTCAATTTCCGGTTCAAACCCTGAAAAACACAGCAAAAATCAAGCTAAACAGCTCAACAACTATGGCGATTTCCGCCATAATCATCCTCCTATGGAAAGAGATTTCGCTCCCAAAACCAAAAGTGAAACTGGTTTTGTGAAGACGAAATCAAAAGCGTTGAAGATTTATGGAGATTTAAAGAAAGTGAAGCAACCAATTTCCCCGGGAGGTCGATTAGCAAGTTTCTTGAACTCACTTTTCACTGCTGGAAATACAAAGAAACCCAAAGTTGTTTCTTCGAATTCTGCAAATGCATCTTCTACATGTTCTTCAGCTTCTTCATTCTCCAGGTCATGTTTAAGCAAAAGCACACCCAAATCCAGCAGCAACGGAACCAAACGTTCCGTTAGATTTTACCCAGTGAGTATCATCGTAGACGAAGATTGTCAGCCATGTGGACATAAAAATCTGTACGAAGAAAAAATACCCAAACCAGAGTCTCTAAAGAATAATATCAGAAACACCGTTAACGAAGAGCTCAAATTTCATTCAATGGAGAAAAATCGTCGAGTAGAAGAAGCTACTAAGGAGTTGCTGAGAAATTATCAGAGAAATTCAAATTCCCAAATCAAGAAAATGGAAATTTTCGACGATGAAGATGATGACGACGATGATGGTGCAAGTTGTGCTAGTTCAGATTTATTCGAACTTGATAATCTTTCTGCAATTGGAATAGATAGTAATAGGTATCTCGAAGAATTACCCGTTTACGAAACTACTCATCTCGATACTAATCGAGCCATTGCTAGTGGTTTGATTTTGTAATAAAAGTGTATTATTTATTGTTAACTAATGTAATTTTTGTAATTGGTTTGATTGGGGGTTTTATTTTACATTTGAGAGAAATGAAATTTCTTCTCAAAATTAATCTTTGATATCTATCTTGTGTATGTATGTGTAACTTATTTACATCAATTTGCTTGTTTGCTTGAGGAGAAAGTAAACTTATCTCTTTGTCATAGATAGAGTATCGAGTCGAGATCGAGTTCAACTGAGTTATAAATAATAATATTGAGTTAAGCTGAATTCAACCGAGCTATTTATAGTATTAAGTTCGATTTAATAAAATTTTGTTAGAGTATAACTGAGTTGAACAAATTTGAGTTTGATTCTCTAATAGTTGATTTTACATAGTACTATGTCATTGGAGAAATTAAATTAATACTACTAGTAGTTTAAATTGGTAATTAAATTTAAATATGATTGAATTATTAAAAGTAAAATAAGGTTAACTTAATGATTTTTTTTTTTTTAAAAAAAGTTCAGTATAATAGTTGTTAAACTCCAAAAATGAAAAAGGAGGATTATTGAGAGATCATGTTCACACGAGAAGAATATGAAATAAAAGCAATTCAAGAAAAGGTCACAAAGGCAGATCGTTGTATTCATCAAAGAGAGAGTTCAGACTGTTTATTTCTTTTCTTTCCCTCCGTTTATATGAGCTTGTTCACGTTATTATTTTAAAATTTAAAAATGAAAAATTATTGAAGGTTAATAGAAAATAATTTTTCTTTTCCATAAAAATAAGAATAAAATAACACATCTTATTATAACTACATTTATGAAATTATACTGAAATTATTGATGTTATCGTTATTCCGTTGCTTTTATTGTGGGTCCTTTTTATTTTTGCTTGAAGATGGCGCTAGCATCACTACCATAAATATCCCCTTCGAATTATCAAGTCAAAAAGTACTCCTACTATAGCTTATTTATCAACAAGAGTAGTACAAATGCTACTTCTTCAACTTGGATACATTTATTATTTCCTTTATTTTTATTAACTATATTTCACTGCTAGTAAATGCTACTTTTACTACTAGTTTTTTAGAGAAAAGTTGTTTGTATTGTTCCAAAAGAGTGTTAATTAATTAAGTAAGATACTTGAGAGAGAAAATAAATAAGAATTTAGGCTAATATAATTAAAATTGAAGTTATTTAAAAGATAAGATAATAAGAAGAGGAGGCATTAACCATGATGGTAATTAATAAAGCAAAGTAAAAATGTGGATGATGAAAATGATAATTGAAGGAAGAAAAAGATGATCCAAGGATAAAAGAGGGATTGCTCATGGTCTCCAAAAGTTTAGGACATAAAATCTATGGTCAGATTTTTGTTGGGTCACCCTTTACCTTAGTATTATTTTTTTATATTTTTTATTTTTTACTCGATATTCGATATTTACTTCATCTCAACTAATTCAAATTTACTATGAAAAGTTTCAGTTTGGGAGTAAAACATTCTCAATAATTTTTGCTAAAAGTTTCAAAACATAAAAAGGTAAACACTTTGAAGCAACTACTCTCATTTTTTTCATTTCTATCTTTTTTTTAAGTAATAAATAAATAAAATAATAATCACCCAATTTTTAGAGTTATAAGTGAAATTCAACTAAATATGTTCAGATAATTTTAATTAATATCAAAAAATATTTATCATTCTATCGCTAGCTTTGATGATCCAATTCTTCCTTGCTTATTACCACCACCTACTTATGTAGAAAAATGAAATAGTCCAAGAAATTAATTAAGTATACTGACAGTACTTGTTTGTGTACACAAAGGTCAAATTAAAGGGTCTTTATTTTTCAAAGGAACTGTTTTTCTTCTCACCCCAATATGCCAACAATATACAATTTTGTTCCTACTGGAACCACATAGATATGATGACATCCAGTGGAACTCTCAAGAAACTATATTAAAATTATCATAAAAACTTTATATTATAATTATTAATATTAATAATAATGTGTGGTTGTCCACATATATAGATCAAACATTAATAGATTGAGGCCCCTCATTTTGGAATCCTAAGTTGCTTAATAACTCTATTTTAAATATATATACACAATAGTAATATGTGCTTTGAGGTTTTTCTTTTAAAAAAATTTATTAAATATGTAGGAATCATCAATAATACATAAATTATAATGGAGAGATTAGTAATCTAAATAATGCAATGCAAGAATTGTTTTTATTAGGTGTTTAGTATAAATATCAAGTATAAATTAGTATAGAATGTATAATTGAAAATTTGTATTGATTATTTGATTAAATGTTTGTTTTACTTACAATGACAAACAAAGGTTTCTCCGTCACGAATCAATGAAACATTTATCTATAAAATATAATTTTTCTATCAAATTAACTCACTGAAAAATATATGATAAAAATAAATTCTCATCCAAATGTTGAGAAGCTTTCTAATTTTTCATATACAAATATTTTTAGTTTTTTTCTCTTGATTCAATTAAGATATTTATGAAAATAGTCACTAAATATTTTTGTCGAAAAAACTTTAGTGGGAAAATAGTTACTCCACCTTTTAGTACTGATTGTTACGAAGGTTAGTTTTTTTATATATAAATTTTAGCGTTATTAGTTATAACAATAATTTTATTTTAGAAAAATCACATTCGATTTCATATAAAATAATATATATGCCTTTATAGGACAATTTTTAAATTTACTACTAATAAAAAGTTTTATTTTTTCGGGACTAATAAAAAGTTTCTCATTTTCTTATTCATGCTTTTACTATTCGTTTGATGATTAGGTTTAGTTCATTTGTTACTCATCCTAGTACTGTTAACTTTAATTTATTAATTAATTATATAATTGCTGGTTAGGGGCCAAATGTACAATTTCTACAGCTAAAAGTATGCCTATTGTGAGCTGTTATACGTACTTGAAATTTGTAAACAGTATACTAAAGCAACTTAATTAATTAGTACACGTGATGTCCACGATCAAAAGTTCAAATTAAAGTAATTACTCTACTAATTAGCAAATGTAATGTTAATTATCTTGTGATTACTGTAAAGATATGTGAAATCTAAGAAAAAGGAATGCTAAGGAGAGAGAAACATATTCAAAATTCTAAATTTATTAATTTTGGGACAGAACAATAACTGGGTTTAGAATAAAATATTTATGAGTTAATAACTCGGTTTAAAATAATTATTTATGAGTTAATAACTCTTTTTTTTTTTTTTTCAGTTTCTCACTTAATTATTATGATTTTGATTTTAAACACATTTAACCTTCAATCACTTGAAATAGGTCTTTTTGATTCCTTTGCTCATTAACAATTATAAATTTTCCAATGTACAATAATAAAATCAGTATAATCTTACCAGTAGAATTCTGAAAGGCTGAAGTGTATACGGACCTTATCACCTACTTTTAAAAGGATAGAACAATTGCTTCCGATAACGATCAACTAAAAAAAATAAAAATCAGCAAAGTACAAGTGTAAAGAAAGTTGTAATGAAAATATGAAGATAGATAAATATTGACATTAAACTACTAATGTGCATATTTGACGGTAATATTCTTTTAAAAATAATTTTAATATAATAATTAATCACATAAAATAATTAAAAAAATACATATTTTAATATATTGAAAATACCATAATATATAAAACATATGAAAATAATTTAAAACGTTAATATATATAATTTTAACGTAATATTATTGAGTTTTATCAAAGTCATAATTTAAAGAGGTGGACCTTCTAACTTAATTAATTAAAATAAGTACCCTACAAGGGAAGTTAAAAAATAAAACAGGAGATTAGAGATGAGGACCACTAAATCATAACAGTTTGATACGCTAAACTATATATATTCTATGCTTAACTTCCACATTAGTATAATATAATATAATCACAAAGTTAAGGGTAGCTTGAACTATAGGAAAAGAAAAGCCTATATCCTACTTATAGACTTTGAATTGCCTATGCTAAAAAAAAAGATAATAATTTTTTAATTTAGGACCCATTTTTGTTAGTTCACAACCAAAGTTTGATGGCTCTAGGACTTTAACGTACAATATTTAATGTAATTAATTATAGAAAAGACTTTGAAGTGTATAAAAAGGCTTACATCAATAAATTTTAGTACTAAAAGAGAATACTCATTATCAGTTAATGGCTCATTTAAGACCTAGCTAATATATTGATATGCTAAGACTTTAAGCTATGATTTTTAAATTTCATACTATATACTAAAATTTTAATTAATTTCATATATGAATACGTACATAATGCTTTTTTTTTTTAATAATCATGCACGCCTATAAAGTAGGCATGTTGCATGCTCATATTCCTTGTCCCATTTCACATTACACTAAACTAGCTAGTTAAATTAGTGGTACAATATGTCTTATTTTGCAGGCTATTAATTTCATTTGTATGGATAATTATATGTAATTATCATTAGTGAAAATTACTAGTTTTTCAATGCAATTTTGTGCTAAATATATAATTATAAGTAATTATTATTAGTGAAAAGTTACTAGTTTTTCAATATGTCAGTGAGAATTTGTTTAAATTTCACCTTGTGTTTTTTCAGTGAGCTGATTTGATAGGAAATGAATGGAAAAATATAATCATGTTTTGTCGGAAAACATTTGTTTCTAGTTGTGCGATTGCATGAATGTATGTAGATCTATTTTAATTTTTAGTTTCTGATTCCAACATTTGGTGTCTATATATTGTTCTTGTTGTAGATGAATATTTAGATGAAGTTTACCTCCTTAATTTCATCCTTCCTTAGATGCATTTGTTAATTCACTTCCCTCAATGACAATGAAATAGAAGATTGTTTTATCTCGTAGAATATGGAATTGCTAATTTCATCCTCGTATTTATCTCATTCCACATGTCAAACGGTCTTATATGTGATGACCGTGTTAAAATTTAATTACAATCTTTATCAACAAAAGTTAATTAAACTCAATAACTATATATGAAATGTGTGTCTATTTTTTTAATTTTTTTTATTAAAAAAACTTTAGTTATTCATTAACCAAGGAATAGTGGGGAATCAACATTAATCATGAGAAGAAAAAGGAAACTCCTCTACTCAAGTCAAAAGTTGCTAAAAGAACATTCTCTAAAGTTTATTTAGTTTGGATACATATATAGAAATGGATTTTACAAATGAAAAAAATTCACAAAATAATTTAATTTAATACATGAAGCTTTGTATATATTTAATTAATTAATGGCGCGTTGAGATAAGATGTTAAACTTGCTTTATAATATATGGTTGGTGAGGTGGGGAATTAAGTTAAAACTTCAATTAATCATGAAATTAAATAGGAGTCTAGCCGTGAGACCACTCTGAGTTGACTATTTTGTTTAGTTTCAAACATAGAGATAATCATCATCCTAATCTTCTCCATAATGTAAAGTTTGACACAATTACTAGAACTAGCAGCTAGTACAATTTTGATTTATAGTCACTGCCTTGGCAGCGATTTGATTTTAAAAAATAAATAAAAAATTTAATTAAAAATCAATGCAATTTGATTTTTTTTTAAAAAAGAAAGTTATTTAAACTTATAAAAAATAATAATAATAATAATAAAAAAATTGAACTCAAGTCAGCTGTTGCAGCGACATAACAAAATATAATAAAATATATATATATATATTTTGAAAATCGCTTCTACGAAAGCGATTTTGTTTAATTTTTTTTTTAAAAAAATAAATCAAATTTGACAAATCGTTGTTATAGCAGCGATTTTGCCGTTTTAGTTAAAAATAATAATTCATATACAGTTTTGAAATTTTTGTTAACATTTTTCACCCTTTAAACTCCAAACTCGACATAACTCGGTCAATAATAAAATAATTACTAATAATTAATTTCTAGGATAATCATTAGTTAGTGATCTGGTAAATAATTGATAATCAACTGTTGTTAGTAGGTTAAACTACACTTACAGCCGGAGGTAAATCTAAAAGTTGGTCATAATTCATTAGTTGTGGTTCAAATATTGTATTTTTTAAAAAAAAACATATAAATTTAAAACTCACGAATTTAAATTTTGATGAATTACATCTGACTATACTAATATTGAATAATTATAACACATATATCTGTGAACCTAATTAGCTAGCCAAAAAAATCTGTAATAATATGTTGCCCCAATCAATAATTAAATGAATGTTTCAAACTCTATCTGAGTTGTTACAATCACAGCATAGTTAGTGTCTTTTTTTGTGCATATCCTAACAAGATCCAACTAGAACTCATCTTTGAATTGTATTATTCTTATATATACTATAATTATATAAAATTATTTCTTATATATATTATGTGTAATATGCTGGATTTGTTATATACCAACCATGCACATGGAATTTTCATATATGTGGCTGCTGTTACTGAATTTATCAAGTGTGTGGGACATATTGATTCAAAGTTATATACTCAAAAGAATGACACATAAAAGGTAGAGATTAAATGTTTTTTTGTTTTTATTATTATTATTTGGTTTTTTGTTCGATATGTTGTGTATTGTTTTTTATCTTATATTATTTCGTTATCGTTATTGCGCTCGTATATGTATCGAAAATAATCTTTCTGTCTCTATGAACTAGTCTCTACGAGTAAGATCTATTGATTTCCCTAACTGACTTGTGGGATTACACCGAAGATGTTATTGTTGTTTGGAATTTGAAAAAGAAGATTAATCAATTGGTTCTTCATAAATAAGTTGTTGTTTTAGAAGGGTGCATAGAGGGTCATAGAGTAAGGTACCTACCCAGACAAAACTGATCCTTTTGTAAGACTGTGTTTCATCTGTTCTTGACTTGTTACCATCTTTTTATTTATAATATTATTTGTCTATTGTCTGGTCTTGATGATAATAGTTTCTCTATATTGTCCTTTCTCTTCAATTAATTTACATGTATTTACAATGGAAACATGATATTTATATTATTCGCATCGTTAAAAATATTATTGCAGTCGTATTAGATTTGTCTCTAAATTCATAACTTTTGAAAGATTTTATTAGAATTGAGCTATAGTTCTTTTTACGAGTTTGATAAAATTTTATAGCTTTAACCTTTAACATTGTATTTGTGTTAAAATTTCACTTAATATATATATTTAGTTGTTTCATAATCGAATAAATTTTCTATTTTAAAAAATTCAAAACTCATAAAATTAAAATCCCAAATCAATGGTGCTGTAATTATTATTTGCCTGTACGTTGAACTGCCTTGTCGTGGAAGCTAGGGCTGCACTATGGACTCCTTATTGATTAGTCCTCATCCATAGAGAACAATATATAGATATTATAGCTCCAAACATCGAGTGAGAAATCAAAAAATGAAAATATTTTATAGCCATGAAAATGCTTATGCATGGAAGTTCTGGAGTACTATATGTCTTTAAAGATCTGATCTCTTTCTTAACCTTTTATGTTCAGTCTAACATCGTTATATAAATCGAGATTACAAACGAGATGCTTAACCAATAGATATACACTCAACTAAAGCTTTTTTGTGCTTAACGCATCTTGCTTCACAAAGAATTCCCAATACTATTTAGCCAAGATTTTAATGTGGATTTCATATAGGAAAAAAAAGAAGAAGAAATAAGGGGAAAATTATTTAGAATATCAAATATTTAGCCTGTATTAAGTACTATAGCTGTAGTTTAAGAAAATTATAATTCGCGGCTATAGTTTTCACAATTCTTTCTATTAGTCTAATTTGTATAAATACAGATTTTATATAATTTGGTTTATGATGGTATAAATCCAGAATTTTGTATATGCTTACTCTATTTATTTATATACAATTTAGAATAAATTACCTTATTAGCATATTGACAAGTAATAGAGGTCTAAAAAATTATAAACGTACAAATACATAATTTGAATAAATAATTATTCTATTTACTTACAAACGAAATATAAAAATGGACCAAAATATACTAATCATAATTTCTATAGCAAATAAGACTATACTTATGAAACAGAATTATCGAATCTATAACTATATTTGATATTTGTAAAAAATTTATTGTGAAATAATGTGTGAGGACAGGGTGAGGGCCCAGTTTTGATCTGGCAAATCTGTATATGTGGTTTGGTACGGGCCCAAAAATGACTTTTGGGCGCACGTGATGGGCTGGCCTGCATCTACAGTACCCATTTTGTCGCGCATGCACACGTGCGTTCCTTCTTCACCGATCCCTATTACTACCCAGTTAACCCCCCCCCCCCCCCCAATTATTTTAGAGTGGGTTAGGTCGAAAATGTTTCGAGAAGAGATGATTAGATAAAATATAATATATATATCAAATTTATCAAAAATTATAAAGATCGGAGATCATATAAGGGTGTCGAGTTGGTAAATAATCGAACATGTCTAGTTTCATTTGATTTGATTTTGGTGTTGTTATTATTTTCTTCAATTATTATATTATTTGTGTTGTTATCGTTCTTTTTTTTTTTTTTTAGTTCTTACTTTACATACTTTATAATACTTGATACTCTCTATGTTCTTATTTACTTGTCTATATTTCTTTTTTTTATCTGTCTCTATTTACTTGTCAATTTTAACAAATCAAGAAAGGACAACAATTTTTTTCCTAATATGCCCTTATTTAATTCAAAAAAAATTTATACTATTACTAAGTTGTAATGCATGTTTCTTGGAACAAAAAAATATATTTATTATACTCGAGGAGTTGCATAATCTTTTAAGTTAAAGATAAAATTGTAACTAACCTATAATAATAATTGATGGCTTAAATATGTGTTTCACTTTTAAAATAGACAACTAAATAGAGATAGAGGGAGTATGTTTTCTTTATGTTAAGGGTGTATTCGAAATAATTTATCTATCCTAATAAGGTAGAATTAGGATAGTATAATGTGTAGACACTATCTTCACCGGACACTATTTATAATATAATGAGTATTTAGTTATTGTAATTTTTATGTCTATTAATATAACTACATTTTATAATTAACTTCTAAATAAATTGAATCGGAAACTCCAATATTGCTCAAATATATATTTTTCTTACTTGAAATATAATTCTCCAACAAAAAAAATCAATTGAAACTTATTTCTTTATCGGTTATGTGATCTGCCATTAATATCTACTTTTAGTAGTTATACTTTAAAGTGAGAAAAATATGCCACTTAACTATATTATAAAAACATTTAAAAAAAAAAAAGCACACACGGTTTCTATTATTGGTTTAGCCAAAACACAGTAGGGATATAAATATTTTAGGTTTGTTTAATATACCATTCATTTATCAACACCTGTAGGTGTAACTTAAAAAGATATCTTATATTAACATCGCTATTGAACTTATATTCATTTTTTAAAAAAAAAAAAGAAAATCGTTTAAATAAAATTAATTTAATTTTAGTTATGTTTGAAATGGATATATTTATAATTTTTATTGGAAAAATGGTCTGATATATTCCTGAACTGTGTTATTTAAAGCTGACATATCCCTTATTATTAAAGTGGCTCATATATATCTCTACTTATAAATAAATGACTCACATATACCCTTTTTCTCTAACGGAAATGAAAAAAAAATAATTTTAATTTTAATTTTTATTATTTTTTTCCAAAAAATATAATCCCATATCAGTAAATTTAATCCTCGTCAAACATATTTTTTTTGACTTTTTGTTTCAGTGACAAATTTATAATTATTATTTTGATAATCAAATTTATTTATGTTTCACTAATATTTTTATAAAACTTATTGTAGAATCAAATTTTTTATTCGAATACAAAATTAAACTACAATACACACATAAAATAGTTTAATTTTTTTCTTCTTTAAACTAAAGAATGAAAGAAAAAACAAAACAAAAATAAAAAACTCAAATAATTATAATAAAAGAAATAAAAAATAATTTATGTATGAAATAATTAAAATATACCTTAAACTTTAATAGAAAAATCATATATACCCCTAAATAATTTTTTTTAAAAAAATAAAAGTAATAAATATAAATTTTAAACTAATTTATTAACTTTCTACAAATGAAGAATATATGTAAAATATTTTATAATAGCAGAAGTGTATGTAAACTATTTGTATAACCATAAAAATATATATAATTCACTTTTGTAACGATAAATATATAACCTCAAAATAATAAAATGAAGGATATATCGAACCTTTTTCCTTTTTTATTTGTAAGAAAGAAGAGACAGAGTGCAATGCAGCTTTGGTTAAAGTTAAAGAGTGAGAGGAATAAAGAAAAAGTAGTGTACAATCTATTTTTTCAAAGTAATACTCTTTTGTTTTGGTGATCCCAATGTTATATTCAATTTTTCAGTATTATTATTCAAGTGGATGCAGCTTTTTGTTTTCTTTGGCTTTTATTGGGAAAGAGTAGAGTCACTCCTTTTTCCTTTTACGATTTTTGAATTTCATATCCGATTATCGTCGTATTATTTTTATAATTTTTTTTTACGATCTTTTAATTTTAAATTTACACATAAGATTAAAGAATATTATAATATAACATGATATTAATTTAGAACTACAAGATATATAGCGAATCAAATTTTATATTAAATCAAATTAGATTTTTTAAATGGATGGGATATTGTATATTTTGCTATTTTTTTTCACATTTATTTTGTAACAGAAGAAATAATACAACTTTTTTGTGCTAAAACATTGGAAGAGAGAGAAGTTGAATATAGAAGATATTGGTATTAGATAACTCAAAAAGATAATTGTAATTTAATAGTGTAATAAGTAGAGAAAAAGAGGTTAAGTAAACTATGTATCAATTTATAGCTAATTTCCTTTTACATATTAATTTTGGTGGTGTAACTTAAATTTAATTTTTTATTGCTCCTCAATTTAACTCATATATAGTTGAACCAACCTTTTTTTTCTCCTACATATAATTTAATAAATGTTCTAGCCTTTTAAAAATAAAAATAAAAAAGCCAAAAACAAATTTAATATACTCCTAGTTGATATTGCTGTAAAATTAATGTTAAAAGGACAATAGTAGATCAGAACCGAATTTACACTTTAGCAAACTAAATTAATTTTCATAAATGAAGTTTTGTTGGTTAATTAATTATCACTTCCTTCGTTCTAATTTGCTCGTATTATTATTTATTCTTTTAATTCATGAATGTTTATTTTTGATATTTCTTTAATTTCAACGTGTTGTGTAATGTATTTAACATTATTGGATTAAAAAAATTACTTCTTAAAATTTGTATAAAATTAAAATCAGATAAATAAATTAACGAACGAGACGTTTGTGTGGTCAAAGAGTCTTGAATGCATATATTGAAGAGTTGCATCAGTTTGGTTTTATGATGGCAACTGTTGAATTTTAATACATAGCACAGAGTCATTGACAAAAATAACCCCAACTAACCCTAAGCAGCCACGTGGAAGGATCCACACCGCTAGCTATAACATGTTCGATAAAACTTTAATATTAATTCAAATAAATATTATA
The DNA here is from genome assembly GCF_036512215.1 of Solanum lycopersicum. Taxonomy (NCBI): domain Eukaryota; kingdom Viridiplantae; phylum Streptophyta; class Magnoliopsida; order Solanales; family Solanaceae; genus Solanum; species Solanum lycopersicum. The sequence goes on from NC_090802.1 coordinate 66,824,366, forward strand.
TTAAAAGTTTACTTAGTCTGTCGCATAAGTTATCTAATGAAAAATCTAATCGTTTTTTGTATTTTATATAGAAATTATAAATTTTTAGATTTTGATTTTGATTTTGGACGAAATTGTACGATTCTTAATTGATGTTTTTTTCTATTGTCTGCTTGTCTACTGTAACTAGACTCTCCAGTCACAATCTGAATTACTGCTATTGTCTACTACTTTTATTTATTTATTTGACAAGGCAACCATATATAGTTTCTTTATAAGAATCACACGTTTAATTTAAGAAATTGACAAGAGAAAACTAATGTATTTAATTCATAATATGACTAACTGAATGGTAAAGACATGCATCTATCAAAAATGCATCTCTATCGTTGATTTTGTTGATTGATTTGAAAGGGAAATTTTGGCGTACTTAACTGGTAAATTAATTTATCATGTCACTAGAATATTACGAGTTTAAGCTTGCAGAAATACAAGATAAACTTTTCGAACTACTACACACAGTGAAAGCTTATTGCTCTACATAGGATGATTGTATACGGGCTAATTAAGTACAACTAATAGACGACTTTTAATCTTTGAATCTAGTCGTCGTTTTGTTCTAAAATTCAAAACTCATAAACGTAAAATCTTAAATTAATCTTTACCAATATCTATTGTCTGCTTGTCTAGTGTTACTGGCTCTCATGTCGCAGTCTAATGTGTCAACTGTTTGTAATTGAAAATTGAAAATGCAAGCAAAGATTGACAATTGCAATCACACGTTTGGTTTTAAGAAATTAAAATAGACAAGAGAGAGATGCATTTAATTCATAATTTATCTCACTAATGAATATTTCATGGTGGGTATATGAATCTAAAAAAAATAGTTATATTAAACTATCCCCCTCTATATTATATACATGTTACTTATTTTATATTATTTCAAACATGATTTGACATATTATCAGTTAAAGCTATTTATTTTTGAAATTTATCATTTTAGGAAATATTTCTCATAATTATAATAAGTTAAAAAGCATTTAACTTTATTTCCGTGAAAGAAGAGATAAGATTTCTCAAAGAAGAGAATAATATTGAGTGTCCCACTAGTATATTGCCCATGCAACTTAGGGTTTAGAGTCATGAGTATACAGATATTACTATATTATATAATTTCTCATTTATATTATGATGACTAGTTTGATTTTATTTTATTTCATTTCTAGTGATTGATGGTAACGTACTACCCGTATTAATTAAGCATAACTAAATTATAGTAGAAGTAATTTTTGAGGAACCCGACATCATGTTTTATAAATGACTTCCACTAACTTTGATCTGATTTTGATGGGACAATAATTCTCAATGTCAGATTTTCTTTGAGTAAAAAAAAAGGCACAACACATACTTCTTTCGTTCCAATTTATACGACTCATTAGTTTCTTATAACTATCTAAAATATATATATTTCTATGTTCATTAATTATTTAATCATAAAATACTTGGCCATACCGGTAGTTTCATAAGTTATTCTTTTTTTCTTAAACTACATAATACAAAATGAGACAAAGGGAGTAATTAGACATTCAAACTTGATTAGGCAAACAACTTTGAAAGTGTCATATATTTTAATTTGATTTCAACTGACTACTGAACTCTCTAATGAATTCATCTTCATTGTGTTTTGTGGACACCAACGGTGACATGATATACATAAATTCTAGAGTGTTCAAGTGACACAATGAAAATAGAAAATGTCTAGAAGTAATACTCCAAGTTGAAGTGTATGTATAATTAGTTGTTGAGGTCAAGTTAGGATTTATATCTATGCAGTATGCTAAAAAACAAACAAACATGAAAGGCATTTAATTTTGAATTAAAAACTCGCAACTCCATCATTTATATTTACCTAAATATTCGGCCTCTGTAACTTTCAAATAATTATTATGTGAACTTGTTTCCACCTAACTGAGTGAGTATTTTTCAGTCTAGTTTAGTACTCCTACGTAGTAGTACTAAGCAACAAAACATTAAAAGGCCATTTTCCTGCAGGAAAACATTGTACAATGTTTTTGGTTGGAGGGGTTAGAAAATAATTAATGCAACATTTTGATTGCTATACCTTCTTTTACTTGGGTTAATTTTTTATCCCCAACTTCTTGAGTTGGTGGTCTACTGCAAATTAAAGTGTCTATCTACCTCTCAAGTAACGCTCGCATACGCAGTATTCTTCGCCCATCAAATTCAATTTGTGAAATTATACTAAATATGTTGTTTAACCTCAAGTAGTTCTATGAGAATTGGTAAGTGTAGGAAAGTGAAACCCTACTCAAAAATGTAAAAGGGAAAGTCACTATGAATAGGGATAGAGACTAGACAAGAATGATTGGACGTTAACCACTTCCTCAGCAATCTAAAGTGATCGATATCCCCACATATATATACTATATGCTAGCTATATGATTTTATTATAAAGAATTACCTGACATGCACGAAAGCACTGACCCCCAAATATAATTACTGAAAAAAGAAGAAATACTCCATTGGTTACCTGTCTTGTTCACTGTTTTCATACACAAAATTTTAGGCATGATAAGTTAGGCCCCTTTCTTGGACTTGCCGACTTTTCCTATGCTTTAGGCTACTGTACACAAATTCGGTTCATTTGAAAAATAAAAAACATACATAAATAAAGTGTTAATATAATTTGATCTATCTTCCGGGTGTGCATTGACTCAAATTTCTATAGAGTTAGAAAAAGTAAACATACACATCCTAGGGTGTGCATTGACTCAAATTTGTATTAAGTTAGAAAAAATAAATATACACATCTACGTCGTACCGTACGCATCAGTATATCCACTTGATTTATTTAATACAAATTTAAGTGTCTACTCATGCACTACACTCAAACATTTTATGGGTATAGATACTAGTTGAGTTAAAGTTATAAGGACATACTTATAAGTAATGTCTTTGAGAAATATTGGGCAAACAACAAGAAACTACAATCTAGCGAAAAAACTAATCTCAGTCTTCATTAAATTTTAAAAATAAATTCTACAATTCATGCCAAGAATGCCATCGAAACCGTCTTATCTACTTTCATAAAGTAGGAACAAAACTCAATACACATAACCCATCTTAGACTACACTTATGAAATTATACTAACTATATTGTTGCTAACTTGCTATTCAACGACTCACAGTGGAGTTAAACAAGATGACTACATTAATCGAGGGATGCATGTGATGGTCGGCCCATTTCCAGTTCTCGACTTCTAAAGTCCAAATGTTTGAATAAGCAATAAAGAGTAGAAACAGTGAAAAGTAGCCATATTGTCATGGAGTTTTAAGAAGGTTTCAGATTCCAAAGGTAAAACTCCACGATAATAATGTCCTGAAATTGCACCTAAAGAGTTTAAAGTTGGCTATTTGTGAATTATCACAACGGAAATTATAGTCCGACACTAATACGGACTGTCGAATTATAAGAATGTCAAGTTCACTAAATCCAACGAAAAGAATATTTATCTAACCTGCATTGGCATGTAGTCCTTAAAATATACTTCTCCAACGATGAACAAGCTTGCAGTTACTCAATTCGACTGCAGATAACATGAAGCTAAGATATCCAATTATTAACGCATTGACACTTTCAGGATCCAAGACCAAAACTTTTTATCTCACATTTCACAAATGAACGGCAGTTAATATTATCTGGAGGAAAAAAGCATGTCCCCAGATATTGTACTTACTCTAGGGTTGTAACATGATCAAATATAGAATACAACACTGAAATCTTCGAGCCACTACTGATAAATAGGTTTCACTTCATAAAGTTGAAAAAACTCTAGCTATTCTCATTGTATAGCTCATTCTTCAATAGTAATACCTGGCACATGGATCCTACCAGATCAGCATATAGAACTAGCAGCGCCACTATCTGGCTCAATCAGGTCTTCAATGGAGCCTTCTTTTCACGGTCAGATATACGAGAAGGAGCATTAGAATGTGATTTGAATCGGCCTCTACCTCCTCCATCTTCCTTCTCCTGCATAACGTAAACTATTTGTGAGCATCACAGGCATCAACTTTCTCTGGAACACCTAGTTTGATGACATTGGCACCAAACTACACCTCTATACATCTTAACCTTAGCTGTCCTAACTTCCTCATCCTGGGTGCTTTGGTCGATAAGACCACTCATACTTCTGTGACACAAATTCCTATGCAATTAGACTAGAAAGAAGCTAATGGCATTGCATGTTGCCTGAAGAAATGCCAAATCACCATATGATCATGAAGCTTATACACCTGTGAATATGATGGCCAGAAGAAATAGCTCGATATGCCAGAGCTGATAACACTATTGATGGAGAGCAAATGTGAAAAGCACAAGCAGAAATCCTTTACCTTTTTCTTAACAATCTGCACCACATCTTCATCCTCAAGCATTTGAGCAAGGCCACAATGCTGGGGGGAGTGCCTTGCACTAGTACCCCAAACCAACACATACTTCACATCCTTAACAAGACTCCGATGTATGTGATTACAGAAATCTTCTACCGTACAGCCACCTCTATCCTAAAATCATTAACAACAAAGAAGATGCATCAACACAATTAGAGAAAAGTAATGAGCAGGAAATTAATTCTTTCCCTCTGTGGGGGTTCTCAAGTTACTATTTTTAACATGAAACCATCTCCACCAATCTATGATCAGTGAATGAAATTTCTAGAGTAACCAAGCATGGAAAAAAAAAGAAGCGAATCTTCAAGCATGATCTGCAACATAACATACAGCAGAAAGCACCACTGGATCTGTGAAGTCTGGTTGCTGGCCTTGAGGCTTTGTGTAAACTCTGACAAGACCCATCGCTTCCCACATTTTTGCAAGCAATCTATCCAGATTCAGCTGTATCATTAAAATAAATGCAAACATTAACTATATAGACAATGCAGGAAACTTCTAAAGAGCATGTCAGTATGTAGAGATCGTTTGCCAAATTCAAAAATCAGAGGAAGTGAACCCATTATTCAAAAGCCATGTCCAAATCGGGCAAAGGAAAACAAAGTAAATCTTTTCTGTTCCATCATCAAGATCAAAAACCAACTTGGAAGTATCTTAGTGACCATAAGAGTGTTCTTATTTGCAGAAGGATAAACTACAGGTAAGAAGATTCTCCTGGTCAAACCAAGTTTTGGAAATTCTCCAGAGCCACGCAAAAGAAAGACTTCATATACTATCATGAGCTGCAATTAACTTTATGCGCACCCAAATATGTTATTTGATCTTGGAACCAATATATATGTTTGCAAATGTCCAATAACAACGAATTATAATGATTGTAGTACCTTGACACAAAATTAGATAAGAGCAATGAGCTTATGGGTCACCAAAACATGCTATAGCTCATCTCATCTGCTAATGAATCTCACAAAATTTTGAAATACCTTCATGTTGCAGCTGATGACAACAGAGTTTGGCTGTCTGGCTAATCTGTCTACATCATCAATACCAACAACATCTATCTTGTTGTAGACATATATGCACTTCATGTATTTACGATTGCCCTCAATAACATCAATAAGGTCATCCACTGTGGCATCTTCACGAAATAACACCTAAAAAGGTGAACAAAAAGACAATAAGGTAGAGAAACAAAGCAGAAGAAAAAAATTCAAACTGGAGTTTCTCAATGATAAAAATCCCACGTTCTACAATACCTCAGCATTGTGGATCTTGTATTCATGCAGTATTTGATAGCATAGCTTCTCATCCACATGTGTCAGATGCAGAGTGCTATTGAAAGAAATTCCACCAGTCTTTTTCTTCTTGAAGTATATCTGCAACCATTGCACAATTTAAGTTAAGCCCTGAAATCAATCTGGTCCATCGGAAGATACACAACCAATGATGGCATGGATTTTAAATTAACATTTTAAATACCACGAAAAAGTCTCTTCTAGACAGAAACATTGTGAGAAGAACATTTTCTCGATAACTACTTAAGGACAGGAAGGAACCAAGATCTATAAAAGTGCAATAATGATATGGCAGGCTAGTAGTGCGAATAAGCTATTAACTATTGAAGAGAACTTCTAGAAACATGTGGAAGTCAATGGAATAAAAAAAACAGATAGAGAAAAGGAGACAAATGAATATATATATATGTTATCAGAACAAGGACACAGAACCGCAATATGAATAACATAGCATAATGGATCACCTGAGGAGGTTTCTTGTTTAGTCGCAGGCCCACCGCTTCCAGCTCCTTTGTCAATATTTGCCGATGGCCTTCACTCTGATGTTGTATATTTAATTAAGACTCGAGCGAATCAACGAAAAAAAGAAAGCATAAGCTAACAGAAAGTCTGGACAGAGAGATGACTTAATTCTAAATTCAATTTAACATGTAATGAAACATTGATATTCTTCGAGATTAATGCTGGAAATGAGAATATAAACCTAAACAAACTCTTCTTTTATAATTTTCCATTTTTTGGTACCATGTGTGCGGTGTGCCTTCTTTTTCTGTTTCTTCTCTATACCACTGAGATCAGAGAACAATATGTACTATGTTTTTTGGGTCATATAATATTATGCTGTTTGTAATTTTTTTCTGTATTACCAAGCATAATTAGTTTTTTAATAGGTGAGAGCATATATAGAGGGATCATCCCCAGGTGTTCACCAGCTGAGAAACAGACCAACTTCATTTCTTTTAGTTATTTGGTTTTTTTTCAATGACACTTTCACCTTCAACTCTGGCCGTGCCAACTCAGCCCAAGCTCGACTCTGCTACAAGGATTGAGGCGGGCTCAGAGCAGCTTAATTTAGTACAGCCTGAGCTTGGGCGGGGCTGAGGTGCAATTGTAACGAAACGAATATGACCAAAAGAGGATAAAAATAAACCTCAACAGGCACAATGATCATCACTTACTTTTGAAGCATCGAGAACCATTAATACAATGTCCGCTGACTTAGAAACAGCAATGACCTGTTTAAAATGACTATTGTTCAGAGATTGTAGCGCCAGCAACTATACAAATTACAACATAAATTGTTTGTCAATTTGCTAAAGCCATCTTCAATGTACCTGCCTACCACGACCCTTGCCTTCAGATGCACCTTCAATGATTCCCGGAAGATCAAGCAATTGAATTTTAGTATCATTGTAATGGATAATACCAGGGATGCAAGTAAGTGTTGTGAACTCATATGATGCAGCTTCAGAATGTGTTCCTGTCAACATTGTAAGGAGTGTAGACTTTCCCACACTAACAAAAAGAAAAACCAAAGAAGGTTAATAGCCTATCTGGACAAACTTTTGAAATGTCTACAACAATGGTGAAAAGATAAAATAAAGAACACTTATTTTACATGCTTTTGAAATCTCTCCTTATTTTGCAAGCTTTTTAAATCACTCCCTTTTTAATGACAACATGTAGGTGCTTTACGGCTCAAACGGGTGGGGGCTTTCTATTTGCTTGCAATGCCTGTAGTAAGCCTTTAGTTAGAAGTAGAACTGCAGAAGTAGAGGGCGCCGTTTGCCCCACACTTACAATGAGACTAAGTGAATTTGCAAGCTTACCCAACCTATTTTAGTTTTAAAATTCCAAGTGGATGAATCAAAATCTTGAGATGAATAATTGGAATCCATAGTTGTGATGCATTGTTGTGAATCTCGATCTAAAGGCTTTTTGTTGAACTAGCTACAAGGAGGGGGGAGTATGGAAAGATAAAATATGGAACCTAATAGAAATGTAGATAATGTAAATAGATTGTGTTGCATGATTTCTTTGTCTGTTCTTAAAGTTTAGGGCAAGACTTGATAACAAACACCACCACAGGTCAATGTGGTGGTCACTGGTCCACCACAAAGCTGCTGTATAAGGGGAGGTAGAATTCCAAACCTTTTCTCTCGAGTATACCCATTACCAAAAACTATACGTCACTTTGGGATACATGCTCATAGCCAAAGTCAACCAAAAAAAAAAAAGAGCTCGGACTCTTTTCTTTTTAGTTCCACTGAAACTTATTGGTGTTAAATTTAAGAGTTGTTAAACTAAGTCAGGAGTTACAAATCATAACATGCAAGCTTATTTATCTATTTAGAGAATATTTATCTTTTAATGATGCCCATATCTTATTGAAATTAGACAAATTTACTACCAGAAAATAAGTGTTTTAACCAATATTTGTGAGCCAATTTTCTAATTGATTAATAGGTGCCAACTTATATGCATTTTCTTTTCGCAAGTTATAACTTAGAAACGCTTCTTCAAAAGAATTTTGGCAAAACACAAACTACTAACGAAAGCAGTTCTCAAACAAGTTAACCAAATACTACGACACCATGGTGCATGTAGTTAAGGCAAGTGCAGACTGAAATAGTGTGCCTCACTACCACATAGGATCAGTTATTATGTCTTAGTTTAAAATCATGCCCAGTTCTCCTCGCCTAAAAATATTAGAAAGGGGGCATTAGTAAAATAGTTAAATGATGAGGATCAACCTTCTACTCCCATTACCAAACTGGGCGTACTTACAATGTCACTTAAAGTCACCAAGATTCAGATTAAGTTAACACTATTTATATGTTCTTCCATGCTAAATCTCATGTCAAAGAGCATCAGGCATCAGCATCTTCAGTTACTAAAGTTCAATATATCTTACCAAGGAAGGAAATCAAAAACTATAAGAAGTGATCAAAAGTAATTAATGGTTCAATTACATAAACACATCAGAAGTCGGAACTATGAGTATATCAAATGCTTTGGAAATTGTTCTGCCTGATGACAATTCAACTTTAATGACTGGCCGAAAATCACGAAAAAAGGGAAATGACAAACCTTGGAAATCCTATCAGTGCAACACGTCCATGGCCAAATTTTGTAACTTCGAAACCTTCTCCAGCACCACTAGAACCCTATTTTACAGGCGTAATCAGGAAGTTATTGCTTGGTCTATCAGAAAAACACAAGAACATGAGAAAAGGTGGTCGCCACTGGAAAAAATAATTAGTAGAGTACAACTATTTATTGTTGATATGGTAATATAGGACACAATTATATCAAGGGAACTCCATGAGACTAAGATAACAGAAAATTGACCCCTCCCAATTAACAGTTAAAATACAAAAAAAGACATACTTTGGGGGGCTCTAACAATTGTGTCCTCAGCTTTGCTATCTTAGCCTTCAGCTGACCCAAATGATATTCTGCATGACAATTGAAGTCAATTATTAAGCTTCTGAAGACAATATTTGGGGAAAAGTTCAACAAACAGAGAGGAGTTCACTAAAGATCCTCAATCACAAAGGAATTAAGAGCATAAGAATGGATCTCCAAGGAACTCCAAGAAATGTAACAACTAATTTTCTATTGAGTATAAGTCATATGCATTGTCGGTGTAAAACAAATATTTATACAATCATGTAACTTAGAAGGAAATGACAGGTGCTTCTTGATAGAGATCAATTTATAACCTTCAAGAAATAGAAAACAACCTTCTATAATAACTAAATATATACTTGTGACGCCCCCGACGGAGGCAAGTGACAGGTCAAGCAGGATTGGCACGCTTCTAGGTTGGCAAGCTTTGGAAGATAAGGTGCACATTACACCTTGGGTGAATCCCACAGAGAGGAAAATGAAGAGTTTTATAGAGCATAAATCAAGTTCACATGGTACGCACACTTTTGAGGTTAGATGTGGCGTAGCCCAAACAGACAAATTTGTGCCACTGCCGCCCTAGGCCCATAACAGACAATAAGTGCTACGGACTTAGGTCATGACAATACTAACTAGTGTAAGAAAACCTTTACACTGTCCAAGCATACAGCTTAAGCTATTTTCTTCTATACATAAGACGAAAATGTAACAAATCGTTGAGTCACAAACAAATATAATCCTGTGCTAATTGGCAAAGGGTGATCTCTTTTGACAACATTCCAGCTTTGAAATCTCGTTTCTGAATTTTGAATATCCAGTGGTGCCCCATTAAAGAAGATGGTGTCCTTTTTAGGACTAAAAACTCTATAGTTCTAATCTACCAATGTTGAACAGACTCTAAGTAGGCTTTCTGAGTGTTTATGTTGATTAATGTGCACTAAGACTGAGAGGCTATGAGGATTCATTGATGGTGATGCCTAATGGGGCTTCAGTAACAATAATAGCATTTCTTGTCTGAATTATAGCTTAAACTCTAAGTGAAACCAACATTATAAGCCAGTAGTATAAGACACAACCTATAGGTACAATAAATGCTTTAGTGATGAGACTATGGAAGTTACCAGTTGCTTTATTTTTCTGGGTACGAGCCATCTCGGCTTCAATTTCTTTGATCCTCTCTACGATCCCCATGGTTCTCTAGTTTATCTGCATAAACATATAGAAGAGAAAAGATCAAGTTCAGTCCAATAAACAGTCCCATGACAAAAGTGATGCTCAAGAAAAGTACACACAACCGAACAACTAATTTTTTAAGGAAAAAAAATGTTGCAGTGAAAAGACTGACAAGCAGAACAAGGAAGGCAGACCCATAGGTCGTTCGTGTCACATGTATAATGTATTTAAGAAATGGAACTAATGCAGAGGAAAATAGTAGGAGAAATGGTTTTCTGTGCTATAATGGACTATAATTATAAGCAGTAAAAGATCAAAAAAAATCCCAAGGACACGAGTTGGGAATTAAATGGGACTTGTTATGTTTTAACTTCCACTTGAAACCACCAAATAGAAAATGTTCGAAAACGAGGAGTGAGCATAAAGTGGATAGACATATCATACAAATAGATAAAAGAAATCAAACAATAGGCGATAGTAATGGAGTATCAAACTGTGAGGCCACTCTAGACTCTAGTACATATAGATTGGAAAAATTGGAGGCAAGTAAAAGCAGAAATTAACCAATACTTACACAAAAAATGAGTTGTGTGATTAATACTCTTCATACTCAAATCTTAGTGTTATTAAAGATGTCAACTAGCAAATAACCTAACATACTAACATTAACCTACGGGCTCATTGGGATATACCGATTCGATTTGACCTCCTTTTTTTTTTAATAAATTCCACTTAGCTAGAAAAGCTCAATTCAGAATACGAGACAGTATGCTTAAGTCAATGCGTGATTTAGCAGAATATTTAACAAAGAGAAAACAATAGGAATGGAATTGTGCATAAACTAAGCAGTTTTATGAACTTAAGCAGCTCTTACTTCTAACTACGCAGCTCAATTGAGATTCCGGCGGCCGGCCACTGGATTCTGCTTCTCCGCCGATTGAGTAAGTTGGAAGCAAAAGATAGCAGAAGAAGAGCAGCCGTTCGCCGACGAGGAGGAGGGTTCAGAATGAAGAATACCTCAACTTGGAGCCCTCATTTTTAATTTTAACTTTATACACTTCTATTTCGTGACAGTAAGAAATATTTCCATTAATTTCATTTATTCAAAAAAAAAATAATACAAATTATTGATAATCTAGTAATGATAGTAATTGACGTTGTTGTATACTACTAAAATATATATATATTAGAGTGGTTTGATTTAAAATTATAATCCTTAAATAGTTCTATCCCAAATTTGATAGGGAATAAAATAAGTTATTCAGAACTAAATTTAAAAATAAAATTTATTTCATAATGATGTGCCTCATTTTTATTTATTTCGAGATATTTCATCTTATCTCATGTAACAAGCAAATACTAACATATAGATTGTATATTTCAAAAATATTTTCGCATTTATATTTTCCCATTTTATAAGATTAGTAAAATTTTATATTCCAAACAATAATTTATAACTTCAACATCACCATGCGATTTCTTGTTTATTATATACTCCCTTTTGCAACATTTTAATAATTTTGAGTGCATACATCCAACGAGCATATGATGAAACCTATTAACCTGTACAATTCGTTCTCCCCTATTCATGCACATTTGAGTTTGGAAGATCTACCAATTTCCATCTTACAAAAGAGCGATGACTACCTGAGGAGCGATGAATTTATTTTTATTGCATAAGATCTGAGCACACTTTATCATTTCCGGATTCAGGCATATATGTGTGTACACTTCATATATTGTTGAAGTGATTTGGTGATGAGACCTTATCATTGAGACTTGAGAGTCTGGACATCCATCATAACTGATTTTAAAAACTAGGTTGCCATAAGCTAAGATAAAGTTAAAAAGTTGTTTCACTAAGTTATCATCATCATTTTTCCTATACCAGTGTTGCTGGAATTTCCCATTTCAACACACAAAACAACGATCTTCTTTCTCAAGTTCACTGAACAAAAATCCACCACACTTTCATTTGCAGATCTGATTGTCAATACTCATCTCTCACATAACCTCATCTTTCCTTTGCTATTCATGAAGATTTGCAGGTAGCTAGCTACCTGCTCTGTTGGAGAAGACCTTAGAACAACTCTGTTATTTCTTCCTTTTAAGGTGGGGTTCAATGGAGCTTTTATATTTAAAGAACAGTAACCACCACTTTAACTGATGCGGACGCAGCAGTGCACTATACATCTTTTGACATAGTAGATCAAATCAACAACTATGCCGCAGTCTCAAACAAATGGTGATCAGCTGTAAAAATCTTAACTGCTTCATTCAAGGTCAACTCATGTCACATGGTAGATCAAATTGCTTCTTTAAAAAATGGGGGTTGTACCACCAAGAATTCACGGGCATTGGATATCGGGCAGGAAAGCTGAGCTGGGATATGGAACAATTTTCTATGTCAAATTAAAAATACTCTGGCTAGGATATGACCAACTCGAAACAATCTAAGCAGGAATAGCAATCTTACTAGCTGTCTTCTGATGTGAGAAGGAAAATAAAATTGCTCTCGACTACGCGACCTTGAATTTAAAGCTACCAAGGTGTGTACAAAAGGTTGAATCACACAAAAAGTAGCATTAGCACATGAAATATAATGCTTAGTGAACTGTTTGCCAATCACCATCGGACTTATTCCAAAAAAACAAACCTTTCTATGAAGTTGAAATTACAGGAATCCAGACCTAGCTTCATGTACACTTCTATCGCTACTACTATGTCCACTTGACTTGCATACACTAAGAACTGGTGGGATCTGACCTTGCATATCAGCAAGCTCTCTCACACGTGAGAGAATTGGCGCAGGGATCGGAACTGAAGCCTGTTTCCGGGAATTCAGAATCTGCACCATCACAGATATGAAGTTAAGAAGGATACCACGATCAGTCCCATAGTTTCCAAAAAAAAAAAAAAAGGAGGGGGGGGGGGGGGGGGGGGGGGGCTCAGCTAAGTTGCTCAAACTCAGGTGCAGATGTCCGATACGGGTGTTGATCTAGAGGTCAGATCCTTTATGATCTAAATTTATGATTCGGGGATAAGGGTTAATGTATGGATACGGGTGCGGGGACTTGGCTTAAAATAATTCAAATATCTAAAAGCAGAGTTATTAAACCTAAATTATGAGATATTATGTGGAAAAGTTTAGGAGAATATTGATGCAGATGAGAATTTGGAAGTAGTTAAAAGGAAAGGGAGTGACAATTATAAGGTTATTCCATTTTCTTCAATTTCACCTTAGTTTTTTATTACAGAAATCATTGAAGCTTTCCAGAATTTGTCCCTCTAATTTGGTCAAAGTAGCCAAAACCGGTCGACCAAAACACGAAAACCACACCCACGTTGTCTCGACACGGGTGCGGCACCAAAAGTGAAGAGCCCATGCAACTTAGATCTTCAGATAGTAAACAAATACAGAAACAAAGCCCCCCAGCTCCCCCCCCCCCCCCCCCCCCCTCTTTCTGTGCCTATACAAAATTAGAACTTTAGAACTTTTAAATATGAGACAAAAACTAGTTGTTTAAAAATGCAGTCTCCGTCTAATAGAGTAAATTCCTATAACTAATTCCTGTTGATAAGTTGAGTACTAACTACATCAACGTCCTCTAGAATACCTTACCTTCTTTATAATCTCATACAAGGTGAATCACCATTTCGACTGAAACAGAGTAAATGTATGAAGCCGTCTTATAGTTGAAACAAGTCCTTGACAAAATCATCAACAACAATGAAACAACATGCATAATAAAAATTCAAATAATGCTAACCCCTTTTTCTGCAGGCAACTGCACAAAACTAGCTTTTAGCAGATTTCTCCACTTGTCCTGCAAATACATAGATAATTTGCAGCATTACATCACATGTACAAAAAGCAGTCCCGGACTAATTTATTCCCAATGAATTCCAATTACTAGATTCTATTAAATAGACAAGCCAATACCAACCTTCAGGTCCACCGAAGTTCGATAAGGGCAAGCTGAAAAAGCAAGCCGTTTTATCTCAGACCATTTACCAGCACCATACCTGGCTACACCTTCCACTAGCTTAACAACCTCATTGATAGTCCAAGGTCGATGATGTTTTCTCCTCATTCCTCCTTTTTGGGTGGGTACAGTCACCACATTATCATCTGAATTGTCTTCAGAGCAGTCATTCACCTCTACATCATTCTCTAGCTCAACAATTTTCATCCCACTGTAATGCTCATCCTTTTCACAAGCAGCGATACGCTAGAAACAAAAGGAGTTCCACAAAATATCATCATCAATTTGAGAGGGAGAAAGGAAAATAGAGAGCCACCAACCAAAAAAAAAGTAGCACGATTCGTTTGGTTAAAGGGAGCAATATTTGACTAAAGAAATGATTTGAGAAAATCAAGCTCACACAGAATTCAAAGGCAAATAGTAGAAAAGGAAGTTGTATTTACAGGCTGTTCAGTCCATCCAGTAGATGAGCTGGTCTTGATCAGGTCATTATTTCTCTTATCATCTTCTTGTGGCCCAGATATGTCAAAAGCACTCCTTACTTGTCTGGTAGCCATGTCCATACCACTCGGCTGAAGTTTCTGCAATATTCAACTTGAAGTGCATCAATAACCCAGAGAAACAAAAATAATGTTTCCATCAGCCATAGTAGTACATGACATAATTCTGAAATTCAAAGTCTAAAAACCATGTAATTTAATTCAAAAGATAAATGATTCAACTTGATATAGATAGGCATAATGAATTCATTGAGAAACACACACACACACACTGACATGCACATAGTATGTTGGAAATGCAAACAGAGAATCATCTGACAAATGCAGTTCAAACTGAAAATAAATAATCTATGCAAGGAAGAAGAGTATAGCAAAATTGCAAGTAATCCAAGTAGCCCAAAAGTTTCATTCACATGTATAGGGAGTAAATCATGTCTATATGCAGGGTTTATACTCATAGAAACAATTATAAATTGTAAGTCCCAATATACAAATACATGCTAGGAATGAGCCATGTAAGCATTTATAAGTCTATATTTAAGATATTTATATTACCAAAAGAGGCATGAAGTTCTCACGCGGACGGCTCCTTCGAATCCGAGAAACAAATGGAATTTGCACCCCAGAACCTCCCAGAGAATCTTGCCTGGTGACCAGAGGTCTCGCATATGACCTCACATTTTTGGTGGGCCTTATATGAGTTTCTGGACATGCAAATTGGTATCTGGGGATTTTTTCTGGTGATGCTAACTTTTCACTGGTTTCCCTAGATTCTATTTCTGAAAGCTCTTCAATATATCTTTTTGTTGGTTTGCGAGCTCTTTTGGCTGTTATCTGCTCTGCGTTCAAATCTTTAGTAACATTACAACTTTCTAAGGCTGAACTGGAAACATCTGCCCCAGAAAGATCAGCAGCATCATTTATTTTATTATCATGATCACTAAACGACCCTCTAGAGTTTAAATTTGCCACTCCATCTTCAGAATCTGCAGAAATTCTGCTTTTTTCACGATGACATATTTGTTCTTCACCTTTTTTCACCACTACATTATCTCTTATTATGAAAGTAGTGCATGAAAAATCACATGAATTGGTCAGCCCCATGGTAATCCTCCTCTTAAGCCACTGTTTGTCCTTGACGGAAGTTTCCCTTCCAAAAGTTGCTTTAAAAGTTTCCTGAAGTTCTTTAACTGGTAGATCATCTAAACATATCTTTCCCTCCAACTTTGAAAAGTCTGGCTTCCAACTAGAACCAGCAGCAGAAGTTGATGGTGTATCCTCATTTGGTGCATCCTGGGAATGGGAGCATACATCGTTCCTCACAGAGTGGTCGACATTACTGAGTTCTGAGAGAGGAGCCAATCCATGAACAGCCACCTGGAAGTTTATTCCAGTCTAAATCAGTCAAAGACGACTAATATGTCGCAATACAGTCACTACTAACATTAGTAGAAGCAAAACGAAGTATACAAAAACCATAATATACTTCTTTTGACTTTCTAGTGTCACACAAAAGAGAAACACTATTGTGAATGGTTCAAAATCAAACAATTAAAGTTGACCACGAAGAATTTTTTTGTCGACACAGTAAACATGTCAAATAAGTTGAGCCAAACTAGTTATTTCCAACAATATGAATCCTCTGAATCAATTCCACACAATTCAGGCTCATGTCAGCCAATGTAAAGCACTCCTAGGTGAGTAGCAACATATTGTTCCTTCACAGCAACCCTCCTCCTATCTTTAATATGATAGTCAGCACACTGAAACACCCTCCTTTATCTAACAGACTAACACAATATCTCATACTAAAAAATCACTCTCTACATCTTTTTGTTCTATTCTATATGGCACTCTTTCCATTTCAATTTATTCCAAATGTCAGATTCTAAACTTGTAAACTGTTTAACATTAGCCAATGGCAAGAGGCAAGGCGAGGCGACCATTCATCGCCTTTTAGCTTTGTGGCGAGGCGATCTTCAAAAGGCGACGCTATGACGACAAAAGGCTAGAGGCAGGGGGCGAGAAAGGCTAGAAAGGTGTCGCCTTTTGTATTTTCTTAAAAAAAAAGGCGACCAATCTAGGGTTTTAAAAGTTAAAAGGTAATTTTAGGATTTTTGACTAGACTCCTCCAGCAAATAGCCAGGCTTTTCCAGTGACTCCAAAGTCTAACCAATACATATTTCTTCTTTTTTTGAGAAAGTTAACATAATACATATTTCTTTTTTTTTTCTTCAGACTTGAGTCACTTCTACCTTTGTTTTGACTTTTGTTCTTTTCTTTCTCATTCAAGTTCTAGACTTTTAGTATGTACTATCTATTTTTACTTTTTGAATTGAAAAAATTGTTAATATGTTATTGTTTGGTTATTTACATATGCAATTAAATATTTTAATTTTTTGGTATTAAAGGGTGTTCGCCTCGCCTCGTGGCGAGGCAGACCCTTGTCGCCTTTTATCGCCTTTCGACGTCCAAAACACTACATTAAACATATCATTTTACCTTTAATGGCATACTTCTATAACCAGATAAATGTTATAGCATTTTTAAGATCAAAATATAGTCTTTCCTTTCTAACTCCACAGTGCAACCCAGTCAAATACCACCATACAAAAAATGAGAGAAAGGAAGTACGAAAAAGGCCCTAGAACAAGGAGATGTAGAAAGCAAAGCTGAAGAGTGCAACTTACATACCTTATTAGGAGCATCTATTTTTCCCAAGTCAGGCACTGAGTCAACCAACACATTTGACTTTTCTGCACTAACAACAGGATATTCAGACTATAATTTATCAGAAAATGATACTCATTGAGGGAAGGCCAAAAAGAACCATCCTTTAGCCCCAATAAATAGTCATAAATTTTGATGAAGACAAGTTAATTATTTAAAATCAAGTTCTAAACCTTCTGTAACTTGAAATGAATTTCTCTCAAGAGGGTATCCTTCAGTTACGCAGGATTCTGAAATCTGTCTGGTATCTGGGACAAGCTTGGATTCACACTTATCATCTTCAAGCAAGTCCTCAACTACCATAATTTCATCTTGAGTTGCTGGGACTAATCTTCCATCGCCATCAACCTACACAATTGTAATAAACATCAATTACTCTCTAAAACCACATCAAACATGGTTCTCCGGCTACAAGTAGAATGTCTGATTTACCTTTACAACTTGGGAAAAAAGTTCTAGAGAGAGTTGGAGGAAAAATATAATCCTCCTAATAGAATTCTAACAAATATTGACCCAACACATAAAAGCCACTGAGAGTTGTAAAATAGGACCAACTGGAAAAAAAATTATGAGGAGAAGAAATGTCAACCACAAAACAAAAGGTAACTAGAAGGCAGTGTAGAAAGAAAACACCTTTCTAGAACTACCTTTCTGAAAAATCCAGAACTTGTAATTATTTCTGACAAGATTTAGGATGGAAACCTTAATCAAAAGGATGATGGTGATGTTAATTAGTCCTTCCATCCCAATTTAAGTGTCTACCTTTCCTTTTTGGTATGTCCCAAAAGTGTGCCTGTTTCTATAATCATTTCTATATTTAGTGAGTTTTCAGTTCCAACATGGCAAGTGTAAGACCACGAGATTTAAAGGACTAGAGACATCTTTAATTTAAGAACACAAAATTAAAAAGTAAAAACTTTGTGCCTAGTTAAACTGAGAAACTCAATTTGGGATGGACGAAGTACTATATAGAGTGAGCTCAAGGAATACTTCTTTCTAATTAGTCTTAACCTAGAGCTATTCGCTGAACTTATGATCTAAAAACAAGGGAGCTCTAGGTAATCACCTAAAATTTTCTCAAGAAACTATCTCACCACCACCACCCTTTCCCATTTGATGAGTACAATAAAATTCTCTTTCAACTCTCTTTGCCTGCGGATTTAACCTTTAGCTGCTTTCCTATCCCCAAATACAAATCTGAACCTTCTTTCATTTTTTCTTTTTTTTTTTGAGAATTAGTACATACATTCTTCCATTTTTTTATCAATATAGAAGCAAACGATTCATATAATCTTTTTAAACACTGAAATTTCTTCCATTACTTGGCCGACTGGAGACTAAAGATGGATGGTAGAAAAAAGACCACGTCATTATCAAAGAAGCTCCCTCAAAACTGTAAGTAAAACATTTGTTCCATGTTGAGGAAGCAAATCATTCTACAACCATTCGCTGATCACTAGCAACTCGGATCTTTCCATAAAGTACAAGAAAAATTAACACCCTATTATTATGCTTACAAACTATAAATAAAACATAAGTCCTTATGGTGCTTGTCAATAATTACTGTATTCATGTGTCATACCCGGACAAGCTGGTAAACAATAGGATGAGCAATCTCCTTCTCCAAAGCCCTTATTGTGCTTGTTACCGGAACAGCGCTATCCTCAAATTTGGGTTCACTTGCCTCCATTGCAAATGCATAATATGCAACTGGAATTTCTGAAACACACAAATTTGACAATTTACAACAACATACCCAAAGTGTGATACGGTGAAGATAAAGTGTACGCAAACCTTAGCCTTGCCTGGTGGAATTAAAGAGGCTATGTTACAGGAGGCCCTTACATAAATTTGATAATTTGAGAGAGAGAATTCAATAACTATGCGTCTAACAATCAAAACCTAGGGTACATGCAGAACAAAAATCCACCCAATTACAGCAATATCCGAAGAATGATTAATAAATGTATAAAAGATTCAATCAAAACTTTTAACTAAATATAATCAGAATCAACAAATACTGAAATTGAAATTGAACTCACCATAAGGGAATTCCACAAGAACAGTCACATCATTCTTCCCAGCTGAAATTCAAAATTTTGATAACAGCGCCAATTGGAAAGAAAGAAAGAAAAAAAAAAGAGAAAGAGATGCGTGAATCGAAGAGCAAAAAAAAAAATTGTATAAAAATCGAATCAAGAAATATATATTATTTTTTTGTGATTCGGGAGAGAGAAATGGTTTTTGGAATCAAGAAATAAACTGAAGTATTTTTCTTGCTTTGGGAAATTGCTCAAAAAGTTGCGGAACCGAAATATTTTTTTGTGAGGAAAGAAAATGTGACGCGTGAAGTCCGACTTAATAAAGTGGCACAGACACGGAGTATCTGATTTTTAATTATTGGGCTTAAAGACATGCATCTTAGTAATTGGATGTGTTTTAATTTGTGCTCTTGGAAGTCACTTTGAAACAATTTCAAGTAGTGTATATAAATTTAGTCAAAAATATGTACGTGAATAAATTCTAATTCTGTGCCTTACTTTAATGTGCAAAAAATTCAATAAAACATACCGCATAAAGGCAGTGTCAAAATAAGCTTACTCTTCCGTAATTTACTAGTATGCTTGGACATCTTGCATTTTCTCTAACATATGTTAGTATATTTAAGTCGAAACAGACATCGATCCCTTGCTTGCTGTAAGGAGGCGTGAAAAATGGATAGCAGTTTGTAACTACCAATGGATCTGGCTCATAATCAAAACAATTACGCTAAAAGATGCATACAGCCACAAGACGCATGAGGGATCATTCTGTAAAACAAAAGTTTTACTCTTTCTTTAATAGTCGATGAACAAAATGGATTAATTCCAAGTAAGATAGAAATGAATACGAAGTGCAATGACAACAACACCTTCCTCAGGGCAAGTTGATTTTGAACAGGCACGTTCTATTCTAACATATAAAACGAATACATCACACGCCTAGTATCTGACGGTCAGACCTAAACTAATCACCTCTTGACTTTTAACATAGACCTGCAAGCGTTTTCAGAAAAGATACAACACCAACAAAATTTAACAATTCATAAGATAACAGAGAGCAAAGACCATAAAAAACAAATAGTATAAAGGTTAAGATCCATGAATATCTAAAGAGACCTGGATTAAATAGGCAGATGAAAAAACAGACGAGAAAAGATGGAATGTAATGCAATAGTAGTTCAAAAAACTGTTGCGTGTTACAACCAAACAAATCCAAAAGGTATAACTAAACAAGAATTTTCCTTAACAATACAGTGGATAAATTATCCCAAAATATATGTGGAGATAAACTTATCATATTATTATAGAGTAAATGGTGGGATAAATTATCTTCTTGACTAGCCAATACCCCCAAGCAAACACAGGATACAATGATCTTTTGCATTCTACCCCTAAGGTGATCTCCCACAATGCAGTTTTAGGTTCTCATCCACCTCAGGTCTTCATCAACAGCTTCATAGGATGGACCTGCTAAGAACATAAATCGTAAGTAGTAACTTAACCTAATTGGAAATAGGTAAATTAGGAATTATTGAGGTTCTGTAATAACAATACATGTAGAAGTATTTTCCAAACTCCTCTATCATGAAGAATTCAAAGAAGCCTGACAAACTTCAAATTTAATCTAAGCATCGATGAGTAGCCTCTTCCACCCATTAGCAAGTGGGGGAGAGAATTAAACAATGCTAGAACTAGTCTCTGATTTTAGATATTTATATGCTCCACACACAAACTCATTTAGCACAAAAGCTCTTCTTCCAGATATGACAAATTGACAAGCTAAAAACATTATTCTATAGCACAGTAAAAAGCATCTTTCAATGTCGTTCTACAATATAGAGGGGTTAAACATACTTGATAGTATACTTGGCCATAAATCATGGTCAATCACGTGCAGGAGCAACTTATAAGCTAAAAAAGAACATGTACAGGAAATGGCTTCAAAACTGGAAGTAGGAAACAAACGTTACTTCCAATGTTTTGTACGTTAAATTTTCTGGAAAATTTTAGGGAAATGGCTTCAAAACTGGAAGTAGGAAACAAATATCATCCTGGGATTCCACACCGATCGACTACTCCCTACCATTCACATCACATCTAATCCAACCCTCCCTTTTTCAAAAATAACGGAGTACATAATATGGGGTTTGCACCACAAAAAGAGAATTCAATGGAACTAGCCAACATCCCCTCACCATCTTCACTGCTTCACCACACTCAAACATTAGAAAACATATAAGAACCCCACTTATTTTCAAAGAAACATTTACCATGACACCAAACACACCAGTAATTAGATGTTCACTCTTTTATATGAACATTAACAGGTATATACTTAAACTTACACACAAGAAAAACAATGAAGACAGTTAAGTGTCAACTCCAAGTACACTTACATAGCACATTAAAGGAATTCTGTGGGCGTAAATAGTTAATCAAAAGAGGCAATAAGTCAATTATAGAGCTGGATCCAGGTTATAGAGTATAATTTGTAGGGGAAATATTGAAAACCCCATGGATATAAACAAATTCAAGGGGCCAACCATTCTCCAAACTTTCATATAAGCATTGATCATAAACCTTTTCACGCATACAGTAATGGGAAGAGGAATAGAACAATCAATGCTCGCTTATCAGTACTGACAATCATAAAAAATATCAAGCAACAAGACACATTATGCATACATATTGATGCACAATCCAGCCCCAGGTGTATTAACAAAAAGGGGTGCTCAGACTGGAAGTAAGCCATCTCAGTCTCTAAAGAAAACGTTTACTCACCACAAATCTTTTTAAATGATTCTCAAGATTCTAGAATGTCGTACTAAGTTTAGTTTAACTTCTAATCAACCTCAATAAAAGATTCAGCGACATAAACATTTAAGTTAATCTAAAAGGAAACAGATATATTAGGATAAGTTATAGTCATAATTATACATGTAGAAGTATTGTCCAAACTCTTCTATCATAATAAGCAAATGCTAGACTAATCCAGTCTTATTTTTAAGACATATATGCTTATAAGAGTAATTTCCAGACTTATTTAAGCTAAACTCTTCAAGGCATATGACAAACAAATAATGTTGATACAACAGTGGTAATATGAATCTACAATTTAGACGGCCCGCATAAACCACAATCTATACCTAAATATTTCAAAATCTGATGAATACAAAACAAATGCTAGAAAACTTCTAAAGTCAAATAAAAGAAACAGATAATTGATATTCACTACCATTGTTTTATAGTGAGAATCATTAACTTCAATCAAGGATGATAGGCAACGAAGAAGATTGTTTAGTGCTATGTAGGCACGTTAACGGAAGCAGTTTTTTTGGTGAAATCTAAAGTGATAATAGATAAATTATAGATCTTCATACAAGCTAGGGAGCAGTGATGGATTATTTGTAGGAGAAATATTGAAAACCCCAAGGACATAAACAAATTCCAGAGGCCAACCATTCTCCAAACGTTCATATAAGCATTGACTAGAGACCTCTTTACATACATAGTAATGGGTAGAGGAATAGAACAATCAATGCTCTTTCATTAGAACCGAAAAACATCAAACACTATTTTTAAAAAAAAGAATACAGATGCATTTAGAAAACAATTACTTCATAATACTACCACTAAGAACGAACAGAATCAAGAAAGGACTTAAAATTGTAAACCAAACCCATCACTGGTACTGATATTCAATGCGTAAGTTGGATGACCTCAATGTTAATCTCTGATGTGAATTTAGTATTAGAGGATCCATCATTTTCTAACAATAATGATGAATCCTCTAATGTTGAATGCACACAGAGGCGAGGAGGGGCTCCGCCGTGGATGCGGCTGCCACTAATTAGGGTTTTACACAGTGAGCGGTAGTGATGTTTATAACGCGCAGTGGATGCGGCTGCTACGATTAGGGTTTTTATACCGTGAGTAGTAGTGATGCTTATATTTATAGGGGAGAAACGTTTTTCAATATAATATTGCGCTACAAAATAATTACCGTATGATTTTATATCTAAAGTTTTTCCAAATACATGAAATAATAATTTAAAAATAAATTGAATTATGACAAAATGATTTGTATTTGTTCCTAAATTCGAAAATGAATAAATAGTTATTTCGATAATAATATTATATTTTTTATTTTTTAAAAATAAATCAAAATATTTATAGTCAAATTTCAAATGATATAAAATAAATTAAAAACAATGCCAAATTGCATCTGTTCTAATTAGAAATCGATTCAAAACTCTATATTAGTTATTAATCAATACTAATATAAACAGAAATATATGATATTTAATTTTTAAATCTTTTTGCAATAATATTATGAATTTAAAGTGAAAGTATAATGCTTGAATAATGATGATCTTGTGATATAAACAAAATAATAATAAAGAAAAGTGATAAAAATAAAAGTGTGATAGATTATTCAAATAAAGTAATTTTGTGTTAAATTTATATATATTATTTACATGATAATATTACTTATTGGCGTGAAAT
Organism: Solanum lycopersicum; assembly: GCF_036512215.1. Taxonomy (NCBI): domain Eukaryota; kingdom Viridiplantae; phylum Streptophyta; class Magnoliopsida; order Solanales; family Solanaceae; genus Solanum; species Solanum lycopersicum. The sequence goes on from NC_090802.1 coordinate 66,848,461, forward strand.
GATGATAGAGTATTAATGCTATTTAACTGGTGTTTTTAAAGTGAAATGAATAAATTATCACGGTGATATAAAATAATAATTTTAACAAAATAAGAATATACATAATTTATAATTTTAGGAACATATCATTTCAGATAATAAGGAATAACTATTTATCCTTGTTGAAAAGTCTATTAAAAAGCTTTCGAGGTTATTTATTATTAAATTATGAAATTAGAAAAGAAATAGTGAATATTATATATTTGATATATGGATTTTTCGAAAATTCAAAAATATTATATATACTTATTTATAGTCAAATTTTGTGCTAACAAGTATTATCTTTTCTTTTCATTTGATTTTTTAATTATTATTATTATAATATTGTTCTTCACTCTTCTACATATATTTTTTATTAAAAATATAAATATTTAAGAGAATATTTCAAAGTTTTTAATCATTTTATTGTAAATATTAATGAAATATTTTTTTACAATAAAATATAATTGATGATATAATAAATTTACAATATATTTATATAATAATTAAATTTTCCTATAATTTTTTGTTTAATCTCATTAAACTCTAACATCAGTACAGGATGTAAATTTTTTAAATTTCAAATTTAGATAACTTTTTCATATCATTAAACACCTGTTAAATATTTTCTTTTAACGAAAAATATAATTTCTCTAAAGGAATTATTCAAAAAATATATTGCCACATATTTTTATTCTTCCCTGATATTTAAAGTTCAGACAATAGTCTAATTCGATCTTTTGACTTTAAAATACATTTTCAAATTCTTTTGACCTTGTTTTAGTAATAATGGGTCTTAATTTTTTTTCTTTTTTCATAAACACTTTTCTCCTGATATTTTTATTTTTTCTCCTATATATAGAAACCTAAAATCACGAGATAGAGAGCGATAGGAAAAGATCAATGCTCAACCAAAGGGCGACTGCGGTACCAATCAAAAAGACAGTTGTTGCTACTGGACGGCGAAATGGATTTTGGAATTTATCAACATTCTCTAAAAAAGGTACTGTTAATAATTCCGCAGGTACTGAAACCATTAAAAGAACTCCCAATAATTTATTGGGCACTGTACGAAGTATTTGAAATACAGGAAAGAAATACCATTCAGGTAAGATTTCCAAAGGGGTTGCAAATGGATCCGCCGGTTCACCAGTCATTGATGGTTCTAAAACGGCTAAGCCTACATTACATGCAATAGTACCTAGAATTACTACTGGAAAAATATATAAAAGATCATTGGGCCATGCGGGCTCGCCATAATAATTATGACTCATACCCTTAGCTAATTTAGCTCTTAATACAGGATCATTCAAGTCAGGTTTTTTTGTTACTGGGATAGGTGAATTTTTATAGATCCATCCCCCCGAGGGAACTGGAGATGATAATTTTTAATCATCCAGCTCGAGCAAGAATAAAAAGAACCAAACGAATTCATATATCCATAGAAAATGTCTATATGGTACCTGTATTTACACATACACATATATGGTATAGGAATGGTTAAATATAAGAAAAATTTGACTGAATTATTTTTTATGGAGTTGCAACTCTCCATTACAAAACAAAGGAGTCCTATTAAAACCAAGAAACATAGGCCTGCCTGCCATCCACACCAGAATAAATAGAGTTTTCTGAAAAAACCTGCTAGTGGAGGAAGACCTCCTAGGGATAAGAGACATAGGGCTAAAGAGAGAGCCAAAAAAGGATCTTTTGTGTATAGTCCTGCATAATCTCGAATGTTATCAGTTCCCGTACGTAGACCAAATAATACAATGCAAGCAAAAGTTCCTAGATTCATGGAGATATAGTTTAGCATATAAGTTATCATGCTTGCATATCCATCATTTGAGTTTCCAACAATTATTCCAATAATTACATATCCGATTTGGCCTATGGACGAATATGCAAGCATACGTTTCATGCTTATTTGAGTAATGGCAATGAGATTTGACAGTTTCACCACTAAACTATGTGAGCTCCTCTTCGCCGTTCTCATACAATGTGTTATCTCCCTTCAATCGTCTTAAAATTTACTGTTATATCATAATATTCTTATTTTTAAATTCATTGTTATTCAATCGAGGACATTTATTAATATTTTTTAAAGTATTTTTGTAAAGTTACATTTTACAAGCTAAACAATTGTTTATATCGTATCAAGAATGGATTGAAGTTCTTTCTACTACCTGAGTAAGTTTGCAGAATTGTATTTTTTATCTCCTTTTTTTCATTAATGCTTATGATTATTTTTGTCCATGTCTTGTTGTTATTGATTGATATATTAACTCAATGAATCTTTGAGAATATTGAATTGCTTGATACTCCATATATAATATGCCTCAACTCAATTAACTATTAAATTTCTTTGATAAAAGTATTTATCAACGATTCTTAATTTTTTTTTAATATATATTTTAAAGATACTAATCTGAAATTAATTTTCTTAAACATAGATAAATCTCATCTACAAGTGAATTATTGCATTTCTATTAAATTTTACTATTTTTTTTTAAATCATATAATTATATACCAGGCTTTATATTTAATTTTCTTTCCGATCATATTATTATATACAAAGGTTTATCTTTTATTTTATTTTATTGTGTGTAGTTCATATTAATTTTCCTGGGCCAAAATCAACTGAAGGCCGAATTGATAATATATACTTTTGATAAGCAAAAGATGATGCACAAAATTATATATACTTTTGAGTAACAAGACATGACACACATAATTAGTTCATATCACATTATATTATGCAAAAAGGTATGACATTGGAACTTATGTGTTTATTTTGATTAAATATTTTTTGTTATTTTGTTAGTTTAATTAGTCTAACACTAAGAATGTACATACTTTCACTGTTTTAAATATCTATTATATGTATATCGCAATGGAATATCGTCTCTTGGAGTTCAACCACAACGATTGAACAAGTCAACATATGAAACAAAGTTCAAGTAAAATCGTTATTCCCGACAAGGTATCGTGTACATGGCAAAATATGATAGCTATACACATTAAAAATTACGATCAATCATTAATTTGATGGCAAAATATTATTTATGTTGCATGAGATATTTGTGTATCATTTAAAAATATTTTATATATTTCCATTAAACATCGTTATTTGTTTGGTAGATTTGGAGAAAAATAATAACATCAAGATGAAATTTGAAATTAACTCCACCTCATGGTTGATTTAAAGTATTAAACAATCACAAAAATTAGATTATCCAAAAAACCTTATTGATATCAATATATTTATATATTGAGTATCAATTAAGTAAAATTATTCAGCCTTAATGATATCAATGCAGTATATGATATTGCTTTAATATTAATTAAATAAAAAATATCAATCTTAATAAAGGAAAGTATGAACTATAATTATTTTGAGAGAGAATATTTTTTAAATTACTTTGAATTTGAATATATACGTGGAATCATTTACGAGTGAATATGTACGTGTAATTATTTGGTTTATGGCTCATATAACTTTTTCCCTACAGTATATATAGGGGCTAAATAAATGAGATTGGGATTAGCATATTATACTACTTGTAATTCACTTGTGCACAATAGTTAAACAAGTGGTTAAATATTAAATATCAGGTAAAAATTGGTTACCGCATGAAATTGTTACTTTTGACAATTGTTACACGTGGGCTACTATGGGACCCGCAGAAGTCTAATTAACCTATGCTATTTCACTTTCTTCTTCGACGACCACAGTCCCAAAATCCCTAAACTGAAAATTCAAAGTTTCCGATGACTCTGTTGATCTGAATTCCGTTCAGTCGACGAATCATCTTCATCGTCAACACGAACCAATAAACAAATGGCTGAAATTCCGTCGTCTTCCCCAAAATTAACTCAACCATCGAACCCTATAATGGATACCACAAACCAAGTAACCGCCGGCGGAGCTGCACCGTCGACGACGTCGTCTAATCCCGGAATTACGATGACTTCTCCTTCTAACAACAATTCAATCGCACAATCGCCTTCAATTGACCTCCCTCAAATCCCGTTAGCCCAATCTCAGCAACAGCAGCATCAGCATCAAATTCAGATGCCGCAGCCTCAACAAATGCAGCAGCAGCAGCAACAGCAATTGACACAATCTCAACAACAGCAGCAGCAGCAGCAGCAAATGCAGCTCCAGCAGCAACAGAGTAATTCGAGCAATCTTAACGGCAGTAACAGCAACTTGATGTCCGCCTCTAATTTCCAGATGCAGCAAAACTTGCAGAGATCGCCCTCAATGGCGGCGAGGATGAGTCAATTGCAAATGCAACAGCAGCAACAACAATTTGGTTTGATGAGGCAGCAATCAGGAGGGCTTTATGGTCAAATGAATTTTGGGGTTGGAGGTACTTCGCTCCAGCAACAGCAGCAACAACAATTGCAGCAACAGCAATTGCAGCAACAATTTCAACAACAGCAACAGCAGCAGCAGCAACAGAACCAACAACAGCAGCAAATAGGTGGTCAGATGGGTAGCGGAAATTTAGCTAGGGCAGCTTTAATGGGACAGACTGGCCATCTGCCCATGTTATCTGGACAAGCTGCTGCTGCAGCAGCGGCTGTTGCCCAGTTCAATTTGCAATCTCAATTTTTGAATTCGGTATCCTTTCAGCACTTCTATTGCACCTTACCATAGATTTATATGCATCTAAAATTATAGGAAACTTATTTATTAAATTGTTGTTGTTATTGTTATTGTTATTGCTGTTGTTATTACTGCTATTATTTGTACGTATTTAAATTCCTTTTCATATTTATTTGGTATGATGACAACACAATATGGACAAACGTGGTGAAGATTCATAAAGATGCCCCAACTTGTTCGGGACTAACACGTAGTAGTAGTTATTGTATCACTTTAACAGTTATAGGATTCGTACAAATGGATTGAAAGTTTTATATTATGTTTTACCAACTCTATTCCGGGCCATTTATTGCATAACTTTGATTGACTATTTAATGTTTGAGAATTTGGCAGCGTTTTAAACACAATTAAGAACACAGCTGCTATTTGTTATTGTTATTTTTCTTGATGAGGTTAATTGTAAATTGCCGTGCTTTTAAGTGTTGCTGAAAGGAGTTTTATTCTGGTTTCAGCCACGGCAGAAGGCAGGTCTAATGCAGGGGAATCAATTCCATACAGGGAATTCCCATGGCCAGTCCTTACAGGCAATGGGAATGATGGGATCTCTCAACATGAGCTCTCAGCTCAGGGCAAACGGTGCCCTGGCATATGCACAAAGGGTGAATCAAGGTCAGCTGAGGCAGCAGCAGTTGTCCCAGCAAAATCCTCTCACCACTACTCAGGTGCCAATCTTGAAACATGCTAGTGATATATGTTTCATGCTAAAAACTATCCGTCTCAGTTGTTCTGCTGATTTTTTCACATGACACCGTGGTAAAATGGAGGTGACTCTTTCAAGAAACCTGGTTGCAAGATTTCTCACATCTGAGCTCAAGCTGTATAAACCAAAAAGAGCTGTCCACATAATTTATTCTTAAAATCAATTAGGACATGAATTTGGTTGTTAGTCATAACAGCAAGCCAGAGAGAATTTTTTGTGTTCTCATTCTCATGGAAATTTTCTTTCATGTGAGAGGGTTTTTTGAGATATTTTCGTGAAAGATTTCTCTGGGTATCTTAAAACTTTTATTTTATTTGTCTAGTGAATTAAACCAACTCTGAAACTAGGATATGACTGTATTTATTAAATTGATCAGCGGATACTTGGATTATGCAAACACACACATATGCATAAATGTGTAACGCCATTTCTTGGTTGGTATGCTGCAATTTCTTGGTTTATATGCTGTAATAGCTTAGTCCTGAGGTGCCAACTGTGAGCATTTAACAGTAGATCCAGTATCATTAACTCAGTTTGTCCCTTTGCGGCAGATTCATGATGGTTCTCTTTTTTCCTAGAAATATGTTACTGCTGGTAGACCTATTTATGGCATGTTTTCCCCCCTTTTTTTTCATTTTTATGAAAGAAAACGTTAGGGTTTATCGGCTCCCGACCCTTGTACGACTTACAATTTCTCAAACTTGGTTAGTTGGGCAGATGAATGGAACAATTGTTCTGATATAATTAATTTGTTTTCCTGAGAGGTTTGAACCTTTTTTTAATGTTAAAGAAAGCATGAGAATGATTGTCCATTTATAAGCTAAAATACACTAGCTTATTTATTGTTTTCCCTTCAATTCTTCTTTTCCTAACCAATTGATCTCCATGCCAAGTTAGAACTGCTGACCTAAAGTGGGAGTTTTACTATTTTAAAAAATAACAAGTTACTTCAAGTTTGACATTACGTCATGGAAGTGGTAGTCGAGGAGTAGTGAGAGATGGAGACACTTAAAGTCAAGTGGATGTTTTGGGGAGGGGAAAGAAGCTTCATGGAGTGGTACTTGCTGAATGAAAAGGATGGAAGTGTTCTAACACATCGCAATACTTACGATGAAGACGTTTGAAAACAACATTGAAATGAAGAAGTTTAAAAACAGCATTGAAAATGAACTTGAAATTGGTATGTTAGGGTGTGCTGCCGTAGAAGCAATCATTTCTTTGTCATACGTGGAATGATGTATCTCCCACTTGTAGAATTACACTGGGTATGCTTTTGTTGTTGACTGCCTAATTTGCTACTTTCTATAAAATACTTCGGAACAATTTGATGCATTTTTTTTTTGTAACTTCAAAGTCCATTCTTTTTTTAATTTTTCTTAATTAGCAACGTTTATGGTTGTACTATTCAAGTTGAACGAACTTTTCTTTCCTGTAGTAGACTTCTAACAAATGTCATTTTGTCAAATAATCCTATGATTGTAACCCTCAACTATAGTTGGATTATGTTTTGTGTAAAATCATGTTTGAGTTAGTTGCTTCAATCACTTCATTTTCTCCAGATAACAAATAAAAATATTCATCAAGGGAGAAGATTTAGCCTGTAGGATCTGAACTTTCTGGTTATAGTTATGCTCTAAGGCGCGAAAGAGAATCTTGGTGTCTGTTTCAGCAATTAACAATTCAAGGATAAGAAAATGCAAACAATCAAATTTGGGTTTTACTTCTATACATTAATGAATTCTTTACCTTATGATTTTTTGGGCTTTTATATGTCTCTTGTTTTATTGTTGCGGTTTTGCTCCTTCACATCAATAAAATCTTTACCTTATTCAAGATTTTAAAAAATCAAACTTTGTGGAGAAGTATAAATGATTTTCTGGATAAAATGTTCTTGCCAATAGATATTTTTATTGACATTGCAGTAGGAATTCCTTTTACTCGTCTTGCTAATTTTCACACTTGATACAAAGAAACGCTCTGCATGCTTTCTGGTCGAGCTTGTCGCCATGGGCTTGCCTAGTGTGGTTTATCTCCCCTGTGTGGTTTGCGGGCTATTACACTAGAGTTCACACCTGAAGGGTTATGGCGGGTGGTTCCCTCGTCTTAAAAATTAAATGAAATATCTCCTTGTGTAATTACAAGTTAATCGAATAAGCCAAGATGAAATCTGGTTATAAAGTGCTTCATAGTTGTGGATGTCGTCATATTGCTGTATATTTGAAACTGATGGTCATTAGAGGCTGTCATAATTTCATGATTATCTTCACTTCTTTAATTTTGCTTTCTCATTTCAGTAGATCACATGTAATTTTCTTGTGGAATTTAATGTATATAATCCAATACTCTCTTGTCTTCCTTATCACGTTGCAATACTTTGTTTTTATTGCTAACTTTGACGTCACAATTTGCTGTAGAAAATATCGGCTCAGAGTCTTCCAAGGACGTCATTTGCTAACTCTCAGTTACCTGGGTTGACTCAGAATGGACAATCGGCAATTATGCAGAATAATTCTTCACAGCAGCAGTGGTTGAAGCCAATGCCTGCGATTTCTACTCCTAATTCCCCTTCCTTTCGTCTTCAACAGCAGAGGCAGCAAATGCTTCTACAGCACCAAAACTCAATGGGTTTGAACCCACAGCAGCTATCCCAAATTGTACAACAGCAGCAACAGATTGGGCACCCCCAGATGCATCAACAGCAACAGCAACAGCAACAACAACAGCAGCTTTCACATCAGCAGCAGTCTTCCCCAAGGATGGCTGCTCCAGCTGGCCAAAAATCCCTGAGTTTAACTGGCTCACAACCAGATGCCACTGGATCCGGAACAACTACTCCAGGGGGGAGTTCAAGTCAGGGGACTGAAGCAAGCAATCAGCTTCTTGGAAAGAGAAAGATACAGGATTTGGTTTCACAGGTCTTTCCTCCGCTTCTTTTTCTTAATCTCTAAAATATCGTTGTCAGTGTTGAGTACTTCAAAAAGAAAGATAGATTTCTTCCCATCTGTCCTAGCCTTGGTGGATAGAGTTATTGTCTTCTAGTGGTAGGTATCCGTGATATTAGTCGAGGTGCGCAAAATCTAGCCCGGACACCACGGTTATCCAAAAAAAAGAAACTTCAGAATTTTCTGACAGATTATGAGTACTGATGGTGATAACATTCCTCCCAACTTCCAAAGTGAATCTTTGATTCCAATCATAACATGTAGAATTTCTCTGAAATAAATTTCCGAAGAGAATGGAACTGACTGAAATTGGAATATTTGACTGAAGAGATTGAGTCTGACTAACCTAATATTACGGTCATCACTGTAACTATTGTAAAGTTGTCCTAGGGCTGATTTTGCTCGCTGATGTTGAACAACCACTGTTGTAATGTTTCAGGTGGATGCGCAGGGAAAGCTTGATCCCGAAGTTGAAGATCTTCTTCTAGAGATTGCTGATGACTTCATTGATTCGGTTAGGCTTGAAAAAGCTTTAATCATGTTTTGTCTTTCTTTTCTGGGGGATGTTGGTTGCTGTGTTATTTTGGGGTTTGCTGTGTATCACATTTGACTATCGCTGCAATATAGTAGTTGATATTTTTCTGGACTAAAATTTATTAATCTGGGCACTTGTACCAGTTTGTTCTAGTTTCTTCTGAAGTTCTATGCAGATAATTGTTCGTGAAAATGACATACATGAATATATTTACATTGATTTTCACTGTAGGTTACTACATTTGCTTGCAATTTGGCGAAGCATCGGAAATCTTCAACTTTGGAGTCCAAGGATGTACTGTTACATCTAGGTTTGTGCCTGCAATTTGCGAATAAAAGATCTGTTCTTTAGTTTGTTTCCATTATTTGAAAGAAAGCGCGCTATGATGGCTTGGGATAGTAATTACTTGAAGTAATTATATTATTAGGTATAAAGGCTGTGATTTACTGCTATGTATGTTGGTTTTAAACTTTTTAGTATGATTTCACTATTTTCTTTTTGTTGATTATATATTCTTTACAGTCTTATGCTGTCTCATTCTCAAAAAAAAAAGAGTCTTATGCTGTGAGATACTCCTCATCTAGGGAAGAGACCATCCTTCCTCTAAGGAATATTTAGTTTTACAAAATTTGGACCACATTTCGACTGACATAAAATGCGCCAAAGATTGTTATGTTTGTAGACAAATAAAATTCGTTAGGCTTAAGGCTCTCCCAGTAGCTGCTGTCCTATCCGTGTTCCTTAGTTTCAGATGATACTAGGAAAGCTCATAGATCATGTTCACAAATGGAGCTATATGCTGAACTGGGTAATGGCAGTTTGGTCACCATATTCATTTTAATACCAACATTTATCATATCATCTCCTTCATTTTCTTGCACATTCCAAGCTTTTGATCTGCTTATGGATGCATCCAAATGCTATACTTGAATTGAAATGCCACCACTTACTTATTTATAAGTTGCAAGCAAAATTTCAACGACGGAATACAGTTTTAATACAAGCTCTCTCTGTCCCTACGGGGTACATCCGATAAAATTGGAGTGATACCAAACTCTCTTATCATTGGGAGTAGTTGCAGCTTATGCTATATCCATGTAACCTTTTGAATGTGATTCCAGGAACTTAAACATCAAACTTAACCCTTATGGTAGAACAATATGACCAGCCTCTAAAAGTTGCACATTTAAGTTGTATATATAGAGAGATCAAGTACTTTTAAAATTTTCCACCCAATTCATGCTTTAACTACAACAACTTACCCAGTGTTAACTCACAAGTTGGATGCATGTGCATTTATTGTCAAGGTACTATCTCAAATATTTGTAATATGTAATGTCAATATCAGTAATTTCCAACTGCTTTGCCCAATCTCATATATTTTCTCTCTCATAGAGGACTACTTTATGATGTCTTCTAATATGCTTGTGGTGGGTGCACAAGCATGTGCGTACACCCAGAGACATTTAGGATATGCTGTTTACACTTTACGGTTGGTATTTAGGGAGATGTTTGTATCGTCTTAAGATGTTTTATCATATATTAAGAAATAAAGGAAACTGAGGTATTTTTCTAATCTTGTGATTCTCTACAGAGAAAAACTGGCACTTGACTATTCCAGGCTTTTCAAGTGAAGAGAGGAAACAGTATCCAGAAAATGTATGTAGCTCTGCCTCTTTTTCTTAGCCTTTTCGTGGGTCGTATATTCCCTTCTTGTATCTGCATTAATGTAGAATAATGACATGACATGAATTATGACTACTAAAAGAGCTTCAAGGGTGTGACCTAGTGGTCAATGAAGTGGGTTGAGAACCATGAGGTCTCAGGTTCAGATCCCAGCTGAGACAAAAATAAGTGGTGATTTCTCCCCATCTGTCCTAGGCCCGGTATCTGTTGTTGTTGGGAGGTGGTAGATATCCTGTGGAGTTAGTGGAGGTGAGCGCAAGCAATCCTGAACACCACGGTTATTTTAAAAAAAAAAGAATTATGACTACTAAATGTAATCTGTTACAATATCTTTAACTCATCCTTGCTCATTTGTTTAGTTGCTGATTGTAGTCCACAATTGCTGGTTATCTGCTTATTCATCAATGACTAGAGTTATTTAAGTTGCGTGGAAACTCAGGCTACTTTTTGACATAATGTTTCTAAATCTGTGCAGTCATCAAGTGATCTCCACAAAAAGCGTTTGGATGTGGTGAGTGCAATTTTATATGATAATATTACCTGTGTCGATCTTGATGGATAATTTTTGGAATCATTGTTAATTTGACGCAGATACGTACCTTGATGGAGACCTCACAAACAGAAACAAGTACAAATAGTAGTGCTAAGGAAACTGTCAGACCAGTGGCGGGTGACTCAAATCACATGATCAGACCTCCAAGTTCAGACAACATGGTTTCACAGTCTAATGCTTCTCAAATGTTGCATGAGATGACAAGGTTTTGATGGTCCCTGGAGTTCTTGGTGTATCTCCCGTGTTACCTGTACAGACCTTGATGGTAAGTATTACTTCTTTTAAGATGAATTCTACTGTGATTTGCTTGTTTTCTGGAGCGCTCAGCATTTAGTGGCACTGAATTTTCATGTCCCATCAGTATGTTTGCACTTCACAAGCGATCCTTCTCTAGACCAATATCAGTTGCACATTGGATAAATGTGTTGTATGTAGTCTGGAGTCCTAAATCATATCTTGGCTGCTGCAAAATGATAGTAATGTTATTTCTTTTTGGGTTTCATTGCAAATCAGTAGTTTAGTTCTTGGGTACATCCGATAAAAAAATGTTTTTTGTCATATGACATGGCTCTAGTGATAAATTGGTACATCTCATTTGTTGGTGCAAAAAGCAAGTTTAGTATCGTTGCATGCGTGTTAGAATCTAAACCCTGAAGCTCTACACCACTTGACTACGGAAGCCTGCTTTCTGCTTTCCTGTAAAAGTCTAGGATGCTACCTTCGATTTCTGGCATAATTCTGAACAACACATACTGCTAAAGATATGCTGTTGTACCCCCCCATGACAATTACTAGCTGGCATGTCCTTTTCTGGACAACTCAGCATCACGTGCATATAGTAAGGCTCTATCTTGAGCCAATTGAGCATGGATTGCTGGTAGAAACAATGTTTTGCTTGGGCTTTTGGAAGTAAGTTTGCCACCACAGCTATACTTTCCAATTTTAGAGGCATCAGGAAGCTGTTCTCACATTTACATTGAAACAGCAGATGGGATCTGGTCCATCTGGAGACTTACTGCATATCTATTTATCTACTATTTTACAAGTCTCACTTTGTCATGCAATTTGCTTACAATGTTTATATTTTTTTTTTTGATATTCTCCATTTTGCAGATCAAGAAATGGGAGGCATAGGTTATATAGGTGTAGCATAATGGAAGTTTTTACTAGACGTTGGAGTCATCTGAAGGAACATTGCAGAATGAACCACCATGAAGGCCTGTAATTATGCAGTTTAGTTTACAGTAGCTAATTCAGCCTGTGAGGATGAAGTTGCTTAAATTTGATTTCTCCACCATACCCCTCTGGAAAACATGTTTACTATAGTCATGTAAATTACCTCCTGATGCCAAAGAATGAGGTGAAGTTGTTTGTTTTCCCCTTTATCAAACAGGTTTTATGACGTTACAAATCACAAACGGTTTTTTTTTCAAGGATACCTGTAGACTTCACAATGATATCCTTTTGACGTTTTCTTTACAAGAGGTTCGTCTTGTAAGTAGAGGGATTTAGGTGACAAACACCCTAGCAGTCACCATATTAGCGATTTAGCTAAGCTTCTGCAATATTATCAATCATCATCTCAAAAGCTATGAGAATTTACAACGTATCATAAACATATATAATTAGTACAACTTTGATAGGCAAATTAGTCGTCTATATAAGCTAGTAACCTTCATTAGGTTATATTCCTTCATGAATAAGGATAATAAGAAGCTAAGGAATCATCATATTCCTTTTCTTATTGATCATGTTATGTTTTACTTAGAGTTGAAACTCTAACGAAAAGGGAATCTCTCTTCTTTTACAATGTAGGGGTAGAATTGTGTATACGTTGTTGTTAAATAATCCATCATATACTAGCATAAATAAATCTCACTGGGAGTCGATGCACACTTTAGGCAAATGCAGATGTTGATAGAGTAATAGTATAAAAGACATATATAGCATTAGAAAAAACAACAAACTAGTGATGAAAGATATATATAGCATAATAGTTTTTCAGTGTCGAATGTCATTAAAGTACTCTAATAAGATCATTTTAATAAAAACACATTTAACCAACAAAAACATACTATAAATGAAATCCAGGAAGAGTGGTGCGTACGCAACATTACAAACAGCTCATACAACTAAAATATAGAAAAGTGTAATATATTTTCTCTCTCATTGTTATGTCATCGGGGATGTAGCTCAAATGGTAGAGCGCTCGCTTTGCATGCGAGAGGCACGGGGTTCGATCCCCCGCATCTCCATATGGTAGATTCATTTTTTTCATACCTTGTTTTTTTTAATATATAACACATGTTGAATTCTTTTTTTTCTCATACTTCATAACGTATGTAAATCATTTCTTTCTCATACTTTATAACGTATGTTGAATTATTTTTTTCTCATACTTCATAACGTATGTAAATCATTTTTTTCTCATACTTTATAACGTATGTGAAATTATTTTTTTCTCATATCTTAACGTCTCTTGTGAGTGATGTGCATTATTTCTCTTATGTTGTCAATTTGAACTATTTCAAGCTAAACTTGAAAAATACAATAATTTAAAATTATATCAAGTTATCAATTCAAAGAATTTGGCAAGAGTAAAACTTGACCAAAAGAAGTTTATTTTTAAAATTTCTTCAAGACTTTATGACCAATAACATTTTATTATTTGAAAATAGCGAAATGATTCAAACACGTAATTAAGAAAGCATTATAGTTATGATATTATAATCTTACTTTTCGCTAATGATTGATCAAAAATTTTAGATCGAATTTTGAAAATATATCTTCAAATAGTTATTTGATTATGTAATTTGATCTTCAAATATTTCAATTTCCTCCAAAAAGTTTGGCTGTAGTTTTTTTTTTTCCGGTAGTTGTTATACACAAAACCTTTTTTGAAAAATCATGAAAATACATGTTCAAACATTACTTCAAATTTCAAAAATCAAAACTTCAAAAACCCAATAATTTTAGCTTCAAAATTTTCGATAAAACGAAAATTTACTTATCCTAAAACTTGTATTGTTTATATCTTAAGCCTTTTATTGAGATATCTTCACTAGTTTCACAAAATAAAATAACAACAACAACAATACTATGATCAATTTCATAAGTAATATTCAAAAAAGAAAAATGTGTAAATATCATATTCAATATCATCAAAGTAATTATAGTGTCCTGTTAATTATGTGATAATGTAAAATATTGGAATATTAACAAACCTTAAGCCGGCCTAATTGATCTTTACGCCGCCGGTGACGGATTTTCTGTAAAAGTAGTCGTCTTTCCCACCTATACCTGGCCGCCACGTGTCCTACTCCTCGGCACCCTAAGACCGACGCCGTTACACCATCCTCTGTTTCTTCGTCCACCGATAAATTGTCCAAAAAATAAAACTTTTACCCAAAACTAAACTCAATTACTAACCAAACAGTCCCTCCCCTCATTATATACCGCCGGTCAACCGAAACCCTAACCAAAAATTCCTTCTTCATCATCTTCTCACTCAACTCTCGGATCGGCGGCGCACCGGAATCGGTTAAAGTTTATGGAGAACGACGAAGAAACTCAGTCCGGTGGTTCTGGATCTCCGGAATCACCACGATCTAACGGGAGGATAACGGTGACGGTAGCATCAGCGCCTCCTCAGAACACCTTGACGTTGGCTCTACCGATACAGCAATCGAGACCTGCTGGAGCGTCTGGCGGCGGTGGAGGTAGTGGTGGTGGAAGGGAGGATTGTTGGAGTGAAGAGGCTACGGCTGTACTGATCGAGGCTTGGGGTGAGCGTTACATGGAATTGAGTAGAGGTAATTTGAAGCAGAAGCACTGGAAAGATGTTGCTGACATTGTTAGCAGTCGGGAGGATTATAGAAAAACGCCTAAAACTGATATTCAGTGCAAAAATCGAATTGATACTGTAAAGAAGAAATACAAGCTGGAGAAATCTAAGATCGCTGCGGGTCAAGGACCAAGCAAGTGGCCTTTCTTTGATAAGCTCGATATGTTGATAGGTCCGACGGCTAAGATCAATCCTACCGTCGCTGCCGGACCGTCTAATTTGTATTCAGGTAACCAACATGTGCCTATGGGTATTCCTATGGGAGTCAGGTCCCTTCCTCAGCTCCGACAACATCAACAGCTGCAGAAACAAAAGCAACCGTCCCGGAAAAGGCCTCACATGGATTCAGACACATCGGAATCGGAGTCTGAACCGGACCTTTCACCTGCTTCAACCGACAGCTTTCCTCCAGGCACATTTCAAAAAAAGAGACCAAGGTTTCAGAAGGAAATGCTGAATTCAAGCGCATTAAGGGGAGGAATTGGAGAAGCTAGTGGAAACAAGAATTGGGGGAATTCAGTGAGGGAGTTGACACAGGCAATACTAAAATTTGGGGAAGCATATGAACAAACAGAGACCGCGAAACTGCATCAAATGGTGGAGATGGAGAAGCAGAGAATGAAATTTGCGAAAGATATGGAATTGCAGAGAATGCAGTTCTTCATGAATACACAATTGGAAATTGCACAGCTTAAGCACAGGAGAAGTGAAAACAGCAACCATCACAGCAACAACCATGCTGCCGCCACCAGCAACCATAACAACAACAACAACAACAGTGATAACAGTATTTAAGGTGTAATAAAGATCCATGAGGCTCAGTATCTGACAGAGGTTTGTATTTGTAATGTGTTTAGTTTTACTGCTAAACTTCTTACTTCATTTGAAAACCAAGTGGTAGAATATTATATACTTCATTAATTCTCAATTGGAAGTTTATCTAACTCAACTAAGCTTTCCAACTTTGCCTTTACTTTTATACCATAGATTGACTTACATTTATTTGAACAACAATTAAATAGTCTTTTAACTTCTACAAACTCCATTTTGTTTATGGAGTTTAAGTTCATTGGCCTCATACAGCAACAACTTCGGTTTGCTCCCAACGATGAGAGTTCCTACTCGAGACTCAATCAAGGCTAATGTGTAAAAGGTGTTCTTGCTTTTATACAATGTTCCATAGAGTAATAGGTAGCTAAAATTAAGATAGAATAGGCCAGCACATCCTACCCTTCGGGTGGCCTAGTGATTTAGGCTTCGACTTCCATGTTGATCAATGTTTACCTGCATATAACAGGATGTGTTGCCTAATCCCAATCGTAGAAGGATTCCTTAATTGACAAAGTTTTCTTAATTAAACTTAAAGAAAATTGCTTTCCTTATTTAATTAAGGAAAATTGCGTGGAAGGTTTTCTGCTATTCAAGTCAACTGTGAGGAGGAGTTGTTGCAGTAACATAGCAAAGTTAAGGAGTTGAAGATGTGACACCTAAACTAAGTCGAAGAAGAAGTTCGAGTAGGAGTTGGGTTAAAGAAGTTTTTCTTTTTGCGGCAAAGACAAATAAGAAAAAGATTCCAAATTCAAGTTGAGTTTAAAGAAGTCAAGTTCAAGTTGAAGATGTGGCAAAAGTTAAGTTCAAGTTGAACAAGGAGTTGAAGAAAACTGAATACAAGTTCGAGTTGAATTAGGAGTACCACACAAAGTAGGAATCCTACGCGAGAGCTTCTAAGTTTCAAGAAAAAAGGAAGCAGATCGCAAGTAAGATTTCTAGTTGAAATAGGTTTCGGATTCAAGTCCAAATCTATAAATAGGGCGATAGTTTCGCTTGAGAAAATTGCGCACTTACATAGAGAAGATCAAAACTCGATCAAGAGGTTTGAGAGTTACTTGGGAGTGTTGCCAATTTGTGATGAAAAAGTTGTAAGATTGTAATTAAGAGTTTTGATTACAATTGAGTGTGTGTGTAGGATACGTCTAACAAGTTTGAGAAACTTGACGGATGATAGAAGACTTCAACCTGTGTTTTTTTTTTTTTTGTCTTGGATAGTTAGGAATTAGAGTTTATAATTTCTTAGCTAGGAATTAGAGTTTGTAATTCTTTAGGTTAGATAGGTTTGTAATCTTTTGTTGAGACTCAGAGTTTAATAAAGTGAAGTTAAATCCTACAGAGGTGTAGGTCGTGGTTTTTACCCTTTATAAGTTGGGGTTTTTCGCGATAAATATTGTGTCATTATTTTACTTGCTTCACAAAACATAACTACTGTAATCTGCAAAGGAACAAATAAATACTTGTTCCTTCGACAAATTTGGGGGTCAGAATTCCAACACATGTTGGAGGTCTCAAGTTCGAAATCCCCTGCTTTCACCCCTTGCCAATTAAATCTAAAGGTTTGGTTTCTGGGTCGAGCTCGTTGCACTGGGCTAACCTAATAAGGGTTACCTATCCTATGTGGTGAGCTATTACATGGGAGCGGGAATTTGACCACGTGCGAACACAAAAAGTAAGGACGATGGATTTCCCTTGTCAGGAAAAAAAAAATAGGCCAGCACATTTTGGGGTTGAAGAATGAGCAACTATTTGTTCAATGAATATACACTTAAAACCTTCCGGGATGTTTAACAATATTGGAATCACATGAGCAACCCTTTTCTCCATGACTTTCTTACTACTGTATTTGTTTGGGTCGAGGGTCCTCACTTGTGGAATTACACTGATATGTTGTTGTTGTATTTTCAAAATAGTGTATTTTTTTTTATAGTTATCCTTGTGTGACTTATGGTTAGCATTAGGGGTATATATAGGCCGGTTTGACTTTTCATTAAAAGAACCCAAATTAATTATATCGGTTTATTAAATTCAAAAATCAAATCAAACCACATAAAGTTGGTTTTTTCGATTTCGGCTTTGGTTGGTTCTTTCGGATTTTTTTGATCTTTTCAGTTTTTTATAACTATGTAGTGTATGAAAAAGAGATCGAAAATATTTTCACTTACGTGTGCGATAAGTTAAACTTAAAAAGTGTTAAATGGATAGACATTTTCAAAAAGATGATAAAATTCATATGAGTACAAATTATTATTTAATCTGAATGTTCAATATGTTTAATTAATAAGATCAAATGCTACAATCAAACTGAATACAAATATTTACAAAGTAAATTGTTAATTTTGAATTTGAAAAACTATAACAATATTATTGTAACTTCCGATCTTATGACAAAATCAAGTATTTGCAAAATTTTACACCAAATTTAAAATAATATATATAACCACTGATAGTTATAAACTAACTAAAAATATATTAACAAAGTATATTAAAGTACTATTTTTTGTCTATAAATAAAATAAAATAATATATTTATATTATATCGATTTGGTTCAAGTTCGATTTAATACTAAACCAAATCATCAATTTTTTTTTACGCTAATCAACTAAATCAAACCACAAATTAAATTTTTTATCACTTAATTTGATTCGTCAATTCGATAAAAAAGTTAGGACATCAAAATTGTCTGAAGCAATGTATATGAAATAAAGCTTCTAGAGACAATTTAAATGTCTCGTTCCGAATTAATAACATCACTAAGTTAAATAAAATATCATAAAAAAAAAAAAAGAAAAGAAAAAAAGAACATATAGTTATAAATTTTGAATACTTCATTTTGGAACGGTCAACAAACAGACCATAATTAGCTTTAGCCACGAAATACGGCCTAAAACAGTAAAAAACACATGGAAAATGTTTTTCTAAAAACTTAAACCTACATGGAAAATATTTTTCTAAAAAGTTAAATAAACATTTAATTATGTGATATCATATAATCATATGAAATTGTAAAATAGAATTAATGTTTTTTCTGAAAAACTATGTACACGTTTGATTATGTTATATCATCATCATATGCAATTGTAAAATAAAATCAATGTTTGGACATGTAATTTTATGCTAATTCCGTCTGATTTCATGTTCTTTTAAAACAGAATCAATGTTTGGACATGTAATTTACGCTAATTCCGTCTGATTTCATGTTCTTTTAAAATCATGATATGTGAATTTCATATCATGATTTGAGATATTTTTAATACAATTCACAAGTTTAAATTTTGTTAAAACAACTTCACATTTATATCTACTAACCATTTATTTCAAATGTAAATATTTTATTATTCTCACCGACATAAAATTTATTATTCTATATTCACTTTAACTCACATCAATCGATTGTTGAGTGATAAATTTGTTCTCTTCATTTACACCAATAATTAATTACTTCTATCGTTTTGTATTTATTACAACTCAAAGCAACAATGTTGGTTCATTTTCTCCATCACATGATCGAGAAAGACAAGTTCAACGTGAAAAACTTGTCCATAATACGTGAGAGATTTATATTAAAGACTAGTACACTACAATTTATGTTCAATTTCTTTTTATTGAATTAAAGTTTGACGAATTAAAGTTAGATAAAACAATTATTTAAGTGGAGAACAAATAGTCTTGTAATAATTTATTATGTGATTTTATAAATTTTTATTTATTTGGTAAGATTAAATAAACAATTGAAGCTATTTTAATAGTTTTACAACTTATGAAATTCTTATATTTATGAAAAAATATACAACAAAAAGTTCTGTATTGCATGCCCAGACAAAACTTCAATTTCATAACATAATTTCATATTATGATACCATATTACTTGCCAAACACTTAATATCAGTGAAGTGAGGAGGAATATTTGGGAAGAGCTATGGGTTGGATATAACTCCATAACTTTCTAGTAATGTCTGAAAGTTCGTTTAATATATATTAATAAATAATTATTTTAAATTTAATAAACAAAAAAAATTGTGATTGACGAAACTCATAACTAAAAATTCCGACTCTACCTCGAAAAACAGTCATGAGTAACACTTATTCTTGTTGGGCCAAAGTGTGAGAAACAAGTTTGTTCATAATGTATATGTATGCCTTTAACGGTTTTAAGGGGAATAAAAAAGTTTTTAAAAATAGCTATTGACAAAAGTTTTATTTATTATATACAATACGAATTTTTTATAATGACATTATTGTCCGAATATTTTAGTTATTATAGTCAAACTACTATTATACATCTATATTAATCTTAAATCTCGTTACACATTTATATTAACATTTAAATAACGATGAGAAAACTTCTTATTATTATTTTATTAATTAAATTGTGAACTAATTCATATGAAACGATCTACAAATCATGAATGATAAATAGTACTTATTTAGTGAACACATAACAATTAAAATAGCTAATAGATAAGGGGGCAATGCTAAATATTGCTACCCATATAATTTATAAAAGATTTTCAGATAGTTATTAGAATTAATTAATCTTAGAATAAGCTTAATTAGTTGGTGGTTTAAGGTAATGAGATGAACATGAACTTTAATTAATAAAGTCAAAGAAAGAACATTTCCTTTTGCCAGTTATGTCAGAAAACCAGATTCAATTTTGATACTATTACTCCTATATAACATATCGTTGCACGTTAATATTGAATATTTTATGTATTTTATACAAATTAATCTTAATTAATATATCATTGACAATTATCACCTAAATGTTTTTTACTTGGATGCAACTAATATTGCATTACTAAATGCTTGTGCATAATATTGGATATTCATTATCAGTAATTTAATCAGTAAATTTCGTTAGATACAATTAGTTGATTCTATAATGGAAAACATATCATTGTACGTTGATATGAATTTATTAGTAAATACTTGTTAAAAGAATAAGTAGTATATGTTACGGTATATTCTGACAAAAATGATATCCCCATTATAAAAAATAAAAATAAAAGAAGGAAACTTATTTATCAATTTTATGATTTAAAAATATACATATTTAATTTAATCTTAATAAAATATTACAAATTATAATGATTAGCTTAAATATAAAAAATTATCCGTCCGCTAATAATGTAAGAAAATATATATTATTGAATTTTCAAAACTAAAAATCTAACATATTTTAAATTGAACTTTCCTTTTTATTACTATGCTTCAACCCTCGATTGATTTCTGAAACCTTTATTACAAGAAAAGTACCACAAAAAATTGTTGAAATCTAAATATTTCAATTAATTTGTTACTTTATATCATTAGCTATTTTCTTAATATTTAGCCAAATAATTAACATTTTCCACTTTAAAGAGTAGAAAATAGTAGATAAAATATAATTAATACAATACTAATTAATAATAAATAGTCGAAAACTTTGAAAGAAAAAGGAGCCAAAAAAGTAATTTGAAAATTGTTTGTGTTGATTTTCTAAACCTTAAAATAGTAATAATTAACACTCATTCATAATTAATGCGGTGTTGGTACAGTAGTAGATGTTATTCCTTCCCTAATCTGGGTTCGATCAATGAGTATGAAAATTTGTTATGGTAGAGAGTAGTAACCCTCGAGTTACAGTAGTAGATGTTGTTATTCCTTCCCTAATCTGGATTCGATCAATGAGTATGAAAATTTGTTATGGTAGAGAGTAGTAACCCTCGAGTGAGATACCTCTTTCGACATGAATCTGAATTGATCGAATTTCAACACGAATATTAAACACGAAAGAAATAATTATAGAGGGGGAGACAACAACCACGTGGCATTCATTGATTGGTTAATTTGAAAACATCTACCCGCATAATGAAATTTCTCTTTTGTCTTTCATCCTAGTAGTAGTTATTAAAGATTACTTATTTTGTCCGAAACTTATTTTCGTCTCTCTTTCTCTCTCTACTGTATCTACTATATACTTATTCACTCTCCATTTTTTCCTCTGTAACTCTCTCTGTATTGTACATACAATTTCTTTTATTAATAAATAAATGGAAAAATAAAGAAGATCATTTGAGAGAAGAGTAAAGCAAAATCCATTGTAGGGTTTTCATTGAAATTGGTGAAAACCCCCAAAACCCATTCTTCAGAAATTTATAAATTTGAAGTCTTTTTTATCTAACTGACATTCAGCTGAAAGAACTAAAATGTCGGTTTGTGTATGAACCTGATTCGGCCGATCTAGCTCCATAATTCAAGATCTCCGCCTTCACATTGCATTGGGTGAGTTTTGATTTGTACGATCGTCTCATCATTTTCCCCTAATTACTTATTGTTAGGGTTTTATGTTCAATGACATTGACTTATAAAGACTTCAATAATTTAGCTTAAAAGATTGGATTTTTTTTAGCATTTGGAACTGTGTTTTGCATATAAGTGGATCTGAACGAAATGTGTTTTTCAGCGATGTACATTATATTGAGATCAGATAAGATCTATCATCTTTTGAAGACTCTGTTTTTGTCCTTTTTTTTGTTAGTATACTACTTCTATTTCTCAATATAAACTTAGTCTTCTTTCAAGATTTGGATTCTTGGAAGTGGGTTGTGCTCATTGTTGATTGTATTTGTTCGGAATTTTGAAGAGGCGGGGAGGTTATATGAAAGAAGCTGAAGGGGACACTGTGCTGTTTTTTTGAGAGGGGAAGACAAAGATGGAATCGGATTCACTGCTTGATTATGCCGTTTTCCAGCTGTCACCCAAGCGCTCTCGGTGAGTGTTGGATATACTTTTAGTTTTGTATGAAAATGTACAATGAATGCACTAATAATAGTTATGGTGTTTTTGGATTTGCTTGGGCAGATGCGAATTGTTTGTTTCTCGCGGTGGAAACACGGAGAAACTAGCATCAGGATTGTTGAAGCCTTTTGTGACCCATTTGAAAATTGCAGAAGAGCAAGTTGCATTGGCTGTTCAATCTATTAAGCTTGAAGTTGAAAGGCGCAAAAAGGCTGAATCATGGTTCACGAAAGGAACCCTAGAAAGGTAATGACTTTTGCAGTTTGCTTAAAAAAAGACTTGAGGGAAATGAAGAATGATTTGATTTCGTGTCTTCCTCTGCAGGTTTGTGAGGTTTGTCAGCACGCCAGAAGTTCTGGAGCTAGTCAATACATTAGATGCAGAAATGTCCCAGCTTGAAGCAGCCCGCAAGTTATATTCACAGGTGGCAAACACTGTCTGGACTCACTGTAGTTTAGAATTAACCAAAATTACAAGATATTAACGTAATTCGCTTGTTACTTTCTTTATTTCAGGGAGCAGGCAACCAGTTCAATGGGAATGGTAAGTTATCCAATGATCAAATTTGAGCTTTCACATTTTGTCGAGTACTATTCCCCACCTTGTAATCCCTCCCCTGTTTCCCCTTCCCCTACCCCCATTTTTTTAAAAGCCTTAGAACTTAGAAAAACAAGACTGCCTGTGTCACTGCACAATAACTCCCTCCGCTGCTAAGCTACCCCGCATTTCGTCTAATTGGTCATCTCCTTAAAACATCTGTCCATTCTCTCTTTTTGGCTATTGCTGTTTCCGTTGTTGGTATCACATCACAGAGATTTCACTAGAAAGCATTTGCAGATATCGAAATCATTTCTAGATTTTAGTTTCCATCTTACTGGGGTCTAGGTTAGAGAAAAAGGCAAGGTTAGGATCGTTGGTTGTCGTTGATATGATGGTTTCTGCATGGTGTTCATGTCTGTTCTTCATGTGGAAGCTTTGCTACCTGGCCTTGAGATAAGTTGTTTAATCTTATTTTATGTTGCAATTTAGGCATGAAAAGTGAAGGCTGAATTTATTATTAGTCGTTTTGTTTAAGACCATTGATTCTACAGCTCAAAGTGTGGTGTTTATCTGACAATCTTTTTTGCTTTAATTATTAATCCAGGTAGTGGTGGATCTGGGGTTACCATAACAGCTGATGCGACAAAGTAACTTCCTTACTCTGCTTCTTCAAACATTCAACGCTATTACCTTTGGTTTTTTGCTTTGCCGCTTTAGTAAGCATCTTCATTTCATGTTAACTACTACCTATTTACAGGAAGGAGCTACTGCGAGCAATTGATGTGAGGCTCACTACAGTTCAACAGGACTTATCTACAGCTTGTTCTCGTGCAGCAGCTGCTGGTTTCAATCTGGAGACAGTAGCTGAACTTCAAACTTTTTCAGAAAGGTTTGGTGCCCCTAGATTGAAGTAAGAACCTGGTGCTTTGACTTTGTTAATAGATTTTCTCAGCCTCTCCTTCATCCCTCCCTGCATAAATGCTTGCAGAATAATTATGGCTCGTGAAAATATCCTAATTATTGTAGTTTAACATAGGAGCACACTGCTGTTTGGATTTCCTGTCTCTGCCTAATGATGCCAGCTGACCATTATATTATATTTAGCGGGTTATCCAAAGAAAGGGGAACAAATAGCAAGTGATACCAATATGGTGTTCTTTGTCTTTGGGGAAGAATAGATTTAAGTTTTAGTGCTTGGTTTCAAAGTGAGCATATATTTTCTAAGACCAACAGGACTGATTGGTTGATTTAGTAAAATGGAGAACTGCATACCTCTCTGGCTGGCCAGGATAGTAGTCTATTAATTAGATTTTTATTACTAAGTAGTTAAAATCTCAGTATCTAGATAAAAATCTGGGGCAAAACCTGGGAGAAGCTGGAAGAGATCAGGGAAGCAAACACTGTTTCAAGAAACTCCAACTGATCTTTATCTCTGAGGTCCAGCAAAAAGCACACTGAAATACTTAAAAGAGACCTTATTCAACATATCTAAGATAAAAGACTCGTGTTTAATTATGACTGCTAGAACAAGTTTGAGGAAATACAATGAAATTGAGAAACATGAGATCTGCCCCATTTTTGGCCTAGCTGGCAGATTAGGCAGGGAATTTTATTCAAGGTCATATAGCTCTTTGTATTCTACTGTCACGGACTCTAGTATAATTTGTGCCAGACTTTAAGTATGATATTGATGCTAGATATATTCAATCTAGAGTTCACTGGTGAGACTTAAAGAAGTTACTCCCTCTGCTTCAGTTTGTTTTTCTGGTTTTGACTTGGCACAAAGTTTATAAAGTAAAAAAAGAACACTTTTGAATCTCGTGTTCTTAAACTAAACATGTGTAGAATGTATCAAAATGCACTTAAGTCTTGTGGTCTTGACTTTCCGATGCCATGTGGATAATTAGAATTAAAGAATTGCCGAAAAAAGAAAACATGCTAAAAAAGAAACTAACACTAATGAATTAAAATGGTGGGAGTAATATTTTTCAGCTACTTTGTAGCACTTCTGTGTCAAGTCCTTTGGTTGAGTCAATTGATTACACTAAAACTAGTGAAAGGCTGAACTCGGTTTTTATTCCTGACTGTTTAATTTATCATTAAGCAGCCTCAGTGGCGTACATGAATTTTCCTCAGCGGTGTCACCTTTTAAAATGAGAAACACATACACACACTAAAGTGAGAAAGAAGAAAAAACATAAAATTTGTACAAAAAAAAGAAGTTGCATAGGTTTGAACACGCGACATTGTCTCTAAGATTTGAAAGGCTTACCAATTGAGCTACGCATACATTATGTTTAAGGAGTGTCACTCGCATTATATATATCTTTTATATGCTTTTCCCATTTAATCGTACACATTTAGTAAATTTTCCCAACTTAGCAGTGTCACATGACACTCCATAAGCCTTCCCCTGGGCAGCCTCTGAAGTACTACTTTCAGAACACTAAGAATGGTGTCACAAAGAGGTGGATTATGAAAAGTAAACATGTATGTTCTTTTCTTCCTTGTCAAAATAACTGGACATCCAAAATGATGGAGAAAAGCTGAGCTTACCAATTTTCGGTAACCGAGAAATCTCTGAGAGCCACCAATGCACAAGTCTGAAACTTGGTGAATAATGATTCGGTCACTCCATCCTTTTTTTCTTTATACCATGGTTTTGTTTGTGACAAGATTTATACTCGTGTGCACCTAATCCACACATCACATGCTCCCACTAGATCAAACCCTTTTTTTTTTTTTTTGTCTATGGGGCCTCATTAGTTAACCTTCAAACCAACTATCAAACACCTTTAATCTTTATTTTTATTTTTAAGAAAAATATATTTAAATTGCAATGAGGTATTAATAATATGGGCGTATACAATTTTACGTGTATTATATTTTGGAAATTTAATAAAAAAGAGAAAAAATTGTATTGACTATTGATATGATTCTCTTGTTTTTTTCAGCGAGGCCTGCAACAAATTTTTAACCTTAAAGGAGAGGCGGCCAGAATTTATCAGCTTACGTAAAGTATCTGGAAGAGATGATGGAGCCGTACGATGTTCTTATGGATCAGACATGTCAATTGATGAGGACCCAACTACTCCCGACCAACGACCTACTGGGTCCCACTCTGCCGGCTTTGAGAAGTCCTCAACGTGTCAGCAACCACAATCCCATGAGTCCAGCGTGGAACCAGAAGAAAAGGACTCCATTGATGAAAACGAAAAGGAGAAAGAGGAGGAGGAGGTAGAGAAATCTGCGAAATTGAAAAGGCGGCTGAGCGTACAGGAGCGTATTAGCATGTTTGAGAATAAACAGAAGGAGAATTCCGGGGGCAGCGGGAAGGCTGCTGTGGCGAAAACCCCTGAGCTACGTAGGTTGTCATCTGATGTCTCGGTGCCACCCGTGTTGAGGAGATGGAGTGGTGCTAGTGACATGAGTATTGATTTGGGTGGTGATAGGAAGGATATGGAGAGCTCTGTATGCACACCATCTTCTGCCTCGGATGTACGTGGTGAAAGCAGATTGGATGACCATACTAGGAATGTCCAAGATTCTCCCAGGACCCGGCCAAATTCAAATTCGGTCATCACTGATGTTGATCAGGGCCGTGGGAAGACCAGGTCAAGCTCACATATAAGTGGGGGTGAGGATAAGAATGTGAAAAATCAACCAGATATTGGAGGGCCATTCTCCTCTTTCAATATGGGTAAAAGTGCTGATTTTGGTTTGACTACTAACACAGACTTCAAGGGTTCTCAAGGTGTTAAGGAGCTTGAGAAGAGCAAAGGAAAAGTTAGTCGTCAGATTGTTGGCCTGAAGGACCAGGGTAATCTACCAGAGCAATCTGGAGCTGTGCAGACTGAGATTTTGTATCAGAAGGAAGATACTGAATCAATTGATCATTTGGTTTCTAAGCTGGATAAAGCACCTCCAAGAACTGCAGGGGTCTCTCCACAGTTGGATAGTGGTTCTACATCAAGAGTTACAGAAACTTCTGCTGCTAGAGTCCTCGAAGACAATTCACTGAATCTTCAGCCAAGATGGAGAACTCTTTCTGAAACTGAGCAAGTTGAAAAGGATCAGCTGTCTCCTTCCGAGAAATTAGTTAGTGCTTCTCAATCAAAGGTCAAAGAGCTTGTACATGAACCAACGAAGTTTAAGAAACAAGGTGGTGCAGCTGAACAGTTCAAGAAGACTCAAGATAGAGGTTATGAGATCAGGTCTGGAACTAGCAAAACATCACTCTCGAGTAAAGTGGTTTTGGAGGCTGAGGAGGGACTTGACTCATTTTCGACACCCCCTATTGAGCAAGCTCAGAGGGCACGCCAGCCCAAAGCTAACCAGGAAATGAATGATGACTTGAAAATGAAAGCTAATGAGCTAGAGAAGCTTTTTGCTGAACACAAATTACGTGCTCCTGGTGATAAATCTAATTCTACCAAGAGAAGCAGGCCAGGTGACGTGCAAAGCCGTCCAGCTGCTAGTTCTTCATCCTACAGGAAATCTGTGGTAGATAATAACAATGTTAGGACTTCTGAGTACTTGTTTAATGAACCTGCCTCAAGTTCCAAGGATGTTCTAAATAGGAATTTCTCTGAACTTAGTTTTTCGGAGGGTTCTCGGGGAAAATCATATGAGAGGTATATGCAGAAAAGGGATAGAAAACTCAGGGAAGAATGGAATTCTATGGGGGAAGAGAAGGAAGCCAAACAGAGGGCTATGGAGGATTGCCTTGAGAGGAGTAGAGCTGAGATGAAGGCTAAGTTTGCTGGATCTGCTGATAAAGACGGTATGGTTTCTAGCTCCCATCGGCGTGCTGAGAGACTCAGATCATATAATTCGAGGTCTATTCTAAGGAGAGACCAGGTATAGTTCTTTCTCTATTCTATAATACAAATAGCAACCTTACCTATGCATATATAAGGTAGCTGTTTCTATTACATGCTCTTTTTGTTGGTTTGGTTCTCTTGAATTACATGTGCTTGACCCTGAAACAAATTTGTTTTGGCAGCAACAATTGGTTTTTGAGCAAAGTGATAACGATGAAGATATGCCTGAATTATCGAAGCAGAAAAAATATGGTGAAGACAGGTCTTTTGACGAAACATCCTTTGGGGATGATGTTCGTAAAAGCACTCGGGGTAAGAAGCCTTTACCTGTCAAAGGTTTGTCTTCATCCACACCTCGCACCACAGTAGCACCTGTTCCAAGGTCTTCTGGGAAAGCTTCTAATAATACATCAGGTAGGCGGAGAATTCAATCTGAAAATCCTCTGGCACAGTCTGTCCCAAACTTCTCTGACATGAGAAAGGAGAACACCAAACCTTCTTCCGCAGCTGGTAAGACAACTCGTTCACAATCTAGAAATTACGCCCGTAGCAAAAGCACAAGTGAAGAGGTACCCCTTATCAAGGAGGACAAATCACGAAAACCACAATCCTTGAGAAAAAGCTCCGCCAATATTGTGGAGTTTAGGGAGACATCCACTTTCGATTCTGATGGTGTTGTTCTGACACCTCTCAAGTTTGACAAAGACGAGATGGAGCGGAGTATCGATAAATTTCCAAAGAGTTCTGGTTCAAAGACTTCAGTAAAGAAGGGTAAGAATACTGACTTCAGCTCTAGAGGTGGTCTGACTAAGACAAGGGTTTCTGCTGTATCTAAGATTGTGGACGACAATGATGAGTATGATGATATGGTATTTGATCCCGAAGACTCCGAAGGCATGGGCCCCGATGAAGAAGAGGAAGACTATGAGACCATGACGGGTGAAATTCATGAAAACTTTGACAACGGGGAACCAAGATTGAGCCATGATTCAGAGAAGTTGGAAAACTCTGGATCAGAGAATGGTGATGTTCTAAGATCATTTTCTCAAGTGAACTCTGCTTCAGAAGCTGTATTGCCTTCTATGGTCTCTAACAAATTGTTATCTGGTGGACTTGTGCAAGATTCACCCGGAGAAAGTCCCGTCTCATGGAATACACATGCTCATCACCCTTTTTCTTATCCTCATGAGATGTCTGATGTTGATGCATCCGTGGACTCTCCTGTGGGAAGTCCTGCATCCTGGAATTCACATTCTCTAAGTCAAACAGATAGTGATGCAGCTAGAATGAGGAAGAAATGGGGAATGGCTCAGAAACCTATGCTTGTGGCAAATTCTTCTCATAATCAATCACGCAAAGATATGGCCAGAGGATTTAAACGGTTTCTGAAATTTGGGAGGAAAAATCGCGGCACAGATACTTTGGTTGACTGGATTTCTGCTACCACTTCTGAAGGAGATGATGATACAGAAGATGGACGTGACCCTTCTAATCGATCTTCAGATGATTTAAGAAAGTCAAGAATGGGTTTCTCTCAGGATCATCAATCTGATGATAGCTTTTATGAGAATGAGTATTTCAGTGAACAAGGTGAATGATGTGTTTCACTCCCTAAACAAACTATACGTGTTTCAATATGGCTGATATTTATTGCTGCGCCCTCAAGAACAATTTTTGATATTCTACTCTGTTTCTCGAGTTTGCATTTCTTATTTTTTAAAATCTTTTTGTACATTAATATCCAGAAAACTTAACTGCTAGCATATGATAGCCGTACAGATCATAGTGCTGTTTTGTCTATCTAGGGGAGATCCAGGGAGGATAACATAATTCTTCTACATAAAAAAGAAAGAATTGGAAATGCTGTTACCTTTCCCAAAAGAAGAAGAAGAAGAAAGAATTAGAAATGTTGGGAAGCAGTGGAGACCCACAATTCTAGCTTTATATCTGTTATTGCCGGTAGTTTTGCAAATGGTCTTTGTGTAGAGAAAGAAGCATACTGAAGGAATGTAGCAATGATGTTTGAAGCTAAGTTCATACCTTAAACTTAGATAACTGGAAATGAGATTGTTTGGGAATTGTTCAGCTTGCGCTCTTGTTGTCACTTTACTTCTGATTCCATCTTGTTTTGTTTGTTGTTCTTCAGTCTTTCAACTTCAGTATAGAAGCTTTTTCTAGTCTCTAACCCAATGCTTCTCTTCTGGCAGTTCAAGCCTTGCGCAGTTCAATTCCAGCACCACCAGCTAACTTCAAATTGCGTGAGGATCAGTTATCAGGGAGCTCAATAAAAGGTGACCAGCTAGTTTAAGAAGTTAGCCTGTCCTATCTTATTGCTTATGTTTTGTGTTTTATGTTTTGTTGCATGATGCAATGTCATCATGTGAAGAAGTTATCTTGCTTGGCTGCAAGTAGAAAAATTAAAGATAAGAAAGTTTAGTAAGCCTCTTGTATTGACCTATTCGCAAGTTAGCTCAATAAAATCGTAATCATAAAATGTCTTTTCTAGTTTACGCATTAGGTCACAATCACTTTCACACTGTTTACTAGTTCAATAAAAGGTTTCAATTGGTTTATCAATCTAGGTAACACAAAACATCATTAAAGTCTAAAAGATGAAACAGACAAAAAAACCGACTTAACAACACAAGAACTCCATAACCTTCTTTTTTATGTGGTCTAAAACCGCAAAAATGGACTGACTGAAGACTAACAACAATGCACTAA
Source organism: Solanum lycopersicum (assembly GCF_036512215.1). Lineage (NCBI taxonomy): Eukaryota > Viridiplantae > Streptophyta > Magnoliopsida > Solanales > Solanaceae > Solanum > Solanum lycopersicum. The sequence continues at coordinate 66,879,113 of NC_090802.1, forward strand.
ATAATAAAGACAGGAATACATTATCAAAAAAGAAAAAAGAAAAAAAGAAGACAAGAATAAACCATATTAAAAGACTTGATAGCTGGTAGTTTACTCCAAATACAATTCCATATTCAGGAACTCCAATTATATAATGATTATGAGTTCAAGAACTCTCCTTTCCTTATGGCTCAAGGGCAGCACCACCTTCTCTTCTTTCTTTTTTAACTTTGTCCTACTGCAACTTGATTGCCACCAACTGCTCCAACATGGGTTTATTTGACTGTATTTCTGAGGCAGGTTGCATGATCTTATTCTTTCTCATCCAATACTTGTACTTCTTTACGAAGATCTTCAAATGCCCCAAGTACATTTGATTTGCCCACATCAACATGATCATGTTACAATTCAAGAAATTTGTCTGTTACTTTTTCTTCACTTGTGGAGGCATAGTAAGATGATTTTCCACTTGGTGAAAAAAGCATAACATCAACACCTGCTCCTGTCCGAGTTGAAAACTCATTTGCTTTCTTGAACAAACCTTTTTTCCCTTTTTAAGATAGTAAACAAGGGGTGCTTCAGACTCAATCAACTTAATTTCAATCTTTTGCCTACCCTTCCCAGTCTTCTTATCCATTGCAAAAACAAATATTTGAAGAAGAAAATAAGATGTTTTGGCTGAATAAGTCTGAGCAATTTTGAGAGGAATGCTTGTGTAATTTATAGTAGGTGTGCATGTCTATTTTTCACGTGTATTGCCACATCTATTTAATGTTTTCATATTATGAGTCTATTTGTCACGTGTATTGTCATGTTTATTTATAGTTTTCACATTATGAGTCTATCTGCCACGTATATTGTCACATTCGTTTAGTGTTTTCATATTCTGTGAATCTATTTCAAGATAAAAGATTTCTTATTTATTCCACTGTGATTGCAAAGTAATAATGTTGGATTGAACTTAAGATAAATGAAATATAAATTGTCACGTTTATTGAATGTTTTCATATTAGGAGTTATTAGTCATGTGTATTGTCATGTTTACGTAGTGTTTTCATATTATGCGAATCTAATCAGACATTATTAGGATCCAAAACAAAAGATGTCTTCAGTATGCGCTCTTGACTTTTATCTGTTCCTAATTATTTTACAGCTCCAAGATCATTCTTCTCCTTGTCGACATTCAGAAGCAAGGGAAGTGACTCAAAGCCAAAGTGATCCAAAGCATAGATAGCTCTTTCAAAGTATAAAGTTCCACTAGTTCTTGGAATTGCCTTGATTGCACACGTAACTTCAGACTATATTTCGAAGCAAGAGGTCAAGGTAGATGGCGCTACTATCATCTAAAATATGTTGTATACTTGTACTTAGTAATCACGGGGCTTCTGAAGCCTTGCTTGTGCTTTTAGCTGTTTGTAGTAGTTGTCCCAGAATATATGTTGTAGAGGACAATAGCGGAATATTAATGTGATTTTGGTAGTCATAGCATTCTTTCTTATGTTGTTGTTTACTCTTGATTTTTTTGGTAAATATCAGAAGTTAAATTTTGTTCTACATCATATATCGATAATTTAGAAGGTTGAAACTATTTAATTGTTTACGTATGACGAGTTGACACAATGTTGCTGCCTAGACGGCTAGCCTCTCTGCATATAATCTACAATACCAGACACTAAATTATGTTTGTTTTCGTACTAAGAACAACATGCTGTGCAAATCTGCATAGAAACTGAGGGAATATTGTATAATTTATGTTTGTCTTCATGCTAAAGGTTATATCATATTGTCCAAATTTGTATTTGTCTTCATTACTGGCAGTCAGTTTCAGTGACTTTCTTGAATCCATGTTGTATAAATTAAGAAGAGCTACTTCTAAATCATCGCTTTGGAGTTATTGAAGGGTGTTTTTAAATAATTTAACATTTTTCTTGTGATCTGATAATCTCTATGTACAGTACAATTTAGTTACATTGTTTGATTGACTTCTCGAGGGGACCTTTGAAGTTATGTCCCGTCTTAAAATTCAGAACTCCCAAACTTCAAATGTTATCTTTGCCTTTGAGGCCCACGATGCATATGAACAAGGGTGGTTAGTTTAGCATGTATACAAAGTCAAAAACTACCTTTCAAACGTATATTTAAACCTTGAATATCTTTAGTGTAATTTCAGGTTTCGTCACTGCAACTTCACCAACTATGTTTGATAAACATCTGCCGATTGTCAAGAGCACAATTCATACTTGTGCCGGCTGGTCAGCATATACTAAAAGCCGGCCTACCAAATGTCACTAAGTTTGCTAGCTATATAACATCTTTTCTTTTTTCTTCTCCATATAGAGATTATGAGAGCAGTCAATAGTCATCATCTTTATTATATAAAAATGATGATTGGTCAATCATGATATTGTCTTGGGTCACTTAACTTTACAAAAAGTTGACAAACACTAAGGCATTAAACCAGTTACTATTAGTCTTGGAGAAACCAGAAGGCAATTTAATAAGCATATTTATCTTAGGAACAACTGCTAAAAGAGCTGTAAATTATACCTTTTTATGTTCATATTTGTCTATATCTACCATATTATAACTTGAACAGAACCACAACTGAAAAAAATTCATCATCAACACTCAACAGCAATATCCCAAATGGCTCATTCCGAGTTCTCGTCTTCCCCGACTAGGCAGAGACGACATACTTCACCGGTGATGTCAAAACAACCCTCCACATCATTTTCAATGTCAATGACTAGCTACCACAACTTCAGCCGTGCGCGCAATCCCACCCCTGCTAGTCCTTTTGCCTCTGATAATGATAGGTAAGTCGCATATGTAGCTAGGTGTATTTGAAAGAAGTTCAATTGAATAGGCTAAAAAACAAAGTTTTTTTGGATGCATATAATTGGTTGAATGGAGAAATGCTATATGACGGAATATAATGTGAGGTGTTTTTGTATCTCTTTTTTGAATTACTTCCTTAAAATTTCTGAATCCGCCATGTGACAGGTCATGGCAAGGGGAGCTTTCTTGGCAATTTGATCCAACAGGCTGGCGTGATAATCGCAATCTTAGTGCAGCACTAAGTCCATGGACAGCTGCTGATACTTCTTTCACTTCAGCACCAGTTGGCAGTAGGATTTTCCGGAGATCAGCTAATGATTATTACTTATCACGGACTAATGGTGTTTTTCAAAACTTCATCAATCCATCTTATGATCATTCTTATTCTGGCTTCCAGCCATCTGGAAGGCTTGAGCTACAAAGTTTTGATTCCAGGGCTAATGAAAATTCTTATACCTCAAGGAATCATGTCTCTCATGAATATAAGGGCAAGCCCCGCAAATCTCCAAGATTGACAACTATCACAGAAGGGACTAGTGCTGGGAAAAGTGGTCCTTTGGCTGTGAAAGATGAGCTCCAGTCTATAGATTATGACAGAATAGAAGATTTTGAAAGGCAGTTCCAGGTTGACGGGTGAGATAAGTCATCAACGAGAACTGTTAAATTGTGTGACCATATCATCTAAAGCTAAAACTGTTAAGAGAGAGCAAAATTTTAATTACTTAATTATATTATACCTTCAATATACTCCTCATGTGCGAGCCTAGTTCTTTTTGAACTTGACGAAGCACATGGAAATTCTTTTGATAATGAATGACAATTAGGCTCAAACAAAAGACATCTAGATGCTATGATATATGCTGAATTCTGTGAACATCTCATATAAAAACTTTGAATTGCTTCTTTGTATTATTTCTTTAGCAAACACCACAGTTCAAAATGGTTCTGCAGTATCAATTTGCATGCACAGAGAGTATACTAATCATGTCAAATTATGTAGCAGGTCAAATGCTTATAATCATGGCATTGTAAGAGATCATCATGGACACGTTAACCATATGGGACATAGCTTCAACACTGATACATCAGATTTTGACGTGAAATGTGTTGATCATGTTTATGAGGAACAGAGCCACCATGTTCAACATTCTAGGCAATCAAATCTTCATCTGTATGGAAATGATTTGTACGATGATACTGACAAGAATCATGCAGTACACGATGAAGAAGATGACACAGCAGCTCCTAAGCCAGTTGGTTTGCTAAGCTTATTCAAATACTCAACCAAGTTGGATATAGTACTACTGCTGTTGGGTTGTATCGGGGCTCTAATAAATGGAGGATCACTTCCTTGGTATTCTTATCTTTTTGGTAATTTTGTAAACAAAATTGCCCTGGAGAAAGACAAAGATCAGATGGTGAAGGATGTGGGAATGGTAAATATATACTTAATAATTTTTTTGTGCTCCCAGAGCCGTCAGTTAAAAACTCCTTACCCTTCCATCCTTGCAAGCAGAAAAAAAGAGAAATATTCATGAATACTACTATCCTTAGTAGACGTTATTGCCTATAAATTGAAATTTCTGAATTTCAATGAGATCTTATAACAGTTGATACAACCTTCAGGTGTGTGTTCTTATGACTGGACTATCAGTGGTAGTCATGGTTGGAGCGTACTTAGGTAATGTAGACATTTTTATTCTCATCTTAGTATGGATTTTTGAGTTAGAAAGAGAGCAAACACAGTTGACACTTTATCAACTTATTATGCAGAGACAACTTGCTGGAGATTGGTGGGAGAAAGATCAGCTCACAGAATAAGAACTAAGTATCTAAGAGCTGTTTTGCGACAGGATATAGGATTTTTTGACACAGAACTGAATACTGGTGAAATTATGCATGGAATTTCGAGTGATGTGGCACAAATCCAAGAAGTAATGGGAGAAAAGGTACATTTTTTGCTCATTACTAACTGATAAGTTTTCAAATAAACTGTGTTAGCATTCCCACTATACAATGGCTAATTTTAAATCCAGAGAAAACTTACACCAAATACCAGCAAAATCATTTGAAAATTGGAGAGGAGCAGATAAAGGATTTATATCGACATTACAACAAATAAATTAGTAGGGTGCTCAGACAAGAAAATCGGGAGTCATTCCTAAGTTGAAAGATAACTCGTAGCACCCAAAACAAGTCAAGTCACAGTCTTGTCTGTGCATCCGAATAGCCTTGGGCCATCACACATGCGGAAACTGATTCATTTTAATAAGATATGCAAGATAACAAATATTGTCACATTATGTTTTATAATAATGATCAACTATCATTGTTTACTGTGGTTTAGAATGTTCTTTCAGAAAGAAGTTATTTGGTCTGGTATCATATTCAATTTAATGTCTTCTTCTCAAACTAGCGATGTCGGCCTTATGCATATAACTGTCTCTGTGATCCTGTGTAATTTTGTTCCTCGTGCAGATGGCACATTTTGTTCACCACATCTTCACTTTCATCAATGGCTATGCTGTTGGTTTTAGAAGATCATGGAAAGTTTCCCTGGCAGTTTTTGCAGTAACACCACTGTCCATGTTCTGTGGCCTTGCCTATAAAGCCATCTACGTTGGCCTCACATTGAAAGAAGAGGTGAGAGGCATGCAGAGCAACTCAAAATAAGTCCTTCTGTCCCAATTTATATGACAATCTTTCCATTTCGACCGTCCTAAATTATTTCACAGCATTCCATTGAAATTTATTTCATAAAAACTTTACAAGTTTCTAGAATCAGCTATAACTAATGTGACATTTTCTCCTCAACCTAAACATTTCCTTGTTATTTTAATACGCTTTCTTCCACTATTATTCCTGTAATAAATGCATCGAAATGTCGTTCTTAGTCAAATAGTTTCACAAAGAAGTACAAGTTAATATTTCTCTGCTTAGTTCAGTTTAAACTGTATACTGAGTTTTGTTGTTCTTTTGTAAAGGAATCTTACAGAAAAGCTGGCAGCATTGCAGAGCAAGCAATGAGTTCAATTAGGACCGTAACTGCTTTTGTAGCAGAGGACTATTTAGATGCAAAATATGTGGAATCGCTGCAGAAATCAGGCCGTTTGGGGGCAAAGGTTGGGTTTGCTAAAGGAGCAGGAATTGGTGTTATTTACTTAGTTACTTATGCGACATGGGCATTGGCTTTCTGGTACGGTTCAATCCTTGTAGCAAAGGGAGAGCTTTCAGGTGGTGCAGCCATTGCTTGTTTCTTTGGTGTTAATGTTGGAGGCAGGTAAATAATTTGTCATTTTTCTCTGTATATGCCCTCAACCAGAAGAAGGTTTAATTAACTAATCAACTTAAATTAATAAATGAAATTTAAGTACCATAAAAGTCTCAAAACTTTCAAGGAACCAAACATTTAACAGTCTCATCAATAATTCAGCTTATTGAAAACTATTCTATTATAGGAAAATCATAATAATTTACCAATTGACATACACAACTAAAATTTTCACATTATATTGACAACATATCTACTCTGGCTTAAGTAAACATATGTCGATTTTTGCAGGGGCTTGGCTCTATCCCTATCTTATTTTGCTCAGTTTGCACAAGGAACTGTTGCAGCTACCAGGGTATTTGAAGTTATAGACAGGGTGCCAGAGATAGATCCCTATAGTCTAGAGGGAAGGAGGTTGTCAACTATAAGAGGGAAGGTTGAATTTAAATGTGTTACCTTTGCGTATCCGGCTCGTCCAACTGTCCAGATTCTCCAGTCTCTTAATTTAGTTGTTCCAGCTTCCAGGACATTGGCATTAGTGGGCATCAGCGGAGGTGGAAAGTCAACAATATTTGCTCTGATAGAAAGATTTTATAATCCGCTTCAGGGTAAGCATATGAATCTATCTTATATGAAAACTATACCTGTGGAATGAACATTGTGGATATTGGAGGAAAGATATTAATAAATGATAAAAAAAATTACATATATCTGGCAGGTCTTATTACCTTGGATGGCCATGATATAAGAACATTGCAAGTGAAGTGGCTGAGGACTCAGATAGGTATGGTTGGTCAAGAACCAGTACTATTTGGGACAAGCATACTTGAAAATGTGATGATGGGAAAAGAAAATGCTACCAAGAAAGAGGCTATGGCTGCTTGTGTTGCGGCAAATGCTCACAGCTTTGTCTCAAGACTTCCAGAGGGCTATGATACACAGGTGCAATATATGCATTACATTATTCCAAGAAACAAATCTAGTGAGATAACCATATGCATATTAAAAGGGTACTAGTAATACTAAACTTGTGTACCTGTACAGGTTGGAGACCGAGGAACCCAACTCTCTGGAGGACAAAAGCAGCGGATTGCTCTTGCTCGAGCAATGATTAAAGACCCAAAAATTCTTCTTTTGGACGAGCCAACAAGTGCCTTAGACGCCGAGTCAGAAGCCATTGTGCAACGGGCCATTGACAAGATCTCCAAGGACAGAACCACATTAGTGATTGCCCATAGGTTAGCAACAGTAAGAAATGCTCACACTATAGTCGTTCTTGATCGTGGTTCAGTTGTTGAAACAGGTAATCATGATCAGCTAATGGAAAAGGCTGGGGCATATTTTGGCCTCATCAAGCTCGCTTCAGAAGCAGTCCCAAAACCTATGTCAAATCAGGGAGATGTTCCAAAGGAAAAGGAATTCTCTGCCTATGAAAAATCAAATTATGATGCGGCAAGAGTAAAAGGTGTATATGAAATCTCAAGATCAAAGTACCTGAAATCTATGCAAGAAGGAAGCCAGATAGAAGAGGAAGAAGGAGAGCAAGCAAAAATGAAGAGTTATCGTCTCTCGGAATTATGGAACCTGCAGCGACAAGAGCTGATAGTGCTATTAGTAGGGCTAATTATGGGTATGCTTGCAGGTGCAATTCTCTCCCTCTATCCCTTAGTTCTAGGGCAAGCACTTAAAGTATACTTTTATACAGACATGTCAAGATTGAAAAGGGAAGTTGGATACCTCTGTTTGATACTAGTTGGTCTTGGATTTGGATGTATATTTGCGATGGTAGGTCAGCAAGGCTTCTGTGGTTGGGCTGGTACCAAGCTCACCATGAGAGTTAGAAGTTTATTGTTTAAATCTATACTCAAACAAGAACCTGGTTGGTTTGATCTTGACGAGAATTCCACTGGAGTTCTAGTGTCAAGGCTTTCTGTTGATTGTGTCAGTTTCAGGTCTGTTCTTGGTGATAGGTTCTCTGTCCTGCTAATGGGCCTGAGCTCAGCAGCTGTTGGACTCAGTGTGTCGTTCAAACTTGAATGGAGATTAGCTCTTTTGGCCACAGCTGTCACACCATTTACTCTAGGAGCAAGCTACCTCACTTTGATTATAAATGTAGGAGGGAAACTAGACAACAGCTCTTATGCTAAAGCAAGTAGTATAGCTGCAGGTGCTGTGTCAAATATAAGAACTGTGGCAACATTCTCAACTCAGGAGCAAATAGTTAGATCATTCGAAAAAGCTTTATCTGAGCCCAAGCGAACATCGGTCAGAAGGTCACAAATGCTTGGTCTAGCACTAGGCCTTTCTCAAGGTGCAATGTACGGAGCATATACCCTGACTCTATGGTTTGGTGCATACTTGGTAAAGCAAGGCTATACTAATTTCGGCGATGTATATAAGATTTTCTTAATACTTGTACTAAGCTCATTCGCTGTTGGACAACTTGCTGGCCTTGCCCCAGATACTTCTATGGCTTCAACTGCAATACCCGCCGTTCTTTCTATTATTAATCGTAGGCCTTCAATAAGAACTGACCGTCTGAAAGGAAAAAAGATTGAAACATCAAAGCCATTTGATATAGAGTTTAAGACAGTCACATTTGCATATCCATCAAGGCCAGATGTCATAGTGTTGAGAAACTTTACTCTTAAGATCAGAGGTGGGACAATGGTAGCATTGGTTGGAGCAAGTGGATCTGGAAAGTCAACAGTGATATGGATGATACAGAGGTTTTACGACCCAACACAAGGAAGAGTACTGATAGAAGGGGTTGATCTGAGGGAGCTAAATTTGAAATGGTTGAGAAGGCAGACAGCCTTGGTCAGTCAAGAGCCGGCCCTATTTGCTGGCACCATTAGAGAGAATATTGCATTTGGCAATCCTAATGCTACATGGGCTGAAATCGAAGAAGCAGCAAAGGAAGCTCACATTCATAAATTTATCAGTGGGCTTCCTCAAGGGTATGAAACAGAGGTAAACTTCTCAATTACGACATATATTTTTATTTCAATGAGGTGGCGTGACTTGACTAATCTCTAGAGTTGGCATTATTGATGACTAATTCACAGGTTGGTCAGAGTGGTGTTCAGTTATCAGGTGGCCAGAAACAGAGGATAGCAATTGCAAGAGCCATACTTAAGAAATCAAAGTTGCTCCTACTGGATGAAGCTAGCAGTGCATTGGACTTGGAATCCGAGAAGCATGTTCAAGATGCACTTAGGAAGATTTCCAAGAGGGCTACCACAGTTGTGGTAGCTCATCGGCTTTCCACAATTAGAGAAGCCAGCGTGATTGCTGTTGTGAAGGAAGGCACGATAGCAGAATATGGAAGTCACGACAAACTCATGGCTTCCCATCTGGATGGTCTATATTCTAACTTAGTTCGCGCAGAAACAGAAGCCTTGGCATTTTCTTGAACCTGATTATGAATATTGGAAACTCATCAAAATATTGTCCTTATGAATTTCTTCAGTATATTAATGCAAAAAGCCATTGCATATTTAGCAATCTTGGAAGAAAATGTATATTAACACAAGCAGTTTAGCAAAACATATACTATGAACAAGAATCATGTTTGGCATTTAGGATGTTTTTGATTCTTGAAGAGAGTGACTAAATCAAACACACAATACTTATCGTCTAGTATGCAAAACAGAAATCATTCGTCTATTATTAAGAAAAGAATACTCTATGGTGGGAAGTGACTGGTAACTAGTCAAGGGGCACACAAGCTTATCCCGACACCACGATTACCAAAAAAAAAATATCTTCTTAGATATAAAAGTAATTACATGTGTCGTTTTCGATAGTCCTACATACAACTGCAAAATCAAAATCCGAACTTTTCTTACCTCTCTAAATGGCTACACCTCCTCTTCCCGGAAATGGCCCTGCTACCAACACAACATCCAAGAGCAAACTGACCAGATTACCCTTGAAAGTCCAAACACATCATATTCAGGATTGGGACATAAGGGTCATTTGAAGTCGGACCAGATAATGGAATGGCCCCATAGAATTGTCAACAGGACCAGAAAGATGGCGTCTTAGCTTAGAAGCCAAGTAAACCTGAACACCTACGTACCTGCAATGGATATATATTCAAAAAAAATTGCTTCTTGGCTTGACTTCCACATCATTCAGGCGCCGGATTCCGAATGCCGGGTTCTTCTCCTTCTCCAGTCTTTGTATATATTTCCTGGTAATCTTTTCCTCTTTCTCACTGGCAAAAACACAAACAGGTGGTCCTATATCATTTTCCATAGGATCTTCTTGATGGTTTTCGGATTGTTTTAATTTAGTTAACTTGCATTATGTTATGTTTTTAGCGTAACTGGGAGCAAACAAAATGGCAGCCCTTGTACCAGGAGTACTGATTAAGCTTCTCCAGAATATGCATTCCAATAAAAAGGTTCGTGGAGACCATAGATCAGTCCTTTTACAAGTCATCAGCATTATTCCTGCTTTGAATGGATCAGAACTATGGCCGAACCATGGTTTCTTTATTAAAGTTTCGGATTCTTCCCATTCGACATATGTCACGTTATCCAAAGAGGAGAATGAGTTCATATTGAACAACAAATTGCAACTTGGCCAGTTCTTTTATGTTGAAAGAATGGAGCCTGGAACTCCAGTTCCAGTTTTAGTAGGGGTGAGGCGACTTCCAGGGCGACATCCATTTGTAGGTAACCCGAAGGATTTAATGCAAATGTTGGAACCATCTGAAGTCACTGTTCGAAATGCTCAGGAAGATGTAAATGGTTCGAAGTTGAATGAATCGCCTGAATTGAACAAAGAGGACAGTAAGAACAAATTTGTTATCAAAGAGCAAAAGACGGTTGTTGCTTCCAGGTACATGCGAGGAGTATTAACCTCTAACACAAAGATTGGAGGGCTTGATCAAGGTACTGGTGTGAAAGGCATTGAGAATGAGAACCGTGGAGCTGCTAAAAAGGCCGTACCTCTGAAAGAGAAACAATGTGAGCTTAAAGGTCAGGTATGATCAGTATCGTAGATTATTCATTTGTGAAACTCGCTAATTTGTTCATATCCAAGTTTTATTCCAATTATTCTTTGGCTACAACTCCGTATTCGTCAAGTTCTCCAATGTCCAATGAAGATATTTATGTAAATTAATAGTAAGTCCTACTTTCCAAAATGTTGTTCTGAACACCAGTACATTAAAAAGGCACTCACTGGTTAAAAAGGAAAGCAGTAGGGACTTGGACATGAGAATATTCAGGGAAAGTTCAATTGAATCTAAATTCTCTTCTGAGCTTGCTAAGAAAAGTTTCTGCTCGGTTGATTTCAGACACGGTCTTCAACTCCTTTCCGCAGCCAGTCTGATGCATTTGTGATAAACTCAGGAATAAATAAGCATATGAAAACTCCAAGATTTTCAACATTGAAACTCACAACAAGCAAACAAGAAAGCATCAGAGAAAACAGTCAATCCTCAGAAGCATACATGCCTTGGTCCTCACTACCAACCAACCTTGCAAAGCCTGGGAAGGTATATTTGATTCTTTAGATATCATTTGAATAGTATATGCTTCTGTTTAATTAATATCAACACCGCATTAGTCACCAATTTAATAGCACTATGATCTAATGGTCTAACATTGAGTGCTGTTAGAGAAGCTGTCATTCTTCTATTGGATAGAAAGACTTTTGAGGGTGGGTGAAAACTAATAGTTGAAAAGACATGGAGCACCAATTAGAGAGGAAAAATGAATCAAGTATATTTATAATCTCATTCTTGTTCATATAACAAGGGAATACTTAGGAGGGGATTGTTAGCTTCTTTAGTAGCAGCAGAAGCTCAAGAAGAAGCGAAGGAAGCAGCAAAACTTCTTCATTGCCTCAGGTACAGTCTAGGAGTCAGAGTTTTATGTAAGGCCACAATTGGATATCCATCTAGTTCTTCATCTTCCATTCTTTCTTTCTTTCATTTCATTTTCTCTCTTTTCCAGAATGTTTGCTGAACTGTGCACCTCAGCATCACCAGAATGTCCCCATATATCTCTCTCCAAGTTTTTCGCGCTCAACAATCTCATTGAACTACCCAGTACTGTTAAAACAAAAGAGCTAACCCCAGATGATTTTGCTACCAAATTATCTGTTCATGAGAAGGTGAAAGAAGGGAAGATGACATGTTTCATGAATGGTAAAGCTACAAGCAAGTCTTTGAAGCCTTCTGTGGAACTTTCTGGGTCTGAAAAGCTAGAGTGGGCAAAAGGAGACGGTTCCAAAGACATCGTGGAACTAAGAGAGCTTCTGTTAAATGAAATACAGTATTGGTTTCTCAAATTCTTGGAGGGAGCACTTGAAGTTGGACTCTGGCAGAACAAGCAGGAACAAAAAACGAAAGTAAGTGTACCACGCCAAACGGAGTCAAAAAATCAAATAGCCTTCACACTATCACAACTTAAGCATGCAAATGAATGGTTGGACAAAGTAAGGAGTACCTTATGCTCAGACAAAAACAATGTGGCTGATAGAGTTGATAGATTGAAGCAAAAACTCTACACTTGTTTACTGCTTTACATGGATTCAGCCGCTTCAGCTCTTGGAAAACCGGCCTCATAGACAATAATTCATGGAAATGGACCAGAGATCCTAAGATGCGTTCGTCATATTCTATTTATGTAAACATTATGCAAGAAGCTATTTAAAGCCACCTTAAAAGTGGCCAATAAGCTGATATTTATGGTTCTGTATCTAATTATTTCATGTATTTTTTTTAAAAAAACTGGTTGTTACAGTAAGTTAATGATGACTTACTTGCATTGCTGTTAATATTTGAATGTAATTATTGGCGGGGGTTTAAGCTGGAGGGCGAGGGCACATGCAAAATTCTCAAGGATAGAAATCCGAGTAATCTAGCATGTGCCCTGCTTCTCCGGCTTAAATAACCTGTCACCTGCAAATCATTAATTCTTGCAGGCACCTCAACTAGTCCACCTAGTACCTGCAACGCTCTTCAGTTAAATAAGTCACTGCACAAGGAATATGGATGATCAAACAAGGGTACGTATGCTTGTATATATATAACGCTAAGCTGTTCAACAAAATGCATCATACTAAGAATTGTTGGCAGTACTTTTCGGGTTAGATTGGTAGTTGATCTTGTGTTTTTTACTTTTGCAAATTAGTTTATTTGTTGTGCTTTTCTAATGCAGATAAGGCCAAGCAGAAGGTTGTTTTTTGCTTTGGTGACTGTTGAAGTTTGGCAGCCAAAAAGGTTTAAGAGAAGACCAAATATTACAAATACAAGCCACCCACCCCATTTTCCTATCAAATACTATTTCAAAACTTGAACTGAAGTATATGAAAAACAGCCACCAATTCCCAAGATTTTCTGCTAATTTGCTTATTAAGTTGAAAGAATGAAACTTTGCCTACAAAAATTGTGATGTTAGTTAACTTGTTATATATGATCAAATTATTAGACACAATGTTGGGGAGTCTGATCATGACATGGGGCAGAAGGGGGTTCATCTTAACCCAAGAATGAATTGAATCGAAATGACTTTTTGGTATTTTAAAGGAATTTACATCACATTGTTCTTCTAATTACTCTTTAAATTTGATTTATTATGTTTTGATATATTGATTAAGTGACATCAAAATGAATTTTAAATTTTATGCTATCCATATTATCATTAATATTAGTATCACGAATTCGAACTTGGAACTTAGTAACTCAAATGCTAGAAAATATATATATATATATATGTTCAGGAAATTCAAAATTTATATATATTAAAAATAAAATAAATATGGATATATAATTATTTTTGGTTAATCAATGTGGTAAAATTCCTTTAACTCAGCCTTGGGGCCCACTACACGTCGACACCCACTAAGAAAATTACAAATCAGCACAGCTTATGCAAGTGTGTAAAAACACTTTTTATATTTTTATCAAAACCGTACCTCTTCAAACTCAGCAAACTCAGCAAAACCCCTCTTTGTTCCTATCCCATTTATTCCCAGCTCCGATTCAAACTCTTAACAAGTTTATCAAAGGCGGTCAGCGATCGGCGACTGGATTCCGAGCAGTCACGCAAGCGTATGATCGATCGGTAATGTTTTATCTATGCTGATAATAACTTCGTGAGCAATCTGTTTATATTCATTGTGTTTGTTTGCGTGATTTTGTGTTTATTAGATTTGATTTTAGTCGTTTTTCATTGGAATTGAATGTCGTAGGTTTGAGTTGTTAGGGTTAGAGAATTATTCTGCAAATCAGTTCTGTCGATGTGCCTCTACTTCCTTAAAGTATTCAGGGATTAAACTCTTGTAAAATAACATGAATGCTCCTTGGAGATTATCTACTTTCTTTAAGGAATTCGGCTTCTGTTGATTTTTTTTGAAAATGTGTATATTTTGTGGTTTCAATTTGATTGTCTTGTAAGTAAAAGAACTTTTGAATGTACCAAATTATCTGGTGATCTTGTAAGTCTTAAACATGCTACGCTGGAACCTAGAATTAAAGCGTTGCAAAAGAAAAGAAAGAAGGAAAGAGTCATTCTTTCTGGAATAAACTAAAAAGGAAAGTAATTGAGGGAGATTTTTTTAAGCAACTCGAAGCAGAAGCGGAAGGAATTTGCCTAAGTTAGCTAAGAAGAAGATAGAACTTGGGATTTTCTTCTGTGCTTCCAAATGAGCTGCAGATCAATATATATACTCTACTACCTTGCCAAAAGTGTGACTATGCAAATTTGTACATAAAAATAGTTTTACTTAAAAACGTAAGGACTAATCCCTGAAGCTTTTTAAATAATAACTAACTCCCCCTTCAGCCGCTAAGTACTCCTCTTAAAGTGTAATAAACCATCCTGACTGCACAGCGTCTACTTCATCATTTTAGAACACGTCAGCTTTATGTTTATTAGATTGAAAGCAAACAGTCGCACTGACTGGAAGTATAATGCATTAGTTGTTGTCATTTGTGGGAATGTTGTTCATATAGATGATCCTGTTAGAAGTTAGACGGCATGGACAAAGTAGAAAATATAGAAATTTGACTACAAAAAGTTGAATTCTCACCTTTTTGTGTTTCGATGTAGCTGTATGCTTGCGGGAAAATATGGTGAAGTTGACTTTGATTGCTCGCGTGACTGATGGCCTTCCTTTAGCCGAGGGGCTGGATGATGGTCGTGATGTTCAAAATGCAGATTTCTACAAACAGCAGGTCAAGGCCTTATTCAAGAACCTGTCGATGCGCCAAAATGATGCTTCAAGGATGTCTATTGAAACTGGACCTTACGTCTTCCAGTATCCTTATGTTCATGTTATCTTTTCGACGTGACTTCACCGGTTTACTTATGGGTCAACACCCAATAATATATTGTGTTTTGATTTTCTCTCGAAGATGAGAGAATGTGCAACTTCCTTTCTGAGCTTGACAAGTTATTTCTTCTAATAGGGTTTTGCCGGGGTGGGATGGGGGATTCATTTGAAACTTTTAATGAATATTTTGCATTTTTAGTAATCAATTTGCCCCTTCCCTAACTGTTTCAATTAACTTGTACTATTGCCCATGTTTCAATTATATCTTGGTACTGCTTATTGGGGGTATTTTAATTTGAAAACTCTATGAAGTCAATACTTGTTAGAAAAGGAAATATCCTGTTGATTGAATGCTCAGCATTCATAGTCCTTAAAACTTTCCCATTTGGCTTCAATATAACAGACAAGTTGGAGTTTTCTGTTTATTTCAGAAATGATCAGTGTTGCTGGTTTAGTGCTTTAGATGAATGAGATTCCACCTTGGTGTGTCTAAGCTGTTAAATACTCTTGATCCCTTATGCGACATACATTCTCTTGGTTTGTTTAGTATCTCCACTTGATAAGCTTTCACAACTAAAACATTGTACTTCTAGTTTTTTACTGGATTTTGAGTAGCATCGATTTCATCATTATCATGGCTGACTGAATGTGAAATATCAAGGATGATTTGGCATTTCAATTATTAACGCATCCAAAGTATGTGAACTTCCGGAGTAATTACTGTTGCCGTAACTACTTTTTTTGTCATGTATGCTTTCTGTACCACCAGTAATATTGCTCTTCTGTCTCTATTTCACCCTCTTGAGAAAGTTTACTCCATGTATATAGTATTCTCTTAACCCGTGCTCTCAGTTATATCATTGAAGGGCATGTTTGTTATCTGACAATGTGTGATCGCTCTTATCCCAAGAAACTTGCCTTTCAATACCTGGAAGACCTTAAGAATGAGTTTGAGCGCGCCAATGGGAGTCAAATTGAAACTGCTGCTAGACCATATGCTTTTATTAAATTTGGTAATCTATTGGAGTATTTTCTTTTATGTTCTTTGCTGTCCAATTATATTTTGGTGAAACTGATATTTTGATGCTTGCAATATGTGATTTACCCTGTTGTAAAAGATACATTCATACAGAAGACGAAGAAACTGTACCAGGATACTAGAACTCAACGCAACATTTCTAAGTTGAATGATGAGCTTTACGAAGTTCATCAAATAATGACTCGAAATGTTCAAGAAGTTCTTGGAGTTGGTGAAAAGTTGGACCGTAAGTTTCTCATTCTAACATTCCTCTTTTGTGAACAATACCTCGTTCATTCTGGATTTCTTTGATTTGATTATCTCGAAGATATTGTGCTAATGTGCTATTAACTTAACTTTTCAGTTTATTATATCGGCAATGTCAACTAATTGATATTAAAATTGAGCTTGTGGTATTACAGTTACATTAGTTCTGAACTTCTGGTGTTTATAAGGATCTTTCTAGTTTGATTAGAGACTTGTATGTCCATGTACGGCAAGTGTGAGATTTGGACAATCTATGGTAAGGTTTTCTTTACTTTCCCATAGCAGCCTCGCTAAATTTTAAATTATGGTTGTCTCCAAGAGTTTCCTATCAGAACTTCAGGTGTCCATTGGTAGTGTATCACAAGTCTAAATGTCTGTAATTTTCAAGTTTATATGTCTTGATGTAGTAGGTCGGGAGACAAAAACAGAGGAGAGTGGATGCTGTGGAAGATTGTTGAGAAGTAAAATGGTTTAAAAGACCACACTTCGACGTCCTTAAAATTTGATAATGTAATATAACACGGTTAAGTGTTTATTCCTTTATGTCTCCTCATTAACTCCCAGAATGATTTCTTCTATCAGAAACTTCCAAGGTATAATTGTGTAGGCTGCATCTTATATGCTAATATTGAAGGCAGAAAATAACATTTTTGGGTTTATTATTAAGGTAATTTAAATGGAGTAATGTGGTTGTGAACTTGTGAGATGAGATTTTTATTTGGAATCATTAAAGTCCATGTTAAAGGAAAGTGGGTTCTCTATATTGTCGAGAAAAAATTATGATTCTCTTGGTATAAAAGTAGTGGACACTAAATCCATCTCTATGCAAATAACATTGGGAGTTGTGTCAGTTCCGACAATATTTGCCACTTCCTAAATCCAAAAGGCACATGACATTAGTCAGCTGTAGGATTTGCAGCTTTGACATTGATTGGACACTCTTATGATGATGTATAATTTTTATATAGTTGGTTCGCTCCTATTTTCACCCTTCCCATGTTCATTGCCCTATTTGTTATTCCATTTATGATCATCTTAGGTGGTTATTGACTAGATTGTCGAATGTCAATTTTGCAGAGGTCAGTCAAATGTCCAGCCGTTTGACATCTGAATCCCGGATATATGCTGATAAAGCAAAAGACTTAAATCGTCAGGTTAGTTTCATTGACTTCACAAGATGATTCACCTCATAATTTTGTTTGGAAGTTGTACAGTTTAAATTAATAGTAATACTAAAGCTGTACAGGAAACTGAAGGAACATACTCAGTGTGATTTCTTTTAGTTCTGCTAAAATGCAGCCATCATGTTGGTACCCTATTAGGCTCCGACACAAGCAAAGACAAGCAGCTTATGTTACTGATGGTTTTGTCTCATTTGTTTTATCTTTAAGCATGTGATCTGGATATTTGATATTGCTTTAATTACTGATTTATTACTTGACTTTAGGCTTTGATTCGAAAATGGGCTCCTGTTGCTATTGTGCTTGGAGTTGTCATTCTCTTCTTCTGGCTCAGAACAAAGATCTGGTGATGCTTCCATATAGATGCAGCTCAGTGACGACAATACTGTCAAATGTTTTATTCATATTTGTCACCATCAGACTCTGCACAACCCAGAGAACCACCTCACATTACAGTTATCCAGCATGTGTTGTGCCATATCAGTTTTATAGTGTAAAAGAGGAAAGGAACCGCGATGAATTATGTCCCTTAACCTTGAGAAATTACATTAATTTTGGCTCTCTTTTATATATTGTCTTGTTAGTTTAGCTTCAAAACTCCAAGAGGTAGCTCATTGTAGTTTCAGCTATGAAACTAACGACTTTCCAGAATATACAGCAAATATAAACAATCCTTCAGACTGTTATGCACAGGAGTTTGGTGCTTTGTTTACTAACTCTTAAGTTGATGTATGCCTTCCAATACTTGAATCTTTTAAAGTGTTCATCTGGGTCTGTGAATTTAGTAAAAACAGTAATCCAATTATGGCATAGCATGTCAAAAAAGGATTACATTTTCACCATTCTTATGAAAATGGTGGTTAATTAGTTGAAGTCAGGAAAATTACTATACGCTTAAATATTTGACAACGAATTATGTTATTGGTTCATGGTGCCACAATTACATGATGAAAAATGAAAATTTAGAAAAACAGTCCTCTAATGCTTTGTTATGTCATGAGTGTCCTCTATGTTTGTAGTTGTTTGTATTTTAATGTGTATTTTCATGATTATTATCATAAAACTATATCTATGATGTAGTACTTGCTGATTTTCAATAGAAGATAGTGTTATCTTTGTTGTTTCTATATTATTGTAGTTTTAAAATATTAATTTCAATATTTTGCTGATTACCAATCCAATTATGGATATTACTTCTGTACTTCCTCTTCTGTTTAGTTTTAGCAGCAATAAGTTATGTACCACATTCTTGGCTGTTACTCTTATTTCTCTCCCTTTAGATAGTTAATTACAGTTTGCTCCCTTTCTTTTATAGTAAAACCCCTAGCAACAACAATCATAAATTAAATTTGTTGGCATTTCGGAAATAAAACTTATTAGAACCTATTAGAATTAAATTTTGATTTGTGATTTATAAGTCAAAACTTATAATTCAATTTCGAAAATAAAACTTATGAGAACTTATTGGAATTAAATTTGCTTAAAAAATTTAGTGCTTATAAACAATTTTTATCTTTATCTGAATATTTCAAAATTATTTAAAAGGTATTATTACATTAAAATATTTAAAATAATTCGATCTAAACGAATATTTGAAAATATATTAAGCCTTTCATTCATTTCGGACATTTAATGATCCACTTTTTTTGTTTGCTCTTACCATCCTATGGAAGTACCGGACTTCTTATCTTTTTAGCATAACAAAATACTCCTTCAAGTTCAGATGAGTACAGGTGAATTATGGAATATTATATTTTTTAAAAAATAATATTTATTTTATGATCATTATTTGGGATATCAAAACAGTTAAATCCTATTAAAAAGAAGGGTAGTTTTGATATCAAATTAATATATTTTTTTTATTTTAAAAATTCATTCATTTTGAATCATAAAAAGCGTGGAAGGTTCACTTATATTGAACTAGAAAGAATACAAGTTACAACTAATGATTTAGCAAAACAAAAATCTCAAAATAAATACTCCCTATAACCAATAATACTTGTTCACTATTGACTTTACACTCTTAAGAAGCTATAAATAAATACAAGTTACAACTAATGATTTAGTAAAATAAAATCTCAAAGTAGGTACTCCCTGTAACCAATAATACTTGTTCACTATTGACTTTACACTCTTAAGAAACTATAAATACAAGAGTATTTATATTGTATCACCTGTTTTAATATAATAAATATAATTTCTTGAAATATATAAATCGGAAAGTGAGTATAATCAATGATAAAGGTATATTAGAAACAAAAGATAAAATTATTTGTTAATTTTATATAATAAACAAGTATTATTAGACATTTCAAAATAGTATAGTAAATAATTATTATTAGACGGAGAGAGTATGTTATAAATGTTCAAGACAAAAATTTACTTCACACTATTTCCTATATAAAAGTTTACTTTTAATTGTCATTATTTCAATTTTTAGAATTAAACTATAATTTTTTTTTATTAATATTATATGATATATATTTTTATTATATTGATATGTAAAAAGATATAGTTAATAATATTTTTATATATTTAAAATTTTATTTAAAAATAGCAAATTAATATAATCTAAAATATTATTTAAATTTAGCTCTGACGTCACGAAAAAAATGGACGGAAGGATATAAAATAACTTCCTCAACTGAATCTTCACTAACACACCATAATGCATCTTCTCCGGCGAGAATAGTCCATTCTCGCCCGACGTTCGCTCTGCCATTCGTACAGTAGTCGTCGGTGTTTGCATTACTCATCTCAACCGATTTTCGCCACTGTTTGCTGTCGTTTTTCCTTGTTATTTTGCTGGTAAAATGAAAATTGATGGAGCAGAGCTCAATCTTAAGGAAATCTGGAATGAAATTGTGGAATATCTCTCAAATAACCTGTTGATAACTTGCGAAGTTGATGAATCTAAGAAGCTACATAAACCTACTGAAATGGAGCTGGAAAATGTAACGATGTGGCAGCAACTGCCGGATGAAATTTGGCGCGAAATTTTAGTTAGGGTTAGTACTCTGGATAAACTGAGGAGTGCAGACAAGGTGTGTTCTTTGTGGAGAAGGTTGTTGAAGGAACCATTTAGCTGGAAAACGATCGATTTGAGAGATTCTAGATGCATTCCCTTCAAAATCATGAAGAGATTTTTTAATGTTGCTGTGGATCGCAGCCGAGGCGAATGTAATGAGTTTTACTATGCATATTGTGGGTCAAATGACCTTGGATTTTTAGTGGAAAGGTATTTGAACTCCTCTTTATTAATTGGGAAGACAAAATAATATAGATTTGCATTGTGTGGTTGCCTTTATTGAATGATGTATATAGCTTTCCCGAGTAAAGAAGTGAATAGGAGCTGACAGCTAAAGAGCCAGCTAGAATAGGCAGTTACAATGAGCTTCCATTTCATTGCTCCAACTACTGTTTTGGCACTAATATATTTTTACTCTTTATTCTACAGGTGCAAAGACTTAAAAAAGTTGTGGCTTAGGGGTTGGGCAGGAGGTTGGGGTATTCCTATCTATTCTTGTCTGATCAAAGTGGCTCCAAGATTGTACCACTTGGAGGAGCTGATTCTCCAAGATTGTTTTCTCACGCCTGTCTGCATTGAGGCTTTAGGTGTACACTGTCCCAGATTGACATCGTTCTCCCTGAGTCATTTCGATGTTATGGAGTTTCAGACAGAGGAAGAGAAGAATGAGGATGCTTTGGCTATTGCAGCCCACTTGCCTTTACTATGCCGACTTCAACTGATCGGCAATGCTTTGACTGTCTGGGGACTTGAGGCAGTTTTGGTGGGTTGTCCTAACCTCAAGTCCCTCGATTTGCGTAGATGCCTTGGTATTGACCTTTCAGGACCTATTGGAGATAGGTGTAGAAGAATGGCGGACTTTCGACATCCTTTTGACTCGATGATTGATTTCATGTTTCTGGTTTAGAGGGGTTGTTGTTGTTGTTTTTTCCAGCGATTTATACATGCCATAGATGAATTCTTTCGAAGCACAAATAGACACTCTTGTTATATATAGTTGAACACTATTGAATACTCTTTTTGCATCATTTGTCACCTTTTAGCCATCTTCTTGTATGTAGTATGCACTTGCTTCAACTTGTCAGAGGAAACATCATTTCACACTTAAGAAGACATTGAGCTACTTCATTGTTTGTACTTCTTTGCTGAGTTTATATATCCCTTCATCGATCTATTGTGTTTCTCCTCCAAATCTTGATTTGAGTGTTGATTGTTAATGGTGATTTTGTCTCTTTCTTTATTCTGAATTATATTAGGGATTTCTCCTCATGGTATTCTTGGATCAAACTCGAAGTCTCTACTGTTAGGATTTCTCTCCAATGTTCTCATTTAAATCCTACAAGGATCCAGTTTCTATTAGACCATGCATGTCTACTCTGTTCATGAGCAACTAATGAAAGTGTAAACTTTCTTTTGACATTTATATTAATGTGCTTGTGAATGTTTTTACTATTTTGATTATTACAGGAACAAGTGATGTGCATCATAAATGTTGAGGTAGGACCTATTTTCGTTCTCTTGGAAAATACAGATTAGTGTCATGGCTTTCTTGAATAGGCAAAAGTTGTAACTGCAATGTGATCTTGCCCTGTTTTATATTTGAAATGTCTTTTTTTAAGTTCTAATCCTTTTTATCTTTACTTTACAATACTCATTGATGCTTCAGTAGTTAGTCAGTTTATAAGAGGAGTTGAGAAAGCAGAACTTACCTTGCATGTAACTACATAAGGATGACAAATTTGCACCTATGTTAAGAGACATTACAAGAGTTCTGTTATAAGTTCATCATGGACAAATGTACATCCCTCTTTGACTGATGATCTCGAGAAAGAAGCAGCTACAATATGGATTAGTGACATGCTTGCTCTAGGCTCTAGCACTACAAGTTGATCATACGCCACAATTTTTTTTGATTTTTAAGCAATTCTCTGTATATGGAATCTCTGTAAGTGTCAAGGTCTCTAGCTTAACTTTTCTGTTAACTAGTGATTGGGGAAGGATCGGGTGTCTTACTCTTAGAAGAACTTGAACATGCAAAGGTATGTTTCCACTTAACCAATATGCATCTGATTTTGTGAAGTTATTTTGGTCCATTCAGAACTCAGAAGGTAGTCAATTTGATTGTAGCTGTGTTGTGTTTTTTTCTGATAAACTACAGACGAGAAAGGCTAAAATATATGCTGAGTTTTTGGGTGGAAGCTTCACTTCTGATGCTTATCACATGATAGAGCCACATCCAGAAGGTAATTTCATACATGGAAATTACCAGCGTATTGCTGGTATTCCAGCTCATTTTATATCGTGTACACAGCCATTCTAAAGCATGGAAGACTTGTATTCCTACTGATTTCTTTTATATGCTTTACAAAATAGGAAGTGGAGTTGTTCTCTGCATAGAAAATGCCTTGGCTCAATCTGGGGTGAAACGTGAAGCTGTCAACTATATAAATGCTCATGCTGCATCAACGCCAGCCGGTGACCTGAATGAATATCAGGCCATTCTGCATTGTTTTGGGAAGAACCCTGAAGTAATGCTCTTGTACGCCTTTATTTTTGTTTTAGAAGATGTCCTCATATAGCTTGTTCTCAGCAATTGCTCTCTAATTCTCTTATATTGAGTTCTTTATCATTCAGCTTAAAATAAATTCAACAAAGTCCATGACTGGTCATCTCCTTGGGGCTGCTGGTGCTGTGGAAGCCATCGCAACAGTCAAGGTAATAAAGTTTAAGATCGTTGCATACAAATACCCTATACAAGCTTAATATGGACATTTAAATTCAGAGAGGGATGAAAGGTTTAGATAGAAAATTACAAATTATGTTTTCTACAAGTATCTGGTGCTGTGGAAGCCATCACAACAGTTAAGAGGTAATGAATATTAAGATAGTTGCATACAAATACTTTGTAAAAGCTTAAGATGAACTTTTAAACTCATAGAGGGATGAAAAGATTTAGATAGAAATGTACATAAGTACCAGGTATGTTGTTTCTTTTAATAAGTGAAAGCACCAGGTATGTTTTATGATTGGAAATAAAATTTCAGAAAATATTTATGAATTACCGCAACTAGTTTAGAATCGAGGCATTGTTGTTGTATATTTATAGAGTCGTCACTACTTAGTAAAAGGACCGCTGGCTGTTGTAATGTAACTTCTTCGAATGATGGCTTGCTGCTGGTTTGCTTCATAACATATTTATTAGGCCTTAATAGGCAACTTTTAGCTGTTGAAGTACGCATTAAGTCATTAGTAATCTATATGTTTTTGAGACAGCACAAGCTAGGTATACAGATGGAAAGAAATCAACTAGTGTTTTTTGTCTCGAATTTAAACCTGATATCACATGGTTCTTAACCCACTTCATTGACTGCTAGGCCACACTATGATCTTTTGTGTTTTTCCCATCAGAATAAAAAACTTCTTAGGTAAATAGATTGGTACTGGATGCTCGGAGGGGAAAAAAGCTTTTAGATTGTCATGCCAAGTATTGAAGCAATCTGCTAGTTCGTTTTAACACGTGGAGAATGAAGTAGTTTCTACTTCTATTGACTTGTTAGTTGGTTGACATAAGTTACTGTTTCTGAAAGAAGTCTGTATCTGCAGTAATTGTATCTTGAAATGTACTTTTAGTTGAGGTAATCTAGCATTCATTTCCAAAGGAGGGAAGCTGGAACACAATCGCTTTCTACTAGTCTATTTGTGCTTAGAGTAATTACAACTATCTCAGACCAAAAAAATAAAAATAAAAATTACAACTATCTCTGCACCCTAGCTTTCAGTTTTTATATGAAAGTTTGCTAATACTTGTTTATTTGGAATTATATATATATATATATGCCGATAGTTGGAAGGCTAAAATATATGCCGAGTGTCTGGGTGGAAGCTTCACTTCTGATGCTTATCACATGATGGAGCCACACCAAGTAGGTAATTTTATACATGAAAATTACCAGCGTATTGCTGGTATTCCAGCTCAGATTTGACATTGTGTATTTAGCCATTATAAAACATGAAAACCTTATATTCTTACTTATATCTACTATATGCTTTACCAAATAGGAAGTGGAGTTGTTCTCTGCATAGAAAAGGCCTTGGCTCATTCTAGGGTGAAGCGTGAAGATGTCAACTATATATGTGAAACCATGAGCTGATCATTCTACCATTTATGAGAGCTAAGAAAGCTTTACAGAAGAAAGACTCTTGAGTGTGAAGAATCAATCAGAAAAAACAGAGCTTACAATGCTGAGTATATCATCTATTTATAGACAGTCATACTAATCTTGCTGATCTAGAATAATCTAGAAGCTTCTAATTAGGTCAACCGACTCATGACTTAACCAGCTAATTGACTGTTAACTTTATTACTAACAGAAAATTAACAAACTAATGGAACAGTAAAAACAGACTATTTTAACCAACTTATTGGACACTAACTTATTGCTATTTTAACAATATAAATGCTCATGCTGCATTAACCCCAACCGGTGACCTGAACGAATATCAGGTCATTCTTCATTGTATTGAGAAGAACCCTGAAGTAATGCTCTTATACGCCTTTATTTATGTTTTAGGAGGTAGTACTCATATACCTTGTTCTCAGCAACTGCTCTCTAATTCTCTTAAAATGTATTCCTTCCCTTTCAGCCTAAAATAAACTCAACGAAGTCCTGTTCACCTCCTTGGGGCTACTGGTGATGTGGAACATTGCAACAGTTAAGGTAATAAAGTTTAAGATCACTGCATACAAATACCTAATACAAGCTTAAGATGAACTTCTAAACTCAGAGAGGGATGAAATGTTTAGATGAAAAATTACAAAAGTTATGTTTCTATCTTAGTAGCTGGTGTTGTAGAAGCCATCACAACAGTTCTGAGGTAATAAAGTTTAAGATTGTTGCATACAAATACCTTATACACGCTTAAGATGAACTTTTAAACTCATAGAAGGATGAAAGCTTTAGTCAGAAAATTACATAAGTACTAGGTATGCTTTTTTTAAATAAGTAAAGGCACCAGGTATGTTTTTGTGATTGTTTTAATAAGTAAATGCCCCAGGTATGTTTTTATGATTGGGAATAAAATTTCAAAAAATATTTTTGAATTACCGCAACTAATTTAGAATCAGGCATTATTGTTGTATATTTATGAGGTCGTCAATACTTAGTAAAATGATTGCTGGCTGTTGTAATGTAACTTCTTCAAATGATGGGTTGCTGCTTTTTGCTGGCTGGCTGTTGTAATGTAACTTCTTTGAATGATGGCTTGCTGTTTTCTTGCTTCATAACATATTTGTTGGGCCTTAATGTAACTTTTATAATGGATATGCTTGAAGAGAGGAAAATTATTATACATTTTTATTGTTAATATACATAAATATTTGTATGAAAATTCAATTCTCATATACTACGGGGAAAGGAATTTGGGAAAATTACGCGGCTAACCAAACTTATACTATTTAATTACTCATCATAGCTATAGTTTGCTATAGTTACCACTCGCGACTAACGTTATACATTAATTACGTGGGTTGACTTCGAGTTTGTATAATTACTCATGTTTGTTTATGTATAATTCGTCAGGATATACAAATACATATGTATAATATACTATTTTTAAACCTATGTACATATGCAATTCACCTCTTTCCCACTCTATGCACTCTTTCGCTCGTCTCTCTCCTCCCTCTCTCAATCTTGCTCGTCTCTCTCCTCCCTCTCCCAATCTCGCTTGTCATTTATATAAATGTGTGTGTATATATATATATATATATATATATATATATATATGTATGTATGTATGTATGTATAATATTCAGTTATATACAATTACATACATATACAATTCACCTCTCTCCCACTCTCTGCCCTCTCTTGATCTCGCTCGCCTCTCGTCCTCTCTCTCCCGGTCTCGCTCACCTCTCTCCTCCCTCTCCCAATCTCTATTGTCATATATATAAATACATGTGTATAATATACAATTATCTAACCAATATACATATAAATTCACTTTTCTCCCACTCTCTTTCTCCTTTCTTTATAATCTCGCTCGTCTCTTTTCTTCATATAACATGTAGCTATAAAATTATAATTATCATATTATAGGTATGAAAAGTAATTAATTATTTTTAAGTGGCTATATATAGAAGTTTCTCAAGGAAATTTTATGAGGAAATCGAAATCAAATGGATTTTGCGGTGAAAATAGTGTGTTTGGAAATTGGAAGATATCTGAGAGAAGGAGAAAAATATATATTTTTGGTAAAAGAAAATTTCGGATATTAAAAAGGAATGAATACAAAATAAAACTGTTTATTCCCTTATTTGTATATACCTTTTAATTTAATAATAAATAGGCTATAAACGGTGAAGTGTGTTATATTTCTACTCTATAAATAGAGATATCATTCCCCTTTTGTAAAATACACTTGAATAAGAAGAAAATCTTATCTTACATCTTACTCCTCTTGTTTCCATCTCTTTATATTTATATTGCCATGAGCTTGATTTTATAACAAAACTGTTTATTTGTATATACCTTTTAATTTAATAATAAATAGGCTATAAATGGTGAAGTGTGTTATAATTGGTAAGTTATAAAGTAATAATATTGTTTTTATAAAATTGATCCCACGTAATTTTCCTTTTTGGAAATCCTATACGAAAAGGAATAGTAAACCTAATCAAATTAGGAAGTAACGCGCACACAACTTTAAAACCTAATCAAATTAGGAAGTAACGCGCACACAACTATAAAAAGGACTCAACAACTCTCACTTTTTCTTCTTTGTCAATCTCTCTTCTTCTTTTCTTTTTTTTTTCTTCTCTTGTTGTGGCAATGGAAGAAAGCCTAGAGTACCAAAAGAAGAGTTGGATTGCTTTAAAAAAGAGCATAAATGGGCTGCTCAATAAAATCAATAAAGCGAACATAAAACACATCATTCCTGAATTGTTTGAAGAAAATTTGATTCGTGGTAGGGGCTTGTTTTGCAGATCAATTATGAAATCACAATTGAATTCTGTTATTTTCACAGATGTTTTTGCAGCATTGATAGCCGTTGTTAACACAAAATTCCCACAAATTGGTGAACTTTTGTGTAAGAGGATCATTCTGCAATTGCGGAGAGCTTATAACAATAATAATAAACCTCAGATGTTAGCATCGGTTAAATTTATTGGTCATCTTGTCAATCAGCAAGTTGTTCATGAACTTGTAGCTTTGGAATTAGTTACTCTTTTACTTGAGAAACCTACTGATGATAGTGTTGATGTTGCTGTTGGTTTCGTTAAGGAATGTGGTTCGATGCTTCAGGATCTGTGTCCCTTAGGGTTGCACGCTATTTTTGAGAGATTCAGAGGAATACTTCATGAAGGAGAAATAGATAAAAGGGTTCAGTTCTTAATTGAAGAACTTTTTGCATTGCGGAAACAGAAGTTTCAGCCAGCTGTTCCTCCAGAACTTGACCTTGTTGAGGAGGAAGATCGATTAACACATGAAATCTCTCTCGGAGACATGGTGGACGAGCAAATTGAATTGGATGTTTTCAAGCCCGATCCTAATTTTGTTGAAAATGAAAATAAGTATGAACAACTACAGAATAGGATTCTAGGTGGGAGTGATGAGGACGAAGAATCTGATCTTCTAGTTGGTGGTGATCAGGACGAGGATGAATCTGAGGACGAGGACGAGCACGAAATGAAAATTGAAGATGAGACAGAGACAAACTTGATCAATCTTCGGAGGACGATTTACTTAACGATTATGTCAAGTGGTGGGTTTGAAGGAGCAGGGCATAAGCTGTTGAAAATCAGACTAGAGCCTGGTCAGGAGATGGAACTATGCATAATGTTATTGGAGTGCTGCAGTCAGGAGAAGACTTTTCTCCATTACTATGCACTTTTGGGGCAGCGGTTATGCATGATCAACAAAGTTCACCAGAAGAATTTTGAGAAATCATTCATGCAACAATACTCGATGATCCACCAACTTGAAACTAATAAACTGCGTAATGTGGCAAAGTTTTTTGCTCAATTACTAGGCACTGATGCACTGCCTTGGCATGTTTTGGCTTATTTAAGATTGACAGAAGAGGATACTACATCTTCTTCTCGTATATTCATCAAAATTTTATTCCAGGAGTTGTCAGGGCACCTTGGCATCCATAAGCTGAATGAGCGTCTTAGTGACCCCTCTATGCAAGAGTCGTTTGAGTCGATATTTCCAAAGGATAATCCTAAAAATGTGAGGTTTGCTATCAACTTTTTCACATCCATTGGTCTAGGTGGGATAACTGAAAATCTGCGAGACTATCTGAAGAACATGCCAAGGCTCATCTTGCAGCAAGAGAAACGTGTTTCCAGAGATGATGATCGTCCAAGGAAGAGGAGGAGGAGAAGTTAGCTAGTAAATTGATTTTAGTGTTGTGATTCTTCTTTAACGTGTTCTAATATGAGGCAATTGGAAAAATCTTTTACTTTTTTGGGTTCTGAGTTTGATTTTTTCTCTGTTTTGGAGGTTAGATGCTCTTTGATTTCTGTCTTTATGTACATATACTGTCAATGAGAATGAGTACAACAAACATGTATTGATCTTTTAGGAAATCAACAAGTTACATTGGTCTAGAAGAACTGTACATCTATTCCATGAAAATCATTGATGATACTGTCAAAAAATTGAGACATGATTATTTTCAGCAACAATATATGTTGAATGGTAATGGACATCACTTTTTTATAGCCATAGCAAATACAACAATAGTATATCACAAAGAAAAAAACATATTTCTCATTTCCAAGCAGATGTGAGATGAATTATGTATTGGCTGCTACAGTTCATACCTAAGAACAACTAATAGAAAGATGAACCCAATTTCAAAATATCTATAGTAGTTAAAAAGGTAGTACAGTTAGGAAAATGACTTCACACACTCGTGATCTCCGGTGCCAGCTTTCCTTTTTGATGAACTAGTAAAGATGTTTAGTTCATGTTCTAGCTTTCGTTGGCATGCTGGAATCTTTCAAGGGCAACTTGATGAAAATCAACACAACATTACATTCTTTAAACATGATATGTGCAAGGATTGAATTAGACATTCTTATAAGGCGCAAATAGAATAGACGAGTTGTGTCCTCCAAAGCCAAATGAGTTGGAGAGTGCAACCTTGATATCCAAGCGCTCCTTCTTAGAGCCCACCAGCACATTCATATCCTAATATCATGTTTAGCAACATTAGAACATAGTTAACTAATTAAAGCTGATTAAGATGCAATGGCTTCTTAATCGCATCAATATTAGATAGGGAGTGCAAGCTTGTTCAAAAAGCTGAGGGCATTAATTAACCAGATACATACCAAGCCATTGTCAGGGTTCTCAAGATTGATGTTTGGATGGATCCATCCTGTATGTATGGCCTATATATATAAAATTCCAAATAAACAAGTATTAGCAAACTTTCATATAAAAACTGAAAGCTAGGGTGCAGAGATAGTTGTAATTTTTAATTTTTATTTTTTTGGTCTGAGATAGTTGTAATTACTCTAAGCACAAATAGACTAGTAGAAAGCGATTGTGTTCCAGCTTCTCTCCTTTGGAAATGAATGCTAGATTACCTCAACTAAAAGTACATTTCAAGACACAATTACTGCAGATACAGACTTCTTTAAGAAACAGTAACTTATGTCAACCAACTAACAAGTCAATAGAAGTAAAAACTACTTCATTCTCCACGTGTTAAAACGAACTAGCAGATTGCTTCAATACTTGGCATGACAATCTAAAAGCTTTTTTCCCCTGCGGGCATCCAGTACCAATCTATTTACCTAAGAAGGTTTTTATTCTGATGGGAAAAACACAAAAGATCATAGTGTGGCCTAGCAGTCAATGAAGTGGGTTAAGAACCATGTGATATCAGGTTTAAATTCAAGACAAAAAACACTAGGTGATTTCTTCCCATCTGTACACCTAGCTTGTGCTGTCTCAAAAACATATAGATTACTAATGACTTAATGCGTACTTCAACAGCTAAAAGTTGCCTATTAAGGTCCAATAAACATGTTATGAAGCAAACCAACAGCAAGCCATCATTCGAAGAAGTTACATTACAACAGCCAGCTGTCCTTTTTTTAAGTATTGACGACTCTATAAATATACAACAACAATGCCTCGATTCTAAACTAGTTGCGGTAATTCATAAATATTTTCTGAAATTTTATTTCCAATCATAAAACATACCTGGTGCTTTCACTTATTAAAAGAAACAACATACCTGGTACTTATGTAAATTTCTATCTAAATCTTTTCATCTCTCTATGGGTTTAAAAGTTCATCTTAAGCTTTTACAAGGTATTTGTATGCAACTATCTTACTATTCATTACCTCTTAACTGTTGTGATGGCTTCCACAGCACCAGCTGCTTGTAGAAAACATAAATTGTAATTTTCTATCTAAACCTTTCATCCCTCTTTGAATTTAAAAGTCCATATTAAGCTTGTATAGGGTATTTGTATGCAATGATCTTAAACTTTATTACCTTGACTGTTGCGATGGCTTCCACAGCACCAGCAGCCCCAAGGAGATGACCAGTCATGGACTTTGTTGAATTTATTTTAAGCTGAATGGGAAAGAACTCATTATAAGAGAATTAGAGAGCAGTTGCTGAGAACAAGCTATATGAGGACATCTTCTAAAACAAAAATAAAGGCGTACTAGAGCATTACTTCAGGGTTCTTCCCAAAACAATGCAGAATGGCCTGATATTCGTTCAGGTCACCGGCTGGCGTTGATGCAGCATGAGCATTTATATAGTTGACATCTTCACGTTTCACCCCAGATTGAGCCAAGGCCTTTTCTATGCAGAGAACAACTCCACTTCCTATTTTGTAAAGCATATAGAAGAAATCAGTAGGAATACAAGTCTTCCATGCTTTAGAATGGCTATGTACACGATATAAAATCTGAGCTGGAATACCAGCAATACGCTGGTAATTTCGATGTATGAAATTACCTTCTGGATGTGGCTCTATCATGTGATAAGCATCAGAAGTGAAGCTTCCACCCAAAAACTCAGCATATATTTTAGCCTTTCTCGTCTGTAGTTTATCAGAAAAAAACACAACACAGCTACAATCAAATTGACAAAACCTTCTGAATGATCAAAGTAACTCCACATTATCAGATGCATATTGATTAAGTGGAAGCATACCTTTGCATGTTCAAGTTCTTCTAAAAGTAAGACGCCGGATCCTTCCCCAATCACAAATCCATCACGGGCCTGCTCCATCAAGAAAACAAATGCAGCTTCAGTAAACAGTAGCAGGGATCTTTTAAGAGCAAAACAAAGAAAATGGTTCCCAAGCTACTAACCAGTAAGAAATTTCAAAAGGGAAATAACAAAGTAATAGCAAACATGACTCACAATTCGAAGATAGTCTCTTTTCTTTTCCTATTTAAAGTAAAATATTTACATGTGTAGGAAGTCACAACAAATTGTACATGGCTTAATCGTTCACGTAATGATACTTATGCTGATAATTTCAAAATACAAATCTAATTTATGCATCAAAAGCAGAATTTTCGTCAACAGTTGATTGAAACTTGAAACAGCAGAGAAATAGAGAAATTTGATTGCAATACCATATCCCAGGGACGTGAAGCCCTTGTTGGATCACTATTCCTCTGTGACAGGGCTCCACAAGCACTGAAACCTCCCAAGCCTGCCACCGATCACAATTTAAGGATGGAAACTTTGAGAATAAATTATAACTAAATTATTCCCCATATAGTTTTACCATATTAACTAACCTATAGGAATAATTGCCGAATCTGACCCCCCACAAAGCATCATATCCTGAAATTTCCATGTTATGATATACAAAGTGTCATTATACTTCACATGGTCTGGAAATTACATACGAAAACAATGAAGTACGAGTAATTCACCCACTTACTGTTTCACCTCTAATTATATGATTTGCAGCACTTAATATACAGAAGTTACTTGTTGCACATGCAGTGGAGATTGAGTAGCTTGGACCCATCCAACCCTGCAGTTGTTTCAATCAGCTTTGAATGAATAAGGAGAAACAGTCTTTCAATCAAATTTTGATCTCATCCAATAAGTAACTTACCAAATCTATTGCAAGCATGGCAGCTCCCATATTGGATGTTGCAAAAGGTACACAGAAAGGATTCAGCTTCTTGTACGACACCTGTAAAGCCTCAATGCCATCATGGAAGACCTGATCAAAGAGCAAACAATCAATTATTTGGAGATGGAAAAAAGAGGAATTTAATATGCCATAGAATGGTAAGTGGCAGCTCTGATATCATGAAAATACAATATGAACTGGAACCTCATTTGTCATTACTTGTTTATCTTATTATGGTAACAGTACTGCTTGATTTTTACAGTTAACAAGTTTTACAACTCTTCTCATAATTATATCATCTTTATGCTAGATGGCATTCTTTGGAACAATGAATTACAAGAGCTTCTCTTTTACGGCTCTTGGAATGATCATTTAGTCGTAATAGGTCATAGCCTTGGTAGACAGAATAACCTAGCACCTGTTGTTGGTGGGAGGTGGCAGGTATCCCGTGATTTAGTCGAGGTGCGCGAAAGTTGGCCCGGACACCACGGTCATAAAAAAAAAATTAAAAAAAGGGCATATATCTTAAGCAAGTTCATTTGTTACCTTCATCCCTCCAAGGGCAGAGCCAATAAGGACCCCACATCTAGCCTTATCTAATTCCTTCAATAAGTCTTCTGTGATCCCACCATCTGCCAAAGCTTTCTTTCCAGCAGTAAGCATATAGAGCATGAACTTATCTGCTCTTTTCGAAAGTTTGGGTGCAACCCACCCATTAGTCGAAAATTCCTTGATTTCCCCAGCAATTCTCTGTCGCAAGGAAGACCATTGTGAAACATCTTGAAAGACATTTTGGTTAGTGAAAAATATTAGTCAAAGTAGAAGATAGATTAACAGTTTGCGTGCTAAAGCAATCATGGAAAATTACACTGGGAAATTCAGAACAGTCGAAAGCCTCAATCTGACTTATACCACTGATGCCTTCAAGAAGATTACTATAAAACATGTCTGGATCATGACCAATTGGTGATACTACACCGACCCCGGTCACAACAACTCTCCTGTTCCTCATAAGAGGTTTCTTCGTTGTCGTGGCTTCCATTGCAGGTTGCACAGCCACAGCCATGGGTTTGCCTAGAAGTACATCAAATCAAAATGAGCAGTTCATCACATTGTTGGAGTCATGCAGTTTAAACATTCTTCGAAGACATATGCTAGAAATGTTTGATAGGGATGAAACATATCTTGAATAATATGCATAAACAAAGATAACACTCTACAAGTTTGAGTAGGTAGTTCTCTCTGTGTGCACGAATTTCATTCACGTTTTCCTCACACAACTCACACATCAATCCCAAAATAACTAGCAAAAGCTCATATAGTTGTTTTGAGGATTGAGATATTTGTTATTTAAAGCATCAGTTACAGATCTTTAGCTATTCAAATCGAAGAAATATAGTTTAATTTTACTGCCTCCATACCATTTATTGACACAGAGTTTTTTTTTTTTTTTTAAAAAAAAGCTTTGGGCAAATAAGCCAAACATATAAATTTGATAAAACAACTTATGAATTAAAAAGAACCAAACCCGAAAACGTTTTTGAGTTGTATTACAATTCATTATTCAGTCGTTGCGCTATATCACATCCGTAGTCACATACTAAAGACATAGAATATACCCAAAATCCAATGGGTCGATTAAGTCGATCTAAAAGTCGTTAGACAATAAGCTACCAAATACAGTTCATCAGATTATATCAATAAGGCTTTGATTAAGTAAAATTACCAGGATGAGCAGCAGAGCTCATTCTCCTCTGCCTTCGATTCAATGGCACCTGTTTAAACCCAAATACAGAAAACGGATTTTCGGCAAATAAAGACGAAAAAGAAGCAGAGAATCCGTCTGATTTATAATACTCCTCACAGGGCTCAAAACCAAAACAACTATGCCAAGAAGTGTTCATTACAGAACCATTCATCAAGCTCCCACTTTTGAACTTGGTAATCGCTTTTCTTCTCCTACCCATGAACTTGGAAGACTGAAAGCTAGAAGCAGGCTTCGAAAATTGATCCTTTTCGCTGGATACAGACATGCAAGCTGCTACGAGCCATGTACATAGTGGAGATGCCAGAGAAGAAGCCACCATTTGTGAAACTATAGCATAAAAACAGTGACCCAGATGAGAAATTGGATGATAAACTGAATTGGATCAAGACTGAAGATGGTATTACAGGAAGGTGCCGTGAAAGTTACAGGGGACCATCAGTTGTATTTCAAACAGTCAACTTCCTCAGTGCAGGGCAGAGAGGATTCGTTAAGTGAACAGAAATAGGAAAATTATTAAACAATTACGTCTGATTTCTAAATTACGCTTCCAAATTGACTTTGGAGGTAGCTATCCTTTGTGGGCTTGGCCCAAATCTGCACCCTAATTAATGAATTAAATTAATTATTAACCATCTGTCTACGTCCCTCCATTTGAAAATTATGTTGCCACTTAACTAGACTTTAAATATTTCTTCACTTCCATTTTTTATTAAAAAAAAGAGTTGCATATCTGATCATGCATTTTCTAAAAGGGAGAAAGATAATACTCCGTTCGTTTGGATACGTATCTGATTTCAAATGTATCTTTATCTAAATTTTTTATATAATTTAAATAGTTAATTAATATAACTTATATTATTTTTTATATAATTTATAATTATATAAAAAAATTATTTTAAAAATTACATGAGTAAATTCTTGATGAAACTTAAGTTGTTTGAATCTCGAAAAATGAAATGTGTCTCATAAATTGATACAAATAAAATACTTTATTTGAAATTTTGAAAATTAAGTTGAAGAATAGATTTGGAGAACTTCTTCAAAATTTAAACCTAATTTCAAGATTGAATTTGAAAATTTTATAATTTTCATGACAAAACGACTTCTATATATAATCAAAAAATAAATACGAGTGAATCCTTAAAAATTTGTGCCGTCCATTTTTTTAATCTTAAATATGAATTTAGCGAAATCATTAAAACGTACATATTGGAAAAGTATATTAAGTGTGAATTGGTTCCAATTTTTTTTATGTAATTTAAAATATTAGATTAAGTTAAAAAAATAATATCTAAAATAGGTAAAAACAAATAAAAATTCACTTGTACTTTCAAAAAACTGTAGATTCACCCCCCGCAAGCTTCGTAGAATTTGGAAAAGGAGTGGTTAATGCATAAGCCGCAAAGTCCCAGAGACAGAGACACTCACATTTTGTTATTTGCTTTTGCACCTTTTTGATTAATTCAATCAAATTGTTTGGCAGTTGCCAATGTCAATTTGATGCAGCCGCACACCACATAAATTCTTAACCCCAGTATCTCTAAATTTCCTTTTGTTTGGGCCCGACTACTTCATTTTTCAAAGAGTGAAATACTCCCAAATCATCACAATGATTAGTCTGCTAATACCTTTGGGTTGTAAGAGAGGAAGGGTGAGGATAGAAAAATGAAAGGAATGTTGATGTTTTTTTCAATGGTATATTCTACTAAATTACCTGCGTAACGACAAGTCAAGTCCTATTCTCACTTCCATTAATTTATTCTTTGCCCAGCTTTATCATCTGCTTATTAAAAAGAAGGTAGTTTTCAGATCTTTGCGGAAAATTCCTTTGAAGACTTCGCTACTAATAAGAGATAGCTCTGTTAGTTCGAAGGGTGAAGAAATTGATTTTTCTCAATATTTTTTGAATTGAGTCCATCGCATAGAATTTATTTAGTACGATTTATATTTTCGTGTAGTTTATAAACTATTATACAATGAAATTTATGTAATGCGCACAAAGTGCTCACTCGAATCGAAGAAAAGAGGTAGCAGCAAGTGGTTATCTAGGGTTAAAATAAATAAGGATATGTTATTCAATTATACGGCTAGATTTTTTTTCAATTTTTAAAAAATGATATTGAGTTTGTGATAAAATAATTTTTGTTTGTTCTGATTTTATTTTTATTTTTGGGGTTTGGTTTCTTGGTTTGTTAGTCGTGTTTTATAAGATAAGGCAGGTCTAATATATATTTAGTCTAGTAATGAAATATATTTGAACGACCAAGAAACGTAACTATTACAAAAAGTGTAGTAGTAATGTTAAATTACATAAATATATTTCGACTTACTATATTGATACTCTTTTATATTTGTCAATAATTTCATTTTGACATTTGAACTATGACTTGTTTAAATTAAATATTTACACAAATGAAATAAAGTGTTTTTATTAAATATTTTTTAATTTACATTTTGAAAGGACTTTTTAAATTTGATCTCAAATGTTCATTTTATAAATAAATATATAAATCTTTAACTGATATATGCATATGATTTTATTATTTATTGACACTAATTCGTATAAAACATTTCGACGTATTAAAATGAAATTCAATAACACATCTAAAAGAGATGTATTTAGTTTTGTTCTTTTTTCTATAAATTCAATTCACATGATCAATATAGTGGATATCACTCATAAGATAGTAATTCATATTTAATATGATAGTCTATGTCTAACATTCACAGTCTTCTATAAAAAAGCATAAAATACAATAACCCAACATAAATAAGTTCACGTGTAGTATTCAATATTAATACAAAATATATAGGTATTATTTGATGCTAGTTGATTTATTTACTGATTAAATATATACCATGAAGCAAATGTGCTTTTAAAAATTTTATTTATAAGAAACTAATGTACATATAAGTTTAATTAAAATTCTATGACAATGACCACTTTTCATTTTTAAAATTATGTGAGTTTGAGAAGTTGCTATATTATGTGAGTTTGGGAAGATCAACAGAGAGAATTTTTGGGCCAAATGGGCCGGTACTTTAACAGATCGTTTGGGCTCATATGATTTGAGGACAATGCGGTGATCCTGATAAGCCCACAAACCTGAAAGAGGCCCATTAGCCCTTTTTGGTTGCAATTTTCATTAAATCTGATTTGGGTATCTTACGTAAATATACCAAAAACCTCAATAATTTGGGTACTATTACATCCTATTAAAAAGTTTTTTAAATTATAATAACTTTCAATATTTCAGCAAATACATTACTCTTTCGCTTGATACATAACAAACGATACATAGATTATGTATCAAACATATAAGTTATGTATTAGATACATAACTATAAACCAGATTCATACTGATTTAAGTTTGGAATTATTGGGTTTATGTATCAACGATAACATTTGTACCAGATACATTGTACACAAATAAAGTTGTAATGTATGATTGAGGTGGAGTGATGTATCCAACGTTTAGATAGAAAGGAAAAAAGAGGATTTTTGTAATTCATTCGATAGAAATTTTTAGAGATTATATTATCTTAAATTTTGTAATTACATAAAATTTCCTTAAAAAAATTGTAGCAAAATGGTTATATATATATAAAAATAAATTAACACAGAAAAATTGACCAGATTCTAATATTAATTTAATAGAATTAAAAATTATCGAAACAAATATTTAAAAAATAGATCAAATTTTTAAAAATTGGAAGAGAGAAAATTAAGAGTGAAGACCAAAGAAATGATCATTAATTAAGTACTTAAATACATAATACAATATTCATAATAAACACGTTTGACTCAAAATAGTTATCATACAAAATATTGTATGTATCTTAATTATACACGTAAGTTTTGTATTAAGTGGAAACTTTATTACTTACCACTTTCTCCCTGAATTAGATATTCCTCCTACTATCAAGATTATTGTAATCTTGAATTATGCTAATCATTTACAGTGAACTATAATTCTCTAGTTCAATCAACTACAACTATTAGCTAATTAATTGAGCAGTGAACTTTAACTCTTCTCTGTTTTCTATACAACAGGTATTCAATGTTTTTACTTCCAAAAATTAATTGAATTTTGATCTAAATTTGTGTTTGCTCCATGTGTACTTGTTCAACACATAGACCGATTCGAAATTTTAAAGTTTTAAGTTAAGTGGATATGTTAGAAGCTACTGGATTCTGCCGAATATATAACATCAACTTTAGATAGATCTGTCCCTACCTGTGGGAAATGAAAATATTTGAATTGAACATAGGAAATTTCGCCTTTACTTTTAATAAATTATATTACTAATATCTCACCATTTGCTTTTACAATTTTCGTGTTTGCTGTTTGTTGATTTTAGTTGCACGGACTCTCCAAACGTGCTTCTAACACTCAGGACAGTTTTGAAGAGTCTAAGCAACATAGCTAAATCCTATAATTATTTGTTTAGCTGAATTGATTTTTATTCCTAACCAAACTTGAGGGATATATTGAATACAAAATTCAACTATATGAGATGAATTTAACATACGAATGCTCGTGTGTGCAGGCTAAAATGGCGGGTGAACCAGTTAATGTGTATGAATTTCAAGAGCTTGCTAGGAAAGTTCTTCCAAAAATGTACTATGACTTCTTTGCTGGAGGAGCTGAGGATGAGTACACACTCAAAGAAAATGTCGAAGCATTTCATAGAATCACGTAAGTTTGTAATTTCTTGCTCTTGATTAATTTTGGCAAAAAAAAATAAAATGGTAGCAATACTAACATTTCAGAAACTCAGTATTCAGCCAAGAATACTAGTTGATGTGAGCAGAATAGACATGTCAACTGTCATACTTGGTCACAAGACATCAGCTCCAATTATACTTGCCCCTTCTTCTGCGCATCAATTGGCACATCCTG
This sequence comes from Solanum lycopersicum, assembly GCF_036512215.1. Classification (NCBI taxonomy): domain Eukaryota; kingdom Viridiplantae; phylum Streptophyta; class Magnoliopsida; order Solanales; family Solanaceae; genus Solanum; species Solanum lycopersicum. The sequence goes on from NC_090802.1 coordinate 66,918,806, forward strand.
AAGGTTCGGATTAAATCAATTAGTAAAAACTAGTCTGTTAGCTTAAGGTACCCCCACCGCGTACTTCTTACTCTAACAAGCTATTGTATTTATGCCAGGAGAAGTTGCAACAGCTAGAGGTGCTGCAGCATGTAATGTTATCATGGTAAAATATCTGTTTCCAATTCTGGTGTGTGGAATGTTAAGACGATTTCTCAGATAATCATTAACTAATTGATTATTATCTCAAAACTCACTTTCTTTTTTGAAAACTGAAATCAAGAACATTGGTGATTTTCTGAGATAATACTACTAGTTGAGAAATCAACTCATGGATTATTGAAATTGTATGACTTTTTCATCTAAATAAAAGCTTACGTTGTTATTACTTAATTATAATATGTTTCAACAAAGATGTTGAGTTTTCTTGAATATAGGGACTGTCATTTATGTCTACCTGCACAGTGGAGGAGGTTGCTTCAAGCTGCAATGCTGTTCGCTTCTTTCAAATATATGTAACTTCTATTATTCCAAACTCTGATCATTGTTATATATATATATATATAGTGTTCTGTTATCAGATAGGTAATTTATTCTTTGTCAATAGGTTTTCAAAAAGAGAGATGTAACAGAATTTATGGTACGTCGAGCTGAGAAGAATGGGTTCAGGGCAATAATTCTCACTGCTGATACTCCAAGGCTTGGCAGAAGGGAGGCTGATATAAAGAATAAGTAAGCTGTATATCTTTTATACTTAAATTCTTTACATACGAATCCGGAATAAGTTGGTTTCACTAATTTAGCTCTTAAAGAATTTCTTTTTAGTAATACTGTGTTAATCTACTAAGAGTGGGAATTGCAGGATGATATCATTTCGGCTGAGGAATTTTGAAGGTTTTATATCAACTGATGTTGTTTCTGTAAGTAAAACCATAAAAATTTCTGCTAATCATCGAAGATAAGGTTGATTTCTTAGATGTGACATTCTGAGATAATAACTATTAGTTGAGTGACCCTAACAAATCCAACTTGTGATAGATATATTAACTTGAAACTAGTGTAGACTATGCTTACTAATCCACTTACAAAACTCTGCAGGACAAAGGCTCAAATCTTGCAGCATATGCTGAAGAAACTCTTGATCCGTCGCTTTGCTGGAAGGTACAAGATTTAAAAGTTAAATGCATCCGTTCCTTATTATATGATGAAATACAATCTTTGATACACGAACTCAAATTTCTCGAGTGTAGACAGTATGTTAAAATATGTGAAATTGCTGATCTACAAATAGAGTTGAAGTCAAATATGATCATTATGTAATCCTCACACTCACTGAAAACTTTGCAGGATATCGCGTGGCTAAAATCAATTACTAAGTTGCCAATTTTGATTAAGGGTGTTCTCAATGGTGAAGATGGTACTAGTATTATCAGTGAACCTTAGCTATTTGCATATAAAACCTCAGATTTCCTACAAGTTGACTGGCATATACTTTTTTTTTCAGCAATGAAAGCAATTGAAGCAGGAGTTGTAGGAATTATCGTCTCTAATCATGGAGCTCGACAACTAGATTACTCTCCAGCTACTATTTCTGTTCTTGAAGAGGTGATTTCCTTCCTCACATGTTTAAATTGGAAGTTGAAATATGTTATTTGAAATCTTCTTAGCTTGTCCATTGACTTCCATATATCCCTCCTTAATTTTCAATGGTTTTAGGTGGTCCAAGCTGTTCAAGGTAAAGTTCCAGTTCTTCTAGATGGAGGAATTAGGCGAGGAACAGATATATTCAAGGCGTTAGCACTAGGGGCAAAAGCTGTCATGGTAAACTTAATGATTTAAAGGAATGGATTTAACTTATATACGCTGATAGTGTAAATAGTTTATATTTTCTTTCTGTATATTCGTGCAGATTGGTCGACCAGTTATCTATGGCCTGGCTGCTAAGGGAGAATCTGGGGTAAAGCAAGTTATTGAAATGCTAAAGAATGAACTTGAGCTGACCATGGCTCTTGCTGGCTGCTGCACTGTGGATGATATTACGAGAAGCCATGTTAAGACAGAAAAAGAGAGGTGCCTCTGTAAGATGTAATTCTGTTTCTTAAACGAATGGCCTAGCCCCAACAATTCTACAATCATGTGACATCTTGCTTGTAATGTTGTTCAATTGCGATATTGCTATTTAAAGCATCGATTTCAGATGTTAAGATATTCAAATGGACTACAATAGTCTAGTTTTATTACAAAATAACTGCAGGAAAGCAATTCAAATCTTGCCACACATGATGCAGAACAAGATTTGAGCACAAGAGAAGATTAATTTCATGAGATATTGGCCCTGCTGTAATACAGGGGGTGAAGTCTAATAAAGAAATGAGCTTTTGGTTAACTCAATCACAAAAGTTAAGTTCAAGACTATGAGCAAACACTTGTCATGCCCCTGTTGGTTTAGTGTGGTCACTCGTAGTGGATATTGAGTTCTATATATATCTAAAATAGGTGCATATATTTCAATGCATTTGCGTGTATAGTGTTCTACTTTCCTTCAGTGTCAACCCGAGGGAGTGGTTGGTCCAGAATCTATAAAGTTGACATTTTAAAATATGAAGTATCTCACACCGAAAAGTGCAGGTACCTAATTACGAAGACATAAATTTCACTAAAATTTGATATTTATGTATTATGTATAGAGTATTAACTTTTCGATGAAAGGTGTTCAATGGATGAACCTTTATTTTATGTGGCTAGGCCACTGCAGTAACCATAAGGAAATTATCACAATCCTATACAAGGATTTAGTTATTGGAGAAGAGCAGAAATGCTACTACACAGAGGATTATTAGAAAGCAAGACGTGACATGATTATGGAGTTTAGCGCTAATAAGCCGTTTATTTAGAGGAACATAGGATTAAACTACATCCTACATTCCATCCTTTCGGTCTCTGTATTAACATGGCTTCTGGTAATGTCATCCACAGTGCGGCAGCCAGCAAGAGCCATGGTCTGCTCCAATTCATTCTTGAGCATTTCTATAACTTGTTTTACCCCGGTCTCCCCCTTAGCAGCTAGGCCGTAGATGACTGGTCGACCAATCTGTAGAGTTTAAACATTAAGTTAATTTCAATACACTCTTAGCATATATAAGCTAAATACATTTCTGTAAATCATTAAGTTCACCAGAACAGCTTTAGCGCCTAGTGCTAACGCCTTGAATATGTCAGTTCCTCGCCTAATTCCTCCATCGAAAAGAACTGGAACTTTAACTTGAACAGCATGGACCACCTGAAACCATTTGGACATTCAGGAAGGAATATATGGAAGCCAATACACTAGCTAAAAAGAGGACATCAAACATGTAAGGAAGAAAATCACCTCTTCAAGAGCAGAAATAGTAGCTGGAGTGTAATCCAGCTGCCGAGCTCCATGGTTAGAGACAATTATTCCTGCAACTCCTGCTTCAATTGCTTTGGTTGCTGCAAAGAATTGTATGAAAAAAATTCTTTGGAAGAAATGCTCAATTGGTGAGACTTAGTTGCAGAATCAAGTTTATAGTGTATATTTGTCAAATCATATAGAGCTGATTAGAGTTTCTGTTGACATAAGGTAAAATTATTACCATCTTCACCAGTGAGAACACCCTTAATCAGAATTGGCAACTTGGTAATTGATTTTAACCATGCTATATCCTGCAAAGTTTTTGGAGATTGTGAGGTTACAGAAGACTATGAAACTAGAAATGCTCCTTCCGTAATGTACTTTTAACAAATGTTGACAGCCTCAATATAATTTGCATTCAAGGACCAAGAATATATTTCATCATATGATCATTTCATGTGGTATTAAGGAACACATATGCTAAACTTTTAAATTTTGTACCTTCCAGCAAAACGAAGGATCAAGAGTTTCTGCAGCGTAAGCTTCAACATTTGAGCCTTTGTCCTGCAGAATTTTATCCGTGGATTAGTAAGCCTAGTGTACAGTATTTTTCAAGTAGATATATCGATGGAAATTGTGTTATATAACAAAATAAAAAAGAAAACTAATGCTTATAGTAGAAGGAACCAGCTAATTTGACACATTGTAGTCCTGCAAACTAAGTTTCTTTGAGGAGTTTCAAGTTTTGCTTTTCAGCTTAAGTTGTCAATATGTCTAATAATTGCTTTTACTTACAGAAACAGCTACAGTAGATATAAGACCTTCAAAGTTCTTGAAAGGAGGTGCAATCATCCTGCATTTGTTCTCTTTATCAACATAGATTACCAAAATTATATATATTTTTCAAGTACTGAATGATGAAACCGACTATTCCGGATTAGAGTGAAGATGAATCATGAAAAGGATTTTAGCTAGAGTTGATTCTTGAATGACAACAATTGTATATACAACTTACTTATTCTTTATATCTGCCTCCTTTCTACCTAGCCTGGGAGTATCAGCAGTGAGTATTATAGCCCTGAACCCATTGCGTTCAGCTCTCTGTACCATATTTGCTGTTATCTCTCTCTTGAAAGCCTATTTTCAAAGAAGAAAAAATTACCTATCTTTTGTAGAACACAAAAATCAGTAAATATGTACCGGGATGTGAGAGTTGGGGATAGTAAGTTACGAAAGTCTGAATGAAGCGAACAGCCTTGCAGCTTGAAGCAACCTCCTCCATTGTGCATGTTGACGTAAATGCCACTCCCTACATCCAAGAGAATTTAGCATTCACATACCAGAATTCGAACTTGATCTGTTTTTTTAGAAAATATTAGACGGAAGGGTCAAAAATATAGCTACAAGTATCCTGCTTTTTTGAGTTCAATAACTGAACTATTATGTGTGTGAGTTTCCTACTTAAACTATCACCAACTATGTATCAAAAGATACCTCAACTATCAAATGTTCCATATTCCTACCTGATAGTTGAATTGTTTTTTGTTAAATAGTTGGTAAACTTGCACACATGGTAGTTCAAGTATGGAACTCAAAGTAGATACTTTAGGTATGTTTTTTACCAAACCAAAACCATTACCATGATAACATTACATGCTGCAGCACCTCTAGCTGTTGCAACTTCTCCTGGCATAAATACAACAGCTTTTTGGAGTAAGAACTACGCGGTGGGGGTACCTTAAGCTAACATACTAGGTTTTACTAATTGATTTATCCGAACCTTCAGGATGTGCCAATTGATGCGACGAAGTTGGGGCAACTATAATTGGAGCTGATGTCTTGTGACCGAGTATAATAGTTGACATATCAATTTTGCTCACATCAACTAGTATTCTTGGCCGGATACTGAGTTTCTAAAAGGTTAGTGCTGTGATCTCTATTACCTAATCAAGAGCAAGAAGTTACAAACTTACGTGATTCTACGAAATGCTTCAATATTTTGTTTGAGTGTGTGCTGGTCCTCAGCTCCTCCAGAAAAGAAGTCATAGGATATCTTTGGAAGAACTTGCCTAGCTAGCTCTTCAAATTCATTCACGTTAACTGGTTCACCTGCCATTTATGCATTTATATGTTAAATCACTGAATTTTGGTTCTTTTGAGAGCAGAATCGGAGGTTTTGAGGCAAGAATATAAGAATACAGAAAGGAGTTTAGTTTTCCAGCATCTCCACCTTCTTGTTTTATAATTTAGAAGTTTTAGGGATATAGCTGAATGGACCCGGCATTTAAAAGGCTATCTCTAAATTCACCACAGCTATGAGCTTCTAAGTTCTAAAAAAATGACTTTTGGGAAATAGCCTTCTGCCTATATGTGAGTATGGACCCTGCATTCAAAAGTTCTAAGTTCAACTACAGCTATCAGCTAATTTGATCCAAGAGCTTCTAAATTATAAAAAAAAAAAACAAGAAGGTGGAGATACTGGAGGCGTGAACTCTAATCTGTATCCTACGGGGTACTAATATCTATACTTCAAAACCTCAAATTCTTCCCTCAAAACAAGACCAAAATTCTACAACAAGAACAATTTAACATATGAATGCTCTTGCGTGCAGGCTAATAAATGGCAGGTGAACCAGTTGATGTGAATGAATTTGAAGAGCTAGCTAGGCAAGTTCTTCCAAAGATATCCTATGACTTCTTTTCTGGAGGAGCTGAGGACCAGCACACACTCAAACAAAATATTGAAGCATTTCATAGAATCATGTAAGTTTGTAATTTCTTGCTCTTGAATTGTCCATGGACAGATATCTATCACTATTAACTAATTTTCAAAAAACTCAGAATCCAGCCAACAATACTTGTTGATGTGAGCAGAATAGACATGTCAACTGTTATACTCAGTCACAAGACGTCAGCTCCTATAATGATTGCCCCAACTATGATGCACAAATTTGCACACCCTGAAGGTTGTACTAAATCAATTACTCAATTCATTTCAATTTGTTTGTCTGATTTTGACTTGACACAACATTTAAGAAGTAAAAGAAGATTTTTGTATCTTATTATCTTAAACTAAAGATATGTAGACTGTACCAATGATCTTGTGCTTTTAAACATGTCAGGTGGAAAGATAGACTTAAAGACTTCTCAAAGAAGGAAAGAGGAACCGACCAAAAAGGAAAGTAAGAGAAACAAATTGAAACGGGAAGTATCTCCTTAGTCGCTTATGGTTAACTGATTCTACAAACCTGTTATATTTATGCCAGGAGAAATTGCAACAGCTAGAGGCGCTGCATCATGTAATGTTATCGCGGTAATATTTTCTGAAAAAAAAAAGAACAAATTTTATCGAATTCTAGTGTCTGGATGCTAAAATTCTCTTGGATACAGGGATTGTCATTTACGTGCAAGGCTGTTCGCGTCATTCAGAATTTTGTAACATATTATTATTCCCAACTCTCGTTATCTTCATACGTAAATAATGATTTTTCATGTTTTGCAACAGATACAGTTTTATTATTTTTTCTTTGTCAATAGGCTTCCAAGAGAGAGATAACAGAACATATGGTACGTCGTGCTGAGAGTAATGGGTTCAGGGCTATAATTGATACACCTGCTCTTAGTAGAAGGAAGGCTGATATAACAAATAAGTAAGTTGTATATACAATTGTTGTCATTCAAATCTAGCTATGATCCTTTTCATGATTCATCTTCATTCTAATCTGGAAGTAGTTGGTTTAATCATTCAGTACTAAATAAATTTTATAATTTTGGTAATCCTTAATTGATCTACGAAGAGAATTAATGCAGGATGATCGCACCTCAGTTGAAGAACTTTGAAGGTCATCTATCAACTAAAGTTATTTCTGTAAGTAAATATACTAAAAGCAAATATGAGTATTAGACAAATTACATGTTATGCTGAAAGGCAAAACTTGAAATAGTGTACACCGTGCTTACTAATAAAATTCTGCAGGAAAAAGCTTATGCTGCAGAAACTCTTGATCGTTCGTTTTGTTGGAAGGTACATGATTTGAAAGTTAAATATATGCGTTGCGTTCCTTAATATCACATGATATGATGAAATTTGTAGGAAATAGCATGGTTAAAGTCAGCTACCAAGTCTGTTAAAAGGCATTCTAACCAGTGAAGATGGTATAATATTTATCATAAACCTTAGCTAAAGTCCATATCTCATCTCTAAATTCCATATATGTGTTTTGATGGTAAACTTGCAGCAATAAAAGCAATTGAAGCCGGAGTTGCAGGAATTATCGTCTCTAACCATGGAGCTCGGCAGCTAGATTACACTCCAACTACTTTTTCTGTTCTTGAAGAGGTGATTCCCTTAAACTTCAGATCTGAAATGCAAGCTCATTTTGAAATTCTTTTCAATTGAAAGTTGAAATTTGTTATTTTTTGAATCTTAGAAATTTGAGAATTATTAAATTGAAATCTCCTAAATTAGGTGGTCCATGTAGTTCAAGGTAAAGTTCAGTTTTTATTGAGGGAGGAATTAGACGAGGAACAGACATATTCAAGGCTCTAGCACTCGGCGCAAAAGCTGTTTTGGTAAACTTAACGATATAAAGAAATGAATTTTAAGTTCTGTACACTGATAATTTTTGTGCAGATTGGTCGACCGGTTATCTATGGTCTGGCCGCTAAGGGTAAAACAAGTTATTGAAATGCTCAAGAATGAATTGGAACAGACTATGGCTGCTGCACTGTGGCTGACATCACTAGAAATTATGTTAACACAGAGAAAGAAAGGTTGCTAGGTAGGATGTAGTTTAATCATCTCTTCCTTTATAAATAAATTAGTATTTAGACACACATGTTTATAAATATTTTTAAAAATTGCATCAATATATAATAAATATATTCAAAAATCAATGACATTCAATATCTAAAGTGTAATTTTGAAGATTCTTTATTAGTACTAAATTGATTTTAATTTTAGTTTATGAGTTAAAATTTGATATGAATTTGTCAAATTTTAATAGTTTGTATATATTATGTTTTGATTAAAAAATAATTAAGTTAATTAAATTCATAGATTACAAACTTAATACACTCATATCATCAATTAAACCCTTGTCCTACCACCACAATCAATATTACATTTCTAAACAAACTTCATTTGATATGACTCATCGCAATTATAATATATTTTTGTTAGAAAAGGAATTTAACATTTCTTTTATATTTTGTGGAATTGTATTATTAAAATTGTACTTGAAAAATAAAAAAATATGATAAAAATAATATCATGACATTTGAGTGATGAATGATATAAATTCTGAATGAGAAAGGGAGGAATAAACTATGGATCAAATAACTAAAATAATCAACTAAAATTAAAGCAAAGAAAGTTAATATAATTTCATGAGTAAAATAACCAAAATATGATATTGTATTCATTCCTTTTTTTCTTAACATGGGTTGTTATCCTCCCTTCTTTTTTTTGGATGAAAACTCCATTAAAAAAAAATTAAATTCAAACAAAGAAAGTGAAGCTGAATAGGAAGTGAATATCACATCACTCAACATGCCAAAGCTCATAAATGCATTTTTTACTTTTATTGGGTTATGATGATTGTTATCAAAATTCAATACTTAATTAGCTTTATACACAAATAACTCACATGAATCTGCATATGAAAATTCAAAAAATTTGACCTATTATTGACAAAATATAATAATAATAATAGAAAAAAAAAAGACAAAGAATTATGCTAACAAAAAAATCATGTCAGAACGAAAAGTGACTTACCCCATTTGTATTGGCAAAACTCAAAGTACAGTTCTATGCGATCGACACTGAAGCATCTCATCAATTGATTTTTCCTATAACAAAAAAAATCATCTCATAAGCTATTGACACAAAATTATAAATTTTATTTTTCGGCAGATATTAAAATCTTAAACATCAGTCAAACATCATAAACTATATTATAAGTAAGAAGTAAGAAACAAAATAAAAAATAACTTAAAATAACATGCACAATGCAGATCCAAAAGAAAAACGTTTCAATGCTCTCTATCAAACTCATAACAAAATAGAATGTAAAAAGCAAGAAGAAATACATATATGAAATGAAAAGACAAGGATCATAGTGGGAATGTAAAGAGACAACAGTTTTTTTAGAAGATTATTAATGAATAGCTATCTTTTTAATGTATTTATTTCATGTAAAAATATATATTTTAAATACAATATGATATGATTATTATTTAATATTTTGTTAATTAAATATTTTTATTTAATATAAGGATAAAATGATAATACAACATTGTACTTAAATGCTATCCACTTATAATAATATATAAATAAATAAATGACCTCGTCAAAAAATTATATCGTGTATACTGAAAAAATATACTTAAATGCATATGTCAAAGAATACATTTTATTTAAGTGAAATTTATGACTTAACTGTTATTGCACAAGACACTTCATGTTGGGTTCGAAAAAATTTAGGACAATTTACAAATACAAATCATGGAGACGATAAATCGACATATAAAACTATACTACAAATATAATATTATTATATTGAAATCTTCCCAACAGACAAAAAAAAAAGTTAACGATTGCATAGTGAATGCTGAGACACCTTCAATTTATAGAATTTTAAATATTTTTGTGAAAATGAAAATAATTAAATATGAAATAAAATTATATTTTCCTTTTGAAAAATAAAAATAATTTTGATATCATTTTAATTTTTCTTTTGAAAAAAGTAAAACTTAATTAAACTATGAAAATAAAGATAGAATTTTAACATCTTATACCTAGAAATGTGAACTTTCTAGATTCTGAACCAACCTATCCTACTGGTGAGTCGGTGGTAAAAAAGAACAACTATACACGCAAAAAGAATTGAAAAATATGCATATTTATTAAATTCAATATACGCTAGTAAAAGTCACGCCAAAAAATTAGATGTAATCATTTTACACATAATCGTATTTTGATTACTCTATTACATATTATCACTCCATTATTCATTAGTCACATTAGATTGATATAGTTTGATTTTCTCGTAAATTTTCTTTTAAAATCACAGTTAACTCGTGGATTCAGATGATGTTTAGATCAGTTCACACTACATTCACTAATTTCAAGTCCACTAGATTTGAATTTAAATGTAAAATTTCATATTTCTCATACTAGGTCACACTTGGATTTTCTGTATCTAAAAATTTGAAGATCAAGACGAGAATTACTCCACTCATGTTACTTTATTTTTTTTTATTTTAACTTGAATTGAAATTTGAGAAAGAAAATTTTAAACTTTTTTACTAATTAAAAATATGTAAAATACGTTACAAAGATTTCTAAATATGTCATAAACAAAGTAAATATTAAATAATTAATAATGTTTTATATTTAAAATAAATGAAAAAGGGAAGTAAAAACTAAAAGTGTCCGGCAATACATGATTCCAAGCTATAGATTAGAATATTGGTAAACAATTAACAAGCTGTATTAAGGAAAAAAACAATTTACCTTGTTGTTAGTTTAGTTTAATTGCCACTTCGTAATTCTCTTTGTCTGTACCTTAATTTATTATTAGGTGAAAAAACCTCCGAGTATTAAAATTTATTATGCAAAGCAACTTTGGTAAGTTCAACGACCACGAAGAAGAGAGGGAGCGGAAACACTTCTTTGTACTTTGCAGGTACTCTGAAAAATCCTCTTTTTTATTCTTTATTTCTAATTTCTGAAGCTTTCTTCAATGATTTGATCCCTTTTCACATGATGTAAAGTTTGAATTTGAATTGTAAAATGCTCTTACCTCCTTCATTTTGGATTTATCTTCCTTGTTATAAAGGATTTGTTCTACATCTAAACAAACTTGAGTGATTAATTTGTTACTCCTTTCAATTTGTTTGTGACTTAGTATGGAGTTTAAGAAATTAAATACGATATGAGTTAGTTGACTTGCCAAGAAGCTTTATAAAAACTTTTGTGTATAAAAGTGATATTTGATTAAGGCTAAATTGTCAGTGAATAGAGAAATGTGTCCCTTTTTTTGGATTGACTAAAAAAGAAAGTAAGTCGTATAAAATGGGATAGAGGGAGTACAACCTTTTGATCTATGATGTTAAATGTGGTATGCGAAGTTGGGAACTAATGATTGAGACAAATAAAGTGAAATGAAGGGAGTACATTTTTAGATCAATGTATATGAAAACTCTGACCTCACCAATAAGTAATAGTTAACTAAAAGCTGGTTATTTTAGGACGGGAAGGTTGACATTTTTCTGAGTCTCTTGATTCGTAGTAGTTGTATGAGAAGGGGCGGAGCTAGAGTTCTAATTACAGGTTTGGTAGGACCGGTAGCTTTAGTATTTAACTTAAGAAATTCACCTAGTATGCAAAAACTTTTAAAATTCAGAATCCATAAATGCAATATCTGGATCCACCTCTAAGTATAAGACCCTGTTTTGAACTTGAATAGACACACAAGATGAAAGTTCTACAATGCAAAAAAATGCAATATGCGAGTGCTCGTGTTTTGCAGGTGCAAGTTAAATGGCAGGGGAACCAGTTAATGTGAATGAATTCCAAGAGCTTGCTAGGCAAGCCCTTCCGAAGATGTATTACGACTACTATACTGGAGGAGCTGAGGATCAGCACACCCTTAAAGAAAATGTAGAAGCATTTAGTAGAATCATGTAAGTTTGAAATTTCTCGCTGTTGATTTAGCCACAAACATATATCTATCACTAACTTCTTAAAAACTCAGTATTCGGCCTAGAATACTTGTTGACGTGAGCAAGATAGATATGTCAACTACTATTCTAGGTCACAAGACGTCAGCCCCTATTATGATTGCCCCAACGGCCATGCATAAATTGGCACATCATGAAGGTTTGTATTAAATCAATTAGAGCCCTAGTCACTTAGCTGAAAATACAATGTAGCTCTGATTCTATCAAACCGAGATGTATTTATGCCAGGAGAAGTTGCAACAGCGAGAGGAGCTGCAGCATGTGATATTATTATGGTACTCCCTCCATGTTTGTCTTGCTCTCCCTTTGTCCATTTCAAAAAAAATATATCTACAAGATTAAAGGACATTTTAGTAAATTCTACATATCTTTAGTGTAAGACTACACCATTCAAGAGTCTTCTCTATTTTCTTAAACTTCGTGCCAAGTCAAAACCAGTCAAACAAATTAGAAAGGAGGGAGTAATATTTTTCCAAAGAGGATCAATTTCCAATTCTGGCGTGTGGATGCTGAGTTCTCTTGGTTATAGGGACTGTCGTACATGTCAACCTGCACAGTGGAGGAGATTGCTTCCAGCTGCAATGCTGTTCGCTTTTTCCAAATATACGTAAAATTTCTTTCTTAACTATCATGATCTCCATGTATGTTTACTGGTTTTCTAATGTATTGAAACGGAATGTTACATTTCATCTGTCAATAGGTTTACAAAAGAAGGGATATAACAGCACTTATGGTACATAGAGCTGAGAAGAATGGATTTGGAGCTATTATTCTTACAGCTGATACTCCGAGGCTTGGTAGAAGGGAGGCAGATATAAAGAATAAGTAAGCTATATATCCTTTTGATGTCATTCAAGGCTAGCTATAATCCTTTGTGCCGTTGTTCTTCAATCTTATCTGGTGCTGATCAAGAAAGAAAAGAGTCACAATTGCAGGATGATTGCACCTCAGTTGAAGAACTTCGAAGGTCTTATATCAACTGAATATGTTTCTGTAAGTACAACCATAAATTCTGGCTTTACAGACAAATCATTTATTAAACTGAAAGAGGAGAATTTGGAACTCTCTTAGGAAACAAAATTTATTCTCTGACTAAATGTCCATAATTTGCTGTTTTTTCCTACTAAATCTGGTGTTCTTGCTGAATGATTCATTCCTTTCATCCTTCCATTTGTTCGGGGTGGGTGTTGACGCTTGGATTAGCTTCAAAAATTGCCATGCCAGAATACATGCTATCAGTTTGTCTATGAAGTAGAATGTATAAAGTAGTACTTCTTGTGCTTCCCAGTAGGTAGAACCTAAGTTTCCATCAATGGGAGTACAGCTTTGACTTGTAAATTAACTGATCTCTTCACCAGTTGTTAACTTGCTATTAAGCACGACTTTGACAAAAGATACTTCTGCGTATTACAATGTATTTGGTTACGACTGACACAGGCTTTTCCTTAAACATTGCTTCTCTTTTTCCCCCCTTTTTTCTCGTTTGAACGATAACATCTTCATCAGTAAGATATTTGTCTAGAGAAGTTACTCTATTTGACTGCACTGGTGTGCTACTTCAATTTGTTGAATATGTTGCACAACGTTTCTGTTTTCATCTATGTGCTGCTACTTTATATGCTTTCACGTTCTTATTCATTAATTTGATGTGCAGAACATCATAAATCTATCAACTTGAAAATGGTGTAGTTCATGCTTACTGATCGATCTACTATTAAAACTCTACAGGACAAGGGCTCAAATATTGAAGCCTTAGCAGCAGTAACTTTTGATGCTTCTCTTTGTTGGAAGGTACAAAGTTTAAAGTTTATTCATGTTTTTTCTTAATACCACATGAGAACACAGGATGATATTATATCATTGATATACTGTATACACTCTTGGTCCTAGAACAAACATTTTGGTTGAGGATGTCAACGTATGTCAAAATAAGTAAATTGTTGAGCTACAAAGTATATGTAGAAGAATAAGATTCTCATATTTTTTTCCAGAACTTCAAATATGGTCAACTGCATTCCTTTTTTGAACCTTTTATATCCAAAAACTTTGCAGGATATAGAGTGGTTAAAATCAATTACCAAGTTGCCAATTCTGATTAAGGGCGTTCTGACTTCTGAAGATGGTATCTATTACTGAACCCTCGATGTCTGCATAGTTTACTTTTGTGCACTGGTTATGTATATACGAGCATGTACAAAGCAAATGGCCATGAAAGCTGAAGGTTGATATTTAGTCTTAAATCGTACGTAGGGAAATTCAGAAGGGAGCTGGTTAATGCAAAAATCTGATAGTAACTGCAGTCAAGTAAGGAAAATAGGTACAAGCAAACATCATGAAGAACATAGTCACAATTTCTTTAGGAAGAAATTCTTATGAATATGAATTCTAAGTAGTTAAGCTAGACAAAAAAGAGGTTTCTTCCAGAATACTTGCCATCATCCTCCAAAATAAACTGTCCTTTTTTTTCAGTCAACTTTTGTTTTTCTAAGACATAGGAGGGTGGTAGAGGTGGATCTTAAGCTTCTTACAACAATCCAAATTCTCCTAACTTAAGGTTCTCACTGATTACCTTTTTAGTACATGCTAGGGGTCTTTTTAATCTTGTTAGCTATTTGTATGTCAATAGGATATACAGAGAACTCTTAGTGATAGAGATTACTGATATTGGAATGGGATCGGTTCAAATTGAGCAAAACTGATAGTGAGATGCATATAGCTGACTCTGATTAACTTGTGATTGTGGCGTTGTTGTTGTTCTCACTAATTGATCATCTATTCTAAAAACTTGGCATATGCTTCTGTTTTGCAGCAATAAAAGCGATTGAAGCAGGAGTTGCAGGAATCATTGTCTCTAACCATGGAGCTCGGCAACTAGATTATGCTCCAGCTACTATATCTGTTCTTGAAGAGGTTATTCCCTATGTTGCTGATATGTTTAATGTGGTCTCTCATAGAATGTAGATAAATTCAATGGATTAGCTTCTTAGACTTTTTTAACAGTAATGTTAGGCATAGCACAAAAGTTTGTCAGTACAGAACTCTCAATTTTTGTTTACAAAAAATTAAACCACAGATACAACATACCCTTGGAGGAAATATGTAAATGCAACTTCCTGCCATGTTTGAGTTACTCAGCAAGATCAATTGGGTACTTAGACCTTACATCAAGCTAGTTATTGGAGTCAACTATGTGTTTCGCATTCATAAATATTTGATTAGACATAGAAACAAATCTTTTTGCATGTGTATTATATCCACATATCTCAATGGTTTCACCATTTCAGGTTGTCCATGCTGTTCAAGGTAAAGTTCCAGTATTTTTCGATGGAGGAGTGAGGCGAGGAACAGACATATTCAAGGCCTTAGCTCTTGGTGCAAAAGCTGTTCTGGTGAACTTATTTGAAAATTTTTACTTCAACTTCTAAGCTTTACGTTGTTCCTACCAGGGATTTGGCCTTCTGTTGAGTAAAATGTATTCCTGCAGATTGGTCGAGCAGTTATTTATGGCCTGGCAGCTAAGGGAGAGGTGGGGGTAAAGCAGGTTATTCAAATGCTCAGGGATGAATTGGAGTTAACAATGGCCCTTTCTGGCTGCTGCAGTGTCGAAGACATAACAAGAAACCATGTGATAACAGAGAAAGAAAGGTTCATTTGTAGGATGTAGTTTCATCCTGAAAGCAGCTAAAAGTATATACAGGACCTGGCTACAATTCTACTATTGTGTTAAAAAATAATAAGCAAATGAAGATAGTGTCACATTCCTTGTTCCTACTTGTTTTGCGACTCTGCTCGAATGCTGAAAACTATGAAAATCCATCAAAGTTTCGGCAGTAGAAACGTTAACCTCAACACACTTGAACAAAATAATTATTTGAATAAAGTACAAAAAAGATGGAAAAAATTGAACATGTAACTCTGGAAATGTGATGCTACTGCTGCATGAAGAAAATATGAACAAGAAACATTGGAATAAACATAAAACTCGCAGTATACACTCACCTTACGAAATCAAAGACATAAAATGTTCACCTCATAATATTCTTACATGTGAGTACCGCATACCAAGCCTTGATTTCGAGAACAGAATACAAGAAAATCTAGACATTTATAAAAACTCATCTAGTCTAAACGAAAGGCAACGAAATGTCAAGCCATATTTCTGCACATTACTGGTAATACATGAGCTGCTGAGCAGCAAGATTCTGGAAACCACCATCATATATAGCCTGGCTTGCTCCAGAAGCACTCATTCCCATTGATGCTTGCTTCAGGGGATGTTGACCCTGAGATTGCATGAGGGCATGAACACCAGCCATCTTACTCATAGCTAGCTGCCGTTCATAAGTCAAAAGATCAGTGGCAGTAAGGCCTAATGGCGCTGCAGCTGGTGGTGGAAGAGGATTTGAGGCTGTTCCAGGTGGTGTTGGTTTGTTACCCCAAGAACACTGGAAATACACATGAGAAAATTGAGCTTAAATGTTTTGATAAAATAGAATTGATTAAAACACACACCTAAAGTTGAGATACAACTACATATTGTCTTGATAAGTATCATTCTACAATTTTATAAAGAAGCTAACATAATCCAATACAGCATGAACTTCAAAACAAGTGTAATACTGGAAAAAGCTGCAGGTAGAATGATGTTACCTTAATCTGTCTCCCACACAAAATTGATTGGGCATTTCCCATTTGAATTGCCAAAGCTGCCTCATCATGGGTGCTGTATCTTACAAAACCAAATCCTTTATCACGTTGAACCCGAACTTCCTCTATCACTCCTGCACCAATGACATAAAAGTGGCGATGGAGATCGAGTTGTGTCGCCTGAAACAAATGAAAATAATAGGACTAAGTTTTATCAAAGCACAATGAACATCTGTCCAAGGGCTAGGGCAAAGGCACCCTTATGGTTTACTCCTAAAGGTCTCACAACACCATTTAACATTCTCCTTACAGGCAGAATTCAGAAAGACTATCTTACCTCAGGAGCAAGATTACCCACATAAACAGTTGTATATTGCGGGTTGTTTTCAGGAGCATCACTACTTGCTGGATCTTTACCATCTTCTGCAACAAAGAGACATCAATTAAGAAGGCCAGAATCAATATCAGAAAATTAAACCCATTGAATCCAGCCACCTTCCAGACAAAAACCGAACACTTGCATGTTCTGGATAATTCTCTTTATCAAATTTAAGGACTAGTCATTCGAAAACTGTACACACCTGATGATCCATTAGTTAATTCCACGACACTTCTGATTTCTGAGCCTTGCTCATCATTAGAATTAGCTCCTTTTGTAGCCCAGTTACAACGTATCTGTCTACTACCAAGCCATTTCCCTGATATCATAACACAAGCAATCAGCTTTTGGGGAGGAACATCTGTGATGCAAGAGGTAAAACAAAATCTTCTGGTTCTGAATTGCTTTGAAATAATCCAACAAGTGCATCAATCAGTAATAAATTAACAGAATGCAGAAAACTTTTATGGCGACTTACCAGTTAAATCATTAATTGCACTTTGGGCATCCTGGATAAGAACAACAAAGATTAAATGGGAACAAAGTCATGCATTATCCAAAAGACAATATAAACTAAATGTAGATAAAAGGATACCTGTTGGTTCCGGAAAGAAACAAATCCAAAACCCCTAGAACGCCCAGTCTGCTGATCCCACATTACCCTAGCATCACTATCAATTGGAATGGATATAATTAGCCACTGGATGTACACATTTAAGTAAACTATCATCTTTTGTGTTGGTGTGTCTTGACACGTTCTAGAGTAAATATATTGACCACGCCGAGCGCCTTCTGAGGGAGGCATCACGGAGGAAAAGGTACTTACGAGCAACTAGGGTAAACAGAGAAGCAAGCAAACAACATGGCATCAGTAACTTCTGGGCTCAGATCACCAACAAATACATTGAAGTGACCTACCAAAAAAAAATTAGTACACAAATTTACACACTCCAACGCAACATAATGAACTAAAAGCGAAGTCACAAATTGCATTATACTAAAACAGGAACTGAACGCACTTGAAGTATCCTCCCTCTGTCCACTGGCATATGCCCAGTTAACTTTAATAGGCTGCCCAAACCTGAAAACAAACAGCATGAACCTTGGTAAAAAGGAAAAAGGCCTAAAGCAAAACACAGCTAACAAAAGCCTACTTACAGGTGCCTTCCATTTTGAGTAACTATAGCAAGTTCAGCAGACCTACGGTCATAATAATGAACAAAGCCATAAGATGACTGCACGAGACAAAGCAAAATCAGTTTTAAAGTCATATAATAGAAAAATGCCTAGACAAGACAAGGAAAAGAAAAATGCCTAGATAAGACAAGGAGAAGAAAGGGAAAACATCAACAAAACATATTAAACAGTAACGACAGAAAATGCTGTCAAGTTGCACAAGGATGAAAGATGTACCTTGTCCTTCCTTACAAGTTTGCACCCTTCAACCAGACCAGTACATGAAAAAAGTTCATGAAGAAGAGTTTCAGACACCTGGGGGTGAATATTCCCAATATACCTGCATTTTCTCAAAAATGAAAAAACTAGAACTTTCAAAAGTGGTAAAAAAGAACAAAGGAAAATCATCGTATCTATAAGAACCTCCTCCAGTATCTAAATCACAACAGCAAGAGCATTAGCTGGTATGTAAAATTCAAGGCATACCAGTATAAACTAGAAGGCAAACAATCAATAGTAAAAAATAACACACTCACACGCTGCGGCATGTACTTGGATCAAACCCAGGAGGTAGATTTCCACTTGGTATCTGCATCAAAGTACGTACAAATAAAATAGAGGAAAGTAATATAAATACGATACAAACTACATATCAGAAACCCCAGGAAATATAACTTTCAAGTAAAAGATACTGTATCTTTTCGTCATTTTTTGTTGATAGTTACCCATACACAGCACTACCCACACAACCCCCCCCCCCCCTACTTTCCTTTTATTAACTTCATTCTTGAAGAGAAAAGGTTAATAGTTGTTTGGTAAAAGTCAATTCAGAGCAACTCATGACACACTCTAATGAATTCAGATAATACCCCTATTAATATAAGATCTATTTATATGCTTCATACGTCACTAATAAGACACTTCGGCAAAAGAGGATAGTTCCCCAACTCAAAAATATCTCCTAGAATTACACTATATGAAACTCCAACATGAAAAAAATTTCAGAAGCAAGGAAATGAATAGATTCTGTACCCCAAGAAGCTAGGTTTAAAATCCAGGCAATCTACTTATTAAAAAAATAAAATTAAATACTGAGGACAACCCATAATTGTAAGAGTTATCTTATATACTTCACACTTCACTAACAAGACACTTCGATAAAGGAGGATAGCACCCCAACTCAAATTACACTACAAACCACTCCTAAGTGAAAACAATATCAGAACCAATGAAATGCATAAATTTTATACCCTAAGAAGCTATTTTGAAATAAAGGCAACCTACTTATAGGAAAGAAAAAGAAGAAATGATGACAGCCAATATTCATAAAGGTGGAAAAAATTAAGGATATGCATAAACTAATGGGTTATATAAATGACTACAGGTGATAAATTAAGTCATATAAATGTATAGGGCCTGACTTAACGCCTTTTCACATTTACAGTCCAATTTTCTACCTTTGCCCATAGCATTGAAGATGCATACACAAAAGAAGCTAGCAACTTTGGTGGCTACTATAGATGTGGGTGGCAACAGTTAATTACCAAATAACCCCATGAATGGAGATGGGTGATGTGGAACGCAGTTCAAGCAGAGATTATTAGTGTGTGGAAGCAAAGTCACAAAAAAAGAACAGGAAAACACTCGTAAAGTGTTGGGTACTCTTAATGATATGTGAGGTAATTTGGGGGGGAAAGCATAGGAATTTGTCCCAAAGCCAACAATACTACACCAAGTTAAAAGTATCTTTAAAGTTGTTTCAGCAATACACATTATACAACCAAACCCTAAGTGTCTATCATGCCAAACAACACCACAATATTATGGAAAGAAAAAGGGTCCACATCGAGATCATTTTTGAAAAGTTAATACAATGTACTACACCACAAGAAGTATCAAATATCATTTGAAAGCAAATATCCATTAATCTGACAGAAACAAAACCTAGAGAGCTAGAACAACCAACCTAAAGTAAAATGAAACAGAAATAAATCAACCGAAAATATAAGACAAAGTGGAAAATTCAACCTAACCGAATACAAACCTGAGGAGCAGCTATAAGGCCAGGGTGATAGAGTGACTGTTGTTGAAGAAGAGCTTGCTGCATCAAGGCTTGTTGTTGTTCTTGTTTTAGCCTATGATTCAGCATTTTCTCAACTACTACTCCGAGATCGGAGAAATAATTACCGGCGTGATTGGATTTCCTGTGTCCTCGCGGTGATAAAGAAGAAGGTCTCCGAGATGAAGAAGAAAAAAAAAAGAAAAAAAAAGAAAAAAGAAAAAAAAATGAAAGGAAAAAACAGAAATAAAAGACAAATCAGGATGTCGTCGAGTTATTTAGAGAGGAGCAGGACTACCAGTACCGACCCGGTTCCTGTTTTGGGTTCTTTTGTCATGGGCCTTCTGTAATGAGAACTGAAATGAGTTGTCCAGTTTGGGCCGAACTTGTTTAGGCCCAAACGAATTGAATCCATTTCATATTTGGAGGTGTATTTTTCAAGAATTAAGCATTCGGCCATGAAACTCTCTTTAAAAAAAACTTTATTTGAAAGGAAAATTATGCGGTTAAGCAAATTTATACTATTTAATTACTTATTATAGCTATAATTTTCTATAATTATCACTCGCAACTAACATTATACATTAATTACGTGGGCTCACTTCGAGTTTGTATAATTAGACACGCTTATATGTGTATAATTCGCCAGAATATACAAATACATATGTATAATATACAATTATCTAACCTATATACATATACAATTCACCACTCTCCCACCCTCTTCCCTCTATCGCTCGCCTCTCTCCTCCCTCTCCCAATCTCGCTTTCCACATATACAAATGCATATGTATGATATACAATTATATACATATATAATTCACCTCTCTCCCACTCTCTTCCCTCTCTCCCTCACCTCTCTCCTTCATCTCCCATCTCGATCGCCTCTCTCCTCCCTCTCCCATGATCGCTCGCCTCTCTCCTCCCTCTCTCAATCTCATTTGTCATATATACAAATACATATATATAATTATCTAACCGATATACATATACAATTTACCCTTTCTCCTACTCTTCCCCCCTCTCTCTCCTCTCTCCTCTCTCTCCCAGTCTCGCTCGCCTCTCTCCATCATATAACATGTAGCTACGAATTATAATTATCAAATTATAGCTATAGAGAGTAATTAGGTTATATTTAAGTGCTTATACGTGAAAGTTTCCCTTACTTGAAATTTTTAAAGTTTGAGTTGGGGTTGTGTTTGTTCCTATTTTTTGTAATATATATCTAAAATTTTTAAAAAAAAATTAAAAAAAAAGACACAACATATATAATATAAATAGGGTTATTTTATAAAAATAAAAATTCATGGTTAATTTTTAAAATAAAATTAAGTGAAAACAGCATTGTGGATGTTTTCTAAATTCCAAAAAGTTGTACTTGCAGTTGATGGTCAAACACTGATTTGCGATAAAGTAAAAAGAAAATGAAAAACTCTCATGGTCATGCGGTTCCTATGAAAATATGTTCTTATATTTTTATTTCTCGTTTTAGAGTCATTTCATTCAGGGGAGGAAAATAGTCATACTTTACTTTACCTATCTTAATTCTTTTTGTGTTTGGTGAAATCCTCATATATATTTTTTCCCAGCTTTGGCTATTATTAAATTATATCAATCGCAGAAGAAAGCGATGTCAATATAAATAATTATTCAAAGTACTTATTGAAAACTTAACGATAGTTATGGGTTTCTATTTATATAGAAACAATCCTCTCTATGTGATGCATTGACCTCATTAATCAGTTATGTAATGGGCATTAAAGAAATTTATCTCTATTCATTTTTTTAAGATTTGGTTAGATATTTATATTATTTACATGATGTGATAGCCAGATTTTGGTTTAATCGTTTGTACATCACTATTTGGTGAAGTTGCTCGGAAGCTCTCTCACGAATTATTAAACCTAATCTACCAATCTCTACTTTAGGAGGAGGTGGGGATCCACGGAGAAAAAGGAAATTTCTTTCATGTACAAATCCGATAATGCCAACATCCTATCTATGACAAGACCGAAGTCATGATAACATCTTGTTTGATAGATTTTGTCAAAAAAAAATAAAGTTGAGCTTCAATCTTATTTCCAAGTTCATATTGCAGGGAAGAATGAAATCAAATCACTCGTTTGATAAATTTTTTCTTAGTTTCACATGTGGTCAGGTCTACCTATGGAGTTGGTTTATGTTTCTTTCGTTTAGTACCAAAGGTTTACGAGTAAAGAAATTCGTATTCCATGCTCACAAAAGTCAAAACAGTCATCAATTTTGCAGTTGCCCCCAAGTTTCTTTCACAAAATGTTCTTCTTTTTCGTTTTCCAACCAACTTATTTAGATACACACTTAGAAGTCTTACCTTGTGAGTAAAGGTCTCCCTACCAAAAGGACTAATCTAAAATCTTGAATAAACGATGAAAGAGTGTATTTACTAATTCAATACTAATTGTTCTTTTCCTCAAAAAGGTTAGTATTACTACCGTAATTAACACTAACAAGATTCACAGAGAACTTCACATCTTCATGAAGGCGAAACGTGAAAAATGGGAAACCAAAGATTAATTACACATTCTATTTTAACAACCAAAAAAGTCATAATATTCAGTTGGTAATAATAAACGATATCTAATACAAGAAATATAATCTGTAAGCTAAGCTGAGCTGGAAAAATAATCTTCAAATCACTGATCTAAATATATATTTAATACTACTAGCTCATGCAGTGGTGGTCAACCAAAAAAAAGCTTATGGAATTCCAACTGCGAGAGTGGAGTTCTGGCTATAACTTGAAATTGAGATCGAGCTGATCTTCGCTATCCTTAGAAGATGATTCACCATTAGTATTCGAAGAAGATGGTAACAACGGATTGTTACGTACAACTTGGTATGGAGCTCTAACAGTTGCCCTGAATAAGACAGAAAAAGAAGTGAGATTCTTTTACACTAAACAAACCTCAAAAGTTGTTTGGAAAAAGTTTTGGTATAAACACAAATTTATATTCCGCTTACCTATCTTTCCTCTTCTCGAGAAACCTATGAAGTGAAGATCTTCTTGCGATAGGTAGCTCTGAGAAACCAAAGATATAATGCATATTAGAACCGATCTGTGAAAATTTTATCATGCAACATGAGTAAGTAGTACTCTTTATTTCATTTTATATCCTATTCTTTTTAGTCCGTTTAAGAAAAAATATGTTTTATATTGGAAACTCTTTTAACATAACGTAGTTGTTTATACATCATGACAGTTTAAGACCACTTGTTTGAAGAGTATTAAAGTAGACCCCAAACGTCTGTCTACCTTTCATATATTTTGTGTGAAGTCAAATACTGCTATATAAAATGAAAAAGAAGGAAGTAATTTGCTCACCGGAGCTGCTGCTAATTTCGGCAGCCTGTGACTGGATTTGCTTGTGTTGCTCCTGCTCTACTAAGGGTGCAGATGAAACTGATCCGAGCTTAAGCTGATCAGTTTTAGTACTACTACAAACATGGAGTGGGGGCGAATTGTGCTTGTGCTGTTGCGGTGCAGCAGAGCAAGAGTCTGGCTTAATCTGGAGGTGTTGTTGCTGTGGTGCAACAGAATCAGTTCTATTACTTGTCAAAGAAGCAGGGGCAGGAGAACATGTGTTAATTTTGTCGATGTTTATAGCCTGGAAAGTCCCAAATGAACTCTGAGGACATCCTTTACTAGCCAATAACATCACTGCTCTAGCTTTGTCAGCAGGGAAATCATCAAAAACAATCACTTTACCATCATAGAACATAGTCAATTGGGCTGCCTTAGGCTCCTTTGGTGCCTCTTTGCTGAAAAAGGAAATCAAACATAAATCAGCATGTGAAATTAGTAACTTAGGTGAACGTTCATGTAACCAATAAACTGAGCTAGGGAGATGCGAACTTCATAATAGACTAAAAAGTAAAAGGGGTAAGAGTTTCAACTTTCAACTTCTACCGACAATCATAATTCTTTTTCATATTAATCGTTCATAGCAAGTGTAATTATAACTTGAATTACTAGCTAAAACAGGTTAAAATACACAGAGGGACGAACCTTGTGCTGGGCTCATTTACAGCGGCCTCCTTCTCTCTAGAAGACTCTGTTGTAACAAGATCTACGGATTTGTGTTCTTCTTTTGTTAGATCAATAGATGGTTTTTCCATGACTGTTAATAAATCCATAGTTGCAGTTTCAGTTTTCCCTGGAAGAGAAAGCACAGCACAGTTGAGAAACTATAGAAAACTTAGCAGCAGCTTCTTCTTCTAAAACTTGTTTTATTCTATTTTCTCCAATTAAAAATTACCAGATTAAGATAGTTACAGCCAACAAATCTTCCTCGAATCACAACTCCCCAAAATATAATATTCAATTCACATATTTCCAAATTCAGCTTACAATATCAACAAAAAATAAAACTCTATGTACGGAAATTCCATTAATTAACTAGATCTCTTAGAAATACTATTAATTGAAAATAAAAAATACCTGCAGCTTCCGGCTGACCGGCGATTCCGAGATTCAGATCTCTAATAGTAGCTTTCCCTTTAATAAACTGACTCAACAAGTTACAAGTCTGTACGAAACTTGATCTCTCCGGCGCCTTGCCGTTTCCATTCCTCCGGCGAGCGTCACATAAATTCGACATATCTGCCGATGAGAAAAAAAATCCAAAATTGATAGAAACAGAAATTAAGGATTGTGACAATTTTAGGGTAGCTAGAGAAGTTATGTAGTAGTGAAGAAGAAAAAGGAAGCAAGTGGAAGGAACATGTGAATGTTATGGTAGAGAATAGAGATGATAAGATGGGGTAGATAAAGGAAATTACTATACTCAGCTTTTTGGTGTCTTACAAAATGACATCGCCATCGATTCATGCTGGATTAGACTTTGTTACACAATTTTGAATTAAACACGTTTTAATTGTTTCAAAAAAATAAATAATAAAATAATTATTACTGTAGAGAGACGAAAAATTCAAATGTAGTAGTCGGCAACTGCGGCTACAGAGAAAACGTGCTTTAAAACTTGAGTGGATTCTAGACAACTAACTACAATTTATTATCATCAGTCCTTATGCTTCTCATATTTACCACATTGACCCCTTTCTGAATAACAATAATTACAATTTAGCCTTTGAGTAACACACTTATTAAAAATTGTTTTTCCAAAGTATTTTTGGATAGTTGGCCAAGTCATTTAAAACTGTAACTTTAACTGTTTGAGTACGTTGATAAGCATATAATAATCTTTTTAAGCATGTCAAATTACAAAAAGCACAATATCAATGCATATTTATTATCAATAATAAATATTATTTAAAGCACAAAAAGAATATTTTGTCACGTCCAAACTCGAGTGAGATGAGGCGATATAGCTATAGTATCATAACATGATGGAGCAGATCAATTTTGTTTGACACATAATACACTAAGTTTCATTAAATTAATATTGATTGATCATAAAATATTATAGAGATATTATTTAATCGATAAATTAATAGTTATTAATTTAAACCGTATTTGAGATGCAATGAAAGTTAATTCTAATAGCATCAAAATCATTATGTCTTATAAATTTATTTATTAGATTTATTAAAAAAATTATTCAATCATAAAGTACAATCAAAACATTAAAATAATTATATTTTACTAAACTATGTATCATATTATTAAATTCACGTAAAAGATAAATTTATTGTACATTAAATACAAATGTACAATGTATATGAATTACTCATATATATATATATATATATATATATTTTACATATTCATTATAAAATAGATTCAAGAATTCATTGCAATAAAATGAACATCAACTACCTATTAAATTATCCATGTTAAAATGATGCATGTTTAGAGGTGTAGAGCTTAAAAGAAATTATAGATAATATCAGAAAAAATAATTGATGATGAAGTTGAGGACCACACAAAACATTTGAAACCAGTTACGCGTAAGGAAATACTTCTTGAATCTAAAGCTCTTTACAATTTTATGGTGCAGTTCGAAAAGACAATAGTAAGACTTTTGGATGCAATAAGAAAACTTTGAGATGAGTTTCCACTAGATTTAAATGTTAACAGAAAATAAAACACAATAAAATCATATTTTCACTAATTAAATTATCTTTGACATATTCATACTTTCAAATGGAAGGTATAAGTAATACATCCTATAATATCATGTAAGACGTATAACTTATCCATGGATTAGTTATAAATAAACCTAATTTCCTATTAAACACGGCACAAAATAATATTGTATACAATACATGGACTATTTCTTTTAATACTCCTAATTATCAAACCATCTAAATTTAAATTAAAAGATGGTTAACATTGGCAAAATTAAATAAATCATCTAGATTTACACTTAAAAATTGTAAGTTATGGTTTTAATATGTATGTTTAATTTTATAAATTGTTTATAATGCAAATAATTAGTGATATATTTGTCTATTGACGAGTAAATGTTAAACAAATCACATTTAAAATTTGTATTAATTTGTTTTGAATATATTTCGTAATAAACAACTCTCTCTAAATAATCACAGAGCTAATTTATTTAATAAATTTACTAGTAAAATTATAAAACATAAAATCAAGAAAATGAACAAAATAATTAAAATGATTTGAGAGATATTTTTGTCTCGAAAGGTATTAGTTATCCTACAGTAACTTGTAGTATGTATAACTAATACATGGGTTAGTTATACATAGGCTCAAATTCCTACAAATATAGTACTATTTAACCATACATAATACATGAACTATTTCTTTAGGCCAAATACATACGCAGGTCCCTAAAGTTGTTCGCGTTTTTCTCCCAGGTACCTCAACTAACCAAGATTCCTATTAAATCCTTTAACCCCAATAATTTGATCCTTTTAAATATTTTTGGCTGATGTGGAGCCAAATTTCAATAATTTTTTTTTGGTAATTAGGCGCGTGAGATGAACCTTCCTCACGTGGAAATTTTGACCAATGCAGTCCAACCAAATTACACGTCAGTGCCACATATTATATCATCAAACCTAAAAATCAATTTTCCCCCAAATCACTTTTAACCCGTTTCTAAACGAGAAAACCCTAAGAATCTCTCATTTTCAATTACTTTTACAGCTGAAATTCTTACATTTTATAGTGATTTCGAGTGTTTTGTTGAAGGAATCATCGAAGATTGCAGACGATTTTGGAGTTCATTCGCGATTTTCGAGTCGACGAGTGTGAGGTAAGTGACGAGCATGTTGTTGTGGTTGTGTGTTTTTAATATATGTGTTTATCCTGTGTTTATTATTGATATATACTGGGTTTTAGTATCAATGTGGTTGTTGTTGTTAATATCTAGATAAAGTTAGGGTTTTTTGGTTTTTATTGTTCATAACTGTCAGAAAAATTTGGAGCCTTGTTTCAGGGAATCTTATGAACGCCATTATTATAACTCGTTTTCATCATGGTGGTAAGTTTATTCAGGACAAAACTGAAATTACTTATAAAGGGG
Source organism: Solanum lycopersicum (assembly GCF_036512215.1). Lineage (NCBI taxonomy): Eukaryota > Viridiplantae > Streptophyta > Magnoliopsida > Solanales > Solanaceae > Solanum > Solanum lycopersicum. The sequence continues at coordinate 66,946,657 of NC_090802.1, forward strand.
AAGCCGAGGTGGAATATGTTAATATCGACAAGGACCACTTATCAATAATCGAGTTACTTTTTTACACTAAACAATTGGGGTATATTACTGTTGGTGGGTTCTGTGTTAAAGACCCCACAAAAAATGGCTTTATTGAGGTGGACACTGATTTAACATTAGTAAATCTCATCAAAGACCTAAAAGATGGTGACTTTTTAGACATTTATGTAAAGCATATGGTGGATGATTTAGAAGTGGTCACAACAGGTTTGCTTTGTGGGTCTGTCGTTGAAGAAGACTTAGAAGATATAAATGTGACTGCAAGTGAAGGGTTAAATCATGAGGCTGAATCTGAAAATGTTAATGTGGAAGTTGAGCCAGGAGATATATCAGATCTAGATGTGGAATGGACTGAATCAAATGAAGAAAGTAGTGATGACTCTCAAGAGGATGCTATTCCTGATGTGGATGACTCTGAGGTTGATGAAGAATTAAGATCTCTTAGAAATGAAAGGAGAAACAAAGTGAAAAAGAAAAAACCTACTCAAACTGAGGAAATAAAGCTTGGAACAGCTGGTGTTGATAGAGGCTTTGAAGACATAGGAAGGAATAAGGCTGCTAGATACACTGGAAGACTAGGGGGTGATGAGCGATATATAGATAGCTCAGAATTGGACAGTGAAGACAGTAGGGATGAATTGGATTCAGAATTTGTGAAGGGTGTTGATTTACCAAGAAGAAGAAAAAGTAAAAAGGTAAGATTTGATCCTGATTGTGTTGTAGCAATTTTTGAGCTTGGTATGGTGTTTGAAAGTGCTGAACAATTTAGAAAAGCTGTTGCAGACTATTCTTGTCAATATAAAACTAGGTTAAAATTGAAGCCTAATGACAAAAAAAGAGTTAGAGTTAAATGTGAGGACAAAAAATGTAAATGGTTGCTGTTTGCTAGTATAGATAAAGATTCTGGTGATTTTGTTGTAAAAAATTATTATCCTGTGCATGTATGTCCTCAATCGACCAAGAACAAGTTGTGTACATCTAAGTTTGTTGCAGAAAAGTTCAAGGATGAAATAACCTGTCAACCATATATAAGATTATGGGAAATTCAGGAATTAGTGAGAAAAAAATTTGGGTTATATGTTGGAAGAACTGTTTGTCATAGGGCAAAAAGAGGATTATCAAGGAGTTCTTAGGTGATTGGAAGATGAAATTTTCAAGATTGTGTGATTATGCAGACATGATTAAACATACTAATCCTGGTACTTCCTGTTGGGTGAGGACAGATAGAGAGTCTCAGCCAGGAAAAACTTTGTTTGTTTACTTCTATGTTTGCTTTGATGCATTGAAGAGGGGGTGGTTGGAAGGATGCAGAAAAATTATTGGTTTTGATGGATGTTTTCTGAAGGGTTCTTGCAAGGGAGAATTGTTGGTTGCTGTTGGTAGAAATGGAAATCAACAGATTTTTCCAATCGCATGGGCTGTTGTTGACACAGAGACAAAACATAGTTGGAGTTTTTTTCTAAAGTACTTGATAGAAGATCTGAACTTAGGCACAGGACATGGACTGACTATTATGTCAGATATGCAGAAGGTTAGATAGTTTTTGCATTGTATCTTGTTCTATTTTTTTTTCTTGTGTTGCTAATACTTTTTAATGTTTGTGCTACAACTGCTTACATAGGGCCTTGTACCAGCTTTATGTGAGTTGCTACCAGATAGTGAGCAGAGAAGGTGTGCTAGACATATCTGGTCCAACTGGCATCAATTATGGAGTGGTGAAGAAAGAAGGAAACAGTTCTGGAGATGTGCTAAGTCAAGTTTTGAAGTGAAATTTGAAGATGAGATGGATAAACTCAACAAATTAGGTAATAAAATTTGTGAGGACTTGTTGCATTATGAAAAAACTACTTGGTGCAAAGCATATTTTAAAGAGCATTCTAAGTGTGACATTGTTGAAAACAATATGTGTGAAACTTTTAATTCTTGGATACTAGTTGCTAGACATAAGGCTATCATAACTATGCTAGAGGAGATTAGGCACAAGATAATGGACAGAAATATTGCAATGAGGCAATTTGCTGAAACTTGGATCTCAGATATCTCTCCTATGGCTAGACTAGTACTAGAAGAGAACAAAGATCTTGCTAGATTTTGTGAAGTTAGATTCAATGGTGATATTGGGTATGAAATCTTAGATGGTCAATACAGACATATTGTTGATATAAGAAAGAAGACATGTACATGTAGAACATGGCAATTGAGGGGCATACCATGTCAACATGTTGTGCTTGCATATCAGCACAAAGGCATAGAACCTGAACATGAAGTGGTACATTGGTATAGGAAAGAGACTTTTTTGAAGGCTTATAATCATTTTCTACAGCCAATACCAAACATGAAAATGTGGCCTCACACTAGTGGTGTAGTGATTGAACCTCCTGAACCAAAATTCATGCCTGGTAGGCCACCAAAGTGCAGAAGAAAGGCAAAAAATGAGCCTAGAAAAAAGTATGGAAAGTTATCCAAAAGAGGAGTAAAAATGACATGTTCACTGTGTCATCAAGTAGGCCACAACAAAAAATCTTGTCCAACATTAGTAAGTTATTATTCTCTTCTAATATATTTACAATAAGTTTCAATTATTTACAATAATAAATTATTATTACTGTATTAATAGGCTGAAATGGGACAAACTGGAGGCTACCCAAACAGGAAACCAAGCTCAAGCCAACCATCACTGTCTAGCCAACCATCAAGCTCAAGCCAGCCACCATTGTCTAGCCAACCATCAAGCTCAAGCCAACCACCACTTTTTAGCCAACCATCAAGCTCAAGTCAGCCACCACTTTTTAGTAGACCATCAAGCTCAAGTCAGCCACCAGTATTCAATCATCAAGGCAGTTCTATGTGTTTTGATTCTTCAGCTGTTAGAACAGAGCAACAACCTGCTAAAAGCAGAGGCACATGCAGAGGTAGAGGCACTGGGAGAGGTACTGACAGAGGAACTGGTAGAGGCACTGGGAGAGGTACTGGCACTGCTAGTGAAATTGGAAGAGGCAGTGTTTTCAACATTGGAGGTGTATCAAGTCAGCAACCTGATCAACCAAGGGCTGTGGAAGCTTCAATATCAACAGGAAGACAAAAAAGGACCAAGACTATAGGATTTGGCATCTATACAAATGCAAGTGGTAGTCAAACCTTTAATGTAAGTGTATACATAATTTTGTTCATTTCTTACTCTACTATATAAAGTCTCATTTGAAGATATTTCCATGCAGCCTGGTACTTCAGGAGAAAAAGTTATCAATTCGAGAGTTTATAAGGATGCATCTCCAACAAATATTGATATTGGTTATAAGCCTCGAGGACTCAAGTGGAATGGTGGAGATGTTGTCACTGGTTTACAGTTGCAACGTATCACTCAGTCAAGGAAAAACAAGCGTGGAACATCTAGTGCACCAAAGAATGCCTAATTTATGTATTTATGTAGACTAGTCACTTTTTGGTTGTGTAATTAGCAGCAGAAATTTGTATTGACTGCTTTAAAACTTGGAGCTCACTAGAGCAAATTAATGGCATGAATGATCAATTTTAACTGCTTTTGAGACACAAATTATCTTCATTCCTTCAATTAGATCATTACAATAAAAACACAAGGCATTTACAGTAGAAAAATCGATCTAAATTGTCCATAAAGAACACTAGAATCTACCATAAATACTTTTATGAAGGAATCTAATAGAAGACAAATGAATCAACTAAGATTCCTCTCCAATTCATATGTTTTGACTCTTTTCAACAAATCCCATATCACCCTCCTAGCTTGAGCAGGCATTTCATCATCATACCATCGAAAATATCCACATCCACCTCGTGCCTACAAAATTAAAGAAAAAAATTGAATTATAAATAAGGTGATTCTTTACTATATTGGACAAAAAAATGAATTTGATTTACCTTTGAAGTTTTGCAACAAAGGAACCTACGTCCAGGATTGGATTGCGTCCATGAGGTCTTCATTTCCACAACAATCCCACATTGACATAGTACTTTCGCAGTTGAAGAAGAAGAAATCGATGAAGAAGATAAATTCGACATTGGAACTTAATGATTAAGAAGAAATCAATGAAAAAGAGATATAAGAGGAGAAATAATGATGAAGAGAAACAAAAGAGGAGAAATAAGGGATAAAGAGAAACAAAAGAGGAGAAATAATGGAAGAATGGGAGATAGGGTTAAAAGGGGGAAGAAGATCGTTGGTGGGTGGTTGAAGATCCACATCAGCACTTTTAAAGCGTCTGCACGCGCTTACAGGACGTGAGATCACGTTTGGCTCCACATCAGCCAAAAATATTTAAAAGAATCAAATTATTGGGGTTAAAGGATTTAATAGGAATCTTGGTTCGTTGAGGTACCTGGGAGAAAAGCGCGAACAACTTTAGGGACCTGCGTATGTATTTGGCCATTTCTTTAATACAACCTATCAAACGACCCCTTACATAATTATGAATTTATGATATTAATAAGATCATAATTTATGAAGGGATCTCTGAGAATATATTATCCTATCAAAATGTATGATTTTTTCTACTGGCCTAAATTGATATCATAAAAAAAAATTACTAAATTATTAAGTATTAATTTAGTTAGATTTTAATGTACTTAGTTTGCAATGTGAGCTCTACCCTTTCTGGTTTGCTTTATTGATATCTAAAGAAAAGAATTCGAGAGCGGGTGTGCAAAAATCATCGATAAAAGTGCTATTAGTTTATTGACATAAGGTTATTGGAATAACGATAATTTAACGATTTTATAAAAAATTATCGAGTTATCAATTTGATATTAATTTTTAATATTGGATTATTCGATAAATCGAAAATCCATTAAGAACTGAGTTTATAGTATTCTATTACTTTTACATATACATACATATTCGTAAATATTAATCTCAATATCATAATAATTATATTTTTGTTATTTAGCCATCAATTCATATTTCGCTATAGTAAGAATCGTATTTTTCTTTGTGTTACGTATTAAATTAATGGTTTTCCTGTTTAATTTATTTCCCTTATCCACTGGATGTGAAAGTTGAATTGTTTTCTAGCACACCAGAAAATAGTGTCTTTTAGCTCCGTTGTAGGATATTATTTATATATTATAGACTTTCTGTTACACCAACATTAAGCAATGAATATAAATTTAGTTGTTTTCTCAATCTTTTAACATTTTTTTCTTAGGGATTTTACAAAGTCAATGTGTTTAATATTCTTCATATTGAATTTATTTTAATACAATAAAATTAGGGGTCGTCCAAATAATTTATTTCAGAAAATCGATAATTAATGATAAAATAAGTTATCTCTCCTCTTGAATAATATAATATTTAGAGATAATTTATCTAAAATAAAATAGGTGAATGACAAAGATATTTATCTAATTGAATTATTTTGATATATCACTTTTCACATTCATGATGGTATCTTTATAATATAAACAAATAACAATTTTAAAATTTATACAATGCATATTATTTTAAATGCAACACATTCAACTAAAAATAATCTTAATATTTAATCCTATTAACTAATTTTATTAATTGATTTCAATATAACTTATTTCATTATAATCCGTATATAAACTAAACCACCCAAATTTTACATCATCCGTTTACTTTCACAAGAGGGTATTGTTAAAAATTCATTTGGTTAGTCAATGTTATTCAGTACTTTAATAAATTAATTAATTATATTATCGAACTGTGAGCGGGAGATTCAGCCAATAAAATAAAATTTTATAACTTTGCTTTGTGCTGGCGAAAATGATATTAAGTTGCCCTAATTAGATTTTTGTAGCAGTTTATTTTTATTGTTTGTTTATTATAAGAAAAAACACGCGGAGAATATTGAACCATGTGACATAAAATGGAATCTTATTCTAGTCCCACTCCCATTCCCACCCACTATTTTTGACTTCATAGCAACAAAAAGAAAAAAAAAATGAATTGAAAGAATAAAAAGAGTATATGGTTTCATTTTTGAGATGAAGAGTAAACTATAGATGCACATTTGTGATATTGACTTACAAATTAGATTAATATTTTCCTTTTCGCTCGCGAGTGAATATCTTAAAAGGTCACTCAATTATATAAAATTGTTCAGTAAAATTATTCAATTGTATTTTATATCACTAAAATCACTTAACTTAATATTTTTATCTTCTAAAATCATTAAACTACATTTGTTATAAAATCAAATTTGATATGGCAAGTTAAATACTAACTTTTTATGCCATGTATATAAACCCCACAAAATAAATAAAATTTAAAATCTCCCATATTATTTTTTATTTTACAATTTTATTTTTTTAAAAAATTGAATCTGCAGCATTTCTGCGCCTTCTCTCGTTGAGATGTTATTTCTAACACATTTTGAGTAATTTTAAATTTCTTCCAACAATTCCCGTTTACTTAAAATATAATTAACACTAAAAAACTAGAAAGCAAGTGTAATTGAGACTCACCAAACAGGAAAAATCCACAAAGAAATAACTAATCTAAAAGTCACCGTATTTTACATTATTTTATATTTTGCGATATTTTTTTTATTAAAAAAATGGGTCAAAATCTGCACCATTTGCGGTTTGTTTTTTCTTTTTTTTTTTAAGAAAAAAAAATATTTATTCGTGTGGTCTATGTTTATACGAAATAAACAATAATTTATTTTATTATGATATAACAATAAATGCAGTTGAGTGATTTTTGAAGATAAAAATGTTAAATTGAGTGATTTTAGATGATAAAAATGTTAAATTGAGTGATTTTATTAAAACAAAACAGAGTTTAATGTCATTTTTAGTAAAATTTTCATAGCTCAATGTCCTTTATTAACTCCATTGTATTCTTTTTGAAATTGAATTCCATGTATACAATTAATTTAGATTCTTACTACGCATAATTTATTTTAAAAGAAAATAATTCTTTTGTTAAATTTTTCTCTATATTAAGGATCAACTTTAAATTTTTTAGTGGAAGAGAGATAAAGATCTGTCTCACTATACTTTATTATCCTCTATGATAAAAATAAACTCAACAATCATAAAATCGATAATCACTCTCTAATCTAATGAATTCATTTACTAGACTTAATTTCGTTTCTCTTAGGGTCTCTCCCTATATATAATAAAAAAATAAAAATATATATAAAACAAGTGTAAGTCGAACGAAATCAATATAACAAATAAATAAGAATAATTGTACCTCAATCCTAAATATGTTCATATTGGCTTATATAAATTTCACCTAACATATTTCTATATTCAAATTTAATTTGTGTCATCATCTAAAAACTAAAGGATGGTTAAATATATAATATTTACTAATCATAATTAGGCCCCTAATCATAATTCTAAAGGTTTTCTATAAATATAAATTAAAAAAATAAGACATAGATTCGTATTTATGTGGGATTTGTTCCAAAAACAAGTGAAAATATTTTATTTTTTCGTTTTAAAAAATACTTTCAGTTTTTTTTTATGATGTAGAAATTGAAAGAGCAATGAAAACAAAATGTAGGAAAATTTCTGAGTAAATTTTATTGAAGGAATAACTATTTATGCTAATATAAAATGACAGAAAATGTAAAATAATCTAGAGAGTTAACAAACTTTTTACAAACTTTGCACGCCTATACAAATTATAGAAGAAGCATCTAAGAAGAGAATCTTATGCTACGTATAAAAGATGATGAAATGTAATGGGTTAAGAGTGAATGTGCTTTCTTGATTGATAATTTTGATCTAAAACATTGGATCGAATTTCACTTAAGGAATAACTACTGCGATTTGTTCCTCTTCATTCTTTTAGACTAGAACTGAGGGACTGCGACCTCGACTTGGTTTTCATGACTGCGGCCTGTGCCTGATTTTAAACATCATTTTGACAGATAAAATGCTATCAAGGAAAAGTTTTTGCGGTTACAATAACTATTCTAGTCTATATACTTTTAAATTTACACACCTATTATGAAAAATAATTATTGATATGGTGAGTTTATCATTCTACCCATATTAATTATGAAGTGAATGAATAAAAAATTTAAAATTTTCAAAAAGTTATATTATTTTCAAAGGGGTAAAACTTACCTACATCGGGTGTTACACCAATCCAATACATGCATGTCATGTCTTTAAACTTATATTTATTTAACTTTAATTAATTAACATTGTATTTTACTTCATTAAGTCACATAATAATAATGAAAATTGAATTAGTTTGATGTAAACACCCGATACAGATAATTTTTTTTCTTTCAAAATAATTAATTAAGGACATATACTAAGTAATTTTTCTTAATTTAGCAATAACTATAAAAGAAAAAATGAAGCTATCGTATATATTTTTTTTTTCTGTAACACTTATTTTTTATATATAAAATAAAAGAATTAAGCAAGAAAAGAACTTCATTATAATCTAATTAGACCTACATTATGCATGTAATTACTTTATTGAACTAAAATAATTAAAGTATTATCTTTTTTTTTAAAAAAAAAGTAATTACTCAATCTATTCTACATATTATGAAGATCATTAACTATTTTCTTCAGTAAATTAAAACTAAAAATAAAGTAAAAGAATCACTTAATTTAACATATGAAAATTTCTAAACTATAAAATGACTATTAGGTTAATTGATATTAAGAAAATGAGAGTAAGGAGAAGAGGGGCGCAACTAGCCATCTCTCTCTATCACTCAATTTTCTTTATTAGAAAATTATGAATGTGTATTCAAAATAACGAATCATGTTTCATGTATTGACTTTGCGTAAATTCAGTGAAGACAAAAAATGATTATTTAGATTGAAAAAAATAGGTATGAAGGCTATTTGTTTGTGGGTGGTGCACAAACAAAATGATTGGATAGTTGAGGGTGAAGTTTGAGAGGGGGTCCAACTTTGCACAAGGGACCATTTATTTGTTGTTATGAATCTTATGCAATGTAAGGCCACGCAATTATAGCAAACGGACTAAACACGTTTCATTGCTAATTAACTAATGCTACAACACAAATATGTCAAATCCTTTGATTCCGTCTATATAATTTATGTGAAACTCCTTTTAAAATTTAATTTAAATTTTTTAGAATTTTCAAAAAATTGAAAAAATAGTAAAAAAATATATTTACGCTACAAATTATTCATAATAAGTAAAAAAAAAAATTATCATCATGACAAATGCAACTCTAATTTTTAAATATCAATTTCACCTTGAAAATAACAATTACTTTATTTCTTCAAATTTTAAAACATGACCAAACCCTTTGGTCATGGATTTTTTTCACTTTTCAGGATATTTTTAAGAAGTGGCTTCACCTCTCTCACTTTAAATTGCCCAATTTTTTTTAAAAAAAAATAATCAAATTTTAAAATATCATATTTTAACTTTGAAAATAAATAATTTTTTTTTTTAAAAAAAATCATAATAAAACATGAATAAATATCCGTGTACTACTCCCTCCATTTACTTTTTAAAAAAATTAATTTAAGGAACAAATAGAGTAAATAGAGAGAAAAATTAATAAACGTATAGATTACCCAAATGTACGTTGCCAAACTTGGATCGAATTTCAAAGGGACTTTATTCATTAACTTGTAGATAGTATTGTGGAGTGTATAAATATAATGCATAATATAGTATATTAATAGTATTTATATTAATCATGCATAAATTATTCTATGCATAATTTGGTTTAAAGTATTAAAAATAATATACATAATATAAAAATAGTTATTTACGAATATATCATCTAGAACTATGATGGAAAAAAAATGTAACAGTGCTTTTAAAAGGTAATTGGATCTTTAACTCTGCTAGAAAGTACGGCATTATTAGTACACTTCTCAGTATAAAATATAGTGTTTAGTTATACATAATATAAGAAAGTATACCAAACAAGGAATTACAAATACATAGAACCAATGTATATATTATTTTTACTAATACCAAACGACTAAGTTAAAAGGTTTAACTTGTCTAAGATGCCAAAATTGGTTCACCATTTAAGTTCACTACATCTATATAATTTTTTGGTATTCAACTTTCGAAATATGAACCAATAATATGTAATTACTACACATTGTTTCGATAAAAGTTTATAATTGGAAAACTTGTGTATTTTGCTCATAATTTTCTTCAGTAACATGCTTTGCAAATTTGGTCTATTAGATTGACTATTACTGTCTCAGCTAAGTTCTACAATAAATTATTTTATTAAGGTAAAAGAAATTTTTTATTTCTAAATGAAAGGAAGTAAAAGATAGTTGAGAGATATAAAATAATTTATGTTAAGACCAATTTACATATCTTTCTACAGAACAAATTGAAATTTTCATTACTCATTAGGTTAACAAATCTAAAAATTGGATTTGATTAGTCATGATTATGATACGTTAATTCAAAAAAAATTTTTGGGCCCAAATTCAAGTAATGAGATATTTTAAATGATAAAGAGTTTAATTCTATGTGGACCTAGGGGGCAAAATGTCTATGTTTACCAGATTTTTACCAAATAAGATGATGACTTTTGAAGTAGTGTCACGCCCCTTTTTTTCTCTTTCAATGTTTTGAATTTTATTTGTTTCGAAAGAAAAAAGAGTTTTTTCAATTAAAGTGATATTTTGAAAAGGGATAATTATTATACAGAATCGCCACTTGAAATTGAGTTTTAGTGTTTCAAGTCATCCTTCGAGTCCCGTGATTCTAGCACGGTCGCTTCATGACTAGACTTAATTTTGAATATTATATTATTTAACTTAATAATAAAAATGTTTTTTTTACTTTATTCTCTCATTTATTTTAAACATTTTAAAATCATTTTATTTATTTTAAATCTATTGAAAATTATTTTATATTTTTAGTGTGCATCCATTAATTCAAAATTTGAAACACTCATATTTAGTTATTATGGGAATGAATTTATATAGGTATTTTATAGTTAGATTTTTTTTTTAAAGTTCACGTTAATTTATTTTTTTTTAATTTAAAAATAGAAAGATGAAATTTTATGAGATTTGAATTAGTTTTAAAATCACAAAAATTCTGAATAGATTAGGACTATATTTATTTTTTAAGAAAGGTTAAAAATTTTATTTTTTTTAATGCATGTAACAATTTAACATTCTGTCTCTTTTTTTTAAAAAAATTAATTATTATTTTTAGATCAATTCTTTTTGTTTACGTTTGTTATTTTTTTCTTTTTTTGATATAACTAATTTTTTTTACGTTCCTTACTAAAAAAATAATTTTGTGCTACATCCTTTTTTTATCTTTTTTTTTTTTTACTTTTTGTTCTTTTTGTGATTTTAACTTTTTTAAAAAAAAATATTTTTTACGTTTTTTTTCTGATTCTTTTTTTTTAGTTTTTTTACTTTCTTTTTTTTTAATTTTCTGTTTCTGTTTTTTTTAAAAAAAAATCTGCTTTTTTTTTCTCTCTCTTTTTTTAAATTTTATTTTATCATTATTTTTTATTATTAATTTTACAGATTTTGTCTCTTCTTTTTTTTCAAATTCTTTTGTAATAATTTTGTTACTCTTTTATTTATTTTTTTAATTGTTTTTTTTTTACATTTTATTAATTTTATATTTGTATTTTTTCATTTTTTAGTTTTCCTTTTTTAAAATTTTTTTTTATGCTTTTGTATCTTTTTTTTACGTACTTTCTTTCATTTTTTTTCTACATTTGTCTCATTATTTTTCTGCTTCTCTCTCTCTTTTTCTTTTCTTTTTTTTTTTTTATTTTTTTCGTTTTTCACGTTTTTTTTCTTCTTCTTTTTTTATTTTTATTTTTTAAAAATTTTCTGTTTCTGTTTTTTTTTCTTTCGTTGTTTTTTTTTTGCTTTCTTATTTTTTTTTCTTTTGTTATCTTTATATATTTTCTCAAATTTTACTTCTTCTTTTATTATTATTATTATTATTATTAGTTTATAATAATAATCCCTAAATAAAATTTATTTCTTCTTTTAATTAGAATTCTACTTAGATAATTTATTTATTTATTTTAAAAAATCATTTATTAATTATTATTTTTATATCCTAATCTAACAAGTCTACAATAAATTTAACAAAAATCTTCTAAAGTGAAAATAGATGGAAAGATATATTAATCTATTCAAATTCAACAATTCAATATCATGAAGCGACATAAATTGCAAAATCTATCTAAAAAAACATAATAATAATAATAACGTAAAAAATAATCAATATAATACATGTGATTTGAAGTATTTCATACTATTGGAATCAAATTTTCATAGAAGTAATATTATTTGAATCACGCGAGAATTTATAGTTACCTCGCTGCGAAAATTGATACCACAAAAGCGAGCTGTTCTTCACGAATTCGGAATCACGATCAAAGCTCTAACTCTAACCTAATTCTCAAAAGAAATAAATCATTTTTCTTCTCTTTGTGTTTGCTCTATATCTCTCTGTGTCTCTCTTTATTTCTCTATGTATCCTCTATTCTTTTTTTGTTTTTCTTTATAATATTTTTTGCTGAGAGTAAGGTGCTAATTAAAAGGAACGTAATAGAGTGGGATTAGGATTAGGATTTAATTTAAAATACTGTTGAGGGATTTATGGTGGAGAAATAATTAAATAATTATCCTACTAATAGGAAAAATAGTTTTTTGGGAGTTTGAGGTTAATTAAGATAAGGGTAATTTGAATATTTAGGACTCTTTTTTTTTTCTACCATTATTTTTTAAACTAATTAAAAGTTGAAGATTTAAAACAAATATCATAAATTCATAATTTTTTATTATTAAAGTAATTTATACAATTTATTTATTTATATTTATTTTAAATATAACTTTTTTAAAATTGGTGTTAAATTTTTATATTTTGGTAAAAAATTAGGTGTTCACAAGTAGAATATATAGTACAAGTATTAGTTAAAGATAAATAACTTTCTTAGCTGGTTTAGTGTTGGCTCGGTCTTATTTTATATGTTATTTATTTTTATAAATAATTAGATCATAATTTTATCTATTATATTCTTGATAGAATGATTAATTAATATATAAAATGGAACGAAAGGAGAATAATTTTTTAAAAAATAGAAAAGAGTAAAAGAAGAAGATTTTGCTTAATAAGTGACTTTTTTCTAAATGATGCTCTAATTCGTAAGTATTTGAAATAATCAAGTTATATAAGGATATCGAATATCAATTGCGAACCTAAAATTAAAAGTGAAGAAATTGTAAGTTCTTTAACGAACTAATATCGCTTATCTCCAACCCATTCTTTTTAAATCCACAATATAATTTGCATTTTTATAATCTTTATGTTAATATTGAATTAGAATTTTAATTAAGAAAATTCAAAATACATTTAAAGAAAAAAATATACAAATTTTTTTTATTAGAAAAGGATTAAATGAACCTCTTTACGCCCATGTGACTTTGTCCCTACTTTGCTTACACTATAAATAATGTATTTTAAAAAATTTAGTTCAATGCACATAAACAGAATAATTGAGGTGGGTACTTGACAAATAATTTTAGATTTCTTCACAAAGCAAAATATAAAATAAAATAAAGGCGAAGAGACAACACTTATTCTTCAAAGTATAAGAAAGGTGACTCCAATTTCAACTACCGGACTACACATTCTTCATGTGCCCAAAAATTAGTTGCGGCACAAAGGTGTAGTTTAATATTCAGTTCGATTTATATTAGTTGTTTATTTTATTATAAATAATATCAAAACTTATTTATTAATTTGTTGTTTTTTTGTTTTAATTTACTATTATGATTATTTTTTTCCAAAATAAATAAATAAATTTGTAATATTTTGAAAAAAAAAAGTTAAGAAGTAAACTAATAAAGTCATTTTTTAAAATTTATGATTTATCATGGATATAAAGAAAAAAAAAATAGACAATTAATATGAAAAAGAAGAGTATCTTAATCATATTAGTAATGCGAAGCGTTTGGAAGAGAATGACTTGGACCCTACATACGCTGAAAGTAAAATTGTTCAAAGTTCACTGGATAGCACATAAGTGAATAACATGACCAAATTAAGTTTATAATAAGGCTAGCTACTTCAGTTTTGGCGCATAAATTCAAGAATATGTTCCCAATATTTACTGGTGAGATTAACAGGTGTTAGAATCGAAATAATCAAATATCATGCATAAGTTAAAAAATCAAATAATAAAAAAGAGATATTAATTTAATGTTTTCAATCAATTAAAAAATATCATGCATAAGTTAAAAAATCAAATAATAAAAAAGAGATATTAATTTAATGTTTTCAATCAATTGACCTCTATTCTCAAACTGAAATACACAATATATTTTATAAAAGAGATTTTAAAATATCAATTAGAAATAACCTCACAAAATTTAATTAAAAAAAAAACAAACACAAGTGACATGACAATACGTATGGATCACTACTTCTCTACGCTAAATAAGTGAGAAGGAAGGAGCCTCAATTTACCCGACTCAAAACCCTTTCCCTTTTACGGAAAACTTAGATGAATGTATAAGGTAATTAAAGGTAACTAAACATTCTAAATTTATACATTAGCCTAATTTTTTTTCTAAATTAATAGTAATACCTATAGTTATTTTTTAATACTAAAATGTATATATATATAACTTGTTATTAAACGAGTATTTCAGTTATTTTAGGTTGAATGTCTGCACACAAACTCGACGATATTAACGGTTAATCAATTGTTTCTTACTTCAAGTCTCATGTGGTCCTTGCTTCTCTGGCTCTTTTGCACCTTCATCAACTCAAACATGCGAAAATTATAGTAATTTTACGTAACAAAAAAAAATCAAAAATCAACCAAAGAAGTAAATTTTTCTTTAGTTAACAAATGAAAAATCCCGAAATTTACTTGGAAAATAATTTCACAAGGGGGACGAATATAGTAATTTTGAAGAAATAACATGGACATTTTTCGTGTTATGTGTCTTGTTTGCATCGTCTTGTTGATGATTTACCCCGTGAAAATAATATCAGTTTCTGATACTGATGCTTTGTTGAAGCTGAAACAATCATTTACAAATGCAGCTTCATTGGAATCATGGAAACCTGGAACGGATCCGTGTGATAAAAATATACGTTGGTTGGGTGTTTTTTGTCAGAAAAAAATAGTTACTGGACTTCTTCTTGCAGAAACGAATTTATCTGGAATTATAGACGTTGAGGCATTATCACAAATGCCTGGTCTGCGTACACTTAGTTTTCAGAGCAATTTATTTTCTGGACCAATGCCGGAATTCAATCGAATGGGTGCTTTAAAAGGTCTTTATTTGTCGGAAAATCAATTTTCTGGTGAAATTCCTTCAAATTACTTCGCAAAAATGTTGTCCTTGAAGAAGTTATGGCTCTCTGACAACAAATTTTCCGGTGAAATTCCGGCGTCATTAATGGAGCTGCAATATCTCATTGAATTGCACCTGGAGAACAATCAGTTCACAGGTCCAATACCCCCAATGTCGAAGCAGTCAACGTTAGAATCAATCGATTTTTCTAATAATAACTTGAAAGGGGAAATCCCTGTTTCATTATCAAGATTCAATGAGAGTTCGTTTAAGGGGAATTCCGAGCTTTGTGGGGAGAAATTAGGCAAACCTTGTAATCAAGCCACAAATAGCGACAACACTAATAATAATGGCTCTCAACAAAGTCCGGATAGTAATTCTAATAAAAGCATCTCAATGTGGATTGTGATATCATTAGTTGTTCTGTTATTGGTCGTGATCATAGTAATATACCTCATATGTCGCTACCAACAAAGTCGTCGTGCATCCATTGAAAGTTTTGATGAGCCATCACTTGGGAGGCGAATTTCAAGTGATAGCAAGAAGTCATTTGAACTAAGTAGACGTGGAAGTTCGATTAGAAAAGGGTCGATAATGGGAAAACGTGTAGGAGATTTGACAATGGTGAATGATGATAAAGGTGAGTTTGGTTTAGCAGATTTGATGAAAGCTGCTGCAGAGGTGTTAGGGAATGGGCCATTGGGTTCTTCTTATAAGGCTATGATGTCAAATGGATTGACAGTTGTGGTAAAGAGGATCAAAGAAATGAACAAGATCGGAAAAGAGGGTTTCGATGCAGAGGTTAAACGTTTAGGAAGTTTGAGACATAAAAATATTCTAACACTTTTGGCTTACCATCATCGCAAGGAAGAAAAGTTGTTTGTATATGAGTACATTCCTAAAGGAAGTTTGCTGTACGTATTGCACGGTAAAGTACCTACCTCTAATTTTATCAAGTCATGCTAGAAATGCATGGTAAGACTGCGTACAATAAGCTCATTTTTGTTAATTTTGTGCATGTGCTTAGAATAGGAGGCCAAAAACTTCTACAAGTCGTGTGTTTACATTGTATTAGTAGTTTAGTCGTCAAGTGTTTCATATTAGTTGAGGAACGGAAAGTAGTCTCCTAGTATGATCATGGCAAACTATACGTCTATATCCATGAACTAGCTTTGAAGTTGAGTGAGGTCTAAAGGTCCGTTTGCTTCACAAGTTATCGAAGCCAGACTCATCTGTACTCTTGACATGTAGAGCCCCCATGTTATATTGGGATTATTTGCACCTTATGGTCTTTTCCAGGCCACTTATTGAATTATGTTCCCGTTAGCCCGTGTGTTAAGGGGAATGTAACATAAATAGAGACCTCAAGAAAGGTCTTTTCTACAGTTGTCCTGTTGGGAGTTAAGGGACAGATTTGAGCTATGCTCAACTCATGAACTAGTTTTTGAGGTTTAATTAGGCCAAATACTCAATTTTCTTTACGCCAACTAGTTTGTGTATGATTACTTTACTTATAAAGATTGCTGCTGCTTTATGAATGATCACAGGTGAAAGAGGGCTGCCCCATGCTGAGCTCACCTGGCCAGTGCGTCTAAAAATTATACAAGGAGTAGCTCAAGGACTAAATTATCTTCACACTGAACTTGCTTCTTCTGATTTGCCCCACGGCGACTTGAAATCTAGCAATATACTCATAAACACAAACCACGAGCCAATACTCACTGGTTACGGATTCTGCACCTTAATGAACAACGCGCATGCAGTTCAAGCATTGATCGCGTTCAAGTCACCAGAAGCAGTACAAAATAACCAGGTTACACCCAAGTGTGACGTTTATTGCCTTGGAATTGTGATTCTTGAGATAATAACAGGGAAGTACCCGTCTATATATCTTAATGCCGGTAAAGGAGGGATAGACATAGC
Source organism: Solanum lycopersicum (assembly GCF_036512215.1). Classification (NCBI taxonomy): domain Eukaryota; kingdom Viridiplantae; phylum Streptophyta; class Magnoliopsida; order Solanales; family Solanaceae; genus Solanum; species Solanum lycopersicum. The sequence goes on from NC_090802.1 coordinate 66,963,901, forward strand.
ACAATGGGCGAAATCCGCGATTGCTGAGGGAAGAGAAGCTGAATTATGTGATCCAGATATAACAGCAAGCGCGAAAGATTCAATGAGTTCAATTAAGGAACTAATTCACATTAGTGCAGCATGTGTAGAGAGTAATCCACAACAGAGGATAAGTATTAGAGAAGTCATTAGGAGGATTGAAGAAATACAACAACAAAACGGAGTAGGACGAACAACAACGTCTCAGTCTCAAACGGGACAAGCAATTGAGATAATGCCGTCTCCAAGAGATGGAGATGCTGAAATACAAGTTTCAGAATCCCAACAAGGAATAACAAATCATTAGGAATTTTAGCAGACTCCGGTAATTCAAGACGTGGTTAATATTGCAGCTTCTCCTATAATCATCAGACTAATGATTAGTGTTTTTTTTCTCTTCATTTTTAAAGGTTCGTTAACTAGGGATAGTACATATATTACTGACTAAGTTTTAGTTTTATTTTTGTGTATTTTTCCCCTTCTTTTAGATGCCCCCATTATCTCCCCTTGTAGAACAAGAAATGAGAGGAGAAGCTGTATCCTGTGTAGAGATGAAACAGTTTCTTGTTTCTACCATGTTGATTACTAACTGATCTTGTAGAACCAAAATTCTTAGCATACTTCGACTAATTCCAAGGGATACTGTCATTTCCGATCACTAACATGTACCAGGTAACTCTGCTTATCAAGGATAGAATATATGAGAAAGAAATTACCTAGTGTTGTTATCTCCGTTGATATTTGAACGTGAGACCTTATGATTCTCGACCCACTTCATTGATCACATTCTCGAACGTTATATGTTAATTTTTTTCACATAATAATAAATAGAGAAGCATGGAAGGCCCAATCAGATAACTAAACTCTTTCTCCATTTGGACTATAATTTCATGGGACAACAGCTCTTTGCAAAGTTTAGATGTTGGACTCTTAACTTTCCAAAGGACTTGTTCTGAAGTGCTTTTTAATGAAGTAATTGGGCTTTTGCCTGAGAAAACAAAAATTTGGATCATCACATTTATTAAAACATAAAATTCACACAATCCCTTGAAATCGGTCCAGTAAATTTCATTTAGACATTCAAATTATGTTATGTTTTGATTCAAACATACTAAAATATTTATATTATACACTTCTAACTTCTTCTTTTTAAAATAAAAATAAAAATACGCGCTTTCTTAAATATCGAGCCACATAAATAAGTTTGATCACTTAATTCATATCTCCATTTAATTATACACATTAACATCAACCAATCGAAACTGCTAATATCAAAACTAAAGTTTCAACCGAACACATGATAAAATAATCTCACAATTATTATCCTTACCCTTCGTACCCCGGATGGACTAATGAAATGTGTGGATCTCCCATTGGCAATGTACTGTACGATTGATCGAACGTGACCTCACTGATGATATGTGTATTACATAATACAGCTGGAGATGAAAGAACCAAAAAATGTCCACACGTCAAGGTGTTTTTTTCTAGTCTGGCAAACAACAATATGTAATTACTACACATATTAATTTGTACTCCAATATACAGAGGAAAGTGAAAAAAAAAAATTAGAGTTTCCAGAACCTGTCTGAACACAGAACAGAATCAAACAGGTTGGTTTTTGAAAACATATGAGCTGTTTTTTGAGCTGAACGCCACAACACTAATCTATACATTATATATTTTTTTAAAGTTACTACTAGTTAGTGGTGTAGTAGTATAATATTATGACACACCTATTGAGATGATAGATTTAATCCAAAGTACAAATTGTTTATTGTAGCACTCGTGTGATACTGACTTTGCTTTAATTTTCTGCATAGATTGTTTGCCAGCTACGAAACAGCTTCACACATAATTTGAATCATTCAATGGAGAAATCAGTACACTTCCTTACTTGTGTATTTTAAATAATATTGCTTTCATTTCACACATACAAAAATATGAATTTCCAGCTTGCCACTGTTCTTTCCATACTCCAAAGGCTGTTAGCTTAACGACACATCGTTTCAATTCCTTCTACGTTTTTTTTTCTCGCTCTAGATCATCTAAACTTGTTTTAATTGTGCGTTTGATTCATAATCAGTAAAAGTTATATGATAAATTTTTGTACTACTGAAAGAACGAAGGCTAAATGTATACTTTGTTTTTTTTCCTTCTTCATATTTTTAGATGTAAGATTTAACATTGAAACACTGAATAATCGATGCATAATATGGTATTGTTATTTTGTGTTTATATTATGTGGAAGAATTGTTTAACGTGCGAGCGTGCACGCACGTGAATCCGTACGTAGATAAGTTGACTTCATTAAATTGTTCATTTGGTTTACTCTCATTAATTAATTTTGGCTTTTGCGTTTCTATGTCTTGGCCAATTAGGTCATATTTGATACTATTATAATATGAGGGGATTAGTTTCATTTTTAAAATAAAAATAATGGAATAAAATGATGTAAAAATTAACTAATACTTATAATCAAAACACAAAATAGAATAATTTTAATTTTGTTTTGAATTTTTTATTGTTATCCCACAAATCAAGTACGAGCAAAAATATTAATTTTTCGTTATTTGTTAAAAATATGTATACAATATGGCATTGACTCTTTTTTAAAAAAAATCTCAAACTTAAACTAGTTAATCTCAAAATTAGCTTATTTTTCAAAACTGCAGTTTTGAAGTAGTCAATATTAGTAATTTCTTGTCAACAATTGCTACATTTTCCAAACTTGGTCAACAAGAGTGCAATGTCTTACTATTAGAATTAACTTAAAATTTGCAAGTTTTTTTTACCTACTGTTTTTAGACTCGGTTATTCTTTATTGGTGAATTTTTATTTTAGATATTTCAATATTTTATAAAGTATATTTAATTTATCAATTAATTGAAATATAATACTTGATCATTTTGCTTCTGAACATTCATAAATATATTATAATTATTAATCATTTAGTCACTTAATTATCCAGATATAATATGCAGCTTAAATATTATTACCCAATCGATAATAAAATAGTTACAAAAGTATTTCTTATATATAAAATATATAAAGGCAAAAAATATAATAACTTTTAATTAATATAAGATTATATGTTATTGAATACTACTATCATAAATTTATTAGTAATATAATAATTAAAGCATCTAATGTGTTATTATTATACTAAGATGAGTTGAGAAATAGTGATAACAGTACCGTAATTAATCATCTTAATAGTATATATTATTGTTACTGCAGAATTGATTAATTAATTAATTCAACATGTAAAATTTATCGGCTTCCATTTTTTGATTCTTCAGTTTTCTTCATCTTTATAATTCTCTGCATCTTCTTCACCAAAAAGCTCGAATCCTTTTTTTGCTTTTTACCAGATTCTGAATTTCAAATTTGGATTCTTATCGATGGAAGCACCAGAGAACGACGCCGTAGCGTTCGAGTCAGCTGAGAAGATAATTCTCCGGTGGGATTCTACGGTGTCGGAAGAAGCTAGAGAGAAAATGATATTTGACGCCGATCGTTACGAGATCAATCGGTATTTGCACGCCGTCGATGAAATCCAACGGTCAATGGAGTCCACAACACTCTCCGACGACCAAGATAAAGCTAATAGTGCGATCCAGATCGCCATGGCTCGGCTTGAGGATGAGTTTCGTAGCATACTTGTTGCTCACACAAATGCAATCGAGGCTGATTCGTTAACTGACCCTAGTCCTTCTCCAGTCCACTCCGGCGAATTCCAGTTGCCTGTGGAAGACTACCATGATACCCCTACCGACGATGATTCATTCACCAAAGAGTTGGAACATCAAGAGAGTAGCAGCAGCAGCTATCGATCTACTAGCAGTATCCGCGAAGTTGATCTCATGCCGCCCGTAGCAATATATGATCTCCGGAGTATCGCCGAGCGAATGATTTCCGCTGGATATCTCCGGGAGTGTATTCAGGTCTACGGTAGTGTACGGAAGTCCGCTGTGGAGTCGAGCTTCCGCAAGCTTGGAATAGAGAAACTCAGCATCGGAGATATCCAGAGACTTGATTGGGAGACTTTGGAAACAAAGATCCGAAGATGGATACGAGCTGCCAAAGTATGCGTTCGCATACTCTTCGCTAGCGAGAAGAAACTCTGTGAGCAAATCTTCGAGGGTTTGGGCACGGTGACTGATGATGCTTGCTTTATGGAGACTATTAAAGGACCAGCTATACAGCTATTCAATTTCGCTGAAGCCATTAGCATCAGCAGGCGATCGCCTGAGAAGTTGTTTAAGATATTGGATCTTCATGACGCTTTATCCGATTTACTTCCTGATGTTGAGATTGTTTTCGAGTCAAAATCTTCAGAATCAATTAGAGTTCAGGCAGTAGAGATATTGTCTAGGTTAGGGGAGGCTGCTAGAGGGATACTGTCGGAATTTGAGAATGCTGTACTCCGTGAACCTTCGAAGGTCCCTGTTCCAGGAGGGACAATTCATCCCTTAACTAGGTATGTCATGAACTATATAAGTCTAATTTCGGACTATAAGAAGACATTGGGTGATTTGATTGTTTCACAGCCATCGACGGGATCAAGGTATTCAAGTGATCCTAACACCCCTGATATGGACTTTGCGGACCTAGACGGGCTGACACCATTGGCGCTTCATTTGATTTGGATTATTGTCATTTTGCAGTTCAATTTGGAAGGTAAGTCTAAGCACTACAGAGATACCTCTTTAGCTCATTTATTCATGATGAACAATGTCCATTATATTGTTCATAAGACTAAAGGGTCACCTGAGTTGGGGGAAATGATTGTAGATGATTTCTTGAGAAAATTAACGGGGAAATTTAGACAAGCTGCTACCAGTTACCAGAGAGCAACCTGGGTGAAGGTTTTGCATTGTTTGAGAGATGAGGGACTACATGTGAGTGGCAGTTTTTCATCGGGGGTGTCAAAGAGTGCATTGAGAGAGCGTTTCAAGACGTTCAACGCGTTGTTTGAAGAGGTGCACAGGACTCAGTCCACATGGTTGATACCAGATACACAGCTCAGGGAGGAGCTGCGCATTTCCATAGCCGAAAAGTTGATTCCTGCCTATAGATCATTTCTTGGACGATTCAGGAGCCATATAGAAAGCGGAAGGCATCCAGAAAACTATATCAAGTATACTGTGGAGGACCTAGAGAATGCTGTCTTAGATTTCTTTGAGGGGTACGCTGTGTCACAGCACCTAAGAAGAAGATCTCAGTGAAAGAATATTAGTTTCAACAGTTAGTTCTTTAGGCCATTCTTTGAATTTTTTTCATGGAGTTATTCAGGGGCTGAGGTTACGGCATTCTGGTGTTTCTCGAGTTTCTACTTCCATTTCTAGTATTCCAGGGTGATTGGCTGCTGAAAACTTCAGGAAGATCAACTGTTATCAATCAAGAAGGGTCAGTGCCTCCTGCCTCTGGATGCTCTGCCCTGTAAGCATGTTGTTGTTGTATTTCTTCCATACTTCTAGACTTCATTTCAATTTGTCCATATCTGAACTGTTGTGTTGATTACTTTCTTGAAATTTTATCATTATCATGATTTTGTTAACTTGAGTCCAGAATTTAGTTTAGCTTGGATGACTTCTACACTGCAACGATATTGTTCTTTGGAATATCTTCTTGTAAGTTTATTTTAAATCAAGAATGTAACAGATTTCCTACAACGGCAAGGGCCTTAGTAGGTGACAATAAATAAATAAAACCATGGTCTTGTGATTGTAAAGACTTGAAATTACCAATTGTTGCAACCAACTGTCTTCTTATTGTTTTTTAAGTCTCTGCCTCTCTCAGAAATGAAACAATTGTCCGTGGATTTTTAAATTTTACATGGGAAATTCGTGGGACATTACTAATTATCTCACTGTTTAATGTATGACTATGCTAATTCCTTGGAGTGTTTGTTGTTAGTTTTTACGTATTTTGTTTTCTCAGCTAAGAGGACTGGTGCAGTGGTGCTTCTTTAGCTATCTAGGGTAAAAGCTACTAATTAGTTCTGTCGACATGATTTTCTCAATCATGGAATGCTTGAACTGGACATGTATCATGGAAGTTGTTCTTTTAAACTAAAAAATTGAACTCCCCGTTTGTTACACACTGTCATGTAGAAGTGGCTAATCTGTGGTTACAAGCACAAGGAGCATCCGATTTAGTGCAGCAGATTCATGCAATCTTTGTTGTTTATCCTCCAAATATATCACCTCAACAGGCCTTCTAGTTGAAACTCTGAAGTGTGCTGCATCTGATGGTCAGAACTTACAAGGTGGGCCTTCAAATGTCACACATCTTTTTGCTACCTCTTCACTTACCAGTCACCATGTACTCCCTGTTTGTGTATTCTCAAATGTGGTAATCTGTCTCCAAAGTAGACATCACCCTCTATTTCTTACCAAAAAATGTAGAATATTTACTGACCAAGATGTTCAATTACTAATCTGTTTAAATACCATTTGTAGATTTGATTACCACACTTGCATAAAATCCATGTTTCTGTTCTTTTTCTACTTTAGCTGGTGTTGCCACTTTAAAGTACTTCTTAAAATAGCCCCTTTTCCCATTTACAAGGAGTTACTAAGAAAAACTCTTCAAACTAATAATTCTTGTGCCGTGCTTGTTCTTCTTTCTCAACAGAAGATAGGAAGACTGAGTGTGGAATGTGGATTTTGACTTGGATATAAAGTGATAGACGACCTAATTTGTGTCTTTTTCAATCCAGGTAAACTAAATCTTTACAGTTGGTGTGAGGCTTCATCTGCCAATCCATCTATTTGATGTCTATTCCTACTTCTCATTTCTCGTGGATCCTTATTTTTCTATTTAGATAAAGACCCTATATGTTCCATTATTGAATGAGCTCCAAGGGTCACAATGGGGGAAAAAAAAAGGAAAAAGGAAGACCAGCTTTTAGTGAGATGACATCCCTGAATGTTCCATTGGAAATCAAACATCTATGCCTTTCTGTATAACCTTTCTACTTTAGGAGTTTGTAAAATTTGGTCAATTATTTCTTCTCTCGTGTATAACAGCAAAAACCAACTATGAATCTATATACATATTCTCAACTAATTGATCTTTTTATTTTATAGATTTTAAGGTCTTTGATACAATTTTCTTTCACATAACTTTATGTCTGTCTATCTTCTGATATCATCACTTACTATAGCTTTACATGTACGAACAAATGCAATTGGAGGTCGAAACCGACGTAACTTAAACCATCTCATATTATCCTTGATGTATACTTGCACTTTGTGGTGAACGTGTACGCGCATCTTTGTGACACTTAACTTCTACATGGTTGAGCGAAACCCTTTTAACTATAAGAATTATTGCAAGAGAGATCACATTAGATAAATGAACATTACTTCTAAAAAAAACAACAATTACAAATTTGTTTTACCTAAAAGACTTCTCCTGATTAACATTCGTACTTTTTTTATACAGACAACATAGATAACATGATTCTAAAAACAATTTACTCAGTCTGACGGGTACCTTTCTTTAACGTACTGTAAAAAAGTTGTGTGTCTTGCTTTACTCGGTCTTGTCTTCTACAACTTCACCATTAGATAGTTCGCTGTTACCCAATGTTGGCCTCACTTCAGGTTGGCTTCTTACATCCTTTGGCAGCAGAGGGGACGGCTTAATGAGCGTTAATGTAGCGTCCTTATCGAACTCTTCACCATCATCAGAGTAGGCATATCTGTTATGTAAGCATTTAAAATAAACCAGTGAGAGTTGAGATTCGTGTCTGAGAAAAGACTGGCTATTATTGTAAATAAGACTTGCTATTATAAGATTTTGACTTCTTATAGTGATGAAAATAGAAAGATGCTATGAGATGTTTGAACATAATGATTCAGGAAATACAATTTTGAGAGTTTGCATTTAAACACAAGATATAAAGTGCAGATATGATGAAATTATAAGAACCAGAAGGGTTAGAATAGTGAAAACTCTGTAAAATGAATGTACACTCGCAATAAGGTGGAAGCTGGGTAGTACCTCATGGAGTTTTGAGATGGTGCCCAAAGAACGCAGATGATGCAAAGGAGAGAGAAAGATAGCACTTGCCAGAAGGCAGGAATAATCCAGGCATTTCGCCATCGCTCATTGTACACATCAGTGGACTTGAAGTACAGCTGCCAAAAGGGGTGAAAATGGTTAACGCATTGTGCTTCAATACATTATCAGGAACAGTTGAGAAAATTATGAACCCTATGTCTGATGTAGTTGGATGAATATAAGATACGATCATGCTCAATTTCTAGAAGGTGCCTTTTCTCTTGAAGGTAATACATGGAGTGCCACAACCCAAGTCGAACCTGAATTGAGTTGTGACGCAAATGGCAAACCAAGAATCACTTGTTGAAGTTCCTTTCTTGACTAGTAAAAAGAAATAGGGAAGAGACCAATTGATTTGTGATGCTTTGACACATTTAAGTGACCTGAACATATGAAAATGAATAACAGAATGATTGCAAAACATTAAAAAGGCCTAATTATGCTTCTGCTTCCTGTATTATTGGAAATTTAAGTCCTCTCTCCAGAAAATTGGATTGCAGGCCAAATTTGGTGGATTATATATGTTCATTTTTTTGGTGTTAAGTCATTCTGCTAAAGTAATCATGTCACATCAAGCAGACCAGTCGACAATAAGGTCCTTATAACCACTTCCCTTTATTAACTCAGATTCTTCAAACAGGCAACAAAGATACTTGTCAGAAGTTACTAAAATGAAGAACCAGCCACATCATGTAGGAATTGAAAATTACCTCATAGCACATCCATCCAACAGATACAACAACAGTGACAGCCAATGCATTTGTGAACTTGCGATAGATGTCTAATTTGGCCAACAACCTTCTAGCCTGTCAGATCCCAAATCCAGCAACTGAATTAGCACTAATGGAGCCTAAATTGAATTATACTAATAACTGAATGACGTCATATCATGATTGACTCCAGCCCCAAACGCCCTAAGATAAGGGAAGGAAAAGGCTTCCTTTATTGCAAGAATTAGGCACTACAACCAACAAAAAGATACCAGTACACCTTTCCGAATGAACTTCCTGATTAATATAATATGTAACACATATAGCGGCTTAGGTTATTAGTCACAAGTGTAATAAGATCTCTGCTCATGAAAGTAAGACCTGAGGCAAATAAGAAGTAAAGAAACTAGAACATTCTCTAACTAGCAATCCGCAAACAAATGAAATCACAGTGACTAAAAGAAGCCAACAATCTACCTGAAGCTTATTCACAGTTGCCGACAAGGAGGTGAATATCCAAACGATAAAGAAAGCATCCAAGAATGCCACAGGAAGTACAAAAAACAACCTTGCTTTTCCTGAGAAATCACTGACAGCACCAACATTTTCTACCAGTTCAAGCACTTCAGAAGCCAAAAAGAATGTTCCTCCAAGCAAAAGGACCTTTGATGTGAGACCACCCAGAGTAGGTCTAACAACACCATATCCCATAGAGACTATCAGAATGACCAAACGTGCAACTGTGCGCTTTACTGTACCAAATGTCACAGCCCATACAGTGGTACCAGTGGGCCTGACTCCAGTTTCATTGAATTCAGCATAGTCAAAGTACCAAAAGGCCATTTCAAGCATGCCCAATGTTATAACGAGTGTAATACAATTTTGTAAAGGAATAACTTCTCTCCAGAATCTTGCATACTGCGAAAACCAAAAGATCCCTAGTAACACGAATGCAAGAGACATGTACCCATAGAAGTTCATAAGGGGAGCCATTCTACCAGGTAGGTAACCAGTAGGATTCTTCCATATGGTTTTCCCTTCAACAGTTATTTCCTTAAGATTTGGCTCACAGTGAATAAAATACACGTTATACATCCCAGTTTTTGTAATGGGGATTGATCTCGACTGCAGTGCTACATCAACTTCATCAATGCTGAATGAGGCACTAAAAACTTTAGGCCATCCGGGATTACTAGCAGATGGGCGGTGAATTATTTGCCCTTGTGTACAAACTCCAAGTTTTGCAAGATCCGCTGTGCAACAAATAGCTCTTTGGCCACCATAAGCAGAGCCCCCAATTAACTCTCGATCATCCACCTCAAAAACAATTGCATGAACTGGGTCTGAGCTGAAATTTGAGAATTCCTTTGGCCTCCGAAATATAATCTTTTCAAACCTGTTGAAAATGTGACGTCAGAAATTTATAGACTCTTACGCATAAAACTGGGAAAACACATGAATGACAACACTGATTTCCAGAGTCTGAAATGAATTAGAAAATGCATAAGAATGAGCCCATTAAATTCCATGGAGCATGACTTTTAAATTAAAAAACACGAAAGTTAATCGAAATACAACGCAGTTGGATCATCTGTATGAATCCTCTTAATCCATCTGACTCTATTCAGCCCAAACTAAGTAAAAACTACTTAATACTGTGAGAAAGCAAAATTCAGTTTTATCTTCTTTCACCCAACTATGATTTCATACATAAGCTTCTCATTAACAAAAATATTTGACCTTAATGGTTGAACTATGGTTGCTAGCAGCAGAAATTGAAGGAAGACAGCTTTAATAGTAGTGCTAAAACTTTTTGGCTTTTGGTAATAGATCACATAAGACTTGGAGAACTTTACTAACTAGGTAACTTGATGGTTGAGTTAGTTATGTTTTTAGCAGCCGAACTAAAAAAGAAAATTTAGCTTCAATCGTAGCAGTACATTAAGGCATTCGCTGATGGATCACATTCAACTTAGAGAATCCTACTAACTAGGCTCCCTTTGGCAGATTTTGAAGCCAAAACTTGAAAATTTGAATTTTGTGAAATTTTAGATATTTGGAACTTTTAGTTGTGCGAGAACATGCATTTTTACTTGGAAAAAATTGAAGAATAGTGAGTGTACGTCCCAAAAACTGCACTGAGCCCCTTTTTTTCGTGAACTTGAAAATATTTGACCTTCTGATTTCCAATATATGATAAAATTTCATGGTTAAACAAGATAACTGAAGATAAATTTTCAAAAACTACTCACAAAATTATAATTGAACAAATATTCAACCTGAACAAGTAGAATGCTACCGTCATCAATAATTAACAATTCTCAGAGCAGATCTCGAAATATTTCATCTTAAATCGTACCAAAAAATTGACTGGAGAGAGAGTAAAATTACCGAATGAAGGAGTCGGTGTTAGAAGAATAGGAAGGAGATTCAGTGAGGTTAGGAACAGAGGAGTAAATTCCTTCGCTACCTCCGTGAACCACAAATGCATTGCCCTTGCTCACGAATTTCTCCACATTGTAATCATGCACTGAAGCTTCAGTCGTCTGGAACAGCCATAACCAGAGTAGAAATAGTAATCCTGAAGCTCCAATTGACTTGAACCACAGCATTTGCCGAATTCAGAGATCAGCTCAGCGAGTGAAAGAGTAGCAGATCTGCTGTTGCTCAAGTAGCAGCAATACCGGAGTGATGGAGAGAGGAGATTGGACCCACTGGCGACTACGTTTCACTAGTAAATACTCGTTTACTTGAGTAAACGGAACTTGTGTAATGTGTACGCCCAGCAAACTATTTGTTTATGCAAAACATGCAATTTAATATTTTAAATATTTTTAGTTTACAATTAAAAGTTATATATTTTAAATTTTTATATTAAAATGTTGAAAGTAACATATAATCGTGTTATTTTTCCAGTGGTTATTTAAATACTATTATATTAAAATAACATTATAGTATAGTATAAGATTTAATTTTGTATGCGAATAACTGACACGTTTAACTTAAAAGTAAGGTGCATGAAGAATTTTTTTTTTTATAAAAACAAACACCTAGCTCAACCTCATCCATTCCGAAAACGATGAATTAGTAATATGTAAATTAAAGGAATAATAATTTGTAATGGTATAGCAAATTTATACCTCCTGAATTGGAGCCGCTTCAGATTTTCATTGTCGGTGTTAAAGTGAATACTCATTGTCACTCCATTTTTCCACGTACCTCAGAATTGATGATATGGATCCACAAAGTCGTTGTCGGTGCAGTGCTTTTTCTTCAGTTTGCACTTGCTGGCAATAAGTATGCCAGATTTATATTATATATACTCAGAAGAAGTAGTATTTCTTGCACACATCCCCTAGTGTACTACTACAACTCCACTTTCTTCTGATGTTGTCAAACACTACTTTTTCATCTTGACAACTCTATTTTGTTGAATTAAGACGGGGCCAAACATGCACCTTTTTTTTCCATTCCAATTATTTTCAATCAGTAAAAACCATAAACATACCTAAAAATAAACTGAGCAACGCGCTTGATTAATGTTGAATAAGAAAAGGACATTGGAAAAAAAGCAAATACCGGAAACTCCCATTTCACAGCATATACAGAGTCTAACTTAAAACTACAATTCCTCCAGACTAGCATAAAAGACGGGAAATGGAACAACTCAAACACTTGTTTCCCCATTCACCATGTCTTAACACCAGTAACCTTTACTCAAACATCATAAAAGAAACACATGTTACAAATGAACACAGAATATCCCAGGAGAAAACGAACGCCACGCAGCAACTGCGATAATATTTGCAGAAGACATGGAATTATCGTAAACAACAGTAAACCTTTAATCCATATCAAGAAATTCCATCCTCTTCCTCATTGAACCTTTAAGATCTGTAGAGTCCCTTTCTGCTTTCTGTGCCTGATGGATGGATGGATGCATACGTTATATGAATTAGAAACAAATTAAAAGTCTCAATAAAAAATATATACACATCATATATAAAGTGGTCCGGCTCCTCAACTCCATAATGTGTACTAGTCTTACACTAAATACTAACATCTCGTATCTATGACTAAATAAATCAGTGAACCATCAACCAACGGTTAACATCAAGTAAATCATGATTTTGTACTTGAAGATTAGATTTATAAACAAGAAAGATGGAAATGTTATCTCTTTAGAAAGAATATGAAAACATGCACACATAAAGATACCAAGTCATACACAAGACACATTCTATTAACGAAGATTACTGTTTGTTTCTTCAGCTTTATAATTTCTCTGTCCGTGTTAAAAGGAAAAAAAGCTAGCTACACACTGTATTTCGTGTACAAGCTTATCCTTATATTTTTGACAAAGGGTTAATCTCATTGTTAAAGGGGCGTGTAAAGCTTAACCTTTTTGCAACTTCATACCTTCAGCTATATCTTTTCCACTCCCCACCACCATTTATCAAAAATTAACTTTTCATCCCTAAATGTCCAAAACTTTGCAAAATACCTACAGCTTTTTTTCCTTCCGACTATACATTCACCAATTTATAGTCTTTCCAATAAAAGTTGCCCTACACCCCAAACTTCACAAGTCATGCACTTGCAACAAGTTCATTAAGCATCTGAAAGAGTGAAACTAATAATAACAGGATCTTACCCTTCTTATCTCAGCTTCTGAAACACGTGTCATATGGGGAGGAAGCTCCTCCTTATCCACGTCCTGACAAATAATTACAACATTGTATTAGCCCAAGGATATACAATTATGGGGATAGCACAGAACTTTTGTATTGAGAGAGAAATCAAGACATACCAGTTCACCAATTAACACAACATTTTCCCCACGTATAATATAGAGACCTAATGGGATATCACAATATAGATCACCAACAATAGCACGCTCACATGCACTTTCAAGAACAGCATTAGCTACAAATAACAGATGGAATTTTTGTCAGGTGGTCAACCACGGCCATGAAATAGAAAGTAATGACAGGAGAAAACCTACCAAATTGGTCAAAAGAACGAAGTATTCCTAAAAGCTTTCGCCCATCTCGCAACAGCACAAGAAGTTTCTCTGAGAGGGACAATAAGTCGAGTCAGAAAAGCAAGAAATAGATCCAGTAAATCAATAAACAGGTTAAGTTATTGCTATCAATCTAATAGCACATGGACTTATATATAAGAAAAAGTAGTGCCCCAATTATTTCTTTTAGTACCAGGCACCCCACGTATTATAGCATTAGCTCCTATCAGAGGCAAATCTAGGATTTAAGGTTGCGGATGCCACTGCATTTAATGTAAACTTAGTGATGGACATTAACTTTGGGCATACACTCATCCAATTCAGTCCATTTTGAGCTAATATGGGTTGATTCACAAATATTTTGGTACACAAATAAGTATATGATTATCTAATCAAAATGAATTTTATATGATTCAACCAAATTCTGCTGCAAAATGAGGTACAAGAAAACTAAAAAATTTTGAATACGCCATCGCACCCCTCCTTAATCATAAGATACTTAAATGATAAATCATGATAACCAACAAAAAGAAGCTAATAAACTAGCACAAAACGACCCTCGACTCTATTGCTTTCGTTTAAAAGATTAAGAAACGAATAATAAAAAAAAATTGGTAAAGAGAAACGAAGAATAAAAATAGACAAAATGTACTTTGAAAGGATAAAAGGGGAAAAAGAATAAAATCACATCCACTTAATATTTGGACATTTTGAAGAAAAAAAGAAGAAGAAATAATTAAGATAAATAAACTAATAGATGGGTGGCAAAGGATGAAGAGTTTAAATACGAAAATAAAAACTAAAAAGCAAACAAATAAAGAAAGAAAGAAGAGAAGTAAAGGAAAAGGCAAAAAGGGAAGAAAAAAGAAGAAGAACACAAATTGTATTTCAGGGTATTCAAACCAGTGTTGGGTGTGGCAGCCTGTCAGTTGACCAACTGATCAGCAGTCAGTATGCTATTGTGGGTGCCAACCTTTATAACACTCGCTACAATTCCTATACATATATATATATAAAAAAATTAATCAAGCACCACTGTAACGCATTAACTAATTGCTCAAGAGACGGAAATACTAATTCTTCAGTTTACAGGAACATGCCTCTTTGGTTGAATAAGTAGTATCATAGCTTCCTCTAGAAGGAAATAGTGACCATATATACCCATAATAATCGTGGTTTCTATCATTCAAGCAGCCAAGACAAGAACACAGGAGCATCCGAAGAAAGGGTGAAACTCATTTTTTTATACCGGTAGATTCCACGCCAGCTTGCTCTCACCTCAGCTACTCAACTAGGTACTTTCTACTACCTCCCACCAGTAAACCATTGGATAACTATGCTCAGTTGCTCGCAGAGACTTAACTAGAAGGGTAAAAATCACCTAATATTTATTGTTTCTATTGGATATTGAACTTTGGCCTCCAAAGTCTGCACATACTTCATTGACCTAATCACACCCTAGGGTGCAAAAAAACAAATTGTGAACCATGTATTTTCTACAATTTGCACAAATGTCAAGATAACAACAAGACTTACTAAGAAAGTTGATTTTGCTGAATAAGGTAGGGTTTCAAGCGCAAGCCTTTGTATAATTGAGTGCTTGAATGCGCCTTTAATTCTCAGGAAAAAAAAAGTGGTACTCAGGCACTCAAATATACAAGTGACTTGGGCTTGGCAGCAACTTTCTTTTATCATTAAGGCTTTCATTTTGAGTTGTCACTAGAAGGAAACACAAACAATTATTGTGGCTCTTTGACCCCTGCAGCAGTAGAAAAGATCTATTCCGCCTTAAAAGAAGGAAGCACTCCTCTTCCCGCGCAATATATGAATTCAGTGAAAAATCAGCACTTTAGTCATTATGGAGTATACATCGGACATCTCCCATAAAGCACGTCTACAGGGAACGCAACATGGTTGCAGTTGGCTTAGCAAAAAAAGGTTCAGATTTATTTTTTTTATGACAAGAGAAACCTACAGCAGCGTAGCGCAAAGGGTCAAACCCCAGCTCCTATGCAATAGCTCGCAAACCACATAGGAGAGGTAGCCCGCACTAGGTGCGTCAAGCTCAACCCAGCAGGTAAACCTCTTGCTTTCGCTTATAAAGGGTTTCGAACTTGAGACCTCCAACATGAAAGTCCCATGCCCAAACTACTAGGCCACCCAGAAGGATAACAAGGTTAAGATTTAGACTTGTAAAGGCTTAAAATAGTTGATTTTTCCTCCTTTTGTATTAACAACTTTGAGAAAATCTACCAGTGTTATAAATAAGATATACTTCATTGGTTCAATTTATTTGTCTTAATTTTCAAAAAGAATTTCTCTTTTCTTTTTTGGCGACTCCTTATTCTATTTTTCCACGTGCCATGTTTAATACTACACGATTAAAGGACATTATGGTACATTCCACGTATCTTTAGTTAAAGATTACAACATTCAAAAAAAATCTTTTTACTTCTCCAAACTTCATATCAAGTCAAAAAGAGACAACAAATTGAAGCTGAAATTTATCTTTTGAACCCAAAAAAGATGTGCACTTTCAACTTTTTCTCATAATGCAACCAACATCTTCTAGGTATTCTCTCTCCCCATACATGAAAAAACATTTACATCTCAATGTTAAACTAATGTACTATGATCAGAATTCAGGAATCAACGCAAGATTACTAGATACAAACAGACAACCATATGTGTTCAATTAAAATAAATAAGAAGAAACAATCCAATACCATTCAGCCCAAAAGAACCTCGGAAGTATAGCAAGACTAGATTTTGAACACCAAAACTACTAGAGAACTTTAATAGCACTTAACATATAAAGCTTTCTTTAACATATAATGTATAAAGAAATGAAGAAAAACTCACTGTCGAGATAACTTGCAAGAGAAGTGGAGGTATAGATATCTTCTGGACTTGCCCAAGACATTGATTTGCTTTCAGTTTAACGCTTTCGGTATCCCAAAAATCACCGAAACTTCTTGAGATTTCAATTCAATTTGCATTGGCAGATCCGATTACCCGCTTTACAGTGCCCTAACAAAAGCTTCGCCGCTTCACTGAGAACACATAAACTAAAATCCTAATTCTAGCGCTAAATCAAGAAATAGAAAAAACTCCAAAGCCCCTAAATCTGAGAGAAGCTTGAAAAAAAAGAATTTGTTGACTTTTGGTTGCTCAGATCGGGAGGAACCCTAAATTCGGCCTATCCCCAAAATTTTGGGGGAGTCATACGCTTTACTGCTCTTTCCGATTCTTATTATTGAGAACTACCCGGCCTACTTTTGTAAATTTATTTATAGTTCACCCCTTAAAAAATTTTGGGGTCTCTCTTACTTCTTGCTTCTTTTTTTATTTTCCGTTTAAGATTCATAGTTTATGCAATCATCAATCAAAATATAATATATTTATATAAACTAATCTTTTTAGCAAAGTAGTGTTGTATAATATCTCTCGAGCGAGGATAGCTCCTCTGCCCCTCGTCAAATAGCATGATAAGTCATCACTTGATTTTTAACTTGATTTGTTATTGATTAAGAATTTTAATAATTATTTAAATTAAACATATTTATACAACGTAATTTTCATATGAAGGGGATTCATTGAACACCCCTCGGACAAGAGTAGCTCCGCCCTTTGTCACAACAGCGTGGTATGCCACAAAAGGAATATTTGATCTTAACTTACTTTCTATTGTAATGTCTCATCGTGAAAGAATTGTTATTTTTCAATATTAGGGTATAAAATAAAATGATGACGGAGTTAATGAATTTATTAACATTTAAAGTGATGTGAAGTCAAATCAACGAAGTGAGTCGCTCAGGCCTCAAGCAATAAAAAGGCAAATTCTCAAACTGAAGAAGAAATGGCTAGTGCTACCATTGATGAAGTTCACTTTTCCTTTGACGACAAAGAAAATTATAGTAGCTTATTTCATTTGAAAGTCGATTTTTCAACCAGATCCTGTACGTGCGGGTCTCCCCGCATACGACTCCCGCCATTTGAGATGGCCCAACCGAGATCCATGTCATACATTTTTCTTTGTGGATTTTAACTGATACTTGAAAGAAATATAAAATTTTAAAATATAAGGGAATATAAAAATTTAAATATTGATATAAATATAATTACTAGTTGGCTAGACAAGAAGTTATTGGATATTTCTTTCCAAATTAATCGTTTGCTTTTAGAAATAAGCTAATGTTGGTGAATAAGATATATCTTTTTATTAAATTAAAAAAAAAAATACACAAACATGAAACTATGCTGATGTGCATTATGAACTATATTCACACATTTCACCATGGATAAAAACATGGCATTTGGTATAAAAGAAAGATTTTCAGTGTTATCTTTTATGACATGTAGATATATATATAACAGATACAATGTCAATTATATAAGTTAAATCGATAGACAAATTATAATAACTCGTAAGTGAGTGCTCTCAAGCTTCCATATTTTATTTCCTCTAAATTTTATTACAAGAAGTTCACTGCATCTAGAGTGGTCAAGAAATTGGTAACTCTAGCTTTTACCTATTGCACTAGGACACTTTTATGCTTTTTATGGATGCACTGTTACCTATATCTTAATTTCTACCAGTTTTTCAAAATAGATATACATATATACATATAATTTTTTTAAAAGTTACAAGGTGCAAGTGCACCCCCACCATATGGTGTGGGTCCGCATCTGAATACAACTATACATATAAATAGTGTGACAGTCTAACCATATTTAATTTCTGCTACATCTGTGGTAATATATTAGCCACAGTCTCCACATACTTCACAACAAAAACTAATACACTCAAAACAAGCGAGCGCTGTACAGATTTGTGCTAATGTCACAGCACATTGATCACTAACCCGAGAGCAGAACTGTATGAAACACATGCAACAGCAAAAGTCACATAATTTGCCACATAAGTTTGAAGCAGCGGCAAATACCATTTCTGATGTTTCATGCAACTTAGGTTCTGCTGCTTCCACAGGAAGATTGTCTGCAGTTGCCTTCAAGTTCCCAAAACCAACACCGAGTGCTCGAAGGTATATGATCTTCTTGACATTCAACTGATCAGAGGCCTTCTATCAATCAATACGAGAGCTTTTATTTTCATCAACAAATTCCGCTTGTAAGCTTAAAAGAGTGCATTACTGTTGTTTGAACAAATGTATTTTTGAAGTTCCACAAGCATAAGAATTCTATAGTCTATATTTAACACAAGTATATGTCTAGATATAATTACCTCATACAGGTCAATATAAAGTTTATGAATCAGACGTAATTTAATGCACTTATCTACGTTATACCAATACATTTAATGTACAAAGTAGATCTTCCGAGCATTGTACAAAAACTCTAATCCTTAGACTCCAAATTTGTATTTGGTATGCATGTTTTGCATACAAATGCACAAATTTTACTTTAAGGAAGTGATGCACGCGAATAAAAAATAACAAAAGATGGATAGTGTTAAAACCTCATCAGATGATTTTCTCTAATTTTAAAGACAGTTAACCTAGTACATTGACAAACCAACCAAACCACATACCTCATCTACTGTCTCTAATTTAGACGTCTGCTTCTCCTTTAAATTTTCAACCAAAATCAAGTTGGTGTACTCTGAAGGCACCCCAGTTTGCAAGCTCAATTTCGCAACCTAGAAGCAGATACATAGTTTAAGTGAGCACAATTACCATAAAAGGAAAAATAATCATCATATTCAGTCGTAGAAGTAACATTAGTGCAAGGGACTGGCGTATAACGAATATAAATCTCTTAATGTTATAAAGATTTGCAATCACGCGATTATGTATGGAACTTCTTTATGCAGCACTATAAGAATTAAGATTCATTAGAACAGACCATCTCCTCTAGTTGCTTGCTTCCGGAAAACCAGGCATTCCCAGTTATTGTTTCAATTTGTCTCTTTGCAAAAACCTGCATAAAGGGAACAAGCATAAGTTCTAATGGTAGAAGAGTGCAGATTTCTACTTTTCCAGCAAGGTTCATGTAAGCATGCACAGACCAAAAAAAATACGAACGTGATATCTGTTTGATTAATACGGGGAATAAGAATGCTAGATAGTTCATAGAATCAACCTGTAGAGAAAACGCGTAGAACAGAATCCAGGTAAAGATGGAGCACCACATACACACTGTACTTTTTCTTTGACTTTCTCCTCAGCATAAGTAAATCAAATTAACATTTCAGTAAGGAATACAAGATGAAAGACCTTACTCTTTCCAAAGGAAGATCCTTTGCTTTTTGTACTTTGACATTGACCACAAAACTGCTCAAATCTGCTAGCGTGCCACTAACTTTAACAGAACCAGGGCAGGTCCCGATGAATCTGCCAGAGACAATCAGTGGTCTTGAAGACAACAGGTCCGGCAGATAACATGGATATAGCTGCAATAAGAACATTGATTACAATTGTCAGACAAGCAGCAGAGGAAAATAAAAATAAAGGCACATATTACACTTTATATCATAACTATACACGGGAAAAGAAAAATAATTAAGCAGTGTATCATTTAGTGGAAGTTTTATGAAGCCGTGATATTTTGGAAGGCAACAACGGGTATATTCAGCTACTTATGCTGCTTTGTACATCCTTATCTCTACTCAGAATACATAAGGAATCTGAAGGTGTATATACCTCAAATGAATCAAGACTTTCCAGAGCTTCGATTTTCAGGTCTGCGAGAATAACCGATGATGTCCCATTAAGTAGTCTTTCCAGCCGAGAACTGATTGAATCTGACCATGGAAATTGATGTGAAGAACTAAAATCATAACTCGCAATTCAAACTTCTGCCAATCTGATGTGGTGTTAAATAGAAGTTAAATAATACTCTAATAACTTTTTCGGCTTTGGAAGATATGAAAGTAATCCCATTCATAGTGATTTCCATTCTAAAGTGTGTTATCCTAGATAGAGAGTAAAAAACTCAAATGTAAAATAAGTCTATGAATGGCTTTTTTTACAACAGTTCAGTAACCATCAGAGAGTTTCTGAATAGGTTGTTGAAACTTGGGCAGAAAAACAAATTCTTACAAGCTACATGCACTTAATTGCATCGTATTAAACAGAAATACTAAGATGCATAATTGTTAAATTAAGCGCACCTAAATCATATGCAGCATCGTAGTAACCTCTTCCGATTTGAGCAAGCATTTGCAAGAAGTAGTGATTACAGTATAAACCTGAGAGACATAAATATAGTATTGAAAATCGCTATTGAAGCATGGGAGAGAAATGTCATTAAAAATGTCAAAGAAAAACAAACGCACCAATGCCGAAGGTCGAAATTCGCGGAGAATTCAAACCGCTCTTCATCAACCTTCCTCTCAAGGCTTCACAAATTTCTCTTTCATCTCCAACAGACCCGTCGGTAATTAGAAAAACAAGAGGAATTGAATCACCATTTTTCGATAGCATCTCTATTGCCTGACTTGGATGAATTTGCAAGGACAGATTATGAGACTTAGGTAAATGCGCCAAAAAAATGTGACATCAACATAATGCTGCATTTTCTTTTGCCAAGTAAATCAACATAATAATACATGGCTGGTGCAACTAAAAATTGGAAAATAGAAGGAATAGAACGGTCAAATAGTTAGAGCTAATCAACATAATGATGCATCACACCCACATGAACTAATTATTCAATTTATCACATGTATCTTCTACACATAATTATAGTTCAAAAGAACAGAAATGTTTTGTCACTGAGTTTAGAAGGACCAAAACTGAAGTTCTACTTAATTTTGCTTTCCACACGATACTTGTCTTTGGAAAATAATAAGCAGCATCATACCAGTCCATAGTAAAGAAAAGTAACATTTCTAACCTGGTTCAGAGGCAGTGAAATGTCAGTACTTCCCTCAGCTACGAAATTTTGGTCAATCCACTGAGTTGCTTTTCCAATTGACTCCTTCCCTGACAGCATCAGGGATGATGAGAACAATAAGCTTTTCCCGTTGAAAGCTATGATGTTAAAAGTATCTGCTGGACTGAGTTTAGAGAGGGCAGCCAGTAGTGCAGACTTAATATTCTCAAGTGGCCTCCCTTGCATGCTCGCACTTATATCAACAACATATACCACTTCCTTCCTGAAAACCTAAAAATCAACAAAAGGGAGTACATATGCCATTTAAGTACCTAAGAGAGATAACAAACAGGTAAATAAATTCAAAAGTTGCATTTGTATATTGACAATTTGACATATGCAAAAGTAAACATAAATTGATTATAAGGCAGTTTAGATGTTTCAAAAGCTGCATTTGTATATTGACAATTATCGCCTATTTTTCTGATTTGGCAGGCTTAACCTGGTTCGGCTGGATCTTAGCTTAATATGTATGACAACATCAAGAACAACACTAAGTTGAACATGTGTAGTCTAACAAGGATCACAGGTTAAAATTACATTTTGATCAAAATCTGGGTAGCATTCAAACCATTAAGTAACAAGGCTAACAAACCTTCATTGTATTGACAGCCGGTGGGTATAGATTGAAGCAAAACATTTCTCTTTGATCAACATCAAGCATAGACACAGAGTTCAGGAGCACACTCCCAAGGATCTCACTTGAATGAACCTAAAGATATTATGCAACTATAAGTGACGATTTCTGAAGCTCATCAAAATAAATGATCAATAAAAACAAAGAGTACTTCATAAAGCAGGTCCAACCGGAAGTGGTCTTACTTTGTAGGAGAAACTGAAGTCATCCATTGACCATGCCCGAACTTCACTCTCATATAAAAATCCTAAAGTACCAACCAAACGTCTTGTTTCCTGGGAAGAATAACAAAAAGGGTTTTAAAAAAAAAGTTATCAATTGTTATATTCATGACTAGATAGGTTAAAAAATGTTCACCTTTAAAGGATGACTGCAACTTCCGCATATGATCTCTTTCCCCATACCAGAGTTCACGTTCAACCGAATCCTCTCTTTCTTGCACAATAGTTTTGCAATTGGATTGACATACCACGGGAAACTGAAAGGTATACTAAAGGAAAATTGACCATCTTGATACAGTATTTTCTGTGACCAACTGACTTTAACGGAGAGAATAGAACCTCCAGCAACCTTGAAAGATCCAAAAGTAGACAAATATAGCCCCTTTCTTGAAACTCAACAGGAATGAAGAAAAGATAGATAATCAATTTGGTTGTGTGAGATGGTAGTCACCTGAGGGACCTTTAATGTGTATATCCGGCGATTTAGTAAGAAGCCATCTTTAGCATTGGCTACTAAACCGGCATCTTTGGTATCATTTGATTCAATCAATAAGGTGGAATACGATCTTGATGGTGTTTCAATCTCCACACCTAGAACTGAACCCTGTGTTAGACAAATGATAGTATTTTAAGAATAACAGAATGACAAACATCGTATGCTACACTAATCAAAACTTAAACTATACAGTCAAATGCTTATATCATATATTCGTTTAGTTTGTTTTAATGACATGTCTAGGTCATGTAAACATTTGGAATGACATAAATATTAAATCAGTTGGGAGGACACAAATATCTCGTATATTGGAAAGGTAAGGGTATGGAAATGTAAAATTTCCATAGCTATATATAAGTTGCCACCTTCCAATTATCCATATAAGTATATGCCATTCTTTTTTCTTTGACTCTTTCTCTCCGTTACTTCAATGCCTATAATTCGGAGTATGACAGAGTAATCTTGTTGATAGGCCAGCTTATTCAGCGCAGACATGATTCTGACCAATGAGGAAATTAACTTGTTTACTTTAGGCCATCAAGATATCTCAGACAACTAAAAGTCTACAAACCTTCCAACTGATGTGTGCATATCAAAAGAGAAAATGTGGGGTATTGTTGTCTGTCTGCTTTTTGTTCCTTTCTTTTGAGTACGAATTAATGCAAATATACAATCTTTTGCTACAAATGTTAGCTTAAGAAAAGAAAGACGGAAAAACCATAGTTAATACTAATATTCTTTAAATGCTCGTCTCTCCATGAAGCTAAGCTTATAGTTCACTATGTTATGTTTAAGAGATAAAAGATTAGTGACCCAAATAGCCGTCCAGACAACTGATTAAACTAAAATA
This sequence comes from Solanum lycopersicum, assembly GCF_036512215.1. NCBI lineage: Eukaryota > Viridiplantae > Streptophyta > Magnoliopsida > Solanales > Solanaceae > Solanum > Solanum lycopersicum. The sequence goes on from NC_090802.1 coordinate 66,987,828, forward strand.
TCAGTATTATTTGCATGAAGTAGAAAAAGTAAACAAGTAAATCTGTGAGCGGCTATTCAGATAGAGAAACAAAACCTGCTCTCCCATTGGTACAGCGATTCGACAATCGCAATATCGACTAGAAGCAATACAGTGCACACGCCAAGTTCCGTTGACCGTTACAAAAGCAGTATCCATATAACAATCAACCTCCATTGCGATCCCCTGCATGTCAAGCGGAATCAACGCCGGCGGATCACAACGGCCGTGAACATACGGTTGATAGCTCGGAATATCAGGATTATCCACCATCGATGGGTCCCTAACGACGGCGTACACCATAGGTGCCGTCGGCAAGTTATTAATCTCAGATGATTTTTTCTCCATTACAAGTGGCTTCGGCGGATTTTTACCGTAGTAAATCCGTTTAGTTAACTGAAGCCCCATATCTACCGACGATGCAAACTCATCCGCCATACTTTCCGGCGAGCAGAAAAAACAGAGGAAAATATAACAGAATCAGATGAAGCAGCTAGAAAATGTAGTGTTGTAGTGCATTAATGGAGATAGAGATATGTGGAAGATGGAAAGATGAAATGAATCTTCTTGTCAGGTCTCTATTATGAATTATGAATTAGACAAATAATTACGGTAAAGGAAACAGGAGGACTTGATTAAGACATATGGAATCGTTGTGGTCAACTTTAAGACGACAAGTTAAGCATGTTCACTAATTAGGATAGACTTTAGCATATTATATTGCAATAGACTAATAGGTTCAACCATAATGGAACCACATTCTAGTAAAAGTTATCCTCTTATAATTTTATGGAGGACATATTAAACATTAAAAAATATTTTAATATATTTATCATATCATTAAATTAAAAAAATCAATATGACACATGGACGTATAAGAAAAAATAATATTAGAAATGAAAATATCAGAATAAAATAGGAATGATTTATATGATGGACAAGTTGAGAAAAGTAATGTTGAGTTGGTATGACAGATGAGTATATATCATAAAGGTGATTTGACAAGACATAACACAGCGAAGATCTCGTAACCTTGGATATGATCTTTAAAATTGCGAATCAGGATAAAAAATTAATTGGTCATTAACGATTCTGTTACTTAAAAACCTTTTCTTTTGTTCTTCTTTCCTTTGTATATTGTTTATTGCTCCTTCATTTCATGTTATTTCAGTGTTGTTGCTCCTTTCCTCTCTCAATTTTCCTTTTCAGACTTTTGGATATTCTTTATTGTAAGCACCAAATCTATCAAAAATGACTTTATGAAATTGAGCTTTAATTATAAAATTACACTAAATCCCCTTATTAATACTGTACAGATAAAATACCCCATTCTCAATCTTTAGAGTATGGGCTTGTATTTATATAAATAAATTTTAAATATTATATTCTTAAAATTTTACACGTGATTTATATTTTTATTTTAAAAAAAGTATTTAATTACTGCATTACTTCATATGGTTTCTCTGCACTGAAATTAAATTTCCCAACAACCAAACGACTAATGAGTAAAATATTCCAAAATATCTTTTAAGAAATAAAACATTGTTTGGGTGACTTCGAATTACAAGAAAAGGACAAGCAACTCTTTTGCTGTTATTGAATGGACAAACTGCTCTAATTTACTATTTCCTCTCTCATTAATTATTTGTTCATTATTTTTTTATAATCATTCTAATTATTTATTTATTTGATAAATTAAGAAAAAATTAATTTTTTATCATATTCTTATTTAATTACTCTAAAAAAATAGAATTCTTAAAAAATATTAACTTTTTAATTTATCCACTTTATAATTAATAGAAATAAAATAATAAATTTTTTTATATTAATTATTATTTTTTAATGTAAGTAATAATTCAAAAGTTAATAAATAATTAAAGATGCGGTAATTTCGTGAAAGAACACTTTATAGACATGTAATTAAGATAAATATATTCCTCGTGTCAAATAAAAATCGATCTACAACCCTCAATAATTGGTGCCACTTTTTCACCTACCCATAATTAATTGCGCAAATTGTGATATCATGCTGGTCAGTGGTGAATATAAATTTCTATTATTTTTTTTTAATAAACAATGACATTATATATTTGAATATTTTGTTTATTATTATATCAAGTAATTGTTATACACTTATTATTTCATGTTTAAATTATAGTTAATTGTTTATTTGTTATTATATAAAGAAACAAAAACTCATTTCCCCATGAAATTTATGTTATAAAAGAACAAAAAAATATTTAAAATTAAAATATATTCATTTTTTATTAATTAAAAAAGCTTAAATCTAACACATTATTAATATATCATAGTATATATGTTTTTATAACTATCGAGTTTAATTTCTTGTCTTTTTGTTGGCAATCCGCAATATGACTATACTTTTTAGTCATTTAAAAAGAATAATGTTTTTTCTTTTTTTTAAGTAACTTTGTTATTTAATTTTTTATAACATATTTAATATTATAAAATTAAATATTTAATATATTCACGTATTCCTAATTTGAAATCAGAAAATTTAAATATTTTTTCTTTTTTACTTTCTTAAATTTCATCTAAGTTAAAATCAGATAACAATTTGAAATAAAAACAATAACTTTATAGTGATATACTGGTATAATAATAATTTGTTATTACAGATGAACTTATATTTCATAAATATAGAACATGAAAACTTTATTACAATTATGAAAACTAAAGTTTTCGTAATGAAGAACAAGATACATGGAAAATTAAATATTAGTGGGCACAAATACAGCAGGATCGATTGGGACTTTGCCTATGAGCTATGACTAAAAATAGGATCTTGTGGGACTAACATGTCACTAACGTTTGTCTTTCTTTCTGTATTATAAAACAAAGTACTTTTTATTTTTATTTTTTGACAAAATTGAATTAACTTAATTAAGAAACAAAGTATAGGCCGTTCGATGAAAAAGAACATCGACGCTGAAATTTACTGTGCCAGATATAATCCAGAAATATCCAACTCTCAACAAAATAAATATCTGAAAATAACAAATGTACGTATTAATGAATGCATCAAATCATCATAATTCATATATAGTAAGAAAAACAGACGTGAACAAGCGGAAAATAGATTGAATAAAAATAAATAAAATATTTAACTAATTCATTTTTAATATAAATAATATATTATTTGTGGCTTTAGAAATAATTAAGTGAGACATACACTAAAAACTGTTATAAATTTATTTAATTATGGATGTTTTTTTTTTTATCAACAATCTAATATATATATATATATATATATATATATATGATCTCTATATATTAAATTTAAATCTTAAAAATCTACTAACGCATTTGGTTTAAGATGATTAATGGATCGTTTGTAAATTTCATAAAATTAAAAAAATATTCACGCTTATGAAAGACACACTTGAAAAGATAAATAAAATTCTTTACTTTATACTTTTCATTACCACATTTTGTCTTTCTTTCTTATTTAATATTTTTCTATTTTTCTCTCATTTTAAAAAAAAAATAAATAATTAAGCTTAGATTGTTAAAAACAAAAAAGAAACATGAAAAATTAACAAGCATACAAATAGGTATTGATATCCAATATTCATATTACTCATCTGAATACCTATTCTTCTAGTGGATAATATGATTCGGTATTTGTTTATTTCTTTTTCTATTTTTTTAAAAGTCCACTATCCTAATTCCTGTCCATATCCATTGAGCCAGGATGACTCGTTTCCGTTCGTTTTAATTATAATTTCAGCATGCAATTTATTGCTTTTAGTGAACTATTAAAGGCGACCAAAGATATCGGTCTTAGGTGGATATGAACTTAGCGAGTTTAAATAGTATATTGAGCTAGAAGTTTTTATCAATTTTAATATGCATAGTATTGCAAGCAAATAGAATAAAAAATTTAGTTTTTCTTTCTATTAAAGTCACGAGTTTTCTGCGGTCGATTCTAAGGAGAGAACTTTGCTGGTTACTTGCATATCCCCCGCGTCCCTACATGGTCTGCTCGTTTTTTGAGTCCTGCTGCTTCCTTTCCCCTTTCCCTATTTCTCAGGCCAAGTGGTAAGACATAAATTTTTCACACTTGTAATTTATTTTTTAAAAACTGTCAATTTCTTTTTATGGTATATAACTATGTGATTAATCTTTACACATTATATTTTTAAAATTATAAAATTATTAAAATTATTTTTAATTTTTTAAACTCGCTATAAAATCTAAATAAGACAACTAGATCCGCATTGAGAAAGTAATTCACTCATCGTCAAATTTTAACAGAACAAATAAATTCATAAAAAAATAAATTAACTTACTCATTATTAAATTTAAATAAGACAAATGAATTTAGAGAGTAGCTATTTTAACCACCCTAATCACCAGTGAAGGTCAAGTAGACATCAGAAAGCAAAAAAAAAGACAAAAATTTAAAAATGTGTGAAATGTGCTACAATGGAAGTTGGGGGTGGAGAAAATGAAAAAAGAAAAAGAGGTGATGGAGAGTGGGACATAGTTATCAATTTGTTAGTGTAATTGATTAATAAGAAGAGTGGTGGTAGTTGAAAATTAAAATCATGTGATATCATGGTGCCTAATTTTTTGATTTGATGAGAGTAGAAATCAAAATTATTGGAGTAGGGGGCCCTATTGTATAACTATAGTATGTTCCCATTATAATAAAACTAAACATAACGTATGAGGGAGAAACACTCATACAAGGAGTGGGTATATGTTGACCCATTGAAATTAATTATTTGTCCTATATATTCATGTGAGATGATCAATCATATAAATCCTAGGATAAATTTAGATGTTAGATCAATAGTCCTCCTACTGTGTAAAACAGTTTTTTTGAAATTTTTATCTGGATTTATTTTTTTGATGGAATATTAATATATAGATTGTCATTGGGCTTATATCGTGTGAGGTTTATATTTCAAGTGTTTAATTTATATTTTAATAGACATCTAAAATTCAATGTATAATATTTATTTAGCAGGTTCTAAACAAATTATTATAATACTTCTTGTTTTTGTAAATTATCGGATTAGAAATAATCAACCTACATCATGAGATATAAAATCTAAAGTTCAAAATTAATTTTTCTTGGTTGTGTCTGAAGTCACAAAATATGATAGTGATTCAACACAATTATAGCCTTTTCTTTAATTAAAAAATCTAAAGATCATGATCAAGATTTTGTGTATTAAAAATTCAATTTATAATTACATAATATTTATGATATAATTAATTTTTGAAAAAAAATAAATTTTATAATAGGTTGACATAAGTTAAAAAGTAGTTATGTATTTCATCGTCAATAAAAATAATAAAATTAGAGAGTATATATTTGTCAAACTAGTCATAGGATACAAAGAAAACCAATGGGGCATGAAAATCAAGGGCTCAAGTCCATCTAGCTTCTTCCTTTTTTTTTTTTTTTGACAACTTTCACATATAGCAAACAAAAAATTTATATTTGTATGCTATAACAAACTTTGCATAATTGCGCTCCATAGCAAATATAAAACTGTATAATCTGCTATGCATATATAATTGTATAATTCGCTGGCCTAAATTGTATAATTTGCTGGCCTATTTCGCTGCAATTGTATAATTTGTTTTGCATACAATTGAATCGAATTAAAATGTATGTATATTGCATAATTATAAGTGTATAGCAAGAAGATATATGTTTTTCTCGCTTTATACAAAAACAGAAACACAATATATACACTTCTGTTGTATAAAGCTAGAGAAAATTGTATGTCACTGCAATTGTATAATTCGTTGGCTTTTTTCTCTGCAATATTTAAAGTAAAATGTTTGTAAATTGTATAATTAAGTGTATAAAACGAAGATATACATTTTTGCATGTGTATATATAATTTTCTCTCGCTTTATACAAAACAGAAACTGAATTATACACTTCTGTGTATAAAGCGAGAGAAACGAGCGAGAATGGAGAGTGGCGAGCGAAATTTTTGGGAGAGAGACGCTGGCAAATTTTAGCTAAGGTTTGCTATGGAGCACAATTAAATCAAACCCTAGTTATTCCATTTAATTTAAGTTATTAGTTTGCTATTATATACAATTTTCCCTTTTTTTTTCCCACCCAAAAATGCGATATCATTATAGACATAGTATGTCCAAAAAAGGATCGTTTACAATCCAGCTGTAATTGCAACATTTGACATTTGGACCACAAACGACTTTTTAACTCTCAAAAATTAACCCAACTCTACATATTGCCCACTGATATATTAATTTTAGGGAAATTTTTCAAAATGTCAATATTTTAGCATTTAAGAGGACTCATTAGCAACAATTTCAATATTTAGTAAAAATGTCATTTTAGTTTGTCATGTATCTTATTTATGTTTTTATTATTTATTTTTATTTAAAAAATATAATTATTTAATAACAAAAAGGAAAAAATTAAGGGGGAGAATATTTCAAAAAAAGGCAAGCATCCTTAATTTTTCTCATCAGTTACATTTTCAAATAAAATTTAAATTTTATTTTTTTCTCCCTAGAATTTTTACCTTTTTAAAATTATATTCATTCCACAATATATTCTATTTATATTTATTATAGTTTTTTATTAGTTTGTATTCATTCCAATAGGTATGCCGAATTTATCTATATAGTTATTTAAGAAATATATTTGTATTTTCATATATTTTTTTCCTATATAGTTATTTTTTTCTTCAAAAATTCTATATGTATTTATTTCAATATGTATTTTATTTGTATTTCTATTTATTCTGGTTTTTATTTAGAGTTTTGTATAATAATATATAAAATTCAAAAAATTAGTATGATGAAAAAGTGAATGAAATATAAAATTGAAAAGAAATAATTGAATATTTGGTGTACTCATTCTTAAATAAAATACATGACTAGTTGACATACCTTTAGAATAAATACAAATTAGAAAAAAATGTCAAATTCAGTTGACATACCTTTATTAGTTTGTATTCATTCCAATATGTATGTCAAATAAAATGTAGCTATTTAAGAAATACATTTGTATTCGTATATATTTTTCATTGTGTATTTATTTTTCTTTTCAAAATATTGTTTCCTTTTCTAAGTCGTATTCATTCCAATATGTCTATTATTTGTATTTGTATTCGAATACAAATAAACTAATAGAAAGTTGTTCTTCTTAAAAATAAAATACATAACTAGTTGACATACATTTGGATGAATACAAATTAGGGACAAATACAAGATTCATAAACCATGCAACATGAAATTTTTATAAATACAAATATTGATAGTATACATAGTGATTTGAATACAAATTAAGAAAGCATACCGAATTCTAAAAAAGAACTATAAATACAAAACAAACTAATAGAAAATTGTTCGACAACTATCCGATCTTCGTCGTCTTTTTCAAGATCCTCACGAGTAGACAAAGATTCTACATTTGCGTTCTGAATTTGAGGAAGGTTTTGCACACCAATGAGTCTTGTAAATGTTCTTACCCTCTTTCTTCCCTCATTTTAGCAGCGGATCATACATTATACACTATTTGTTAAGTAATAAATAAATTAAAGGATGAAAAATCACCAGAAATTGGTTGATTAAGATGAATACCTCTAGTAAGCCTCTTGGATTCAGCCATTGGAGAGTAAATCATAACGGAAATTGAAAAATACAAACAATATTTTTTTAAGATTTAAACAAAAATAAAATTAGAAAAGAAATCTGAAAATAGGATAAAGATTAGAGATACCTTAATCAAAGGGATTCTTGTTGATTAAATTTTGGATTAAAAAAACAACCAAAATATAAAAATCAAATGGGAGAGAGAATTAACAATTTGAAAAGATAAATACGAGAGAGAATGATTTTATTTTTTTAAAAAAAACGATATATAGAATTAATTGAAAAAGAGAGATAAAATAGGAAGAAAATTGGGGCACATAAATTTTTAAAAATAATGACATTTTTGACATTATTGCTAATATTTATAAAGCATGGATATTTTTACTAAATATGTTATTTATTTTGACTAGTTTACTAATTTTTTCTTAATTTTAAGTGTCTTATTTTGATCGAGTATGAAATTTTAAAAATAAAAAACAAATTTTGAATTTGATGATTCAAATTAAAAATGTATATAATCTTTTCAATCTCCTGGTTTTAAACCGAGAGGGTAACATTTGCCCAAAGTCATGACAAAGGGAAAAAAAGTGAAGAAAATGATAATAAGATTAAGGTAATATTATAATCTCATGTGACCAACTAACTTTAATAAACCTATTCTCTCCCTATTCTTGGATACACAAGATATATCTAGATATTTTAGGATATATTTGAATTTCACCAAATTTTATAGATTTTTTGTAATTTGAAAAAAAGTAAATATAAGATGTAATTAGCTCTTAACGTTGTGAATTTATGTAATTAAATTCCTTTTTTAAATTTTTTTTTATCAACGGTGTAAAAGTGGGTATTTGAACATTTCTTCCGACCCAGTTGATGATCCACTTAAGTTGGGCTTTATTCCATCTGAGAAGAAGTAGGTACGGCCCACTTTAAGTAGGGACTTAGGCTCGTTATTCGGAGGCTTCCTCCACACCATTTTAAACCTTCATTTTACCAATTGTAACCAAAGACAATTTTTTTGGGAACTTTTCGCAATTAGTCACTATAGTAAATTTACGGTATTTACTTATGCTAAATAACTATAGTTTGCACAGTTACAGGATGTAGCTATATTTAAGCTATCTTGTTAGTATAATTTGGAGGTTTAGGTTTGTATACTTTGCGAATATATTTGTATAAATAATTATTTTTGTATAAATTCAAAACAATGAATTTACACATTACAGACATCATAAGTGTAAACAGTTATACAAATTATATTGTACAAATTCTGAATTATACAAAATTTATACAAATAATATTATATAAATATGTGAATTATACAAAACTAAAAGGCTCAACCACGTAATAATAGCTAAAAGTAGGCTGCAAATTGTAATTAAAGTAAATTGTAGTTATGTTAACTAATTAACTAATATATGTTTACTCATATGCGTAATTTTTTCATGTTTAGGTATAATAAAGAGTAACTCTCACGTATAGCAAACATAAAAATCATATTCGTATGCTATAGTAATACTTTTCATAATTGCTCTCCATAACAAACATAAATTTGTACATTTCGCTATACATATACAAAAAAGAAAGGTTGTATAATTCGCTATACATATACAAAGAAATCAGTTGTATAATTCATATACATAAATAAAAGAAAGCAATTGTAAAGATCAATTGTATAATTTGTGTATGTATAGAACGAGAAAGATAGAAAATTGGGCAGAATTCTTTTTTATAGTGTATAATTATAAGTGTATATAGGACGAAGATATATTTATTTTCATGTGTATATACAATTTTATCTCGTTTTTTACAAACTGAAAACACAATTTATACATTTTCGTTTCTGTTTGTATAAGCGAGAGAGGCGAAGGTGGCGAGCGAGATCTGGGAAAGAGGAGAGAGTGGAACGAAAATATATGTATATATACCATTTTTTCTCGCTTTATACAAACACAAACACATTTTATATATTTGTATTTGTATAAAAGCTAAAGAGGGAGCAAGAGAAAGAGTGGCGAGCGAAAGTTTGAGCGAAAAAAACAAATGACAAACAGTTTACTACAGGGTATAATTAAATCAAAATGTAATTATATCATTTAATTTAAATTATTAATTTATCATTGTACAATTTTTCCTATAATAAAATGTACAAACATTTCAAGGACATAGTGTACAGAGATCTCTTCAAAATTGATCTACACTTTCTTTTTGATTTATTAAGTTCATAATTACTTCACTATTTATAATTAAACATAGAATATTTTAATTTTGCTGCCCAAATGAAATAAACATTCGAGTGATTGATTGAGAGAATTCAACTGACCATAGTGAAAAGAAGAGAGGGACTGATTGGGAGAATTCAACTGCCCAAATCAAAGTTTTTATTTTACCTATTTTGTAATTGTAATTCTTTGTTATTATTTAATATCTATATTAAAGTTTAATTATTTCATTCGTAACGTAATATATTTTAATACTTTTGAGTTATTTGTGGATTACAACATGTACAATATGTTACTGTTTTTCATTGTAATTCGATATTACATAATACGCGTTCCTAATATTTACTTACAGAATCTATTTCAATTGTTAAATAAATTCATGCGGCCGAGTCGGTTAGTCTATTTTGAGCGTAATTTTATCCGGCAAAATCCGTGTGTCCAGAAGTTAAACAAAAAACGTTGTTGTCAAGTTTTGCTTAATCTGAAAAAATAAGGTCCCAATTTATGTACGCAAAATCTAAAATGAATCGGAAGCTTAAAGGACAAAAAGAATTTCAAAAAGGCCTATTAAAAAGATTTCTAACCAAAAGGACAAAATCGCTACTGACGTAGCGATTTATTTTAATGTCTTTAACAGATCAAAATTACTATTGACTTAGCGAGTTTATTCAAATTTTTTTTAGAAAATCGCTTTTACTACAACGTTTTTATTAAAATAATTTCCTTAATTTTTAAAAAATAAAATCGTGAGTATCGCAGCAAATTATAAATTTTGTTGATTTTTAAAAAAAGATTTCCTTCAATTTAAAAAATATTACGAGTTGCAGAAATTACTGTTCACTATTTGACATTTAAAAAAAAGAAAAAAAAAAGGTTCAATAAAATCGCTGCCATCTCAAAAAGAAAACGATTTCTTAAAATTTTTGTCTAACTTTTTTTTTTTTTTTTTTTTTCGCCTTTAGGCTCTGAACTCAATCAAATACATATACAAGTTTCGTTTCAGTTTGACAGAGATAGTCCACTTCCCATTTTAAGCCATCAACTTTATTGGATTTTGTCAAAATTTCGATACTTTACTTTTGTTCTCCAAGCTTTGAGTTCCTTACAATTGAAGTAATCAGTCCAAGATTCAATTTTGTTCTGCTACAATCGATCTCCGCAGGTTCCTAATTAATCTAATATCACGCTTTCGATCCATTCTTTAATCACCCTAATTGATTTATTCTGTCTCTTAATTTATTGGATTATACTGTTTTTTGTATCTGTTAGATGTTGATTATGTTCAGGTTAATTTCCATCACTTATTAGTATTTGATTCTGAGGATGGTTAGGGTTCTTGATAGGGAAAAATGAAATCTTTATTGGAATAAAAGTTTGTTGATGTAGTAAAAGGGATTTTTTTTTGCTTGGTTTCTTAATATCTAGGGTTTTACGTTTTCCAAACAAGTGGTTTTGCCATTTCTTAGAGAAAAAAGTGTTCTTCTACGTTTATTGTGTTACTTTATTTAGTAAACACAAAATTAGAAACTTACATTCTGGTGCTTTTGTATTATGGCTTGATATTTTGTTGTCATTTTATCATTTTTACAACCCTGAGGGTTTGTAAGGAACAGTCTATCTACCTCACAAAGGTGTAGGGTTGAGGTCTGCATACATCTAACTCTCATCAGACCTCTCAGTTGTGGGATTACACTGGGTTGTTGTTGTTGGTTCTATGTCATTCGGCAAAGAGATTTTTGTTTTTGTTATGAAGAGATTGTATGAATTCTAATGAACTTTATCTGTATTTGCTATTAAAAACTAGGTTTCGGAAACTGATGGCGACGGCAACTCTCGCCACTGCAGCAGGTGCTGCAGCACTATTGTATTATACATTAAATAAGAAGTTGCAATCTTCTCCAACAACGGATGATGACGACGATGAATGTGGCAGCAGCGGCCAAGATCATGCTCTGCTAGGAGTTAATAGGGTTTCCAATAGACTTATACAGGCCCCTGCTACATGGTTGGAAACAATCGCAACATTGTCTGAGACTCTTAGGTTTACTTACTCGGAGACCCTGGGCAAGTGGCCTATTGGGGACTTGGCTTTTGGCATCAGTTTTCTTTTGAAGCAGCAGGTAATCATGAATCATTTGATTTGTTTTTTTACCAGTAAAGGCATTAGGTTGTTGTGGAAGTGTTATATGCAATCATATGTGTAAGGAAATATGCAAATAGTTGCGCTATGGTGTCTCTGTATTGGAAAGGTAGCATATAGCATGAATGCTGTATGCAAATAATTACACCATAGAATAAAATAAAGGGAAGAAGATGTTAGATCAAGTAGCAGGTTGTCAACGTCCAGTATAGAACACCTGTAAAAAAGGATTTCTTTCCTGTTTCCAATGGACTTTCACATTCCTTTCTTTCTACACAGACATGCATTTATCAAAAATATCTAGCCAGATTCTGAGACTGAATTCAGGGTTCTATCTTGTTTTTTTCATTTTATTTTCTTTTTAATTATGATGTATTGATTCTTTAACTATTTCTTTCTTTTCATTCATAGTAACTAGTTCCTAGTGCCTAGTCCCTCCAATTTCAGTTCTTGATACAGCAACCTTTATCTTTAAAACGACAGTCGTGTAAGCTTGGTGGACTGTGACCATCATACAACCAAATACTGTTGGCTCAAAGAGAATAATGTCTCGAGAGGGCTCCCTCCTTTTGATTGTTACTTCTATGCTTTTTGCATTAGACTTTTTTACCAAATTAGTTTCTCCAGGAAGGTGTCATCTTAACTTAATTGCCCATCAAAACTTAGATTGGTCTTATATTGTTTTCTTATGTCGTGTTAGTATCCATCTTGATTTTGACTTAGGACTAACTTACCGAGCTTGGTCACTAAGTAGGTTCATGTAATGTCTGCAGGGAAACATACATGTTAGTAGCATATTCTGTGTCGAAGACAGTGCCCAATTAAAAGGTTCTGATATTGCTGCAGAGCTTAAATGCCTCTTGCGCTTGTTGACAGTTTGTTGGCATTTCTCCAAAAAACCTTTCCCATTATTCTTGGAGGAGACAGGCTATTCCCAAGAAAGTGTACTACTACAAGAACCCAAAGCTGGAGTAAGTCTCGTCCGAAATTCTCAAGCTCCGACTTAAAATATGCATTCCATTCTTCTAAATGCACAAATTTCATTATGCAGATTCTGAAGCCAGCTTTTACAATACTCGCAGACCACCGATCAAGATCTTTCCTCCTTGTAATACGTGGAACTCATAGTATTAAAGATACTTTGACAGCTGCTACTGGCGCAGTTGTGCCTTTCCATCACACTGTGGTACATGGGGGAGGAGTTAGCAATTTGGTGTTAGGCTATGCACATTGTGGAATGGTGGCAGCTGCTCGATGGATTGCAAGACTTGCAACACCTTGTCTTCTTAAAGCTCTTAGTATTTATCCTGAATACAAACTTAAGGTGCTTGATATTTGAGTCTCTCACTTTTCCATCTTTTATGGTTGGTTCCTTTCCTGTTTTTTAATCTTGGGGTTGGAGGTGTCTCTCTCTCTCTTTTTTTTTTAATTGAAAATACTAATCATATCGGCTGGGTCTTTTCCATTGCAACCTGTTACATTTTTCGTGTCACTAATTCATGATTTTTTTGATTCCCTGGTAATTTGTTTTTATTCTTTTTGGACTTTGTTGCTCTTTATCCTTCTCTTTCTCTTGGCATGCATCTGTATATCTGTTGATTTTATTTGGGGCGTGAGTTGCATGGATGGTAGGTCTGCTATTCCTTTCCAATTAATGTGTATGTACTAGTTTACTAGGGGCTTTCTTGCAAATGCCTTCGTGGTGTCTTTTGGTTAATTACCTTGTAAAATTGATCTTCTTTTGGTGCACAGATTGTGGGACATTCCTTGGGTGGAGGAACTGCAGCTATTTTAACTTATGTACTTCGTGAGCAGAAGGAACTGTCAACAGCTACCTGTGTAGCATTTGCTCCAGGTGTGATATATAATTTTGTTAACTTATGCATACAATCTGGAATGTTCTAATTTGACTCTAGTCATCTGCCTATGATTGTATGCATGTGCTTATATATATATATATATCCACATTCTACCATTTTGTTCACTTGTCATCTGCCGTTTTCACTCAACGGAATATCCTTTGCAGCTGCCTGTATGACATGGGAATTAGCTGAATCGGGGTGTGAATTTATTACCTCCGTAATCAATGGAGCTGATTTGGTGCCTACATTTTCAGCTGCTTCGGTGGACGATTTGCGTTCTGAGGTTAGCTTCTGGATTTACTTAACAGAATTTCTGTGGCTGATTTATGTGCAAATTGGTGCTTTCTGTTGGAGTCTTTTCCTTCTTTGGTAGGTTACTAGCATATTTGGTTTTGTTGCTGGACTATAACCTGTTTCCTTTGTTGGTGGAGTAGTATGTTTTTTCGTGATGTTGGACGTGTCTTGCACTTCAAATTTTTGGTTGTTGTGTTTGGTGAATATGAACTTGAATACTTGTCACAATTCTTTTTCCAGTTATTCTTCTTTCAATTGAATCAATTGAATATGCAGCCGGAGAACCTTTTGAGGTATGCCTTGGTTCTGTCCCGAGGCACACATCATAGAGATACAAGAGTTAGCCAATATTACTCTAATACTACATCCTCTAGCCAGATGATGTTGGTCTTTATCTTCTAATCCATCCTTTTCTTGCTAGCCGACCTTAATTAGTTCAGGGTTGATGCAGTGTTATTTGTTGATTGATTGATGTGTTTGTCTGATATGTCCGTTTTGGTGTAAGATCAATTTAGAATATTAGTGTCTGCTGTTGCTTTCTAAGCTTTACAGGATTCAGTTTTTGGCCAAAAGCTAGTCTATTCCACCTTTGAAGAAATTGAGTTATTCTTCTTTGGTGTGTGTGTGTGTGTATATATATATGTATATATATATATATATATTGGTATAGTTGACATGGTGATATTGATTGTCAAGTTTACACACCACTGGTGGTTCAGAGTAAAGGGTTCTGTTTATGATCCATTGTGTTGCTACTATATGCGTAGTTTTCTTAATAGCGTCTGGAAGCTTGTTCTTTGTACTAACATTGCACCTATATGTCTAACACCTCATTAGTTTTAAGGTATGGTCTCTCAAGTGGGGAATGTTCTTTTCATGTTGCAGGTGACAACATCTGCTTGGTTGAATGATCTAAGAAATCAGATTGAGCATACTAGGATTCTTAGTACTGTGTATCGTTCTGCATCAGCCCTGGGATCTCGTCTTCCATCTATTGCCACTGCTAAAGCTAAGGTTGCAGGTGCTGGTGCAATACTTCGGCCCGTTTCCAGTGGTACACAGGTGTGACAATAGTTTATTCTGTAATTTCAGTTCTCTCTTACATTTAGTGTAGCTGTAATATAGTTTGGTTATGAGTGAACTTGTTTGATGATTTGGTTGACCAGCTTGTTGCAATTGGAACATATGAACTTGTTATATTCACACCAAGACATGGCATATAACTTGTCTGCACAGCTGTCTTTAGCGTACTCCCGTATAGGTTATTTTGTACCATATGGTAAAGGTGTGGGCACTCTAGAGTACATTCGTTTGAGCTGGAACAATAATCAAGAGAATCTGTTCAATAGTTAGTTCACTTAAGGTGATGTCTGTAATATGTAGGATGGGAAAATAGGGTGGTGCTGTAGTGTTCCTTGCTCTGTTTTATTTTGTATCTTGTAACTCTGTTGGAGTCATTTGACCATATTTATCAGTCGTCGAGGTGAATCAGTGAGTGTTTGACATTGACATGATCTGTAGGTTGTCATGAAGAGAGCGCAAAGTATGGCCCAGGCAGCATTGTCACGACCTGCCATGCAACTGTCGTCATGGTCATGCATGGGTCCCAGACGTCGATCCACGGCTATTCAGGTTAATTCTGAAGAACGGCAAATCTCTCGTGGAACTTCTTCAGGCGATAATTCTGAAGCATTCATTGTGGAATCCGAGACCAGAAGGACGAGCGTGATGGAGCTTCCTGTATCTTCTACTGAGGGAGTCTCGTGGAACGCGGAAATTGATCAATCTTTTGCAGATGGGATTAATATCCATAGTGGCCTGGATTCTGATCTTGATGATAGTGAACATGTTACCCATGGACCTGAAGACCGAATGACGGAAGTTGAGATGTGGCAACAACTAGAGCATGAACTGTATGATCAGTCTGAAGGGGAAACTGATGTGGCGAAGGAGATTAGGGAAGAAGAAGAAGCAGCCATCGCAGAGACAGGTCAGAGCTCAAGTGAAAGCTCTGTTCCAAAGACGAAGGAGGTGCACAGATTCTTTCCTCCTGGAAAGATAATGCATATAGTTACTCTTCTCTCTGAGGAAGTCGATCATGAAAGTGACAGCGATACGTTGAGTGAGGACCATAACCAACCCAAGGATACAAAGGTTGGTATCTTTCTCACTCCTAGATCATTGTACAGTAAAATAAGGCTGTCACAAACTATGATCAGTGATCATTTCATGCCGGTTTATAGAAGGCATATAGAGAAACTAATTAGGGATCTCGAGAACAACGATGCTTGTGAGTTGTGACAATTCAATGGAATCTGATTCTCAGTGTTAGTGATGGGATATTGGTTTCGTATGGCATGAAAGAAAAAAGAAAGTATAATTTACCTAAATCCCATAGTGTAAGACTTTAAAGTACATTCTATTCCTACTTTTTTCTATTTTACAAAACCCCCTTAAAATTTCAGTTAGTTGGATACATAAATTTCATCCTGATACATTATACATGATATACTATAAATTTGTCTGTAAAAATGATTTTCTTTTCATAAATCACTCATAATTGGTTTTCTTTTTCCACAAATCAGCAAAATTGATTGATATCAATCCATTTCAAATCTGTAACAACTTCACAAAAATCAAATTTCATCTTGAATATGATCAAATTCACCATTGTAGATAATTGGACAAAATTTTGAATCGTCAATCCGAAATCGTCAAGTGAGGGGTTGCTTGATGATGAGTTTCTCTTTAGCTAATCCTTGGCACAACCTTGAAGTTGTTTAGATTGATGTATATAACTTGGAAGAACTTTTATTCTTTAATAGAACGTGTTGTTAGCATAAGATTTAGATTTTAGATACAGCATCAGTTTTGGTACCCTCTGTTTATTTTTATTTGTGTAGTATTGATTTGATACATTTTATAAAAAAAAAGTAATAAATAAAATGACAGTTTTATCTTTATCATTCACTGAATTAATAAATTCAAATTGATAGTGTACTTAATAATAAGGGCAAAACAGTAAATTACTTTTATTTTTAAAAAATTAGATAAATAAAAATGAATATCTATTTTTAATATAATCGACCAAAAAAAAAAAAAAATGCCTTAACTTAGATTGTGATCAAGTGATGATTAGCTTAAGAGCAACATGCAATCATGTTTAGCAATTATTGGTGTGAATTTTCCATTAAGCAATGTGAACCCCACTGCTTCATTAAATGTGATTTACACATCAAATTTCCCTTGTTATTGAGTGCAATACTTGGTCAAAATGTCACCACTGCTCAAACGTTGTGGGTCGTAGAAATACTGAATTATTTCTCATTTTTCAACCAGGTCTTTTTCTTTTTTTCATGTCACTGATCTAGAATTTTATTGACTATTTTTTAATTATGAGAACTAAACATAATTGTTTGTGGATTTTAACCTCATCGTATATAAAAAGTATTTGAATATTATATATAAAAATAACGATTTAGATATGACATAACTCGCAACTTACCTGAGAGATGTATATCTCATATCTTTATGGATATATGCGGAAGGATTTAAGTTTGCAAGGTTTTTTTTTTGTACAAACATTTAGAAACAAGTCATTTGCTTGTAGAAATAATATTTTCTTTTAAAATTAAAAGTGACAATTTCAATTGCAAATAGAGGCAAAACATCTCTTTTCATTTTCTGAAATATTAATAAGAACAGGGCAATAGTGTACAAAAAAGTGTGAATTAGTATGTCTGTGTTTTCATGTCTATCATTAATTTCTTGTCCTATAAAAGACATGTGAGTGAAGGTTGAATTGAATCATGAGATATTTCTGGAAGGTAATACTAATAAATACTCCATGTGTGGGTCATTTTTATTGACTAATTTGTTATCCCAATTAGTCACCCACATCTTCCCATTCTATTTCTTTGTTCTTTCACATTTAATTCTTCCCCTTTTAAGTAATAAAACAAAGAAATCGTAATAACTCAGTTAATTGACTATTTGAATCTTAATTTTGATAATAAAAATTTGATTCTCCATATTATAATCTTTTCTCATGACCTCCAATTATTATTATTATTATTTTTTTTTTAAAAAAAGTAACTTGTAAAATGATTTATGAAGAACTATATAGATGAAGATTATTAAGTTTTTCTTCGATAAAAGAGTAAAAATTGTCTATCATTGACCAAGTCTTTGGTAGAATTAAAGAACATAAATTAAACTTGGCATTTCGTTTAATATATATGCTATTAGGATAATCTAATTTAACGTAATTACTAAGTAATTAGTTTATCCTTGGCCTAACTATTAACAATGAAACGGAATAGCTGGATATTGGCCTTTTTTTTAAATTTATTAATCGATTTGTTTGATTAATTAAATTATTATGTAGTTTCATTAGGTAGAGTGTGTGATGATCATATAAATGAAAATGACAAAGCATGAGGAAGGAGAATGGGGTCTATTAATATTTAATGAATCATGAATATAATACATATTGGGTCAATAAATAAAAAAGAAGGTACATATGTTAAATCTTTACTCAAATATATTGGAATTTAGAAGTTTCTGGATGAATTTAAAGAAATGATATATATTTTGTCTCAGTAGTTTGCCTCCTATCAGTTCCAATATTATTGTTCCTTAATTTTGGCTAATATATATATATATATATATATTAGCTCACCTCATCAAAACAACTTTGATGGACTCCAATGACTAAAGATGACATTCTTAAACAAAAAAATTAATGTCTTCATTTTATGATTATATATATATATGTATATAGGTAGACACAAGTTTCAAAAGAAAGAAATATTACATACAACATTTCTTAAAAAGTTATACTGAGTTTTTAACATGTGTATATATCACGACGGAGATAGAACATTATAAGAAATTAATATAAATTTTATTCGTTAAAATTCTACATAGTATATATAACTCTTTTAATTTTATGTATATTAAAAATGTTGAAACTTCTTAACTTTTCTTTCTATCATTTTATTTTTAATTTTCTTAATAGAAATTCTGAATTCACTCTACTCTATATATCGTATAAGATTGAATAATCACGAAGTTAAAGCGCAAGTTCCTCATCTTATGTGCTAACTATTTTTTTTAAAAAAAGTTTCTGTATGATCGTATGAGGTCACTCATGACAATTGACAACCATGACATGCTTTGCATATAATTTTTAAATGAATAAAAACTATACTGTTCATCAAGTAGTTACATATTAAGAAATTGCACACTTAAATATGTATAAAATAGTAGTGCATCAACCAAATAGTCTCATTCTCATTCATGCTTACCAGGAGTTTATATAGTTATTTGAGGTATTAAATTTTTAATTTTAGATTAAACTTTGAAAGAATAAGCATCAAAACAAGAATAAAACCTATGACTAGTCTTAAACTCAATGTAAAGAATATTTTCTTCTCATCTTTTAACAAAATAAACTAATTCCCACTTGGCATTGGCGAAGTAACTAATTTGAAGCGTGGATGACATAATAATTAATATGGGTGCCCAATATTAGTTAAACGACCAAACATTAGATCAATCTAACTAAGAGACCGCATAAAAGAGTTCTATAATAATTCACCTCCATAATCACTTCGAGAAACTCAAATGAACTTTTTATTAAGAGATAAATTAATTTATCCACTTACTAACGATGATTTTTTGTCTATATAATTAATCAGTAACTTGCTTATTTCTGTCGAGAATATAATTAAATATTAAAAATGTGATCTCTCTAATAGCCTAAGCTTTTAGATGAGATGATCACACACTTATATCAGAGCAGACAATTGTTTAGAGATCGAATCTCACCGCCATCCAGATCAAAAAGAATTTTCCGTGCTTAGCCCATGCAAAAAGAATCAGTCCCACACATTAAAGGGCGTGTCGAGAATATAATCATATAATAAAAATATGCTCTTTCTAATAGCATAAAGTTTCTAGATGAAATGATCACACACTTTAAATAATTTCTTCGTTTTTTTTTTAAATCTTCCTATAAACAAAACCCTCAATTATGTGTACAAAATAAAAATTGGTGTCAATGAATAGAGTCACTGATCCACAAATAAAGAAAAATCAGATCCCATGTTAGCTATATTTGTCCTCATCTAATAATAATTGGAAGAAGCAGCCTATATATGGATTTAGACACTTATATTCTTTAATTTATAACTTCTATATTTAGCTAGTTGTTTCTTTAATATCATTTGTAGTATGATCCAATATATATAGTACATATAATATAAATTGTAAGTTGAGCCTTGAAACACAAGACATTTGAAGTGAAAATTAACTAACTAGGAGAACATATATATAGTATAGGTATAGGCCCTCTTGAGATATTTTGTCTGTGGTGCTTGATTTGATTTCCTATATGATAAATAGTTGCATAAAAAAATTATATTTGTATGATGGACATATATCTATTTTTTCTATCAAATGAAATTGACAAAAGAAGCGTGAAACATGAAAAAGGGGAGTAATTTATATGTCCCACTCTTAAAACTCATAGCCATATTGTGAATGAACGGATGCATAAAATGTCTTATAAGAGCATTCCCTTTCGTATGACCTACGTAACTATTAAAGATGAGATGGATGTTTTCAAATTTTATTTATTTATTTTGATTAATTATGATATGGTATTTAATTAATAGATTATTAATCTGACTAATCTAGTTTTACGACGTAAGAAAGGTTGCTGTGGGAGTTCTAGCACTCTTTACCAAATGTGATTCTATATCTAACGATTGAATCTCATACTTCTAGTTAAATAAGGATAAAGAATTTCTACATTGTATCTATAGATGTGATCATCTGATATCTTGAGGGTTAACTAACTCTCGTTAGATCATTAAACATCTAATATCTCGAGGGTTAACTAACTCTCGTTAGATTACTAAACAAGTGTTTAATTTTACAACAATCATAAATTTATCGTAATTACACAAGTAAGTATGATGAGAGTATAGATATGATAAACGCACTTTACTCTTCTATTAATTTTTTATTCAGATATAAAATTGATAATATAAATGAATTCACGCGTGATTTTAATTCTTATCTAACTATATTATAATAATTTTTTCTTTTTCTGCCGCATTACTTTCTATAATTCTAAAGGCATTGACCATCGTAGGCTTGTAGCTCATTGTTCGACGTGTAGGTTTGGTGAGTTCCTTTTTTTATTTTGGCAATTTTCTTTTTTTCCAATTATTATTGTTAATAATAATAATAATAATGTGGGGGTCGTTTTCACAATTATTCCTGCCACAACCCCATTCAAACAAATATAAAAATGAAGAAAAGATAGATGAGTTTAGTTTGTTTACTTGGTCCATGCACTACAAGTAAAATAAAAATATAAGATATATGAATGTGAGTCGTCTAATGGTCATTATCATTCAGGGTATTATTATATTGTATGTCACATTCCAATTTTTCTCTTGGCTTATAAAAATAACAATATTGCCTAAGTGGTCAACTTTTGTAGCGTAAATTCCACTCTTTTTTCTATCCAATTATTTACAACTCCAGCTGGACACCCAGTCATCCACCACGACCAAATTAAAGGAGGGAGGGAACCTTATTATAAAAAATATTATATGAGGGAAGTTGAACTAGTTCTTTCTTCCTTTTTCTTTTAATCTAATCTAAAGAAGAGTTTTTTTCTAAATTTTTTTAATTTTAATGGAAAAGTTTAAGGGGCACAAAATTTAAAAAACTATACAAATATTTTATTAAGATTTAATTTTTTTAAATTTTATATCCAATTAAATTAAAACGCTTGAGTTTGAGACGAAAAAAAATATTTTTTTTATAACAAGTCAGACTAAATTCTAATTCCGGCGAGCAGTTGGCATTATTGGCGCATGATTTAACGGCGGCCACCTAATAAATCAGCTTTCCGCTTCCAGACTAGCACTAGCTTTGTTGGAATATATTGTTCAATCAATGACTTGATTATTGCCTGATTTGAAAAAAAGTTATATGTTCGTTCAAGTTTTCTAAAAATAATGTTGGATGTGTGTTAAATTTTTTGAAATAACATATTATTTAGAATTAAATGTAATAATAATTTTGAAGAGTCTAAATAATATAACAGAAAAGTTAAAGTAATAAATTGCAAAGCGCAAAAATAATAATAATTACAAATTATAGAAATACAATGTTTTGCTTTATTTTCAAGTGTTAAAATAGTGAGGGCAATATTTACTCTTTTATTCTAAATAGAAGATTTTAGGTTTAAACCTTCTAAATGGAATAGTCTATGATCTTTCATGAAAAGAGCTTTTACACTATTCTCCGAATATCAGAATCAAATTTTAAAGTGAATATCAAACATAAAATGAAAATAAAAATAAAAAATTCAAGTAAATAATCCGAATACACCTTGCAATTGTTTAACAACCCTACCCCTACCCAAAAGAATTCCTTTTCCCTTCTCTTTTGTGTTTATTTTCTTCACTTCTATTTGTTTTCAGACATACCGTAGATTCTAATATGGAAAATTTGCTATCAATTATGTTTGTGGTGGAAGCATATTCCTTTTCCTACGAAAAAGCAAATGGAAGTGTATTCCTTGTTATCCTTTTTCTCTTTTTTAAATCGATATGTTTATTCGTTGAAAAATAATATATGTGCGTATCTTCTCAATAAGTTATTACCACTAATCCTTTCCCTCTCCAAAAACACACATTTATAATAGATTGATATCGTTTAATTGGGTCACTATTTTCTAAAAAAAAAAGATAATTTAAAAGACTCAAATTATTTCAAATTTCGTTCTATCACACTTGCTTTTTTTTTTTAAAAAAAAAAAATTTATTATAGTACGTCTACATTTTTATTTTGATACTTTAATTTGATAGAAAAGGAATACAAATTAAAATTGAAGTAAATGAATGAAGTAAAGTTTATAGAAAATTTGCTATAATAAAGTTGTATGGTAATGATTATGTTCTTATTGGAGAAAGCAAAATTGGATTCGGGTCAAGCAAGGTGCATAAGGTAATTGGCGTAAAATTGGAAACAAAATCATCAATTTTAAGATTACTTTTCTTTTCCATTGTCTCTTTTTTTTTTTTAATTTACTTCTTTCTTTTCCTTCTCAAGTAAGCAAAAAGAAGTACTATGATTTGACCTTTTTATTTATTTATTTTAAAAAATTGTATTTATTAGAATATACTCTACCTCTAAGGAAAACAAATCACGTTATTAAAAATTGCAACGAAATGATAAAATCTCTTTTAATATTGATTAAAATTTCAAAAAATTAAATCCTACAAGAAACTTTTTAGATGAACCTTATAGAATATAAATCTAAAGAAATAAAAACCAAAACAAGTAATAAAACACCCATGAGGAAAAAAAGGAAACAAATAATTTTTCGGTAACACATTGATATAGTGCTTAACAATGGAAGTTGATCATAGAGTCATAAAAATACATTATTTCCTTATTTTTAGAAAGGAAATATGACCCTTTCCCCCTCCAAATTGAGATTGGATCAATATATCAAATTAATTTAATACGATAATGATAAAATTTTGAAATAATCTAATCACAAATAATTTCTTCGAGATAACAATAACTACTTATACATTATCTTTCATACAATTTATCAAATAAAAATTTCAAATACTGTATCATATTCAATTACAACAACAAGAAAATGATTTACAAGCACAAAAACGTGTACAACCTAAAAAATATTTATGAAGTGTGAACCCAAGATTAGGTCTAAGTTTAAATGACATCACATATTTACATTGCCACGTTATTTCACATTAGGATTTTTTTATTTATTAATATTTTCCCATTTACAGATTGGCCTTCCACATCGGTGGTCCACACGTGTTGGATTCTTATTCGTCAGAAAACTTTTTAAAATAAAGGTAAGAAAATTTTTTCTGAATATTGAAATTTCAATAATATTTGAAATGAGATTTATTTCCATACAGACAATAAGTAACGCCTAGCTGGAAATCTATAAATACACGGCCTAAATTTAATTGCCAGCACAATTGCTGACGTGGATTCTTCAAACCCTCACTCAATCATTGAGAGAGTTTCTTTTTAGACTCCCAATCCTCCCTTATTTCTCACTCTTCCTGAAAAAGGCTCAGAAAAAAAAAGAAAAAGAATTTTCGTGGGAGAGAAAAAGAAGATTATATACTTTTTGTCAGTTTCTATCAATTTATGCATTCTCTGTGATAAGTAAATTCTTCGTTATCGAATTGGAATTTTCAGAGACTGATTGAGAAGTTGTTTGAGTTTTGTCATGTCTTTCATGGATACTTTTTTTGTTCCTGAAGAAACAAAGGACGAAGAAGGCGAGTGGGAGAAAGAAAGATAATTAGAAGAAAAAAAAATACGATTTCTGCTTCTACTGATCTTCTTCTTCTTCTTCGAGAAAAGTAGAAGTAGAAGGAATCAGATCATCACTAAAAAAAACTTTGTAGTTTTGTATTTTCGTATATTTTTATCTCTGTTTCGATCTCTGCTTCTGCAGGTAATTCTTTTATATTTTTGGTTTTTTTCTTTGTAATTCTTATCATTGAGAAGATAATGACGTTTTTTTTTGTATGTTTTTCAGTTTGACGATTAACGATGTCGACGAGTGTAATCAGTGAGTCGGCGGTAGTGATGAACGCTGCGGAGGGAGGAAAACTAGCGGCACCGACGATCGAGGTGGATTTCGCGAAATGCGATTGTTGTGGATTGACGGAGGAATGTACTCTGGCTTACATAGAGACGATCCGCGAGCGGTATCAAGGAAAATGGATATGCGGACTGTGTGCGGAAGCAGTGAAGGATGAGATGATGCGATGTGAGAGGTTGATTAACGCGGAAGAAGCCTTAACTCGTCATCTCAATTTCTGTAAGAAGTTCAGTTCGTCCACTCCTCCTCCAGATCCGACAATTCACTTGATCGCTGCAATGAGGCAGCTTCTTAGGAGGAGCTTGGAATCTCCTAAATCGCTCAGGTCGATGCCCTGTAGTCCGACGAGGAACAGCACTGAGATGCAGACTAACGTTTTAGTTCGAGCTGAAAGTTGTATTCCTACACTTTCTTTGGTGGTCGATTCTGCTGCTTATCATGCCATGGAAATGGATCCTGATTCCGAATGATTGCCATGGAAATAGATCCTGATTCCGAAGGAAGGTGACGACTTTAGGTTTAATTTCAACTCTCAAATCCCCGCAATGAAAAAAAAAGAAATAAATTAAGTAGAAAAAATAACTCTAATAATGCTTAATTTGCCTTAAAAATGTAAACACAATAGAACTAGAACCGTTTGGCGATCGACCCTGATGAAATGGAATGGAAATCATGTTCATGTGATTGGCGTGTGAATTATGTGTGCTCAACTAATTTTACAATTTTGATTAGCTCCACCTCCACTCTTTATATGCATCTGTAAATATATATTAGATACTCATGTTTTGATTGAAATGCTTCTATTATGATTCTCTTCGTGTTTTTGTACAATTTACGATGTCCATTTTCATAGTTCTATCTTGTGTATTTCGGATATCTGATGGTTAAAGTGAAAAATAAATCTGAAAATAATGTATAGTGAATTGCAAGTTCACGTGTAAGAAGTAGGAACAGTTATGTTACTGTAAGTGTTTCAAATTTAGCTGAAAAAAGTGTGAAGTACGAGTTCCTCCCCAATTAAAGATAAGATGTTTTGAAAGAGGAAGTTTCTGGCTTTTATGGCTTGTGATAGATAACATGGAAACTATAAATTAGGTACCAAGAATCCAAAATTGGGAAAAGGACAATGCTTGTGACTTCCCCTTTGTACGTGATAATACAGAGTTTGAGATTGGGGAGAATGGGCATTGATGAAGTTTATGGGATGTCCAGTAGAAAGTGGTAATATCTGTGGGCCTAAGATATTGTTGTTTCTGTTTGACATGCTAGTTCTAGTGTAAAGGAGAGGGATGGCCATTTGCGTGTTAGTGATGAATATATTGATCAAAGACTTTGTGATAAGGATGTACCACCAAAGATTTGTTAAGATGGACGTCATTCATCTATAGTGTAACTAGTGTTTTCAAGTTCGAGTTTTGGTAATATTAAAAAAATAAGAGGATCATAGAGGTTAATGTAACGGGTAAATTTTTTGCAAAATTTGATATTGTTTGAAACGGAAAATTGATATTTTTCTAGTTTGCCTAAGATTTTGGTGTATTGGTGTAAGATAGTGAGTATCCAATAAACTAGTAGATTTTGAAAATAGTACATTTAAGAGGTTTTCAGAATTTAATTTTTTATTATAAAATCAGCTAATATCTCAAATCAAATATAATTCCAACTTTTACAACTACCAGTTTGATTTTTAAAATATGAACCAAATTTGTTAATACATGTGGTGAAGTTTCCAGAGGACCTTATGTGGACAATATAATCATTTGCATTATTTGATGTAACATATCAAAATGATCGACTAACATGAACCTACTAGTGGTTTACATAAGATTAGGTGATTAGGTAGTTGACTATTAGTGCCAATAATTCAAGTGTTCTGTTTTAGTTATGAGAGATTAGGTTAACAACTCTTCAAATAAAGTAAAACAGCCAAGTAGACTCATAGATTAGGCAACCTGGTCCTGATCATTGAGAACACTAGGTACAGAATAACATTATTTTAATTGAGTTGCAAGGAAGGTACATTATTTAAGTGATTCTGGGGCAATCATAAGCACCTTACAGGATGAATTCAAGAGCGAAACAGGTGTATCTGCACCTGAAACAACAATTGCATTCATTAGAACACGGGAAATTTGAAATGATGCGAGATACTTAATTCATCATATTGTAATGCAATGACTCACCAATTTCACTAGCCAAAATTGATTCCTTGAGCCAATGGTAGTTCACTCCCATAGTTGATTGTACTGCAGTGGTGGGGAATAACACAAGTAGGTCAGCATAAAATGTTATCAGATTTAGACATTGAGCTAAATGAATTATAAGATACTGAATTAAATGAGAAAGGGATGAAATGTCTCTGTAGTTACCAAGTTGAGCGTCTCATATATTGTTTCCAAGAATCACTTCCTGCCTCACGGCCACCACCAGTACCTTTCTCACCTCCAAAAGCACCGCCAATTTCAGCTCCATTTGTTGGGATATTCACATTGACGATGCCACAATCACTTCCTTGAGGTCTGCATCACATTAATCCATGTCAGAACCAGGGTTATTTAATGAAAAGGGAAACTCGTCTAAACCACATTCTCAAGAACATAATAGATTGCTTACCCAATCCACTTAAATATATTTTCTGGGTTTCGGGTGAAGATGGAACTACTTAAACCTTGAGGGACAGAGTTGTTGATTTCAACTGCTTCTTCAAAAGTCTGCAAGCAGAATGTTTAGAATGAAAAACGGAATCAAGAGAAGTTCCACCAAATACGGGAGACTACCACATTGGTCATCTCGAAAATTCAGTGCCTTTGCAAGGGAATACCTTAAACTTCATTACATAAAGAACTGGAGCAAACAATTCTTCCTTCACAATTTCAGCTTTTGAAGAAATTTCAACAATTGTTGGACGCACAAAATTACCCTCAGATTCTACGACTGAGCCACCTGTAAGGATCTTTCCACCCTGCAAAATATTCATTTTAAGAAACAAAGTTCTAATAACACTTCACTTTCTATTGGAAAAGGAAAAAATTCAATTCCAGCTGAGTTGACAAATTATGTCTCCTTTTCTTTTCAAAAATATTATATGACCTGATTACTAGAGATATGCTTAGGGGGGATAAAACTGTGAAACTTTAACAAATCAACTTGTTAGACAAATCTTATCCATGTTGTACAACTGTCCTCACCATCAACATATAACAAGGGGTAGGGCAAGACTAGGAGGAGAGGCAAAATCAATGTCAATTTAGAAATAATTTGGAAATAAAAGTCTCAAGAAACTGGACATACCTGGGACTTGATATTGTGGATTCCCTTCTCGAAGTTTTCCCTAGAAGTACGAGTATGCAATGGCCCAAGTAAGGTTCCTTTTTCTAAAGGATCCCCTATCTTAACTTGCTTGTAAACATCAACTAGTGGTTCAAGTACCTTGTCATATATTGATTCGTGCACAAGCTTCACACAGAAAAGATTTATGAAGAAAAACAGTAATAAATTTTGGAAGTGAAAGCTTTAAGCAGCAAAGTGAACGGACTTAAAACAATTAACACAGTACCAGTCTCCGGCATGTTGTACAGCGCTGACCAGCCGTACCAACAGCAGCAAATAAAACCGAGCGAACAGCAAGTTTAATGTCCGCATCATCCATTATTATAATGGCATTATTTCCACTTAATTCTAGTAGACATTTACCAAATCTCTGACATACTGTTTGCTGAACTGCAAGACCAACCTATTGGCACAAAAGAAATAAACCCACAGAAATTCGTTAGAGCAAGTTTGTATTTCTATCTATATGTACTTTTAACAAAACTAGAAGACAAGCTTTATCAGAGTAATAGAATAATAAATTGATAAGGTTGAGATTTTAGGTTGTATGCACATGTATATGGTTGCTGTCACGTTGGGTGTTTTTCTCAAATCGAACTTATTTGCTTATCCTAGAAAAGAAATGCTTTTATTTTCACTTGCACCCAGAAGGACTGAAAGCCAAACCACTTAGTTTAATTTTGACTAGCAGATTAAACTCAAGACTTGCATATCCATTTAATTTCAAAATTGACTCCATAACATGTCTTTTGAAGTCCGGTTAAGGTTCTTTGATTCAACTAGACAGACAATGTAAAGTCAGGGTAGGAATGTGAAGTAAGCAAAAAAAAAGAGATATTTTTGTACTTAGATCGTGATTTTTGGAGAGACTACATCAAGTTAATCCAACAAATATAGAAAAATTAGAAAAATCAAATTATTACTTTTTAAGATCAAATCAAAGATAGCAACGGAAGCTTCCTAGAGATGAACCAACACACCAGACAGTCTATGTTTTATGCCTAGTGGCGGAGAGATTGGAAAATATTTAAAAGGGTAAATCCAAGTCAAAGTAATAAGCAAATACCGACACAGTATTAGTGGCAATGGAGACCCCTTGATGATAAAAACAGACATACATGTTAGGTTAAGGACAGAAAAGTCACCTTTGAACTCCCAGTGAACGAAACTAGAGGAATTCGTGTGTCCATTGCTATTGCTTGACCAACAGCAGCTCCACCGCAGAAGGCAGTAAAAATTGAACCAGGTAGATTGTTTTTCTCCAATACACTAGCCACAATTTTTGTCATCGCAATTGTTACCAATGGTGTTGTTGGAGCACCTTTCCTGTGAACATGGAATAAAATCCCAAGATTAGAACACCCAAATACTGAACTTGAGTTTTATTTCAAGCATTGAGGTATCAAACATACTCGAAGAGCAAATTTTCTTTTGGAGATTGAGTAGAGAGTTGAGTGATTAGGTATTAGCATAACCCTAAAGAGAATCTGCTCTATCCCTCCCAATTCAGTTGTGCTTACTTAACCTCGTACGGTTAATAAGACAGGAATTGAAACTCTGTTTTGTTTAACTGATTTGGATGCGGAAGAAATTCTGTTTTAGAGCTAGTACAGTAATATAACTTAATTAAAATTTCAGCTGCAACACATGAATGCTTATATTATCAGGTTGGCATGGTTTTAAGGTAAGAGAGATTCAATACTTCTTCTTTGAAAGAGAAACAGTAATTACTTCCAACATAAATCTGCATTGATGATGTTCAAACTATAGTGTGGCAATAATACCCACTCAATTTTAGCTCAGCTATAAGTATATATAAGCTGATAGCTCAATTTATCAATCTGAAAAGCTGCTCAGCCATCTAGCTCAACTATCATTTGGAAAAGCCATTTCAATCATTTCTACTATGGACAAATTCACATTACACCTTCGAAATAAAGTGATGGACTTACCAGACAACACAATTGCCACAGACCAGTGCAATACATGCATTCCATCCTGGATAGAACATGACAAATATATTTAGAACAAAATAAGGTGAATACTTATACTTATCAAGTGTTTACTTGGAAAATCGGGTCAAAGCATTTAAAGCAAAGTGGAAATTGCTTGGTATGTGTAAGCAAAAGTTCTCCAAATAAAACAACAACAACATACCTAGTGAAATCCCACAAGTGAGGTCTGGACATGGTAGAATGTACGCAGACCTTACCACTACTCCATGGAGGTAGAGAGGCTATTTCCGACGGACCCTCGGCTCCAGATACAAACCCCAGAATCTTTCTACTAATTTTCTATTTTAAGACCAAAATACTTTTGTGGAAAGACAGCAACACAAAAAATACAATCTGAACATAGCAAGAGATATACTCCAACATTTGAGGCAAAAAGCAATTAACAAGCACGAATGCATTCAGATAGGAAGAGTTTTGACTTCTTGTGGAAGACACATAGGCATCATGTAAAAGCACAGTTTTATCAGAATAGAGCGAAGTTGTGTACCAACAAAATTATAAATATCAAAGGAAGAGGAGAGAAAAATTCAGGGACTCAATTCTTGAATGATGATAGGTAGTTCTGTTGTATTGGACATTATTCTTGTAAATTGACCATATTCAGCTCAAGGTTTCATGATGATCCATTGGTATGTTACTACTGTCCATAGGAGAGATATCTCATATCAAAAATCTCAATGGCTTACCAAGTACAGCACATGGGAAGTTGAAAGCCGTGATTACACCAACTATCCCGAGCGGATTCCACGTCTGTGCAAAAAAATAACATGGAAAGATCAAAAACTAACATAACCAGGGTTTGAGAAATTCCTAATTTTAGAGCACAAATGTCAGCACACCTCCAACATCATGTGGTTAGGGCCTGTCAACAAATAAATATTGTTAACAAAAGGAAGTTAGGATAAGAAAAATAATCAGAAAATAAACATCTCCAATAACATACGACTGTAAATCTTCTACTCTTAAAGAACACTTGTATCACAATAGTCAGAAAAAGCTAATCATCCTTTCAACCAGGAACTTATCAGATAACCAGAAAGTATTTTAAACTAAAAACAAGAAATTACAATTGCAAAAAAAAAACTGGTTAAAAGTGCAAATTTGGCTATTCTGAAAGCAGCATAGTAAGGAAGCGAACTCACGTTCAGAAGGAATAATGGATCCATTCAGTTGTCGACTCAATCCCACAGCAAAATCACACATATCAATGACTTCCTGCAGATTTAAGCCAAAAAAAAGTGTCCAATTGTAAAGCTGTTGATCAATAATTTTTAGAAACTCTATATCAAAGTGTGACATTACATACTTGAACCTCCCCAATTCCTTCTGGGAGTATCTTTCCCATTTCAAGTGAAACAAGTCGACCAAATTGCTGAAGGTTCGCCCGGAGTGCATCACCTATCTGTCTAACAATCTCTCCTCTTTTTGGTGCAGGAACCTACAACAAAATGCAGATAAATTGATCCCCAAACTAAATGCCACCAATTATGCAACGGGGAAAGATAGATTTATGATTTGAGTGAGTAGCGAGCATACCTGCACCCAAATCTTAGCTGCTTCAGCGCAAGCTGACATGCCTTCCTCATAATCTCGAGCAGAAGCTTCGTAAACTTCGGCAATGATCTGTATAGATTATACAGTTTGAATCATACATAAATTAATTTAATGAAACGAAAGCGATCAGTTTGCCACTTATAATCAGTGAAGATCAACAACCCTACCAAACAAAAAGTTGGGAAAATTAGAGAGGATAAGTGAAATTGAGAAGAAACCTGGTTGCTAGCAGGATTAACAGTGGAAATGACGGGGCCAGTAGCTTTCCAGGTGCCATTAACATAACAACCGAGATTTTGGGGACCAATTCCTAGCTCTTTGAGGAACTCGTACTCTTCCATCGTGAAATTAGTCATGATTTCACACAAAGTTAGACTCAATGAGAATGCTATAGAAGTGGCGATTCAACCCAGTGGATGAAATAGTAGTAGAAGAGACGTAGGGAAAGAGAAGTGTCGAGTCACGGACACGGATGGTGTTGTTGGTATGAGTAGAGACGTTATCTTTCAAATCATATGATAAGTAGAATGAATTAGAGAATGGAATATTTGGTTTTGTGCCCTTAAATTTAAACGCCATTCGTATTATTGATTTCATTTTTTCTGTTTAATATATGTGTGATCCTAATTGAATATGTCTCTGTTTTATTCTGATTTAGTACAAGTCAAGTCTTGAATAAACCCTTTGAAACCTCTTTGTACCTAGTAGTAGTTCTTTTAAATGAGAATGATATTAAGATTAATCTGGGTAAACCTTAATTATTTCACTATCTTCATATTTCTGGATTTATTTTCATTTTTTAGTTTTTAATTTTTACATATGAATTTTCTATTTTTTATATATACAAATACTTAATAAAATAAAGCCCAAAACACCTGGGATATGCATGAATTGAGATGAACCTAGTGATGATAAATAGTAATGTCTATTATCTTATTACTATATTGTCCAAACATTCTTCTTAAATTTCAATATGTACTCTCGTGATGTTAAAAGTTTATTAAAATAGGGAGTCGGAAATTCTTTTACTCTGGGAATTATTATTTCCTATATGTAAATCCAGTTAATAAATATTTTTAAATAAAAAATCAGTAATTCAATTTTTTATAACAATATTTATTAAATTAATCTTAAGTGATTTTTCATTATTTTGCCTTTGCAAAATCTCATCGCAAACTATTATATAATCAGAAATGTTTAATGGTTAAAAGACTCGCGTAAGGAATATACACATGCCGCAATGACAAATAAAATAATTTCGTTATTGCACTGCATAATTTGACACCTGCTCTCGTCCCTAGTTTATGGCTAAATCCTATTGGTTCATGATTGTGGTCATCAGTTTCCTTTGCTTCCAATTTGGTGCTTCAAAACCACTCAACAACACAAGAGAAAATAAATCTAACTTTCTGCGATCGGTAGTAAACGACTTTCATCTTCGATCGAAAATTTCAAATATTAGCTCAAAAAGTGAAGTTATATTTAATAGAAAAATGTTTTATCATTTCAAAGTGAAATTTTCAAGCATAAATCAAATTAATTATTGAACTATATTTGATATTTATATCAAATCAATAAATATATAACAATATATATATATATATTTATATATATATATATATATATATATATATCACTAAATATAAACTAATTAATGTAGTTTTTAATTCATCACATACTGAGTGAAATTTCACATGGTTATTAGAATGTCCAATTTATTAGAAAAAAATATAACGTATATACAAGTAAAACGAAATAAGATGTGCTTACATATTTTGAACTCCTTTAATATAACAGGTTGTTGTAGCCTAGTGATTTTAAGAGTCTAGAATAAGCTAAAAAAAAGTTAACAATTTTATTATTGGTGAAATTTCTTACTCCGCCACTAATTATTCCACTAACGAGAGTCAATTAGGATGATAATCACAAATAGCTTTTGAGTAGTGAAATAGCTAGCAGAAGCATCATTGGCATGATTCACGACACTCCAATTCCAATATGTAAAATACTCCTATAATGTGGGTTAATACCTAATGCCTATCAGATATGTAAATATTCTTGTTTATAATAAAAAAAGGAAATTACGTAATATTTAAAAAAAAAAAGAAAAATTAGAGAATATAAAATTTATAATTGTGTATTTAAGTTATTTTTCCTATAATAAATATCAGAAATGGGCCCAAAACTTGCATGGTTATTTGGGCATTGCCAAAAGGAGTGAAAATAAACCAACAACTATCTATAACGTGGCACAATAAAGCCTTCTCTTTATCTTCCTCTTAGTCAACTCATTGGCAATTTCAGAGGGTCTTAAAACTTTCATAGTCCACGTGTCCATATACCACAAGCCTCACCATCATTGGTTCTCCTCTATTCACCGATTCTTTCTCTCAACACTCTCCCAATATCTTATATTCTTATGATCGTGCTGCCCGCCTTACATCCGGGCAGGCTGACCAGCTCAGCCGCGTTCCGGGTCTGGTTTATGACATTGAGTCCAGTGATTACATAGGTTTCCTATGTGCCATTCGTTATGGCCCCTCCAGAATCTCACCATTCACGAAAGATACTTCTTCAGTGAACATAGTTTTGCTATTTGAATTATCCATCATTCTCAGTTGTTTTCATGAGTGAGACGGCTTAGGACAAGGAGCGTCCGGAGTCTCTTTCACAAAGAGAAATTTATATCATGTTTACACCGATCGGATTTCAAAACTTGTGAGGAATGCAAATGTTGTGTATAAGGTAAAGGTAAATGCACCTTCATCCGTGGAGGTGAAAGTGACTCCGAGTAAGCTCAATTTCAGTGAGGAAAAATATAGTTTGACATATGAGATCAGTTTTAGATCGGAGAGAGTGAAGGATCTTGAATCAACATTGAGTGGTCTCATGGAATTCACAGTGTGAGGAGTCCAATTGCACTGCGTTGGCTATCCTCCTCTGCTGATGCTTAGCTGTGCAACAGATTCGTGATGCTTGACTCAAATGTTACATAAGTTATAAGACATAAATATAGAATAATGAATAAAATCAAGAGTTGGTGGTTATATAAGTTGCTAAAAATTAATGACCATTTTCTTTCACGATTGATGAGAGTAAAGAGGTACAAATATTATGTCCATCAATAGACATAACATGATATATAATGTGATATTTTTATCAATATTAAAATATCACACCAACACTATTGAAATACTTGGCTTTACGGTATCAAACACGTAAATACAGGCAACATCAAACAAATGACAAAAGATACCGTAAACAAATTTAGAGAAACAAGAAAAAAAAATACAATAATTAGCATCAGAGTTAAATAACACTGGCTGCCAGAATGCTAATGGTTATATATGGTTGATGGTATTTAACCAAACAATATATGTAAGTTTGACTTTCAGTAATGCGAATAGCAGAATCACACAACATGTGAGATTTATGTTTTGACTCATATATTTATGTTTTAATTTGTCGCTTGTTTGGATCTCATTCAACAAAACATTGTTTGTGAATTTTCATTGTACGTACCTATAAATTTGACAAAGAAATTCATTTCTCTCTTAAAAGTATGGTATTTTTGAAATCATAAACATGAGAAAAGTGCTTTCGAGTCCCTCAATCAGTCGTGATAGTAATAAGAAAGAAGATATATGTGTGTTTGTTGGCAATAAGAGTGGGGAGGTTGGGAGAAGGGAAGGTGAATGCGAATTAAGAAAAAAAGATAAGATGATTTTACAAACAGATATGCTGTGTGTACCACAAATAGAAATAAAAGGTTGTTTTGTAAGCTTTCAATTGAAACAAAATATTTTATTTTATTATTTATATATATTATATTGACTCGTGTTGGAGATTATTTATCTATATACCTCAATCAAATAGTATCATATCTCTTTATCCTCAAATCAAATAATATCGTATCTTAGAGGAGATAGTTTCTTGTTTTGCTCTTCCATCTCTATATGATCTCCTTATAAATATGTTAGTTAAAGAAACAGAATTATTGGAACATAAAAGTAGTTCTACAAACATAATTATTCCAACAAAAAAGTAATAGAATACGAATACTTATAAGACAGTAATGGCTGGTTCGGACCAAAATAGCGTTAAGAAAAGTAAAAGTCATGCCAATTCCACATCCATATTCAGTCAGGCACGCCGCAAAATGTCATTCCGACGGAAGAAGTTATCGGTAGTCCAGCAGGAAGCCGGAGGGAAGAAGAAATTCTTGATTTCCCGACGAGATGGATTGAAGGGGAAGACATTGCACTATTTGAGTATGAAAAAAATAAAAGAATGTTACTGGTTGGCGGTAAATGACATATTGGAAGCAAGTGATACATTCGATCAACGTCTTGTATCAAATACCTCTTTTGCTATTCCCATGATGGGCCTTCCCTTTGCTACTTTTCCAAATCAGCGTACAATTTAAAAAGCAACTCCATTTGTGAAATTATTCTATTGTTTATTAATTATTTTCAGTTTTTATTGAAATTAATTAAAATGTTTTTATTTAACTTGGTTCAAGAAAAATGAATTATATATATCGTTGTTTATTTATTATTTATTGTAATGCCACATGATGAATTATATAAGGAGTTAAAACTAAAGCTCAAATTATGTTTTAACCAAGCGGCGTCAAATGTCATTTCATTAATTCCAAGCTAAGTTCAAAAGCAGGGTGACAAAAGAAAGAGACGACCAGAAGGAAACAGTCTTTTTTTCATCATCGGCTCGGATTGAGTATTAATTACTTCGGTTAGATCATATTTACATATGCGAGGCTACTAAAGACGGAGGTGGAGTCAGAATTTTCTGTAAGAGGATTCAAAATTCAAAGAAATAGACACATAAAATAGCTGAAGGAAATTCGACATCCATTAAATATAACTAAAAACTTATTTTATTCATATAAAATAATATAATTTTTGGTTGAAAGGATGAACCCGCTAAAGCTCATAAAGAGTTAAAAATATTTTGTTGAGGACATTTTTATTTTTATTTTTAGTACTCAAAATCAAAACCTCTGGTTATATATTGAGTTGTATACCGGCTATGTAAATATTGAATGATCTTGGACAATATTTATTTCATGAGCATTATGGCAAAAATAATATTTAGCGGTATTTAATTAATGACAATAGTTCTGTCGCTAAATATATTTTTTAGATATAATTAAGGAAAAATTAGTAAACTAGTCAAAATAAATAACATATTTAGTAAAAATATCCATACTTTATAAATATTAGCAATAATGTCAAAAATGTCATTATTTTAAAAAATTTATGTGTCCCAATTTTCTTCCTATTTTATCTCTCTTTTTCAATTAATTCTATATATCTTTTTTTTTAAAAGAAAAATTATTCTCTCTCATATTTATCTTTTCAAATTGTTAATTCTCTCTCCCATTTAATTTTTTTCTCTCTCTCATGGTTATCTTTTCTGATTTTCCTCCAACATTCAAGTTGCAAATATTTTTTTGCCATATATTTTGGTTGTTTTTTTAATCCAAAATTGAATCAACAAGAATCCCTTTGATTAAGGTATCTCTAATCTTTATCCTATTTTCAGATTTCTTTTCTAATTTTATTTTTGTTTAAATATTAAAAAAATGTTGTTTGTATTTTTCAATTTCCGTTATGATTTACTCTCCAATGGCTGAATCCAAGAGGCTTACTAGAGGTATTCATCTTAATCAACCAATTTCTGGTGATTTTTCATCCTTTAATTTATTTATTA
Organism: Solanum lycopersicum; assembly: GCF_036512215.1. Lineage (NCBI taxonomy): Eukaryota > Viridiplantae > Streptophyta > Magnoliopsida > Solanales > Solanaceae > Solanum > Solanum lycopersicum. The sequence continues at coordinate 67,025,303 of NC_090802.1, forward strand.
CTTAACAAATAGTGTATAATGTATGATCCGCTGCTAAAATAAGGAAAGAAAGAGGGTAAGAACATTTACAAGACTCATTGGTGTGCAAAACCTTCTTCAAATTTAGAACGCAAATGTAGAATCTTTGTCTACTCGTGAGGATCTTGAAAAAGACGACGAAGATCGCGAACAATTTTCTATTGGTTTGTTTTGTATTTATTGTTCTTTTTTAGAATTTGGTATGCTTTCTTAATTTGTATTCAAATCACTATGTATACTATCAATATTTGTATTTATTAAAAATTTCATGTTGCATGGTTTATGAATCTTGTATTTGTCCATAATTTGTATTCATCCATGTCAACTAGTTATGTATTTTATTTATAAGAAGAACAACTTTCTATTAGTTTATTTGTATTCGAATACAAATACAAATAATAGACATATTGGAATGAATACGACTTTGAAAAGGAAACAAGATCTTGAAAAGAAAAATAAATACACAGTGAAAAATATATACAAATACAAATGTATTTCTTAAATAACTATATTTTATTTGACATACATATTGGAATGAATACAAACTAATAAAGGTATGTCAACTGAATTTGACATTTTTTTCTAATTTGTATTTATTCTAAAGGTATGTCAACTAGTTATGTATTTTATTTAAGAATGAGTACACCAAATATTCAATTATTTCTTTCAATTTTATATTTCATTCACTTTTTCATCATACTAATTTTTTGTATTTTAAATATTATTATATAAAATTCTAAATAAAAACTAGAATAAATAAAAATACAAATAAAATACATATTGAAATGAATACATATAGGATTTTTGAAGAAAAAAATAACTATATAGGGAAAGAATATATGAAAATACAAATATATTTTTTAAATGACTATATAGATAAATTCGGCATACCTATTGGAATGAATACAAACTAATAAAAAACTATAATAAATATAAATAGAATATATTGTGGAATGAATATAATTTTAAAAAGGTAAAAATTCTGGAGAAAAAAAAACAAAATTTAAATTTTATTTGAAAATGTAACTGATGAGAAAATTAAGGATGCTTGCCTTTTTTTGAAATATTCCCCCCTTAATTTTCTCTTATTAAATAATTATATTCTTTAAATAAAAATAAATAATAAAAACATACATAACAAACTAAAATGACATTTTTACTAAATATTGAAGTTGTTGCTAATGAGTCCTCTTAAATGCTAAAATATTGACATTTTGAAAAATTTCCCTATAATTAATGCTCTTTATAAATGTTCCTAAAACTTATGTGAGCGCGCACCCCTAAATATAAATATTTTGGTATTAAATATAAATAAGGATTAATCATGAAAATTCCATTTTTTAATTTACTTATTGTCATTATCCCCTATAAGTTTTACAAATTTTCAAAATCTCTCATTTGCACATCACATTAATGTATTTCGCGCATCACGTTAATGTATCTTGCGCATAACATTAATGTATCTCGCACATCATATTAGTGTATCATGTATAAATATACCTCGCGCATCAGATTAGTATATCTCACATATCAGATTAGTGTATCTCGCTCATCAAATTAATGTATCTCACGTATCATATTAGTGTATCATGCGTAAAGTATACCTCGCACATCATATTAATGTATCTCGTGCATCAGATTAATATATCTTGCGCATCAAATTCTACCTTAAAAGTATGTGATTTCTGTAATTTGCCTAATAATATTTTCTAATTATGTGCCAAATATAAAAGAAAAAATAAGTTACATTTTCGGACAAAGAGAAGAAGAAAATATTCAAGGATGTGTTTTAATTTGCTTCGACCGACGATATCTATTCTTCCTACTTTAGATACTATTTTACCACCCCTAACATAGTTCTTATATTTATTCAAACATTTTATCCTCGGGATAATTTTTTAAAAAGTTAAATTGGAGCTATATAAATAAGTTGTAAAGTTAGCTAATTAAGACTTATTCGAGTCCATGGACTATGGAGCCTAACGACCTAACAAGAGGGCTACCTTTTGCGTTAATTTAAAAGTTAATACCCAAAAATTCTTATTGATAAAAGTAATTAATTACTCTAAAAAGGAATATTTATCTCATTTTAATTGGTTTTATTCATCTCATAAATAGTCATGTTCTGCACTTACTTTTTAGTGTGACTCAACCATAGATAATTTAATGCAAATATTATTTAGTACTGTCAACAAATAATATATCATCTTGTGTTTGAGATTATTTCATATCTTGTATGATTCTCCCCGTCCTCAAACCAAATCATTTGTTAGGTATTTTGCGTAATGGAGCTCATGTATTCTAACTCACATGATCTCCTTTTATATATGTATATATATATGTTAGTTCAACAAACAGAATTATTGGAACAAAAAAAGTAGTCTAGTACTAATACTTACTATAACACAATAATGACTTATTCGGACGAAAATAGCCTCAATAAAAGTAAAAGCAATGTCAATTTCAAATCCATATTCAGTCAGACTCGCCGCAAACTGTCGTTCCGAAGGAAGAAGTTACCGGTAGAAGCTGGAGGGAAGAAGCAGCGGCGGAAATTCTCTCCGGTGAAGATTTCCCGGCGAGAGGGATTGAAGGGGCAGAAATTTGAGTACTTAGGTATGAAAAAAATAAAAGAATGTTATTGGTTGGCAGTAAACAATATATTGGAAGGAAATGATGCATTGGAGCAACGACTTGTAGTAGATACCTCTTTTGCTATTCCAATGATGGCTCTTACTTTCACTAATCATCGTGCTATTTCAAATCTAGTCTGAAAAATCTAAGACTTTATTGTTTATTTGTTATTTATGATTTTTTTTTTTATATTCAGTAAGATGTTTTTCTTTTATTTGGTTAAAATATTAATTATAATATCATTATTTATTTACTTTTGTAGTGCCACTTGATGAATTATGTGCACTCTTTATGAGATCATACATGCAAATACTTGAACTATATAGTTTTTTTCTTTTTATTTATTGGGGAACTACCAACATCAACAGAGACGAATGGTCAAAGATGTATAGTAGTTTCAAAAGTTAAAACTAACCTCAAATCATATTTTAACCAAGCTGCGTCAAGAGTCATGTTAGAGAGATTTTATGAGCCAAATATGGGTGGCGATCAGATTCGATAATGTGGGATTGGTGAAATTCGATCTCAAGACTTTTGTCTGCTCTGATACCATGTTGAAGTGTGTGATCATCTCATTTAAAAGCTTAAGCGTTATAGAGATCACACTTTTATTATTTAATTATATCCTTAATAAGAAGTTGTATGACATGTTTTTTTTTTTCATTACTAGCTTGGGTATCACGTGAGGCTCATAAACTTCTTCATTTTTAGTATTTTAATTCAAAAATGTATGATCATATATATTGAGTTTTCAATTCAAACCAACTATGTATAACGTTGATTGATACTTCATATGTATATGATGATCATATATGATCTTAGACAATCTTCATTTTATTAGAGATATTTTGAATTCGACCTAATATTAGTTTATTTCTTATCATAATATCAATCTATTAGCTAGAGTAAGACTCCTTCCTATTATTAGTTTATTCGATGTTAGACTCCTAAATTAAATTATTAGCAATTCAATTAGCAGCTCTAGGCGTGCAAGGTGTTAAGTTTCTACATCAACAATATATTAGAGGAATGTAATGATTTCTTTATATTTATTCTCACCTTATGAGTTAATTTTTAATGCTGATTTAAATATAATATTATTAATTAAATTTTAATTTTAACCAAATAATGAGAAAATTATTATGATAAAAAAAATTCCATGTAACCTTAAGCAAACAAGCTTTACTTACATTATTCAACCTGTAGTTTGTAACTCTCTGTGGAAATATACAGATGTCATAGTACTTTTAAGTTTTAGCATGAAAAATAATTCTTCAACTGAAATTCAATTTGTAAATTTTTAAAGATAAATTTGAAAGACAATGCTTTTGGGCCGATAATTTAGGTGATATTTTAAGAACATGTTTTCCGAAGTTAGTTTATAAAATTTAATAAATAAAATTATTTTAATTCCTAGACCAAGCTAAGCACTCTTTCATCCCATTATTTAATTAGATTATCTTTGATTCTTGGTATTGGTCCTTTTCAAGTAAGGAATAACATTATCCGAAAAAATCTACTAGTTTAATTAAAAATGAATTCTTCGTTGTACCGATTCTTTTTAAATTTAGGGATATTTTTTGATACGGAGGATAACTATTATTTTAATCAGGAGAATATAAATAAATTATGAGGAAAATACATAATCATTGCCAAATTATTTTTCATTTTCTGTGACAACTTGACCAAGTGTGTTGAGTTTCTTGTTAAGATTCATAAATAATTTGAGTGTAAAAATGTGATTCAAACAGTATATTTGGATAAAATATGTATTTTGTAACCCTTATGTAATAATACAACCCCTATATTTATTTTTTCTTGGATAAGCGGAATGTTTGTTTAAAGTAGTTGGGAAGAAGGACCTTAGGGATTATTTGGCTTAGAAAAAATTATGAGTAGATTAATAATATTGAAATTGTTTATACATAGTATAATATTATCATTGATGTGAGGGATTATTGTAATTGACAGTTAATACCTAAAACCATAAACTAATTAATATACTACTCTAAAAGGGAATATTTATCTCTAACTTATTACTTTATTATATATTTCATTTTAATTGGTCTTCTTCACCTCACCAAATCAATTTTCATGTTCTCCACTTGTGACTCTATCATCCGATCCGATGTATACTAAAGACTTTTATTAAGTGATAAATATATAGATTATTCCATGTTGTATTATATATATAATTTAATATTAACTTGTGTTGAGATTATATATTAATATATGTCAATCAAATAATATTCATATCTTGTAGGAGATAATTATAAATGTAAATATTATTAATGGAGCTCATGTATTCAACTCATATGATCTCCTTATATAAATACGTTAGTTCGACAAACATAATTATTGGAACAAAAAGTAGTAGCAATACTTATAACAGAATAATGGCTAATTTGGATCAAAATAGCGTGAAGAAAAGTAATTCCACATCCATACTCAGTCAGGCCCGCCGGAAAATGTCATTCAGACGGAAGAAGTTACCGGTAGAAGGTGGAAGGAAGAAGCAGCGGCGGAAATTCTCTCCGATGAAGATTTTCCGACTAGATGGTTTGAAGGGACATAAGTTAGGGATGAATAAAATAAAAGAATTTTACTGGTCAGCGGTAAATGACATATTGGAACGAAAAGGAGAAGATTCATTCCAGCGACAGCTTGCAACGGAGACCTCTTTTGCTATTCCCATGATGGGCTTTTCCTTCGCTTTGCTTTCACCAAATCCTCGTGCTATTTGAAACTTTATTAATTAACTAATGGTCTCTCTTTCATTTGCTTTAACAAAAATATGAATTATTTGTTCTCTTTAATCAAATCATATATATATATACTTAGAGTCGTTAATATGGACTAGACTTGTTGGGTCGGCCTGACCTAACCTAACCTACGATTTAATAGGGTTCGACTACGATTTTTGGAGCCCATTTGAGAAAAAAGACTTTTTAGCTCGGCCTAAATAAGCCTGCTGATTTGTGAGGCTTGAGAAATATCGATAGGGTCGACAGTGGGGCCATAAAAGTTAATTAAAAAATATAATATTATATTAAATTTTAAAATTAAAGAGACTCCAAACTCCAAACAATTAGGTTAATATTTCTATTTTGATATTTATACTTTTATTTGAAAAATATTTAATAAATATTACAAAGATAATTTTATTTATTGATTTGATTAAAAAGTAGTAACATTAACATTATTTTGTCGATATTTATGATAATATTTTTAAATTATAATTTATAATTTAACTAATATAATTTTTTAAAAAGTGATCTGGCCCGCAAGCCTGTACCCACGTACTTGTGGGTTGGATCAGCCGTTTTCCGGCCTACACAAAATATGGGCTAGTCCAGCCTAACCCGTAAAATATCGAAGTCTGAATAGATTAGCTCGAATTGGATGGGCTAGCCCATATTGACAGCTCTATATATAGTTGAACTAATTTTTTCTTTCTTTTATTTATTGGGTATTTATTCAATTCAAGCACTACCAAAATCATCGAGAGTCAAAGAGCTACCTTCTTGGTATGAGATAGTTGAAAAAATAAAAACTGAACTTCAAATAATATTTTAACCAAGCCACGTCATTACGTTGTATTTTCATCAATTTGAGTATTCAGTGTTCCGATTAGTTTGTATTTACAGCAAGCAAGGCTATAAAGAGCTATGAAGCCTTGCTTCTCAGGAACTTTATTATTTTTTAAAAGATCTCTGATTATATATATATATATATATATATATATATATATATTGAATTTCTAATCCATATATCAACAATGTAAAATATTGATTGATACTTGATCCTAGCTAAATAAGTGGTATGGTTAATAAATAGGCTAATTAAGACTTAATAGAGTCTATGGAGCCTACGGCCTAAGAGGAGGCAAGAAGTCTACCTTTTCCGTCCATTAATAGTTTTAAATATGCCTAGAAATCAAAATTAAAATCAAAGTCCTACTCTAATGGAGAAGTAATTACAAACAAATCGTGGGAAAAAAGTAGACGCGACCACTTGATCTAATTTAATAAAAATTGCCATGGGCCAAAGTTTTTTAAAGTGTACATTCTCTATCTTTTTAGCGTAACTCAAAGTATTGACTAATAAATGGAAAATGAAGGTGCTAAGCAAGTCTCACTTGTTATCTTTAAATAATTTAATTCCTTCATCGTATGTTTTTATTTTACATTTTATTATAATAATATAATAACATATCTAATATAATAAACACAATGAAAACAAATAGACAGAGGTTCTTTCGATTGACACTCAACTTAGATAAAGTCTAACTAATCATGTTAAAAAAGGGACCGACACTCGAATAAAGTCTAAGTAACTGTTTTAAAAAACGGATATAGTAACTATGGGTACATAAGAAATGTATTGAATCGATTCTTTTTAATGAATAGATCCGATCGTAACGTGTGTGTATATATATATAGATATATATAAAAGTGACTACACACTAATAAAATTTTTTAGTGTATAATTTAATGTAAATATTGGTTAGTACCATCAACAAAATATATATAACATCATCTAAAGGCAGAGCCATGATTAGTAGCTTGGGATTCTTAATCAATTTATTTGGAGTTTTACAAGTTAATGTACATAATTCTTTTAAATTTTTTAATGCGGATTTACGAAAAAACTAATGAGTTCGTTCGAACCTTTGGAGAATTGTGTTGGATTGTTTTTTTATATATCCCAATCAAATATAATAATATGGTATCTTATATGCGATAATTTCATGATTCTCCGTATCCTCAAACCAAATCACTTATTAGTAATAGGGCATTATGCGTCTCACGTTCAACTCTTCGCTACTCATATGATTTCCTTATAAATATGTCAGTTCAATAAACAAAATTATTCGAACATAAAAGAAGTAAAACTCGTAAGACAGTAATGGCTTGTTCGGACCAAAATAGCGTCAAGAAAAGTAAAAGTCATGCCAATTCCACATCCATATTCAGTCAGGCACGCCGCAAAATGTCATTCCGACGGAAGAAGTTATCGGTAGTCCAGCAGGAAGCCGGAGGGAAGAAGAAATTCTTGATTTCCCGACGAGATGGATTGAAGGGGAAGAATTTGCACTACTTGAGTATGAAGAAAATAAAAGAATGTTACTGGTTGGCGGTAAATGACATATTGGAAGCAAGTGATACATTCGATCAACGTCTTGTATCAAATACCTCTTTTGCTCTTCCCATGATGGGACTTCCCTTTGCTACTTTTCCAAATCGTCTTGGTATTTAAATGCTTAGCTGAAAATATTATTTATTTTATTTCTTCCTTACGTACTATTCTCTTCCGACTTTATTTGCGGGATTACAATATTGTTTATTTGTTATTTCTGGTTTTCGCTGAAATCAATTGACATGTTTAACTTTGATTTGCTTTAATATATATATAAATTCATATTGTAGAGCCAGTTCAATTGTTTGCAATCTTCATGCACAAACGTACTTGAACTACTTTTTTTCTTTTATATATTGAAAATATATCCACCCCAATTACCTGTACGAACATCAAGGATGGTCAAACTGCCACCTTGGTCTCTCTTGATGCATGTGAGATAGTTTAAATCGTACTAATTAAAGTTTAATTAAATATAAAAAGATTATGATATAATTATATAATTCGATGAAATGTCACTATTACAATCACCAATTTGAAATGATCCTCGCAATTTATCAAGACTTGATGTGATGGTAGTGACTGAACTGCTTTTTTTTTAATCAGAGGTCTAACAAAGTTCTGGGTATGAAAAAGTTTTGGTAGGAAGCATTTCCTTTGGAATGAGGCAGTACACCATGTAAATACCAAAAAAAAAAGAAAAAAGAAAGATAAGCACGCCCAATTGAATATGAATTATTAAGTATAAAATGTGTTAAAGCATTAAATTGAACAAGGGAACAAGTAGACACCACAAGAATTAACAATCAATCTTGAGAAAATGTGCGATCACAATTTAATAAATCTAGAAGACCAACATATGGTAACATGTTAAGAGGAAAAACTGATAACAGGGCAGAAATTTTCACCGATTACTTTTATTTTTTGGGACAATAATTAAATCTTACTATTTGAAGTATTCAACTATAACAATCAAATGGGCAGGCAATTACAGTCAGATAGGAGGCAAGAATATAATATCAGAAAAGCTAATGTCATTCTTTATATTTTTCTTGTAATTTATGATTTTTTTCTAAAAAATATTAATGGTATATGAATAACAAAATAAAAATCTTATGAGAAATCATTCGATCATAATCTAAGAATTTATAGTTATTATAAATGTTAGACGACAATGTAGACATTAAAATTTTGTGAGACTCTACAAGATGTGTTCAATTCGAGTTGGGACTCTACAAATTGTGTTCAACTCAAACTAGGATTTTTGGAGGCTACTCAACCCTAAACCCTAGTTTATGCCTATATAAAGGATACTAAATTCCCTTAAAAGCATTTTGGAAATTCCATAAAGAGATCAAGATCTCAAATACTCTACAAATTGATGGATTATTCACATAGAGAGGTCAAATCTAAATCATCCTAGTTCGAGAAATACGCCACTAACAGCTCTCGAATCATGAATAAATCCTAAGAGAATAGAATCAAGGGATTAACAGAATTGTACCCGCTATCTTAATCAATAAAATTACGTTTCTTCATATTTTAGTTGTATGGTTTGTTTATCTTCCATATGTTTAAAATTTGTTGTAAACAGACAGTTATTTACTTACTTTGTAAGGTTATGAAAAATATATGAACAAATATAAGATACCTACATTTGAAAGTTTTTTTATTTTTACAATTTCATAAAAAATTAATTACCATCACTAAACAAATATGATCAACTTAAAGTTTAGTAACTAAAATATTTAATGACTAGACCATGTACTAAAATCACAAAACAAATATGATCAACTTTGAAATTTAATTACTAGACCAAGTACTTTCATCCCATTAATTAATTAGATTCTCTCGGTATTAGCCTTTTCAAGTAGAATGTGTTAGATAGGGACGGTAGATAACACTATCAGGAAAAATCGCATTAATTAATTAGATTCTCTTGATACTATTTCTGTAGAAATAGAAATTAGGTCGATTGCATAGATTCTTAATTTAGATATCGTAGAAATAGAAATTAGGCCGATCGCATAGATCTTTAATTTAAATAAAATCATGATAAATAATCTTTATATTATATAATCTAATGTAAATATTATTTCATATCAATAATAAAATATAATATTATCTAGTGTTAGGATTATCTCAATCAAATAATATCGTATCCACTTGTTAGTTGAGCAGAAGTAATTGGGATAATGGAGCTCATGTATTCAACTCTCTATATCATGACCATCGACCTCCTTAATCCTTCCTTATATATACCTTATTTCAGCAAACGGAATTATTCGAACAAAAAAAAGTAGTGATATTTATAACACAATAAATAATGGCTAATTCGAACCAAAATAGCGTTAACAAAAGTAAGAGTCATGCCAATTCCACATCCATATTCAGTCAGGCTCGCCGCAAAATATCATTCCGGCGGAAGAAGTTCTCGGTAGTCCAGCCAGAAGTCGGAGGGAAGAAGAAATTTTCGATTTCCCGAGGAGATGGATTGAAGGGGAAGAAATTTCGGTATTTGAGTATAAAGAAAATAAAAGAATTTTATTGGTTAGCGGTAAATGACATATTGAAAGGAAGTGATACATTCGAGCAACGACGATTGGTAGTAGATACCTCTTTTGCTATTCCCATGGCCATGATGAGCCTCCCTTTCACTACTTTTCCTAATCAGCGTCCTATTTAAAACTCAAGCTTGAAATTTTATTTATTTTATTTCAAATTACGTATAAATTATCATATTGCATTCACCAATTACATTGTTATTTATTTATGATTTTTGTTGAAATCAATGAAGATGTTTTTTATAATTTATTTATGATAGTGGATGAATAATTTGCAATCTTTATCGAGTTAAATATACAAGCTAGGTTATAGAGAATGTCACATTGCCTTATTTATATTTAGCTTTGTTATATATATATATATGATAAGGATCAAATTGCTGAAGGACATAAGTTGTAGATACCACCAAGAAATAATAATCAATCTTAATAATTAGGTAACAATTATCTGATTAATCCACAACACCTACTTAATTATGGTACATGTATGTAGAGAGAAAATTGACAAGAGATTGCAGAAATGTTCACCATTTATCCCTTTTTTTACAATAATTTAGTAAATCACTTTTTTTTCTTTCTTTTCTATCTACTACTATATTAGAAAAGTGAGTACATATATATATGTATTATTACGCATTGTATCATACATAATCTATGTAAATATTATTTAATATCATCAACTAAATAAGTATCTTACGGGATTTGACTTCTATCTATTATACTTTCTCTTCATTTTCCTCATGTACATGTTTAGATAAGTAACACTTATCTAATATAACTTTTAAAGGTTAAAATGAGATTAATTTAACAACCATCTTAAATATAATTAGATATTAAATTGAAAACCATTCTTTAATTCTTGTATGAAATATCTATTTCCCACAATTTTTAATACGCGTTAATTTCAAACAGACAGAAAATTCAAATTTTATTTGATATGTTAAATTTTTTAAAACAAAATTTAATAACATCCAATTAATATTACAATCACAGTACTTCCCTCAGTTTTTCCCAAAATATTCTCCATCTTTGTTTGATCAAATTAAATGAAAGAGAATTAATCAAAATACTATGAAAAGTAATATTAATACTCTAATTAACTTGCTTTTCATACATCAATTAAAAATTTGAACTATTATTTCACCACTAGTGTTACACTGTTACCCCCTCATATGTTCCTTAATTCAATTTTCAGACTATAATTTTTAAATCAATTTTCTAAACGATCACAAAATGATTTTCTTATTTATACGGATTTAAGGAGAGTAGAGGGGAGGGGAGGGGTAGGGATGTTAACCGATTAAATTTACAAATTGAAACCAATAAATATGTGGGAAGATTGATATTAGATGCTCTAATTAAGGAGTAGCTTTAGTTATAGTAATTAAAATGCTTGTTAAATTATTTAAAAAGAGTTTTAGTTAACAAAATAGGAGGAGGCTCCTCTCCATTACTTTTTCTTTTCATATTTTAAAAATAGATTTTTTATTATTATAATAACATTTTCAATGAAATGACACAAAGAAGGTCTGATAAAATATACGTAAACCTTACCGCTATTTCATAACGATAAAAATAAGTTATTTGCAAATACTTATTTGATCCCTTGGTAACTCAAATCCACGACATTGCTATTCTGATCAAGTTTGAAATTTGCGACTCTTTTCTGGAAATGTACTGAGGTCCAACTTTCAAGTATTTTTAGCATGAATATTATTTCTTTATTTTAGGTGATATTTTGAAAACATGTTTTTCGAAGTTAGAACTTTTTATTTTAGAAAATTTTTAATATATTTGGTCAGAAAATTTGACTAGAATTTAACTAAAAATTTAAAAAAAATTATGCTTTTTTTTATTTTTAAAATAAATTGATATTCTTTTAATTTTTAATAAAAAATTATAAAAATTAAAATATTCAAAAGATAAAATAACATTGATAAAATACAAACAAACAAACATTTTTCCATTTAATGCTTCAATTGCTAGACCAAGCACTTTCATCCCGTCAATTAATTAGATTCTCTTGGTATTGGTCATTTTCAAGTTATGGATGGTAACAATATTCTTAAAATATTTTTGAAGTTTGTGTTAGGTAAGTAAAAAAGTATTGTAATTCTTCTTTTTTAAAAATTAAAATTCTTTAAAATTAAGAAAAATGACATTTGATCTCATTATAAAATTAGAAAAAATCAAGTTACATAAATGGCGTGTTATTCTCATTGCCACACCAACCTCGCACTTTACTCCACGCCCTCACTCACATATACAAATAATTTGGTATAATATTTTTTGTTTATGCGCCCTTATGCATAAAATATGATAATAATAATAACAGACTAATATCTTTCCCTAGGAAAATTTAGCTAACTAGTCAAAAATATTAACTTATTTAGTGATAATATCCATACTTTAATAATATTAGTAAACATGTCAAAAATGTCATAATTTTAAAAATAAATAATTGTTTTGATATTATTGATATTTTCTCTCTCATTATTTACACATTTCTCTCTCTCTCATATATTACACAATTTCCTATATCTATGTAATTGGAAAGATATTAATGTAATTTTAATTTCTCTCTCTTTTCTTAAGCTTATTAATTTCTCTCTCTTATTTTCTTCCTAATCAAATTCCCAGATTTCTCTCTCTTTTCTTATTCTTCTTTTCAATTTCTCTATGTAACATTCTTCCAAATCAATTCCACAGATTTTCGATTCAATATATTAATATTTTCTGTTATTCTCATTTAATTTCGTTGCAAAATTTGATTTGAAGATTAACATTGATTTGGGTATTTTCTTTTCAGATGCCTTATTTATTTACATACTGATTTTAGTATTTTTTTAATTTTTTTTATTTTGTTGTTGTTCTTAAAACATTTTTTAGGATTTGAGACTACATAATTCTCTCTTCAATGGACGTTTTCAAGAGAGTTACTAGAGGTATTAGACAAAATAATCAAAGTTCTTCCGATTTTCCATCATTTAATTTTTTTTTCACTCAAAAATTAAACAACAATATAGGTTCCGCTTCTAAATCTAAGGAGGATATACGACGGGGAAAAATGCCTGAATCTGTCGATGTGCAAAATCCCACACAAATTAATAACCATGAAGTTGAAGAAGACTTATTGAGAAGAGTTTTTTTTTTTTTTTTTTTTGCATGTTTTGTGTCTTGCATGTTTAATTTAATTTGTTTAGTAATTTTTAAGATTCAAAAAAATTAATGTTACAATGCGTTTGGAAGTATATATGAAATTTTTATTATGTTATAGTTAGTATTTATTTTTGTATTTTATATATTTATTGTATTTTGTGTTCTATTTTTTTTTTGAGTTAGTTATGTTTGTGTATATTTCATAATTTTGATGTTTTTTGTATTCATAAATTTGGAAGTGTATATTGAGTTTTTGTTGTTGTTTTAGTCAGTATGTATTTTTGTATTTCATTGTTTTATTGTATTTTGTATTCATAGATTTGGAATCGTATTTCATTTATTTAATTTATTTTATATTCTGTTTTTTTTATAGTTATGTCAATGTACCACAGTTAGTATTTATTTTTGTATTTCATAGTTTTATTGTTTTTTGTATTAATAAATTTGGAAGTATATATTGAATTTTAATACTGTTTTAGTCAGTATATATTTTTACAATTAATAGTTATATTCATTCAAAAATTATGTTGCATTGTTTCTGAATTTGACATTTTTTTTTAATTTATATTTATTCTAAAGGTATGTCAACTAGTTATGTGTTTTATTTAAGAATGAGTACACCAAATATTCAATTATTTCTTTTCAATTTTATATTTCATTCACTTTTTCATCATACTAATTTTTTGTATTTTATATATTATTATACAAAATTCAAAATAAAAACTAAAATAAATAGAAATACAAATAAAATACATATTGAAATGAATACATACAAGAATTTTGAAGAATAAAATAACTATATAGGGAAAAATAAAAAAGATATATAACAAACTAAAATATGACATTTTTACTAAATATTGAAAGTGTTGCTAATGAGCCCTTTTAAATGCTAAAATATTTACATTTTGAAAAATTTCCCTTTCTAAAAAGAAAAAAGAAAGAAGAAAATATTCTAGGAAATATATTTTTATGGAGAACATTTTATTCATACCAAACACGCCATTAAATTTGATATATTTTCTTTAATAAAAGGACGTGCTAAAATTCGACGTCTATTCTACCTACTGAGATACTATTATCTATTTTACCACGTCTTCTAATACAGTTCTTGTATTTATTCAAAACATCTTGTCCACTATTTAAAATATTTTTAAATTTAAATTCGAGCCCGCATAAAACATATTTTTTCAAGTTAATATTTTTTAAGAGGTGAGATATAATCGACTAATCTTCCTTTTCAAGCACTTAAAGTAATGCAAAAATCATCGAAGGACAATTTTAATTTGGTAACATCTTAATTTCAAAAAGAATATCTCCGTTTCAAAAAGAATGACTTTCTTTTCTTTTTAGTCTGTCTAAAAAAGAATGAATGCTTTCGTTTTGGTAACATTTTAATTTCAGTTTTCCACATGGCATATTTAAGATCACAAGATGAAAGAGTAATTTTGTACATTTAACCTAACTTTAATTTAAAACCACAAGATACAAAAGTTTCTTTATATTTTTAAATTCTGTGTCAAGTCAAACCATGTTATTTTTTGTGAAACAAAAAGAGTAATAATTTTGAGCTTCTTTTAAAAAAAGTACTCTATTTTAAAATAATTTTTGTCATAACAAAGCTGTTTGTGGATAAAAATTTGTTGCAATGAAGTTAACTCCTTTCAAAGGAAATGAGATATTCACAGTTTATCTCATTTAGTTTTTCAGTTGTTATTTATTTTCAATTTTTGATCAACAAATAAATCGTAGGTTAGAGCATGAGCTAATTGAGACTTTAGAGTCTACGGAGCCTAACGGCCTAAAATGAGGCTAACAAGAGGGCTACCATTTCCATCCATTAATTATCCTTAATTAGTAGTAACCATATGTGCCTAATAACTAATGGGTGTAAAATAGACTGTTTCTCATAGCGATTTGTAAATATTTATTTGTTATTTTGATTAATGATAAAGGTGATCAACCACTTGTACAAATCTTATTTATTATTATTAAATTATTTAATTCCTACATTACATATATTTATGAATAATTTAGTGTGAATAATGTTCGATATCTCCAACAAAATATTATAGTCATTATCTTATTCTAAGATTAATTTTTTATACATGTATCCCAATTAAATTATATATATATTGCATCTTATAGTATGAGATTTTATGATTCTGTCTATCCTCCAACCAAACACCCCTTAGTTGAGCAGAAGTAATTTGCATTACACAACACTTGGTCAACTCTTCTATCTCCTTATATATATATATTAGTTGTAAATTCTATCAAAATTATTCAATCAAAAACAAATAATGGCTTATTTTGATCAAAATAGCCTTACCAAAAGTATAAGCCATGCCAATTCCACATCCATATTCAGTCAGGCCCGTCCTAAATTATCATTCCGGCGAAAGAAGTTACCGGTAGTTCAGCTAGGAGCAGGAGGGAAGAAGCCCCGGCGAAGATTCCTTCTGTTGAGGATCTTCCGACGAGTCAGAATATTAAAGCGGCTGAAATTGCACTATTCAAATATGGCCAAAAAAATAAAAGAATTTTATTGGTCAGCGGTAAATGACATATTGGAAGGGAACGAAGCAGTTGATACATTTCATCGAAACCTTGTATTGCAGAGCTCTTTTGCTATTCCAATGATGGGCCTTACCTCCGCTACTTTTCCAAATCGTCGTCTTATTTGATAAAAGCATCTTTCAAAAATAATCTATCTATTTTCGTAAGATAGGGATAAAATTTACGTATGTTTTAATTTTTTAGATTGCACCTATATGTTTGTTGAAATTAAGATGTTTTGCTTTGCTTATCAAATTATAAATATATTAATTTGTTTATTTTTTTTTTAGTGGGAATTGATACATTATTTGCAATGTTCATGATATCATGCAAACATATATTTTTGCTTTTAGTTAGTGGGTTCGTTATGAGCGCTTTCGTCAGAATCGAATGTGTTAAAATTGATGATCTAGAATAGTTATCCCTAGAACAAGAAGACAAATAATAGTAGTCGACAAGAATATTACACAAGATTTTAATATCTAACAATCAGATTAACACCAAATGGAATATGCAATAATTAACTATAAAACGTGACACACGTCATTTTCACTTTTACCTGATCTATTTTATGATGGTTATTAATTTATTTTTTGCTTCTAAAAAAAAAATTGTATCATAACTTATGTTCAAAGAAGATAAAATTATCTGAACAATAAAATTAAGGATTCAACCATTCTATTATTTGAAGGGAAACGGTGCAATTAAATCATTTGTAGACAAAAATCTAATGATTCATTTGTAGGAATGAATATTTCTAAGAACAAACATTAGATAAATTTAACATTTACAGAAAGATAATTTGGTAATAAAGACAACATTTACACAAGTTTAAAAAATAAATAAGACCTAAGAAAATTTGGGATATCAGTTGCTTATGGTCCCATTTCAGAAGGTGTGCACTGGATTTTTAGGTTTGGGCTTGAAGCCCACTGTTAAATTTTGAAAAACACAACTTACAAAAATGGTACGGATCGGACTAGCAACTTTTCCAACTGATTTCTTTTTGAAAAACTAATTAGTGTATGAAAATTCGTTGAGAACATAATCACTTTTCATATACAAATCATCTCATAATAGTTTTATGAATTTCCAAGTTACACAATTAAAAATGTTACATGAATAGTGTCAAAAGTAAGCTATATATTCAATTTGACAAGTCCAAAAATGGCTATCTGAGAATTATTATCTTATGCATTTCTATTGCCAGGGTCACGTCAATACAACAAGTAGTTAATTTTAAACAATTTTCGTTCGATAGTTGCCCCGCAATATTTAATCTCACCATTTATACTTATATATATGCTATATATAGAAGTGGAATAGCTAACTCCACGAGATATATAATTCAATCAATAAAATATTCTTCTATCATTACCGTAATGACTAATAGCCATTGTATCAGCAAAATATGGTAAAAAATGGATCACGTAAAACCATAAAATATCAAACTTTCTCAACAACTACTTTAACATTAACAAATTTAGGCCTCTTTACATTCCTTTAATAATATCTATAATCTAGTGGTTTAAAACTACACAAATAAAAAACGTGGTAGCACTATCTTTTTGGTGGCTATCAATAGACTTTTACATAAATATAGTGTCCTCTAGCTAGTCCTAGCCTCTGTTTTTTGGGAAAAGGGTCAAATATGCTCCTAAACTATTCCAAAAGGTCATGATATACCTTTCGTTAAAGTTTGGTTCACTCATGCCCTCGCCGTCCAACTTTTGGTCCAAATATGCCCTTATGAGCGTTAGTTGTCATGTTGGACATATCCAACTCATTTTTCGTTTTTTTAAATGAAATGTTGAATTGACATGTCATTTTGGTCTTACCACATAACATTTATATGAATTGGAAAGATATTCGGATTCATAAACATCTAATCCGACCCATAAATCAGATCCTTTTAAATTCACTATCCGACCCATTTTTAACAATTTTATTTAATTTTTATTATTGCGGTAAATCCCAAAAATGAGTAATTGATTAATAAAAAATAGAAAAAATATGAAAAAAATAAAAAATTTAACACCAAAAATTCACAAATAATTATTTATGATTTTTTGGCGTTAATTTTATATTTTTTTCATATTTTTCTATTTTTTAAATTAATCAATTACTCATTTTCGAAATTTATCGAAAAATAAAAATTAAATAAAGTTGTTGAAAATTGGTCGGATAATTTATTTAGAAGGGGTTGATTTATGTGTCGGATTAGGTGTTTATGAGTCCGAATATATTTCCATTTTCATATAAATGTTATGTGATAAGGTCAAAATGACATGACAATTCCATGTGACATTTAAAGAAATAAAAAAATGAGTTTGATATGTCCAACATGGCAACTAACGTTCATAAGGGCATATTTGGACCAAAAGTTGGATGGCGAGGGCATTAGTGAACCAAACTTTAAACGGAATGTATATCTAGACCTTTTTGAATAGTTTAGGGGCATATATGACCCTTTTCCCTTATTTTTTAGAAACAAATATACTTCGATGATTTATTAATAATGTGCATAAAATTAATACTTAAGTCGTAAATATTATTTAAGAAATTATTTCAAACAGTGGAATGTCTCCCTTGAATTAAACAAGTCTTTTCTATCTTAAATATAAGATACATGAATTAACAAGTTAATTAACATTAGTAAATTATTCATGAGAATATAAAATAACAAAGCATGAATAAATAATAATTAATTAAAATAATCCTAAGAAGAGAAATGGCGTATGACATAAGGCAGAATGTTGTTCTTTTTTCTGTGTTCCTAAAAGAACAATGAGTAGTATTTATAGTAATTGAGGGCCTAAAGTCAAATTTATTAGAGGTGCTTTAATATTTTTTTAAATTTTTCTTTTTAAAAAATTAATAATCATGTATTTATTTACTTGAAATTTATATTTTCTAGCACTTTTAGATGTGAAGTTATTAAATTTTTTTTCTTGATTTATATATTTTAATAATTTCTTTTCAATTGATAATATAGTTAACACGTTCAGCCTCACATTGTTAATCTTAGACAAGATTTTATCAATTTTAATTTTGATATTTTTTTTTAATTGAACACATAGTTACATGAATTGTTAACATTATTTTACAAACAATATATGTATTAAGAAAAAAATCAAGTCTTTTTATTTGATTATGTATTTCCATTAATAATAACTAAAACGAGAATATTCATATACTTACTAACTAAGAATTTCAACAATGACAAACGTTTAAGAAAAATTGTTAACAAATTTAGTATAATATAACCTGGCTCACGAATTTGATAAGTTGATATAATAATATTAAAAATGTATTGTTGTCGGTCAATATAATGTTTGCTTGTTGCACTTCTTAAGATATTGAAAAAGACACTCAAGCAATTTTATTTATTTTTTCACTTGAAGCAACAATAAATCATTTTTTAGGAGAAATTTCAATATTGAAAATAAATATAATATAATAATAGAGAATAAAAAAGATGAGTATAAGGTATATAATAATATAAGGTCAAATTTTTAGGAGATAGATTAGAAAACATAATTGCCCATTTAAGGAAATTATTTTGAAAAATTGTTTCATTCCCTTAGAAAAGTATAGTAAACTAACAATTATTTTGATATGTCATGACTCACCTAATTCATTACGTATTAAAAAAATGACAATATGCATTGTTTGCCTCCACAAGAGGCATACATTGATTGCATGTAGTTATTTGACCAAAATTTTTTGTGGGTGTTTGTGATGATTTGATAAATTATGTGTGTTAGTGAGAATGGATAATTATCAGTATTTGTAAGTTCAAATGAGGTATGGACCATGAAATGGAGTTTTTCTATACTTTAAATTAACATTTAAAGTCAAAATTGTGAACGTTCGAAATTTTTGATACTTACAATTACTAGTCTCTGGTAAATTGGTCATAATACTTTACTTGAATTATTAAAGAGAAAATGCACAAGTATCCCCCTAGACTATGATCAAAATTCCAGAGACATACATTAACTAAACAAAGGTCCTATTATCCCCCTAAACTTTTTTTTATGTAATTTTATACACCTTTTGTTTTATGTGGCACACTCCGTGACTCCTCACAATTAAGGCGGGTGGGAGATATTTGGATGTCACGTTAGCCAAAAAGGTGCACAAAATTACAAAAAAAAAAGTTCAGGGAGATAATATGACCTTGCAACACTTAAAGTGCGTGTCTGAGATTTTGGTCATAGTCTAGGGAGGTACTTGTACATTTTCCCATTATTTAATGATACAAAGTTGGTGAAATTTGAAAGGAACTCGTTGACTTTTCATGACTCACTTAATTCTTTACGTACTAAAAGATATGGTAGTATACATTATTTGCTTTCACAAGAGGCACACAATAATTGCATGGAGGTTTTTTTATCAAAAATTTTTGTAGGTGTTTACGACGATTTAATAAATTATGTGTTTGTGAGAATGGATAATTATAGGTATTTATAAGTCCAAATGAGGTATGGGTCTGAAGTAGAGTTTTCCTATACCGAAACTAACGTCTAAAGCCAAATTATTAACGTTCAAAGCTTCTCATATTTACAATTACACTAGTCTCTGGTAAAATGGTCATAATTCTTTACTTAAATTATTAGATTATACAAAGTTGGTGGTATTTGAAATAAAACTAATTGACATACAATTTTCATATGTCATAACTCACCTAATTAATTACGTACTAAAAGAAAATCGTCATAATGTTTTACTTGAGCTACTAAATGATACAAAGTTGATGACATTTGAAAGAAAACTCATTGACCTACAGCTTTCATATGTTATGGCTTATCTAATTCATTACGTATTGAAAGATATGGTAGAATACATTGTTTGCATTCACAGGAGGCACACATTGATTGCATCTAGTCTTTTAGCCAAAAAATTTTGTGGGTGTTTGTGATGATTTAATAAAGGGAAAATTGTATATATAATAGCAAACTAATAACCTAAAATAAATGGAGTAGCTAGAGTTTGATTTAATTGTGCTCCATAGCAAACATTTGCAAAAAAATTGCAAGGCTCCTCTCTCCCAAATATCTCGCTCGTCACTTTACTCCAATCTCTCGCTCGCTTCCTCACTTTTTATACAAACACAAGTGTATAAAAATTGTTTCTAATTGTATAAAGCAGAGAAAATTGTATAAATACAATATATTTTTGTTCCCCTCTCTCCCCTCTTCCAGATCTCACTCGCCACTCTCCCAAATCTCGCTCGTCACCCTCGTCTTTCTCACTTATACAAACAGAAGCGAAATGTATAAATTGAGTTTCTGTTTGTGTAAAGCGTGAGAAAATTGTATATGCACATGCAACTACATATATTTTAGTCCTATACACTTATAATTATACAATAATTTTCAAATGTATCTAATTTCACTCTTTCTCGTTTTATACAATTCGATTCAATTGTATATTCCTTATCAAGTCTCTTGTGTCTTTCTCTCTTTCTCATTTTATACAAATTCAAATTGTATATAATTGTTCTATACACTTATAATAATACAATTTGTTTTATACACTTCGTTTTTATACAGTTCTCTGCCCAAGTGTCTTTCTCTTTCTTATTTTATACACTTCGTATTATACAATTTACTTCAACTATATATGTATAGCGAACTATACAGTTTCTATGTTTGATATGGAGCGCAATTATGCAAAAGTTTGCTATAGCATACAAATATGAATTTTTTATTTGCTATATGTGAAAGTTGTCATTTAATAAATAATGGTGCGTTAGTGAGAATGGTAATTATAGGAATTTATAAGTTCAAATAAGGTATGGATCGTGAAATAGAATTTTTCTGTACAACTAACATTTAAAATCAAAATTATGAATGTTCAAAGTTTCTCATGTTTACAACTACAGTAACTCTAAAAAATGGTCGTAATACTTTACTTGACTTATAAAATGATATAAAATTGATGACATTTGAAATAAAACTCATTGATCTACAATTTCCATATGTCATGGCTCACCTAATTCATTCGGTACTAAAAGACATGGTAGCATACATTATTTGCCTTCACAACGGCTTCACATTGATAGCATGTATTTTTTTTACCAAACTTTTTTGTGGGTGTCTGTGATTATTTAATAAATTATGTGTGTTAGTAGGAATTGGTAATTATCGGTATTTATAAGTTCAAATGAGGCATGGATCGAGAAATGAAGTTTTCCTAAATCCAAAATTAATATCTAAAGCCAAAATTATGAACGCTCGAAGTTTGTCATATTTACAACTACACCAGTCTTTGGTAAAATGGTTATAATGTTTTCCTTTAATTTAATTATTAAATGATACTCCCTCAATCCCTTTTTACTTATCCACTTTTGAATTAACACACCTATTAAGAAAATAATTAATGATGTAGTGAGTTTTTTATTTTACCCCTATTAATTATGAAGTGGATGAAAAGTTTTACATTTTCAAAGTAATTAGTCATTTAATTGTGGATATAATAGATAAAAAAAATTGTCCTTTCTTGAATTGTCAAAATGAACAAGCAATAAGGGACAACTAGAAAAGGAAAAGTGGACAAGTAATTAGGGCGGAGGTAGTACAAAGTTGGTAAAATTTGAAAGAAAACTCATTAACCTACAATTTTCATGTGTCATGACTCACCTAATTTCTCACGTACTAAAGATATGGTAGTATACATTGTTTGACTTCACGAGAGGCACACAATGATTGCATGTAGTTTTTTGACAAAATCTTTTATGGGTATTTGCGATGATTTTATAAATTACGTGTGCTTGTGAGAATGAGTAATTATAGGTATTTATAAGTTTAAATGAGGTATGGACCGTAAAATAGAGTTTTCCTATACCCGAAACTAAAATCTAAAGTGAAAATTATGAACTTTCGAAGTTTCTCATATTCACAACTACACCAGTCTTTGGTAAATGGTCATAATGCTTTACTTGAATTATTAAATGACACAAAGTTGGTGGCATTTGAAAGGAAACTCATTGACCTACAATTTTTATATGACATGGTTCACCTAATTCATTAGGTTCTTGAAGACATCGTAGTATACATCGTTTGCTTTCACAAGAGGAAATATTGATTGCATGCAGTTTTTTTTTATCAAAATTTTGTGGATGTTTATGATGATTTAATAAATTATGTGTGTTAGTAAGAATGGTAATTATAGGTATTTTATATGTTTAAATGAATATAGACCGTGAAATGAATTTTTTTTATACCGAAAACTAACATCTAAAGTCAAAGTTCTGATTGTTCGAAATTTCTTATATTTATAACTATCTAGTCACTGATAAAATAATCATAATGTTTTACTTGAATTATTAAATGATACAACGTTGATGACATTTGAAATAAAATTTGTTAGACCTGCAATTTTCAAAAATTATTTAATTCCCTTAGAAAAGCATAGAAAATTAACTGTTGTTTTGTTTTTTAAGTAATATGTATAAGTATTTTTTAAACATTGTGGGCTCCACATATATGAGACTTGGAGCGTTGGCTTTAGTAACCTAGTGGTTAAGTGTCCGTTTGGATTGACTTATTTAGATATTTTTAAAGTATTTGGATAAAATTAAAAAAAATTTATAAACACTTATTTTAAAATTAAAAATAAAAATAAATGAATAATTATAAATTAAAATTTTTTACTTAAAGCTTTTAACTTATAAGTTATAAGTCAAAAGTAAATTCAAATAGACCATAAGAAAGTTCCGTTTATAGTGTTAAAAAGAAATGGTATCATGGCCACTTGTCTGAACTCTTACATGCAAATGCAAAGTGACATATGGATGTAGGGGTGTAAGAAATAAAAGCAAGAAACATCTCACCTTATTAGAAGCAATTGTCATTTCTCCGAGTACACTTTAATTATTTTTAGCTTTGTAAATATATTTATTAAAATAATCTTTTGAAATGAAAATATTTTACTTACATATAAATAATATGGTTGAGCGGCCTCACTAGTCACTAGTCTAGCTATTTTAATCAAGTTTTCATGACAAGGGGGAAATAAACATACTTTTCGAAACTAAAGAGAAAGTTACTGGCAACTTTGTGGGATATTGTTTTAATCTTTTTATCTTCTTTTTCATAAAAGCTTTTGATACAGCAATACTGACACGTGTTATCAATCTAGTTAGACTTGTAAATTAGTTTCACGTGAAACATAAACTAATGATGCCAAATTTAAGAAATGTTGACAAATAAACATTACCCTATTTATGAATTTATTTGAAAATGAAAACCGAACGAGATTCTGTTGGCGATTAAATGACGAACATGTCTCATCCGAGGCCACAAAATAATCTCAAACTTTTGGTCATGAATTAATTTTAAAAAATCATTTTTCTTAATGATCTTAGATTGTGATAGTGTGCTAAAAGTATTGCCATTTTTTAACCAAGCAAAAGATTTTTTTTTGCTCAAACTTAAACAAAATATTATAACTTAAATGGTTACATAAAAGAAACAAAATATTATAACTTAAATGGTTAATAAAAGTGATTTGTCCGTGCAAGTATACTTAGATGAATGATTGATTCAAAATAATAATCGAAATATATAATTTTTTTTTTTGTAAATAATATTAATTAATATATAGAAAAATAGTGTATTTTGCCGTCCTGCCGGATGTAACTTTCCCTTTGATTAAATGGGGAATTGGCCCCCTCCAATTTTGTGCCGTTTTCTTAAGGAACCGCAAGTCATATGGAAGGACAGTGGGCCATTTTGAAGTTTTATCAATTATTGTCCTTTTAATTTTTTTGTTTTTCCGTTATTTATGATGAAGCATGATTAAATTTAAATTTATATTAAAGAAATTTTTTAATTAAAAAGTAAATAATTTATTACAAAAATAATTTCATACTTGAAATTAAATTCAATTTTTTTATTTCAAAATAAAAAGTACTTACTATTCTGTCATATTCAAACTTCGCTATCAACCATGTTTTAATTGTAGTACTAATAGCTATTCCAGCACGTATATAGAGAAAGCTGTGCATTCTCCCACGCTGCATATTCCATTAAAAAGAAGACAAATGCATGTGTGGTCTTTCTTCATTATTTCCGTTACTGGCCACTATTTGATTATCCATCAATAGCGAAAACATATTTGGTGATAATAAAAATAAAACTAGTGTTAACATTTATTAACACAAAAATTAACAGCGATAATTAACTTAATATTATTATATTTAGAGTTATTAAAACGTATAGATGATTTATATAAAATGTTGGTGTTATAAAAAGTTAAAAGTTTTTCATTATCTTAAATTAGTGTTACCAATTAGATAAGTGATTCACAAAGATGTTAAAATAATATATCTAAAAGTTTTTTTAACCTTAAAAAGGTTCAACAATTTATATACATATCTATTTACGAAATTATTCTTTTTGTATTTAAATATCATAGTTTTTAAATAGTAGAAATTCAATTGAAACCTTCACTTTCTCGGTAATTGGGTAAGGCAAATAATACAATATGAAAATTTGGTACATAAGAACTATGTGGATATTAAACGGAAGAAAAAAGTAGTAGTTGCCCTATGTAGATAGGTTACCAACTCTACGAAAGCTACAAGTAGTGAAGAGTTTGATATTCACAATATATGTTCATTATAAAAATAAATAAATTGATACGTACTTTATTATATTGCATATGGTTGACATTTTTTTCATGGTATAAGCAATATTAATGTGTTCTATATTGCATTTTCGATACATATATTTTCATATGGAATAACTTATGTGTAATTAGTATATATACAAAATTATACTTAATTAAGTATTAGTTTTTGAATATGTAATTCATTTATAATTTGATAATTTATTCTCACTTTATCATGGTATTAAAACTTACAATAAGAAGATTTACATTGAAAAAATATTAAGAATTTAAATAAGTTTTGATAAATTAATAAAAGTTTTAAAGTTGTGTAGATCTAGATTTACAGTAAACAATAATATTATGTGTTAACCTTATTGACGTGGCCATAGTTTAACTGAATTTATGTTAATTTCAACAACTACGCTGAGTTGAAAAAAGAGATCTATAATAATGTGTTTTATAATCGCGTAAGTATCGACGAAAGAGGATTTTATGACTACGATTACAAAGAATTAGGGTTGGGTCAATTTTCATAAAGTGGGAGGACAAATTTAGCTGCCGAAATTGCTGCGTCTCACCAACTGTTTTAACTTTCCGACCCATGCGAAATGTTAACACATTAATCATCTTTTCCTTAATTTGTTTCGCTTGAAATTTATCTTCCTTTTGATTTTTCTAATATCCCATGCCCACACACCACAAAAAAAAATGAAATTAAATAATAATAATATTTCGACTTTAGAGCATACCTGTACCTCAAATAATAACCTTTTGGGTCAATCATCCAAAATTTATTTATTTTGAAAATTTTTTGTTGAAAAAGTATTTTAAAAAGCAGTAAACTTGTATTTGATTAATTAACTTAAGAAAAAAAATTTGGCAAAATAATATCTTAACTTTTTCTAAGCATATATAACGAAAGTCACTAAACTATTTTTGTATCCTAAAAATTACTCAACTTTGATTTAAGTTATATCAAAGTCATTAGAAGGGTAACGAACAAGGCATTTTGTTTATTTAATGAAATTGTAGACTTTTTTATTACGAAAAAATTAAGTCAAAAATGTCGCCGGAAAACTTTCATTTAATATAGTGTTGTAAATTTGTCGTCATTGTTTGGTCTAAACGCATGAAATTATAATGTAGTCTATGTCTTTTTATTCTTTCGTTTAATTTTCTTATTCCAATTATTTTCCCGCTTCGTCACCTTGTTCAGATTTTACTAAGTTCTTTAATAATTTATTTTATTTTATTCACATATATACCTTTTAACCTATTTTTTCGATTTTTAATTATTTATTTTATTTTTAATTGATATACTTATTAAGAAAATAATAGTTAATATAGTAAATTTATTATTATTATCCTTATTAATAATGAAGTGGATAAATTAAAAATCTAAGTGTTTTAAAAAGTTTTATATTTTTTAAAATATTTTTTCTTAATTTATCAAAATAAATAAATAATTAGAAATAACTAAAAAAAGAAAGATATATAAATAATTAGGAACACACGAGTATTTAATAGGAAAATGATTTGAAGAATTTCAAGGGTATTTTTATCTTAATCAATGTTTCTACACATAATTTGTTCTAGCTAATAAATTACTATCCCAATTTCAATACTAACTAATGAAGGGTAAAATAGAAAAAAATAATTTAAAAATTAATCAGTTAAAATAATTTTAAAATAAAAATATACTTGAACAATTCAATTAATTTGAAATGAAAAAAAGTACTTTTAACCTGACATTAATTATTGACCCTATTATAATAAAAAAATACTTTTAACTCGATATTAATTACTGACCCTATTATAATAAAAAATATTTCTAACCTGACATTAATTACTGATTCTATTATAGTACTTTTAACCCTATATTAATTACTGACCCTATTATAATTTATCTGAAGATTAATTTTCTCTTATTTTTTTTCCTCTCTTTTTAAGGGCTGCATTCGAAGAAAGTGTAATCGTGTCTTTTTTGAATAGTTGTAGGATTAAATATGACATTTTGATTGGATTTTTCGCTAATAGACATATTACTTGTCAAATGCTTAACAACTCCTACGTACTATGACCCTAAGTATGGAATTAGAGAATCCAAGTCAAATTAAAACAAGAGAATTTTTTTTTATTGTTTTTAAACATTCTGTGGTCGGAGTTACACCAACATCGCATATTTTTAAATTGGAAACATCAAACTTTTTATTCAAATATCGCTATTCATTTAATATTCCTCAAGTTCCTAAACTAGCTCGGTATATTTTTTTAAATTAAAAAAAACTGATGTAACGACAGAATCTCATATTTGTATATTTTTTATTCTCAATTGCTTGCTTTTATAATGAACAAAATCAGAATCTTCGTCCTCTTTATGTTTAACTTATTTTAAAGAACTGTTTTCTATGAGATTAATTTTCATATTATTCTTCAAAAAGCAAATTAAAACTTGACGGAATAATCGTATGATTATTATTCATAAATTTTTGGGACTCTTTTCTGATGGTGAGGTTCGAATTTACAATGGATGACAACGAAATGACAAATTTTTAAGAAATTGATGGTGAAGAAGAAGGGTTTTCAAGAATGCTGAATTGGCATGCAACCTTCAATTGGAGAAGAAGAACGGTTTTCAGAATCCTTACTTTAATTTGATAATTTCATGTTTTTCAAGATAATATCAATTCCCTATGACTGACTAGCTTGGCAGAATCCTTAATTGGGTATTCAACCTTTAATTGATATTTCATCTTTTCCAGATAACATCAATTCCCAAGGACTATGCACGCTTTATTTTATCATTTGTCATTTGTCCTTATCAATCGTAATAATCATGTTATTTTGCTAATTACTAATTAGGTTTATATATTGTAGTATAGTATCTTAAATATATATGGGATTTTTTTTTCTTTTATTGGGAAAATTCAGTATTACATACGATTTTTTAATTCAAAATAAATGTTATAGTTATAACTTTATTTAATTTCAATTCACAAACAATTTTCTTGTCATTTGGTTCTGTACCCCCGCCTTGATCCTTGCTTGCGACTCTCCTCTTTTTCAATTATTTCTCTTTCATCTCTCTTACTTTATACGTATAAATACAAATATTTTCGATCACAGTTCCCTTTTGCCTTTAAGTTCTTTGTCTCTTTCCACTTTACACAAACATAAATTATATAAACACAATATATAATTTGTATTTGTATAAAACGAGAAATATTTAATATACAAATATTTTAACTCGATTTAATTGAAGACGAATTAAAATTTTATGTTACCACATACATATACAATTCACCTCTATTTCCTCTCTTGCTCGCCTCAGTCATCTCTCTCCCAACCTCGCCCATCACTCCAGTCTAACACAGAGAACACATACAAATACAATTTTTATAGACATAGACGAATTAGCGTTCGATTTATATAGATCATCGTGATTTACACAAATCAGATGCTTCATAGAGAGAAAAAATTGATTATAGCACACAAATAGCAAATTTCTAGTTGTAGAAAGCTTATGTGATTTTTATCTTTGTTATTCTTAAAATTTACTCCTTAATTATCACTTATATACATAGATTTCATGTAATCTAGCATGTATCCCGTTTAAAATATATCTATTATGTACTTACACAATATAAAGAATTTGTGATCTTAAAAATAAAACAAACTTACTATCTCGTATAACAAGAAAATGAAACGTGTAAATTAAAATACGTTTATTATATGTATAAAATTCAAAATATGAAATTTATAATCTTAAACATCAGATGAACACAAGTAAAATGATGTGTAAAATGAGGTAGGTTCATTATCTAGTATAAATTTCAAAATATAAAGTTTATAATATTGAAAATAAAATAGGTTAATTATCTAGAATAAAAGTAATAATAAATGTGTATTTTAAGATGGGTTCACTATTTAGTATAAATTAGCAAACATGAAATTTAAAACCTTGAAATTTAAAATTTTGAAAATCATATAAATTAACTATTTAATATATTACAAATAAAAGAGACGTGTAAAAATTTAGGTATATAACTCAAAGTCAAAAATTATATATTAAGTGTGGAATTAAGTCCTTTCCGTGTTGGTTAGGAATTAGAATGTCAAAAGTAGCACTATGAGTTATCGATTTTGCCTAAACATAGTCAAGTTATTTTCTTCAAGAGAATTCCAGCACGCCATTATTTGCTAAAAAAAGGAGAAAAAAAAAGAAATTACTCTATAATCTACATGTATTTAACATGAATAAATTATGTGTCATTCTTACATAATTGTCCTCAATTTTTACTTGGTCAATAAAACAATGTCCTCTTCCTTTTTTGATCCATCACGTCAAGTGAGTTGTAAAAGCTCTTTGTGTAGATACTCATAAAAAATATAAATTATTAATATACTTTGCCATGCACATGCACTTGCAGTTTGATAAATCAAATGTGTGTGTCACGGCTTGGAATATGCTAACGGACCGAAAAATTTGAATCTACGACTTGGAATAATTTTGAACGAATTCTGCGATTATACAAAAAGTTTCCGTGTGAGGAATTCAATGACAAGACTTATTTGCACATTATAGTTTTTCTATCGAGACTCTAAATGAAGTTGGATCGAAGTTATCGAACATTAATTGTTTTTATGATTAAAATAATATTTTATTTTTTTTTGTTTATAGGCCAAATACGTGAACAAATTTCTAAATTTGTTGGGTTTTTTTCCCTCAGATACTTCAACTATCCTATTTTCCTATTGAATCATTGAACCATCTATAATTTGTTCCTTTTAAACACCGTTGGTTGATTTTTAAATTGTTAGTATTTTTTATCTTATAAATTGAAAAAAAATCACTTTTATTTTTAAATATAAGGTGAATTTATATTAACTCGATAATCTTATTCTAAATTGGAAGTTTATATGAGTATTTACTACATTAATAAATAATTGTAAGGCCATATATATATATATATATATATATATATATATACACACTAGACAAATAATGCATGGGCATCCAATATTTAAGTAGACATCAATTTTTAAATGTCAATATAAAAGAAACACTTATTTATGATCTGGATGACTAAAGCATTTTGAGTATATGTTTATTTATAGTACATTATTTTAAATTGCATAAATTAAAAAAAGCGACTGTTAACAAGGTACAATTTTGTATTGGAATGGGAAATGACACCAAGAATAAGATAACCAAATAGTGATACTGTTGGCTGGTATTTTTGTAAATAATTGACACACTAATTAATTAACACAAGAAAAAATGTCATTGCCTTTCATCCCCTCAACTGTCTCATATTATATCACTTTAATTTAAATTATAAATTTTAAATAAGAGTCTTTCTTTTTTAAACTTAATGCTAAATTAAGTTAGCATATGAAACAATTAAAAAATACTCATAATTAAAAGGTAGTATAAAAATAATAACACCACGACTTCCCTACAATGACTACTGCTCACAAGTGACTTTCGTACTCCACTATCTAAGAAGAAAAAACAATTAATAGAAATGTAAATTTGAAATCTGTTGATCTATTTAGTTATGGAAAATGCAAGTTTCAATAATTAAAAATAACAACAAATACAGTTAAGAAGCACCATTTTAATTTAAGAATCTACTTTCTAAAATGTTCACATCATTCCTAATTAAAATTCCAATTCGTTAGAAATTCCCAAAATTGTATTTTTTTTTTGTTCGTCTCCTTCTTCTACTTGTAGTAATTTATCGTCTTCATCACATAATATTATTTCTTTTGAGAATAATATTCCATCAATATAATATATATATATATCTTTGGGTAATAAGTAAAGATAGAAGACAAAAGGATGAACATAATATATAGGAATGAGGAATTTGGCATGAAAGCCATGTGTAGCATTGAGATGACAACCAAAACAACGTGGAATAATATTGAGAACAAGACTATCAGTTGCAATGACAATATATATATATATACACTAATTAACAAAAGATATTATATTTAATTTTGCAGAACTTTAAAGTTTAAAGTAGTTGACATAATCTTTCTAAGAAACGAATAATTATACTATCTAATATTTTTTCTGAATAGGTTAATAATCCTAGTAAATACGCACACGTACAAAATTGTTTTTATCCTATAAATTGCCACAAATTATAATTTCCGATAAATTTATATGTAGAAGACTAGAATCTTTCGTACGATGGAAACTGTTCATCCACAATCTAAAAATACTAAAACACCACTCTTTGAAAACTAAAGAACAAAGCAATTAAAAAAGCAAGTGTACTTTTTGTTTTAATTTACGTGATATTTTTCAATTTTAAAGAACTTAAAAATAATTTTTTAAGTTTAATTGAGAATATGCGGATTAAATTTTCAAATATTTAACATAAATTATATATTTAAAAATAATATAAAAATACAATAATTGATAATTTAAAATATTTTTAAAAATATATAAAAAATTTAGTTTAAAATAAATTTATTTAAATATTAAAATCTAAAAAATATCACATAAACCAAGACAAAAGAAATAACTATTTATAATGTCAAAAAATTAATTTGAGAAAATGCTAAAATGAAAATCAAATTTAGGTGAACCCACTAAAGCTTCACCCATACACTCCAAATCATCATTGAGACCATATCAACTTTATTATTATCATCACTATGGAAAATATACAACAATTTAAAATAATATATATATATATGTATGTATATGTTTTGTTTTTAAATTATAGGTGCTCAAAATACTCTTATTAGTTTAAGAAAATTAATACTATTTAATTATTCATTATAATTATAATGTGTTATAGTTATCGCTCGCTACTAATATTATTCATTAATTACGTAAGTTGATTTCGAGTTTATATAACTAATTACGTTTGTATATGTATAAATCTCTATAATATACAAATATATATATATATATATAATATAATTATTTAACCGATATACATATAATTTTCAGCTCTCTCCCATTCTCTATTCTCTCTCGCCTTTCTCCTCCCTCTCCTAATCCCGCCTATATATACAAATGCATACATATAATATACAATTATATACTTACACAATTCGCCTTCTTTTCCACTCTCTGCGCTTGCTCGCATATGTTAGTATAATATATAATTATTTAAACGAGATACATATATATATATATATAATTTACCTTTCTCTCATTCTTCTCCTTCGCTTCTCTTACATTTCTCCTTTATCTCCAATCTCACTTATTCTCTCCTCCATATAATATTTAGTTACAAATTATAATTAGTAAAAATAATTCATTTAAAGCTATGTCTAAAAAATTTCAATCTGCTTCTAATCACATGGACAACTTTTCACCGTTGGAATTAATTTTTAATTTTATTATGTCCTTCTCAACAAGATAGCAGATCTATTAAGTATAGCTTTTCTGAATACACTATTATATTATATTAGTGGATGGACCCGCAATAGATTATTAAATATCTCAATGAATGACTAACAGACAACCATGTCATAAACCACATTCACCAAGATACAAACGTTGGTGCAGCCTTTTCTTATTTACCAACGTTTGACTGTCATTTTGAACAAAGAGCCCCAAGAAGAAAAGTAATTAATTAATTAAATAAAAAGGATCAATTTTGTTCATGTTTTACAGGAAATGAAGCAACTTTTCTCTCTATTTGACTTTTTGATGTAAAATAGTTCCAATCTTCAGAAGAAAAAAAATACTCAAGACTTTTTATTTTTTGGCACTTAGACTCTTAACAAAGCTTCGACATGGAGTTTATCGATTGATGTATTGCAATATGAAGATGTCGTACTAATTAGGGCTTTTTAAAATTGAACTCAAATTAATAAGCTGAATCGATAAAATAGTTATCAGTTTATAGTATTGGGTTATTGATTTAGTGGTTTTGATAACAATTTTGATTTTTTTGTTATCGTGTTATCGGTTCTTAATGGTTTAAAGTTTTTTTTCTTGACGGGTTAACCAATCAAATAATTATATTTATACCATTTGTATATAAAGTCCTCAACTTAGAGTATAATTTTCTACATTCATTTTTGGTTGTCTCAAACACTTGATTATTCTACAATGTAAAAGTAATTGCTTTTGAGCAAGATCTAACTTGTGAACTCAAGTGCATGATTTATTTGATTTGTCACCTTGTTTCTAAGTAATTTTTAACATTTTTTTTGTGTCAAATTTAACTGTTAAACCGATAACAATTAAAAACCGATAAGTCAATTTTAACATCTCTTTAAATCGATAGCGAATAAGCTAATTCGATAAACTTTAAAACCAAACCAAATTAATCATATATCACTAATAATAATTGATGAGTAGATACAACAATGTTTGAGTGGACAATTAAATAAAATTCTCAGATTTTGCGAAAAAATATTTAATTTATGACGATCTAAATTTGAAATAGAAGTATGAAATATAAAGGGAGACAAAATAAAATATAATTTACAAGAGTTGGATATTTTTTAAAATAATAGTAGAGGAAAGAGAAATTATGTTTCTTCCTGCTTTCTCCTTGGGTTCAAGTAGCGCGTGTTTTCTTGTGAAACTCACAACTCGGTTTGACTAAATTCCACCATGTGTAAAGCTTGCACTAAAATGAAACCCACTTTAACATTTATTTTAAAAGATCGGACCCCAGCAAATAATTAAATAAATGAAGGTGACACAGTCGAGGATTAAATCCGTAACAAATAATTTCATGTATTGCATCGTATTTTTCGACAGTCAACCGCTTACTATTCATGTGAAGGAAATAAAAACGTGTGGACGGTGAATCATAAACTCTCCTACCTCTTTCTATATATACCTTCTCATTCATTTCACTATGCTCAAAAAAATAAACATATTCATTTTCTAACTAATAAATCTTTCATTTTTTCCCTCTCTACCAAATTCATTAGCAAGAGAAAAAAGCAACGTAAATTAAAGAGAGAACATTATTATGGCACTTGCTAAAGAAATTATGGGTATTTCCCTGCTGGAGAAATCATCATCAATGGCACTTTTGAATCCCAATAATTATCACAAAGAAAATCATCTTTGGTTTAACCAGCAGTTTCAAGGAAGGAGGAATTTAAGTAGAAGAAAAGCGTACAGACAGAGTACCATGGCAGCTATAAGTGAAAATTTGGTCAAAGTTGTGCCTGAAAAAGCAGTGAAATTCAAAGTGAGAGCTGTAGTTACAGTAAGGAACAAGAACAAGGAAGATCTAAAGGAGACAATTGTGAAGCATCTTGATGCTTTCACCGACAAAATCGGGAGGAATGTCGCGCTAGAACTCATCAGCACCGACATCGATCCAGGTATGTCACCATCTTAACCAATTATCCGAAAGGCCTCTTATTAAAATATAGTTTCTGACTCTAATTACTTCATTTATTATGAAGATACAAAAGGACCGAAGAAAAGCAACCAAGCAGTGTTAAAAGACTGGTCTAAGAAATCGAACTTGAAAACAGAGCGAGTAAATTACACAGCAGAATTCATTGTGGACTCGAATTTCGGGAATCCAGGCGCGATCACTGTGACGAACAAGCACCAGCAGGAGTTCTTTCTGGAGAGTATTACAATTGAGGGGTTTGCATGTGGTCCGGTTCATTTCCCCTGCAATTCATGGGTTCAACCCAAAAAAGATCATCCTGGAAAAAGAATATTTTTCTCTAATCAGGTATACTTTCTTATATTTTTTTTTACTACTTTCATTTTTAAATAAAATAAAATTATCATCATATTAGTGACGACAGACTTCTCTAGTAGTAATTAATTTATTCATGTTATTCAATTCAATGTTTGAATTTTTAGTTTAGTTGACATAATACTTTTCCGTGTGGAAAATAGGAAAGTAGTCTTAGTTTGAATTACTACCGTATTTGAATTGAATTGATCAAAAGATTTTTTTAAAATTTTATGCTTTACCAAAATTATACGGTAACTAACAACTCTATGACTATATTAGGAAAAAAAGATTTGATTATTCTAAACTGGTTAAATAGTTTAATTAATTAAAAGGAACAAAGAGAATATTTGGAAATAAAAAAAGAAGAAACTCGAAGTTCATTTTTTAAAAAAAGCAACATATCACGAGTTAAATGCTTTATGCACGTAAATGTCTTTTCATATGGCCCCCAATGTTAATGTTGCTTATGTATTGAATTATGCAACGACTTTAACTTTATAGTAATCCGTAATAATAATTGAGTTCATAGGTAGAGTATATAGTAATACTTTTTAATATACATATATGATGTGAACGAAAACAAAGTAAAATTGGTATAAATTATTTTTGCAGCCATATTTACCGGATGAAACACCAGCAGGACTGAAATCATTAAGAGAGAGGGAGCTAAGAGAATTGAGAGGCGATGGAAAAGGCGTCAGAAAATTATCTGATAGAATATATGATTATGACATCTATAATGATCTTGGAAATCCAGATAGAGGCATTGATTTTGCTCGTCCTAAACTTGGAGGAGAAGGCAATGTTGCTTACCCTAGACGTTGTCGTTCTGGCCGTGTTCCTACAGACACAGGTTAGCTAATTAGTTACACTCTCAGTGTAGATAAGTTAAATTTGTGATTCAGTTACGATTGTTGTCTTAATGAGTAATGTTTTGTAGATATAAGTGCGGAGAGTCGTGTGGAGAAGCCAAATCCAACATACGTTCCGAGAGATGAACAATTTGAGGAGTCTAAAATGAATACATTCTCAACCTCCAGGCTTAAAGCAACGCTCCATAACTTAATTCCATCTCTTATGGCCAGCATTTCTTCTAACAATCACGATTTCAAAGGATTTTCAGATATCGATAGCCTTTATAGCAAAGGGCTACTTTTGAAGCTTGGTCTTCAGGATGAAGTCTTAAAAAAGCTTCCATTGCCTAAGGTTGTTAGCACTATCAAAGAAGGAGATCTTCTCAAATACGACACGCCAAAGATACTATCAAGTAATTAGTCCCTAACCTGTTCCTTAATAGGATGAATGACTAATTTTGCTGATCAATACCTATTGTGCAGTTCTTTTAACTAGTGATGAATGCTTAATAAACCAATGTAAATATTGTGTACATTGCAGAGGACAAATTTGCCTGGTTACGAGATGATGAATTTGCTCGACAAGCAATAGCAGGAGTGAACCCAGTGTCTATCGAAAAGCTTCAGGTTTTTCCACCAGTAAGCAAGCTTGATCCTGAAATCTATGGCCCTCAAGAATCCGCCCTCAAGGAGGAGCACATTCTTGGTCATCTCAATGGCATGACTGTTCAAGAGGTAATTAAACACAATTGGATTTCACTTATACGAACAATATATATTAGTTTACGTTATCAGTATATTTTAACTTACTGTCAAACTAATCAAAAATGTTCATTTCCTGATGTGACAGGCTTTGGATGCAAATAAGCTTTTCATTCTGGATCATCATGATGTATATCTACCATTTCTCGATCGGATCAATGCACTTGATGGCCGCAAAGCATATGCAACACGCACCATTTATTTCTTGTCTGATGTTGGCACACTTAAGCCCATTGCCATTGAACTTAGCCTCCCCCAGACTGGTCCAAGTTCACGATCCAAACGTGTTGTCACTCCGCCTGTTTGTGCCACTGGTAACTGGATGTGGCAGATCGCTAAAGCACACGTCTGTGCTAATGATGCTGGAGTTCACCAACTCGTCAACCACTGGTAAGTAATTATCATGAAAAATGAGTTGACGCAGAAAAAACAGAATTTTATCTTTATTGAATACTTGTAGTTTTGTGGGGATGATTTTATTAACTGATTTTGGTCATGTAGGTTGCGTACACATGCAAGCTTGGAACCATTTATATTGGCAGCACATAGGCAGTTAAGCGCGATGCATCCTATTTATAAGCTTTTGGATCCACATATGAGATACACTCTAGAAATTAACGGCTTGGCTCGCCAGAGCTTGATCAATGCTGATGGTGTCATCGAGGCTTGCTTTACTCCTGGTCGCTACTGCATGGAGATCAGTGCTGCTGCCTACAAGAACTGGCGCTTTGATTTAGAAGGCCTTCCAGCTGACCTTATCCGAAGGTACAATTTCCCCTATAGTCAATAAGGATTTGAGTTATATACTGACATTGGAAAAAAATTATATTGGCACGGTGTCACTGTTATTTAACGGATCCCAGCACATTAATTACCTATTCACCTTCAAATTCTAATATATATATATTTTTTTGTATGTAGTCTTTATTATTGTGGATAAAAAGTGAAAAAACTAAATAAATTTTGATCTTATTTAAAAATGCAGAGGGATGGCAGTACCGGACGCAACACAGCCTTATGGGCTGAAACTTCTAATTGAGGACTATCCTTATGCTGCAGATGGGCTTATGATATGGGGCGCAATCGAGGGCTGGGTTCGCGATTACGTAGATCACTACTATCCATCCTCGGCCCAAGTTTGCAGTGACAGGGAGCTGCAAGCTTGGTATACTGAGACTATTAATGTGGGCCACGTTGACCTCCGCAACGAGGACTGGTGGCCCACGTTAGCTACTCCAGAGGACCTCATTTCCATCCTCACCACCCTCATCTGGCTGGCTTCAGCGCAACATGCTGCCCTGAATTTCGGGCAGTACCCTTACAGTGGATACGTTCCAAACCGACCACCACTCATGCGTCGATTAATCCCTGACGAGAACGATCCCGAGTATGCGGTGTTCCTAGCTGATCCACAAAAATATTTCTTCTCAGCTTTACCAAGTTTGTTACAAGCAACAAAGTTCATGGCCGTGGTTGACACATTATCGACACATTCCCCAGATGAAGAATACATAGGGGAAAGACAGCAACCGTCTACTTGGACCGGAGATGCAGAGATTGTTGAAGCATTCTACAAATTTTCCGCGGAAATAGGGAGAATTGAGAAGGAGATAGATGAAAGAAATGCCGATACGAATCTAAAAAATAGGTGTGGTGCTGGTGTATTACCATATGAACTATTGGCACCAAGTTCAGGCCCTGGAGTAACATGTAGGGGTGTTCCAAATAGTGTATCGATATGAGTAATTATAAGTATATATATATTATATATAACCTATGTTTATAAAGCCCATAAATAGGGCGGACTGCTGTGTCTAGTTATGTCAAAATGTATGTTTGTATCTACGGCTAGATTTTTGTAAGAACATTAATTAAGTTAAATAATTAGCCACTAATACTAGCTTAAGTCCATCTACCACATACTTGAGTTCCGTTACTACTTCATTTGCATTATATTATTATCATGTTCCAAAATTTGTTGCTTATCTCGACTTACAGACATATTATCTAAATGTTTTGCTAAATAACGACTCCGACACAGTCATATTATATTACCGCCTGCCTTCGTTATAAAATTATACCGATTACAAATCGTTATAATTATGACAAATCTTGGTTAAAAGATACTTTTAAATTGCGAATTCATAATTTTAATTAATTTTTTTCTTCAAATCATTAGTACATTTTATTCCCACTAGTGCAGTACTCTTTTAACTTTTTTCTAAGACCTTACCTTTCGTTCTCGCCAGTGCAATAAATATTGCAATATCCAATTGTGTCCGGTTCAAAGCTTGTGGGAATGTTACAATATCTCACATAATATATACGCATCAGCTTGTGGGAATGTTACAATATCTCACATAATATATACGCATCTCATGAGTTGACTTTTGAAGTCGCGTTAGTTTCATGATCTAATTCACATAATAAATAATGGTGTCTTACTGCGTGATCGTGGTGACGTTATTCTAGAAGTAATCATTATAGACTTGGACTAAAACCAACACTACTACAATTTATCATGACTTCCCACAATAATGTTCGTCAGCTTTTTTGGCCACTACACTTTCCATTAAAACAACTTTACTTTTTAGAAATTGCAGTTGATTTTACAGAGTCATGGATGGTCATGGAACACCACCCACTCAATTTTCTTTTAATAATTCTGAGTCATCAATAACAAGTATGTAATTGTATTTGTGTTGTGCCCACATTTGTCTGTAAAATTGCTTTTAAATAGAAGCTCAAGTCATTTTTCTCTTGTTGTGAAGAAGATAAAAAATTTTATTCAGATTTCTTTTTTTTTTTTTGCAAAACTAAAATATCACTTCCATATATGTATATTACGAATATATTTCTTATTAATTAATTAACATATCTCATATGTTTGGATAAGTTTCATTTAATAATTTCATTTTGCATTTTTATATAATAAATTTTATATTTTATTTTATGTTTATGCATTATTTTTTATATATTATATTATGTATCATTTTTCAGAATTAAAAAAAAATAACAACAATATTTTTGCAAGATTAGAATTTTTTCAAAAAATATTTTAGCCCTCCAAAATATATAATATTGATTGAAAATTTGAAGATAAATATTTTAATTTAATAAAAGAAAATGTCTAAGTTTTTTTTTTTGTAATAGATGTTCCTAATTTGACTATCAAAAGTATTTTTAAAAAAATTAAATTAGTCAGACAGAATTTCCTTATAAAAATATTTTTCTAATGAATTAGCTAAATACAAATTGATTTTCCTTTCTAAAACACTGAAAAGTTATTTTAAAAAAGTGCTTGTGAAAATAAGCATTTTTTCAAAGCAATACCAAACAAGCTCATAATCAGAATCAATTGCGAAATTAAGTTGCTATATTAATTTAATTAATATTTTGAAGGGACTCTATTTATTTTTTTACCTTTTTCTTTTCTCTTTCACAGTTTGATGGTTGTTAGAGCAGTCCCCCTATATTATATTAGAATAAATCCAGATTGAGAGTGGTTAAAGGAAAAGTGAATATTAAAGTGGTACAGTCTGAAATGAAAATTAAAAAAAAAAAAGCTTCATTGTTATATATTTGATTATTGGGTTGTTACAGTCTGAAATGGAACATGTTACCAAAAAAAAAAAAGGGGGTCATTCGCCAGAATGGCAAAAATAGGGTGATCTTATCAAAATTGTTGGTCTTTAATTTTTTTAAAAATTATTTTTAGAGCTTTAAATAATTAAAAATTAGATGAAAATTCGGAAAATTGTAAGGGATAAATTCAGTTAAAAACATGACCAAGACATAAGTTCTGTAACAATTATGCTGAAAATAAAGAAATTTAAATAAAATTAAAGAAAACTCAACAAATAAATTTTTAGGGGTAAATTTAATTAGCAAAAACTATATCTTGGTCTAAAAATATGAAATTTGAACCTACCTTAATGATTTAATATATCAAATTCAATATTGTAACAATATGTTTCGGAGCATCAAGTGTGTTTTTCGATTAAATATTGCCCAAACAGTATTGATGCTAAAATAATGTGCATTTATTTATGAGTTCTCCTAAATTCTTTTTTCACATTTTAACTTCTTAAACTAAATTGAAGAGATGAAATGAATGGGTGATACGTCAGGTTTTTTTAATAACAAATTAAGTTGAGTGTTTTAATGATATAAAAATCTAAATTGAGTAATTTTATTGATATAAAAAGTAAGTTAAATAAATTTATTAGATAAATTTTTATAATTGACTAACATTTTAAAATATTAATTCGTTATACCCGCACAGGATGTGTACATCAATTCAATACATGCACACCATGTTTTTTAATTTACAGTTCATTTTATTCAATCTTAATCAATTAACATGTGTTTTACTTCATTAAGTCATACAATAATGAATTTTAATGTAAACACCCGATGCCAGATAAATTTTTTCCGCTTACAATAACTTTGAATCAGAAATATATGACTCGATTATAGTACCATGATTTTCTTTTTCTGAAAGAAAGAAGGGTCTGGTTGTTAGAAACATAAACAATTGTTAATTTTAAAATCACCGTTCCTGTTTTGTGTATTATTTAGAACTAAGATTTGTGTCAATGATTAAGGGCCCGTTTAGATAGGCTTGATAAAAACAGCTTTAAAAAATTACTTTTGAAAGTGCTGAAACTTATTTTTAAAATAAGCAGTTATGCGTTTGAATAAAAGTGCTGAAGTTGCTACGCCAAACGTGAAAAGGGAAAAATGGAAGAAAGAGATGTTAGGGTTATGTGGATAATTTTGAGATTGTATAAAGATATTAAGGGCAAAAAGATAAAAATGTGGTCAACTTAAAATACCTTATAAACTAAAAAAAAAAAAAGCACCCCTACCCTATCTTTTAATTTTTGGCTTAAAATAAGTTTTTTTTAACTTAAAATAAGTTATTTTGAGTATTATCAAACAGCTAAATAAGTCAAAAATCAGCTTTTAAATCAATTTGACCAGCTTTTAAGCTGAGCCAAACAGGCTCAAAATTTAAAGAATGAAGGGTCACTAGTCAAAGTCAAGTTAAATTTCATTCCAAGTCTCTCAAAATTTAGCAGAAGGTGCATCACGTACAAAATTTGGAAAACTAGTGACCTCCGGTTACACATTTTTATTACAAAACAATCCAAAGTCAAAATATAGAAACTTACAACTCATTACTTATTCATTTCCTGGTTCATTACTGATTTCGATTTATTTGATGTGATTATGCTTGATTAAGCGGTAAAATAGATAGAAAAAAGGAATTTGAAATTTTATTTCTTTAATTTTAATTTATCTGGCGTTTTTAAGATTTTAAAATTTAAATAAGTTTATTTTTGCTCATGAATTTTCATATATATATTTGAATTATTTTAATTGTAATTTATATTACTTTTACGTAATTTACAAATATATAAATTTTCTTTTAAAAAATTGAAGATTACATGTGTAAATTTTCAATCAAATTTAAATCGTTTAACTTTCAAAAAATGTAAAGTAACACATAAATTGAGATAGAAAGGAAGTATCATTTTATAAAATATGACATAATTTTTATGTTATCACTACACAATTTATTTTCTTAAACATTTTTAAAATATAATAATAACATCTGTGTGATTATTTTACTCAGAGTGCCTCATTAAGCAACTGTTACAATTAATAAAAAATTGCCTTTATTTGAATCAGATTTGTTCAACATCCATCTATACTTTTTTCCAATGAGTTTCAAATTGTTGGACTGTGGGGTACCTTTTGTTTTTTCATTCACACAAATATTCTCTATTTCAGATGTTTAGTTTACCTCTTTGAAATATCTGATCTTGATTTTTTATTTTTCTATATTTTAAAAGATAAATTGAATAACAAATAACTTTTCTAAAAATATGTCAAGTACATAAGGTTATATAGATAGGCTATAGACTTCATCGAAAGAGGCCAAAATCTGAAAATCATCAGTAAAAATAAAAAATCACCATATTCAAAAGTAAAATTTTAAAATTATACCAAAACAAGAAGCATTTTTTTTTTTTAAAAAAAAAACTATCTTATCGTATGTTACTATTCCAAGTCGTTTCACATCCTGTTGGAAGGCAATAAGGAAGAAGTAAGAAGAAGTTTGTTGGAAGAGGAAAGGCAACTGAAACATAATTTCGAGGAAGTGTTTTAGACATTTTTCTAACTATACAAGTCCACTCTCCCCATTAATAAATTAGACTACTAAATTTATATTGACTCATTAAATTATTCAGGTAGTAACGACCATCTCTCAATTACTATAAATACAGCTTTCGTTAAGCCACAATTAACCATTACACCACTTCTCATCCAACGCCCAATCAACACAATGGAAGGTACTACCTGGACTGCAACTGCAGTGTTTCTTGCTACTCTGTTTCTTTTGTTTCTCTCCAAATTTCTTCGCAAGAGGAAACTCAACTTACCTCCAGGCCCAAAACCATGGCCGATCATCGGAAATTTAAACCTTATGGGTTCCCTTCCTCACCGATCCATCCACGATCTCTCCGTCAAGTACGGACCCATTATGCAACTACAATTCGGGTCTTTTCCCGTCGTAGTTGGCTCCTCTGTAGAAATGGCCAAAATTTTCCTCAAAACCATGGATATCAACTTTGTTGGCAGGCCTAAAACTGCTGCCGGAAAGTACACTACCTATAATTATTCAGATATTACATGGTCCCCGTACGGATCCTATTGGCGTCAGGCACGTAGAATGTGCCTGATGGAATTGTTCAGCGCAAAACGGCTTGATTCATACGAGTACATTCGGGCTGAGGAACTTCATTCTATTCTTCATAATTTGAACAAATCATCGGGGAAACCGATTCTGCTGAAAGATTATTTGACGACTCTGAGTTTAAATGTTATTAGCAGAATGGTATTGGGAAAAAGTTACTTGGACGAATCCGATAACTCGATTGTGACTCCTGATGAATTTAAAAAGATGTTGGATGAATTGTTCTTACTTAATGGAGTCCTTAATATTGGAGATTCAATTCCATGGCTTGATTTCATGGACCTACAAGGTTATGTTAAGAGGATGAAAGTTGTAAGCAAGAAATTTGACAAATTTCTGGAGCATGTACTTGATGAGCATAACATGAGAAGGAACGCAGTGGAAAACTATGTCGCTAAGGACATGGTGGATGTTCTATTGCAGCTTGCTGATGATCCAACTCTGGATGTTAAGCTGGAGAGACATGGAGTCAAAGCATTCACTCAGGTATTCACTTTATTCTTATTATTAATGACCATATATATATATAACTTAAACTCAAAAATAAAATACATTGTTTGTATAAGATAATTTTCTCATTTAACCTTGCACTGATGAATCCCTGC
This sequence comes from Solanum lycopersicum, assembly GCF_036512215.1. Lineage (NCBI taxonomy): Eukaryota > Viridiplantae > Streptophyta > Magnoliopsida > Solanales > Solanaceae > Solanum > Solanum lycopersicum. The sequence goes on from NC_090802.1 coordinate 67,069,679, forward strand.
TGCAGTGCTCTGCTCCACTTTATTGAGTATGGATGCAGACAAGATATTGTGGACCAAAATTTGGTTTATCACTTTTGAACAAGAAAATGAATATACTCTTAATAATTGAAGTGGATCAATGATAGTGTTGTAGAAATGATATCACATCCACTTTCTGTCCAAGTAAAACGGACGATTTAAGGTGGTCCATTTGTAGCTATTTTAGAAATAGAAAGTGACTACTAAAAGAATATAAATGAATTTTGTAGCTATATTACCAAAAATTACGGCTCTAATACTAGTTAGCACCACATTATAATAAGTTATTAACTATGATTAGCGAGAAAGTTCATAGCTAGTTAGGTTATTTGTATTTGTTTCTTATGCTTGATTAAAGTTGATGAGACGAGATTAAAATGTGTATGTACAATCAGGACTTGTTGGCTGGTGGAACTGAGAGTTCAGCAGTGACAGTAGAATGGGCAATTTCAGAGTTGTTGAAGAAGCCAGAGATTTTCAAAAAAGCTACCAACGAATTGGATCGAGTAATAGGCCAAAACAGATGGGTACAAGAAAAAGACATCCCGAATCTTCCTTACATAGAGGCAATTGCAAAAGAGACTATGCGTCTGCACCCCGTGGCACCAATGTTGGTGCCACGTGAGTGTCGGGAAGACTGCAAGGTAGCTGGCTACGATGTTAAAAAAGGAACCAGGGTCCTGGTGAGTGTGTGGACTATAGGAAGGGATCCAACATTGTGGGACGAGCCTGAGGCTTTCAAGCCTGACAGGTTCCTGGAGAAGTCCATCGATGTTAAAGGACACGATTTTGAGCTTTTGCCATTCGGAGCTGGGAGAAGGATGTGCCCTGGATACAGCTTGGGTCTTAAGGTGATTCAAGCTAGTTTAGCTAATCTTCTTCATGGATTTAACTGGTCATTGCCTGATAATATGACTCCTGAGGAACTCAACATGGAAGAAATCTTTGGGCTCTCAACACCCAAAAAGTTTCCACTTTCTGCTGTGATTCAGCCAAGGCTTTCATCAAAACTTTACTCTGTTTGATTCAGCATCTACTATACTATGGTTCCATCGAAATAGAGTTTCTTTATCCAAATACTTTAGCTAAATAAACTCTAGCTATAGTCCTAATACTCTACTTTTATTTCGCTTTTGCCCCTCAGTCACCTGGATTTGCTTATATGTTTGTATCACTCAGGATGTGTTAATCAAGGTTAAGAAAAATGAATCAATTTCAATATTTCTGTAATGTAAGAATGTTTTTGGAAAGATTTCACATCATGAGTTAACTCTTTTACTTTAGTTTTCAGAAAGTCAGTCATACTACTTTAGTTCATTATGATGAAATGGAATATGGATTTTTGTTGAAGCCATTCTTCTATCTATCGTTCTAGTTTTTAGTGAAGCGACTGTCTGATATCCCATCGTGTAAATAGAATGATTATCAGCATGGTCCCTATTATCATATCCTTGATAAATATTTTAATAGACTCCTCTTATAACCCAAACAATACTAGCAAAGGCAGTCAAGAAGAAACAAGTATATATTTGTCTTATGGTGTTGTGGATAGGTCACAATCAGTTGTGAATTAGGAAAGTAAATCACGCAAGTTCTTCATTAATTGATATATCAAGTGTATGAACTTCCTTAAGAACCTATTTTTCTTTTTTCAGTTTCTCTGGTGATTGGATGGTACTGGTAGTTGGGGCACTCCACAGTGTGGTGACACACTTGAAAGACATGTTAAGGGTCCAAAGCTATGAACCTGTACTACATTATTATTCGTTATAATAGTTTAACGTAAAGTCAAATAACTTTTACAAATTTTAGAATATGCAAGAAGTGTTCATTTTATTATCACCCATCCGATTCATTTGTCATTAAAATCATTTAGGGATTAAAATAAGAGTCACTAGTCAAAGTCGAGGTAAACGTCAGGTCAATTCTTCACAAAATTTGGTAGGAGTGAAAATTAAAGTTACAGGTATTTAGTATAATTTTCTAGAGTAATATCTTTGATATTTGTACTTAACAAAAATTTAGACAGCTTTGACTATTATGATATTTAAGGAAGATATTTGTAGGAAAGAAGAATCATCCCTACACAAGTATAAATAGGAATGACCTTAGTCATTTGTAATCAATACAAGAGCTATTTAAATCATACACTAATTTTCTTTTATAATAATTAATAATTTTTTTATTCAAAAATACACATTCTCCTTTCTAACTTTCTCTTCTTTAGTTAAATTTTTCGATCTAAGTTAATTATTTTGAGCTAGCAGAAGGATTTACCGATTATACTTTTGTTTTACTATTAAGGTGCAATCAATCACGTACCAAATTGGAAGACTTTGACATTTTTGTACACGTAATTTCTAATTTAAAGTGAAATGCACAAACTTATAACTTAGTTACTGTGTAATAAGATCACTTCACTCTTTTAACAGATTTATTTCTGTGAATATAAATTAATCATATATTAAATTTTAAATGACAAATGTTACCTAAAAAATAAACCACTCGTTCTACTTATTAAATTTTACTTGTTTAACACATGTTGAAGGTAGGGAGGAAATAATAAATAGTTTCTTGGAAAACCAAAGGCAACTGAAACAAAGTTCCAAAGGACATTATTACACTTTTTTTCCATTTTCATTCGGCATATGATATCTATATTAAAATTAGATTAAATTCAAATTAGTGTCAAGAAAGTTTTCGTTGAGGTAAAATGCTTCCTAAATAAATGACTCTATACCAAGAAGACTCAAACTCAGGATTTCTGTTAAGTATGAAGCAATAATTATCGCTCTATCACAAATTTTGTTGATACTCTCTATTAAAGCGACAGAAAAATGTTCAACGATCTATTAAAAGAAAATAGTTGTCCCAATATATGTGTATATATATAAAATATCTATCGACTATTATTCATGTAACACTACTAGACCATTACTATAAATACAGCTCTGGCTAAGCCATAAACAACACACTCCAAATAATTAGCACTTGCAGTCCTGTTCCACTACAAACAACATAATGGAAGGTAGTAGCTGGACTGCAGTTTTTCTTGCTACTCTGTTTGTTTTGCTTCTCTCCAAATATCTTTTCCAAAGGAAACTCAACTTACCTCCAGGACCAAAACCATGGCCAATCATCGGAAATTTAAACCTTATTGGCAGCCTTCCTCACCGATCCATCCACGATCTATCGGTCAAGTATGGACCCATTATGCAACTACAATTCGGGTCTTTTCCCGTTGTAGTAGGCTCCTCCGTTGAAATGGCAAAAGTGTTCCTTAAAACCATGGATATCAACTTTGTCGGTAGGCCTAAAACCGCTGCTGGAAAATACACCACCTATAACTATTCCGATATCACTTGGTCCCCGTACGGATCCTATTGGCGTCAGGCACGTAGAATGTGCCTGATGGAATTGTTCAGCGCAAAACGGCTCGATTCATACGAGTATATTCGCGCTGAGGAACTTCATTCTATTCTTCATAATTTGAAGAAAACATCGGGAAAACCTATTCTGTTGAAAGATTATTTGACAACTCTGAGTTTAAATGTTATTAGCAGAATGGTATTGGGAAAAAGTTACTTGGACGAATCCAAAAACTCCATTGTAACACCCGATGAATTTAAAAAGATGTTGGATGAATTGTTCTTACTTAATGGAGTCCTTAATATTGGAGATTCAATTCCATGGCTTGATTTCATGGACTTGCAAGGTTATGTTAAGAGGATGAAAGTTGTGAGCAAGAAATTCGACAAATTTCTGGAGCATGTACTTGATGAGCATAACGTGAGAAGGAACGCAGTGGAAAACTACGTTGCTGAGGACATGGTGGATGTTCTATTGCAGCTTGCTGATGATCCAACTCTAGAGATTAAGCTGGAGAGACATGGAGTTAAAGCATTCACTCAGGTATAACCACAATATACGTAACTTAATTAAACTCAAGTAATTTTCATTAACCAAACACTCCACTCAGGACTCTGTTGATATGGCCAATGACAAGATATTGTGTGGACCCAAAATTTAGCTATCGTTTTCCAACAAGAAAAAGGAATATACTCGTAATAATTATCAATGATAATGGTATCACTTCCACTTTCTGTCCTAGTAGAAAAAAACTACTCTTTTTATCTTTTTTTTTAGCTAAATAACAAAATCTGTCTCTATGACATGAGTAAAATCAGGACATGTTGGCTGGTGGAACTGAGAGTTCAGCAGTGACAGTGGAATGGGCAATTTCAGAGCTGTTAAAGAAGCCAGAGATTTTCAAAAAAGCTACAGAGGAATTGGATCGAGTAATAGGCCAAAACAGATGGGTACAAGAAAAAGACATCCCGAATCTTCCTTACATAGAGGCAATTGCAAAAGAGACTATGCGTCTGCACCCCGTGGCACCAATGTTGGTGCCACGTGAGTGTCGGGAAGACTGCAAGGTAGCCGGATATGACATTCCAAAAGGAACCAGGGTCCTGGTGAGCGTATGGACTATAGGAAGGGATCCAACATTGTGGGACGAGCCTGAGGCTTTCAAGCCTGAGAGGTTCCTGGAGAAGTCTATCGATGTCAAAGGACATGATTTTGAGCTTTTGCCATTTGGAGCTGGGAGAAGGATGTGCCCTGGATACAGCTTGGGTCTTAAGGTGATTCAAGCTAGTTTAGCTAATCTGCTTCATGGATTTAACTGGTCATTGCCTGATAATAGGACTCCTGAGGAACTCAACATGGAGGAAATTTTTGGGCTTTCAACACCCAAAAAGTTTCCACTTTCTACTGTGGTTGAGCCCAGGCTTCCATCAAAACTTTACTCTATTTAATTCAGCACTGTTTGTTTGACTTGATGCCCTGTTTAAGCACTTTTGTAATCTTGTATCCTTTTATTTGCTTGGAAGTGAACATCACTCATAATAATAATAAAGAATTAATTACAAGTTCTCTTATGGAAACGATGTATTTCTTGGCAATGGCTTGATATCAACACAAACTTGGTTTAGCTAGAGACACCTATGTATATTAATATATATTTCTATCTTTTATGTTATTTATTATGACGATGATATGATATGAGATTTAACTGACGAAAGGAAAATTCATATAACCAACCCCCGCCTCATGTAAAATTGAACCATTCAACATCTCAATGAATGACTAACAGAAAACCATGTTAAAACACACACGACTTCAGAAAAACTGATCTTTATTTGACAATGTACAAAACAACAAAACTGACTTCCAAGTGCCTAATTCTTCCCACTATTGAACAAATAAAATTATAGCCAAAATACAATCAAAATGCACTACTTCATGCAAACGCTACCACAGAAAAAACTGCAATGACATTGGGAACCACCCGCCCTCTCTAAAAATCCCAACCCACCCGCATACTGAAGCACATAGAACTAACTGAAAATCCTTCCACTGTTAAAAGAAGACGGGACCAGAGAGCAACTCAAAGGCGCTGTAAAAAAAATTCCCTTGCGGCGTTGTAAAAATAAATACAGTTACACAAAAACGCCTTCAGCAGCCTTCACTGTTGTGAGCAGCAAAATTGTGATAAATTAACATTTTCATATCAAGAAACTGCTTCCGCAAATTTACACCTACGAAATGAGAGCATAAAACAGATTACAACATAGAATATGAATAGGAGTTTCGAGTTCACCAATGTAAGCATTCTATTTGCCATACCTCGCTGTCCATGAGACTCGACGAATAATATGTACAGAAAAGAACCCTGTAAAATGAAAAATAACAATATTATAAAAGAGTCGTGCAGAACAAGTACATGAAGCTATTAAACAAGTATAGCATATACATTGGGACACGTACCTGTTGACAAAATTATTTAACCAGGACAACTGGTTACAACAAGAAGCAAATAGGCAACAATAAAGTGATTGATCTCATCGCAAGGAAATGCTATCTAAACACCAAGCTTCCATTCTGTTGACGTCTCAAATTTTCAATAAGTGACTGGTAGAATGATTTCAGCGCTTTAATATCACTACCCTGCTAATAAAAGCCAGAACAATACAAGGAAAAGTCAGTAAAAGCAGATTATCCATTCTGTTTGCTTGTACATACTAATGGAGGTTTTATTCATAACCAGCCCTTCAAAAAAACAGGAGGATCCCAACACTGTGATCTCTACTTCTCCAGTTCTTCAAACAGTGCTTTCTGAACAGATGGTTCTGTCACCATCCTTACTAAAATTTAATTCAGCATGTCAAAGAAAAGAGTAGAATACCTGCACTTTCTGACAATACTGCTCAGCTAAATCTTGAGGGCAATGAGCACTTTGCAAGCTTTTTGATACAAAATGAACAAGAAAATCATTGCCAAATTTCTCAAACATGACCTTCTGAACCAATACAATCTCGCCAAAAAGAACAAGCTGCCATGGTAATTAAAGAAAAAAGAAAAGGGAGATCAACTATGCAACCCAGGAATATCAGATTCTTGCAATCATATTACTATAGCAAACATCAAGTATGATTTTGCAGATCAAGAAAATGAGAGAGAGATCAAGAAATTGCTGCAGCAGGAAGAAACAGGAGATATTTAATTGGTCCACCAAATGCTATTTCCAGAAGGGGAAGGTCACAAATATCCCGAAACAATATCAGCCACATGACAATGAACTAATTCACAGTAACAGCAACATATTCATATCAAAGCACTGTGTGCTCATATTGTTGCGCCATAACAGATAACAGACAAGATTGATAATGTTAGTTTAGACTAGACAATGCACCAACATACCGTATTTGCATCACGGAACTCAAAGGATTTGTCAAGGACACTGTACAGACAACAGTTTGTTGCAAAGGCCTCCATCACAAAACTTCGGAAACCAGGCACCTGGAACAGAGAAGACATTTTACATACTAACAGACACAATCGATCTTTATTGCTGCAGTGAAGCTCAAAGACAGTTTCACCTTTTCTTCACCATATGGACTCGCACACCAGTCTTTGATTAGTCTTATAAATATCTGTACACATGCCTGAAAGAAGCGTAAGGAATGAAGTTCCAATAAGTGGGCTATAGCATATTTTTGTGAAACTCCTGAACACTAAATAGCACAAGTAGACCAATGCTAAACTAACCTTACGAACAAGGATATCCTTGTGATTACAGGATGCATGTAGTATCAGCTGCATCATCGGATCCAAGTAAGCCCTACTTTTGGAGGAAAGAAAAACTGATGATAGATCATGTGTAGCAATCACATGAAGGAAAGTGTAAAATGTCCTCTGAAGTTCCTGTAGCTCACGGATCTCCTGAGATGACATACAACCATCATGAAAGGACAGTACAGGAAACTATAAAAAGAAGCATCCTCTGCTCCAAATGCAAATACAAAATCCAGGATATACATTAGATAGTAATAATCCAACCAGGATTATGGTCTGCTTAATTCAAGCCTTTAAGATATTTCCTATACATCGATCGTATCCTTTTACAAAAATGAGTGCATATGCTGACCAATCTAATCTGAATGAAGGAAGGAACAATAACAATGCAACAGGCGAGAAACCACAGACAAGGAATCCCAACGTATCTGATAAAAGCTCGATCGCATCAGCAGACATCCTTAGTGATAGAAATGGAAGCAAGACAAATAAGGAAGATTCTAGAGAATAACCATGAACATGAGGTAGCAAGGGATTGCTAGGAGTTGAAGATAGATGAGTACCCAGAAAATAGGGACATGCAAGGGTAAAACAATCAGTACATAGGAAAAAGGGACAAAACAACGACAGAGCAATTGGTACTAAAACTCGTGGAAAATCCAGCATGAACCAAAATTTATGAATATCAAATGAGCTGGGACAGGTTGGACTATGCATGTGGGAGTTCTCAGTAGACAGCGGATACGTTAACTTTGGTCTTGGACATGGTCATGTAATGTTTGTGAAAATCATCTATTAAGGTCTCTGCTAGAAAATAACTGCAACTTAGACGGTTCTCATGGATAGCAATTAATTAGCCTTAGTATCTTGGGAAAACAAAATTTGCTAATGGATATAACCTTCCCTCTCCCTCTTCTCCACTTGCAAGCCATAGAAAAGAGTGCAGTCCATATACAATACAGCAAGGATGGGCTGAGCTACTAAAGAGTTGCTTCAGCTTACTCTGTAGATATTTGTGATGGCAATTCTCTACATACAAAGGATGGGTTCACATACCTCTGTATTGCTTCCAGGACCTGTAGGGAAAGCATCTCTCGGGAGGATATTAAATACGCGGCTAGCAATAGCAGGGTAAACTTCCTCCAGAATGTCTTGAACTCCAGTGTTGAATTTGCAGATAAGCTGATTAAGCAATAGCAAAAAGCCTGCTAGTTCTTTCGGCTGCATTGCGAAACAAAAGAAAGTTATTCTCATGAAGATATCAATCATTGATGTGAAATGAACACCACGCATATGCTCTCTGAACAAAGTTACCTTTCCATTTTATAGTCTGTTACAATCTCTTAAATATCACGATATCAAACACGTTAACATAGTTTAGTTTACACCAATATAACAAAATCTTTTATATAACATTTGTTGGAACTTGGAAATTTTTGCCAACATATTTATTCATTGTTTCCAAAATTAGTACTGTCGATTTTTATCAATTTCATCTGTATGCATCTAAATAATGTTGTACTCATTGATAAATATCATGCTAACCATTTATAAGATTTTACACTTCCCAACATTTCCTAAGCTTGCCTCTGATTTAGATTGAGAAATTCGGTAAAGAGTTGTTGACCATAACCAAGAAATTATGCAAGTCTACCAAATAAAAACCTTGCATTATCTAAAAATTCTTGCAATCTATCTTGCTAGGAAATTAATGACAATTATATACATAAAAATAATGAAGGATCTACACATGATGCACATTAACCTAGAAAAAGTGTGCAACGAAGTGCTACAAAAAGCCCTGCGCATGAGAATGGAAACGTATTAAATATTAAAAAATCATTAAGGATAAATATAAATTAGCAGTTATTATGAGAGAACAGCATCAGGAGATACAAAAGATTTCAGTAAAAGTCTATAACTGTGAGTTTACACCGTGAATCTACCACGGTCATGCTTTTTTAAAAAAAAAAACTGACCTCAGGTGTACTTGTTTACCCTAATCGTGAATGAGGTCTCATGGCGTAATGCTATATGTAGATGATGGATGTGTTTGTTAAGAAGGAAAATGTTTTCCTTGAAAGTTCTTTTTTGGAGATTAATTGATTTCTTTTATTGAGGTAAAACTGAATGGGACTGTGATATATGCTCCCACTGCTTTCCTATTAGTTGTCATGTTTTTCCTAACAGCCATTTTTTCTTTCCATTACTACTTTGAATAACTTCACTAGAGCCGATGGTTAAAGTCTACCTACACACTATCCTCCCCAAACCACTTCTGTGGGATTCACTAGGTATGTTATTGTAGTAAAATAGTTTAGAACATTCTACTTCGCCTAAAATACATACATCAGAAGCAAAATGCATTGCATTTGTCAACATTATTTTTTCACAAAGGAGAATGCAACGGATTGGCCAATGGTTTGCTCCTCAAACTATGAGCCAGAAGACACAAAATTAAGATTGTTATGGCCAAAATCAAAGTTAATCATACAACACAGACCAAATAGTGAGACATGATATTGCAGTACACTTTCCAAAATATGATTTGACTTTGGTTAAATGTATCATAATGACTTCACCTCACTTTCGGCTAGCAATTGCTCCAGTGCCTTTGGTAGATATGGAAATACAGATGATCCCAGTATGTCCACCATGCGGTGAATGAATGATGTGACCTAGGAAGTTAACATCATCAGGTAAGGAAATGCATCACCAAAGGTGCATCAAATAGAACAAAAATAACAAGAAACCATACCTTGCACCGCAGGGGTTCTATCTTTGGATATATGATAAGAATACGTAGAAGGACATCCAATGTCTGGATGAAAAAGAAATCAACATGATAAGAATTGATGCATAAAATCAATAATTGGATTAGGGCATTATTTAACCACAAAAATTTAAAATCTGTCTCCCTACAACGGGTGCACCAGAAAAACAAATACTGCAAAAAAAGGAAGGGGAATAACAACACACTTTGTCATTCACTTATTCTGAGAACAAAGTAAACAACCAAATATCCATTGAAGTATAAAGACAGCCAATCCAGATACCAGCCTCCTTAAATAGTGACACTACTGAGAGGAGAATATTCAGGATTGCTTCGAATTGTAACAACATACGAAATAATTGACATGCATATTGATAATCAAGTGAGCCAGAATGTATGGTTAGCAGTAGTTGGTAAGCACAAACAGATAAAAACATGAGGTGGAGTTTAGAACTAATCTAGAAGAGCAAGAGAAAAACTCAAGCACCAATCAACCAACCTGTTTGAACATGAGACCAATTGCAGGACGACTGGCAGTTACAAGACGCTCGCTAAAACCCTGACATGCAAAAACATTGTGGCGAGGTTAGGAGGAATAGGCTATAAATGCCGAATCAATCGCCAGTGCTAGAAACATGATATGGCAGTAAGCTCAGCAAGAAGACAGAAATTCCAAGAAAAAAAATTGCTTAAAGGCGGCTGTCATATTGCTGAAAATATATTGAGAATTTCTAGTACTTATAATTTTTAATTTTATTTGGTATAATGTTGTGGATTCGTATAGCCAACCCAAACTTATCAAGGACCGAGATGTAGGCGTTGCTCTGCATAATGTTCACTGAGATGAATTTATATGTAGAAATATGTTTAGTGAGGAATCTGAGGCATAATTGTTGTTATCAGGTATGGTATTTCTTAGATGATTCATAAAATGCTGGATTGGGAGCAGTGAAGAATTGCATCTTCTTTTTTTCAAAAATGGCAACATTGTGAAGAATTGCATCTTAGCGGCATACTTTATAAAGAGAGGTGATTTATTATGAGTTGCTCATGCAAGGAGTTTGGGGAGGACATTAACCACATTTTGCATTGCAGCTTTAAATCAAATATAGAACTTGGATTTCTCTTTGTTAATTCAATGGATTTTCAAAATCTGATGTTGAAGCACTGTCGAGTAGCATGCTATATAAGATTGGCACAGAAAGAAGGGCAGCTTGAAACGCAACAATATCTTTTTTTGTGGGTTATTTGGTATAAAAGAAATAGAGATGCCCATAGTCATGAAATATATGTAACCAGTACTAGAAGATCTTTTTGTTGTTGTTTTATGTCCATACTTTAAAGGATAATTCCAAATATTTTGGCTACCTTGAGAGACAATTGTGATTGAACTGCAAACCAACTTCTTTCATACTTTTGACACCACATTTTTGTGTTATTGATAAAATAATTTGATGTACAAGACTATAAGGATAAAAAAAATTATAAGAAAATGTAGTGAGCACAAGTACAAACCTTGCTCAGAGCATTAATGGCCATAATTATCTGCTGGATATTTGTGATCTTTGCTGGAGACTCTTCAGGATTTTGGGCTTTGGCATTTACGAGCAAATCCTCAACCTGTGAGATGTATCTAAAGTCAGTTCATCTAATTAACAGAAGCAAGTGACCATAAATACTCGTATTCCATATTAAACATGCAAGCACCATTTATACCATTTGAATGCATATGTGCATCAATCAAGCTAATCAAAATCCAAAGAACATTCAATTTACAGTCTTTGGCTAATGAAATGACCTGCTGACAAAGAGGAGTAAGCAAGGCGGTCAGGTACTCTGACTGCTTTTCAAGTGGTACATCTTCCATTCCAATTAATAAGCCAATCGCCTACAACATGACATGAGTGTGAGTAAGGAAGTAGGCCAGCAAATCGAAAAAATCTCTGATGCACGTGTCCTGAGAACATGACCGTGTCTGCAGATCTACCTCAAAAATGTGACTACCATCTTCACAACCTGAGAGCCCCTTAGTGACAGCATAAATTGTTGTGAATTGAGCAACTGTATCTTGCAAACTCTGAATGAACATATCAAGTGAGTAATTTAGAAATAGAATCCAAAGAAAATGAGATCTTCCCACAGACAGAAACTTGGGAGATGAAATGGGGGCAAGGGGGTGGGAAAATCATACCTGCAGAATAGTCTCTATGTAGGGTACAAGTTTTGCTTTGAGCAGCTTCACAATCCTCATGAAAAGATAACTTGCCCTTCGACTCACATTGCTATTTGGGTGGTGTATGCCTCTTTCATCGAGAAAGGCACTCAAAACCAAAGGTATGTATTGAGTATTCTCCTGAAAAAACTTCATATACCTCGTTACTGTTTCCAAGTAGATAAGTGCAACAAGCCTGTTGTTGTGGCAAGGGAACTTTGTCGACAAAAGCATTGGTATTAGTTCTCCCAAGAGACCATTTCCTGTTTTCATTGTTTCATCACTAAGTGATTCCCCAAAGGCATATAGGAGAGAGAGTGCAGCTTCTATCTCCTCAACATTCACATCTCCATTAGATGCAACAGCACTAGCTAAGGAGTTCCTGATGAAAAGCTGAGTTGCATCAGGTGCTACACGGCCCACACTCCGAAGTAGAACAAACAAATCTTTCCTAAACTCAGTCATCCGATCTTCCTCTTCCTTTCCTGTTTTGTCCAACATATCGAGGTTATTGCGATACGCTGGGTCAAATCGGATCTGGGACCGAATAACATCCAGTATCTGACCTACATGAAGTGATTGTGTCTCGGTCAATGGAGCCAGACTCTTCAATGTGCCAACATACCCAGAGAGGAACTGCACAATACTGAAGGTTTCATCAATTTCACAATTTTGCATTACATAGAAAACAGAGGGTAAAACCTCATTCAATAGTTCAGTTGAGACAGCTTTCCCATCCTCGGAGTTCAAACGCTTTGAACACTCCAAAACCTCAGTTGAATATCCAGTAAGCAAAGAAGAAACACTTGAGACCAACTCAGAGTCATTATCCTCTGCCACCAAACCAAAAACCTTTCTAATTTGAAGGCTCTGCAAAAGAGTGAGTTTTGCTTTCGGATCCATGCGCTTAGCAGCAACAGCGTGGATGCAACCAGCAGCAGCACCTCTGAGTTGATCGGGAAAACCACTCACCAACATCAACTCAAATAACAACCCGACAAACGCATCATTTGCTATCAAACCTATGTCGATCCACGAAACATACCTCCTCATAGAATCTAACACACTGCAACATAAATCTGGATCGGAATTCCTGTACATTAGAAGGATATCATACCAAGCCCTAACAACCTGAGAAATACACTGCTGCCTCATTGCATCCTTAATTTGCCCAGCGACAGCCACCTCCTCTTGGCTTCTCGGATAGTCCAAGCTAATAACTTCTTCATCCAATGCATTGAGAACCCGACAAAACATATCAATAACCACAATACCTTTACTAAGATTTGATAAAAAATCAACAAATACAGAAGGCCATATCATCGGATACTCGAAACAAATTAAAGTAACCATAACCTGAGCAAGCTTATTCTTTATGAAAGCTGGACCATCCAAAACTCTTACCAAATTCTTATCATCAATGCTCTCATAACAAGCCAATGAAAACACAGATTTCCGGATAAAGGATTTCTCATCTGGACCCATTGATGAATACCGAATTCGAAGAACCTCGTGCAGACATTGTAAGCACCAGAACTGAACTTGAACCAGTTTGGAGAAACATAAACGCTCAATACATATACTACAAATTGATGGGGTTTCTTTAATTTGTTGGCAATAGCCAACTGCTTGTGCTTTAAGAGCAGAATCAACTGCCCCAGATTCATCAAAACTTATAAGTATTGCCTTTTCAAGATCATCCATAACTGTTCCTTAAACCCCTAAACCCTAATAAAACCTCAACAATGATCAGATTTTTTATTCAAAAATCTTCCTTATGAATCTGAATAATAACTTAATAATGAATTTGATTAGATACTTAAGCGTTTATTAACATAGATCTTTTGGGGCTTACCTCAAAATGCTTGCGGAAAATTTAATGGTGGGCAATCACAAGATTAAAGAACTAGGGTTTTGTATTGAACAATGGAGTAAAACTTACGGCCCAGAATTAGGGTTTCTTAATCAAAATCACTGAAAGATTTTTCTGATTTTTTAAAAATTTATATAAAAAAAAAAAACGTAGACTTGGTTAAAGTGATTGAGGAAGAAGGAGAAGACGAAGGCTTTTGTGAGATCTCTCTTTATATACTTCCTTCACTTGCCTATCAACTCTTTTTCTCTTACCTCCTCTATTTTTCCTTACTAAACAAATAATGTGCTTTTGGTTTTAAAATTTCATCTAATTTTTTTAAAATTATATTTATTGTTCTCCCACTTAAATTAGAATTCGCGCAAAGAAAGGCTTTACGTTGACGTTTGACTAAATTTCGCGTTCAAATTTAAATTAAAGTCACGCGAAAGTATCTTATATTGTCGTTTGAATAAGTTTAAATTTGCATCGAAAAGTTTCATATTAGAGCAAGAGACTTCTTTACAAAACTGACTTCATAATTCGATTTGGATTTAAAGAATATAAAATTGAAGGTTAGGGATTAGAATACTTAGCACTTTTTTACAACACTATTAGATAATGAAAGATTAAGGGCCCGTTTGGATGGGCTTAATAAAAGCAGCTTTAAAAAAGTAATTTTGAAAGTGTTGAAACTTATTTTTAAAATAAGCAGTTATGCGTTTGGATAAAACTGCTAAAGTTGTTATGCCAAACGTGAAAAGGGAAAAATAGAAGAAAGAGATGTTAGGATTATATGGGTAATGTCACGACCGGAATCTAGACCCCAGACGAGACCGGCGTCGTTGACCTCTCAGAGGTCGCAGACAAGCCTACTTACGTCATTCTTACTTTACATAGATTAATTTTAGCGGAAAATTTGGAATTTTTGATTCTTTAATCATACTTGCTGAACATTCTTAACATTTCGTAATCGTTCATCATCAACCATCTAACCTTTAAGAGATAAGCAACTGAAAGAAATAATTCATTAAATATTAATTGTATATCGGCCAAAATAGCACCAATACAAAGTCTGAACCAAAACAGGAAAGAAACGCTAGTGGAACATGCCCCACTAGCTCAACTCTAAAACTACGCTAGAATGTAAAACAGTAGCATCCTCGAAGGCATAAGGACCTACCAAACTCCGGATGAATGCTGACGTCCAGATAGCTGCAACAAAGAACTTGTAGCTCTACCGTACACCTGTGCCTGCACCTAAAAGTAGATGTTTGTATGGAATTAGTACACACTTGTACTAAGTATGGGTATATGCAAGCACACACCAGGGACATGCATGAGAAAGAATAGCTCTTTCCTAACAACATGATTTTTGGAAGTCAAGTCGGTGGACTTGCTAAAATGAGATTAGGAAGGTTATGCCACGAGAGTGACATGCATCATTATAGTTATTGTATGGCACACAACACATAATATCTTCATATAACACATAACATATAGCACATAGTTTCTTTCATATTGTTCATTCATATACCATGAGACCTTACTATCATAGACTTAACCTTAAGACTTCCCAAAATGAGGGCTCAACATATGGGACCTCAACTAGGGAGCCTTCTTCAGCAAACACAGAGCCTGCTTCATTCATTCGTTCGTATTTCATTTCAATTCATTCATAGGCTAGTGCGAACACCAGCTATACCTAGGATGTAGTTTAAGACTTCCATTGGGTTTGCTGTGCAATGATCAGGAATGACCTAATGTCATTACCTAAATCTAGCTCACCTCTTGATTATCCTATCCTAACACCTTCGGTATCATTCATTTCTTTATATGATTCATTTGAGGCTGGCCTCATTCATTCATTGGGAACTTTAACTTTAACCGACATAGATCATGTGAGCATCATGAAATCCAGTGTCTTCCCCACACCGAAAAGAGGTGGAATCACCGGCCAAAGCGATTCAATAACATGCTAGCGTATATGGGAATTTAACCCCGCCAGATCCCTATAGTGGCAATATAGGTTCAAAGACTAGGAGATGTATGGAGACCCATACCCGGCAAGCCGGACAGTCTCATCTCATGAGAGTTACGTGAACCTCCGCCCTTCCCGAAAGAAGGCATCACCGCTCATAGCTAGCCTATCGGTGCTCAGTATAAAGTTCCATTACATCCAACTCATACATCATGGAAGTTGTCTTCTAGTATGAGGGCATCATAGCTCAATAGATGATTTCTCATCTCATTATTAGTATTAAGTGTTTTAAACTCAATATTTTTCATTAAAGTATTTATAGAGACTGGTCTCTTCATTATCTTACACCCTCATTGATGAATACGTATTGGTAACATTTACTTAGGCTCGTTTGAGATTGCTCTCTCCATATACATTAGCCTCACATCATGATTGTCACCACATTCTTCATTTCATTACGTACATCTTAGGTTCACTTATTTTTTTGAACGTATGTTAAACTTATGTGTCTATACATACAAGCCATGGGGCTTCGTTTATAGTTCGTTAAGTGATTCTTATTTTCCTAAGATTATGTATTACAAGACTTATGTATCTTGTATATATACCAAGATCTTGATTTTTTATCAAAGTAGATTACATTATTCTTGAATATTTTACTCACGTATGACTTATGTATCAATACGGAGGTTTGGGCACGAGAACCCAAATTTTGAATTATTTGGATATCATTTATATTTTTCATTGATTTTTTGTTCTAATATTCATAAATTTAGAACTCTAAGTTAAGTCTCAACATTTTCGTGAAATAATAAATTGTTTTATTTTAATTAGAATTCTAAATTAAATTTCAATCATTTAGATGAAAGAATAATTTTCTAATTTAATTAGAATTCCAATTTAAATCTCAATATTTACATAAAAGAATTAATATTCTATTTTTAATTAAAATTCTAAATTAAATCTCAATGTTTACATAAGAGAATTAATTTTTTTAACTTTAATTAGAATTTTAATTTATTATTATTATTATTTTTAATTACATTCGCTTGAATAGGGAGGTTGTGGGTTCGAACCCCCACAGCCCCCTTTATTTTTCTCTTATTTTCGCTGGAAATGGAGGCTGTGAGGTGGTGGGTTCGAACCCCCACAGCCTCACCTTTATTTCCTTAATATTTGTACCCCTCCCTTCAACTCTGAGGTCGTGGGTTCGATCCCCACGCCTCACATCCCTTTTTATTCCTTTTTTTTTTTTCGCGAACTGGGGGTCGTGGGTTCGATCCCCGCCCCCAGCATTCCCTTTTAAATCTTTTTTTTTTTTTTTGCGCGTGGCTGGGGTCGCGAGTTCGATCCCTGCCAGCCCCATTTTTTTTTTTAATTAAGGCATGCTGCAGGGAGGTCCTGGGTTCGATCCCTGCAGGCCTCAAAACTTTTTTTTTTAATTCTTTTGATGTTCAAAAAATTTCCAGATTCTTTTAAAGTCTGTTTTCAAGTTCTGGAAATTTATTCTACGATTTTTCTTCACTTTTTCATCAAGTTTAACATTAATTCTTAGGGAAATTTCATGGTTCATTCATAATGTTTTAATTACACATTATATTTTTTTTTTATAGATTCGTCTAACCAAGAATTACTCCCTCAATCAAGCCACCTAACATTTCATATGAACTTCACGTCTTACCCCATTTTATTCACGAAAAATATACAATCATATTACATTAAACTTTTGGAGCATTACATAAAGAACCTCATTCACTGTAACATACTTACACATAATTTCAAGAAAAACATGGTTGCCTTTCATACGATTCCAAGTACACAAACATAATCATATTCATCGCGAAAACATAATATACACCTAAATCTACCAGCAATCATACCCAACCTAAAATTCATTGGGAGCTAGTGACAGGGGCATGCAACGGGAAACAGCCTTAGTTTCGAGATGAATAACTTGAATCGTAAGGGGCCTCTTGGGAAAGGAGCCAAGAGAGAAGAAACCCATACCTTAATCGATGTTCAAACTTTAATGTTGCTGCCCGGAAAACTCCTCCAAACCACTCCCAATTCACTTCAACGCACACCTCTCTCGACGAACCTCTCTTAGCCTTGACGTTTTGATTACTTATTTTCTTTTACTTGAAAATTTTTTTGTGAGTTTTTCAAGCATGAAAACTGTTGATGTTTTTGGCAGAAATAATGTGATGAAGATGGAGAACGTGAGAGAGAGAGTTAAGGAGCGTGAGAGAGAGAGGACTATTTGGATTAGGAGACTAATTCAAAAATCAGTCAAATAATAAATAAATACAAATCTGTTTTTGATTTATTTATTTATTTATTCATTTAAAACGTGAAAGGACAATTACGCCCTTTAAATACTTATTTATTCTTATTTATATAAAAAAAAAATTTTGAATCGTTACATTATCCCCCCCTTAGGAACATTCGTCCCCGAATGACACTACCATTACACCTCATAATGCCAATCAGATCATAACTTAATTGCTATGTACAATCAGCCAATAGCAACAAATACGAAGAGATAAGGAACTATAGTCTTATGAGTAGGAAGCCTAACCCCAAGAGTTGAAAAGATGTGGATATCGGGATCTCATGTCGGCCTCGGCCTCCCACGTAGCACCCTCAACAAGATGGTTTCTCCATAATACCTTCACTGTGGCAATCTCCTTGTTCCTTAGCCGCTTGACCTGTCTGTCTAAGATCTCAACAGGTATTTCCTCATAGGACAAGTCTTCACCAACCCCCAAACCTTCTACAGGTAGGATTGATGCTGGATCACCTAGGCACTTCTTCAACATAGAGACATGAAAGACTGGATGAACAGAAGCTAGCTCCGCAGGCAATGCTAACTCATAGGCCACCTCACCCACGCGTTGTAGGATCTCATATGGCCCCACATATCTCGGACTAAGCTTCCCTTTTCTACCAAATCTCATCACCCCTTTCATAGGAGATATCTTCAAGTAGACCTGGTCACCAACGTTAAATTCTAAGGGTCGTTTTCTGTTGTCTGCATATGATTTTTGTCGGCTGTAAGCAGTAGACAACCTGTCCCTAATCAGTCTAACTTTCTCCAAGGCCTCATGAATGATCTCTGGACCCAAAATAGATGACTCTCCAACCTCGAACCACCCAACTGGAGATCTACACCTCCTACCATACAATGCCTCAAACGGTGCCATCCCAATGCCGGAGTGATAGCTATTATTATACGAGAACTCTATCAAAGGTAGATGGTCATCCCAATTACCTCTAAAGTCGATCACACACGCCCTTAACATGTCCTCCAATGTCTGAATAGTGCGCTCTGCCTGCCCATCTGTCTGAGGATGAAAGGCAGTGCTAAGTTTCACCTGCGTGCCTAAGCTTTTCTGGAAAGATCTCCAAAAATGTGAAGTAAACTGAGCTCCTCTATCTGAAATAATAGACAAAGGGATCCCATGCCATCTCACAATCTCATCAATGTAAAGTCTCGCGTAATCCTCGGCCCTGTAAGTAGACTTCACTGGGATAAAGTGGGCAGACTTAGTCAATCTGTCCACAACAACCCATATAGAGTCATGCTGCCTCCTAGTCCTCGGAAGACCAACTACGAAGTCCATATTAATGGCCTCCCATTTCCAAGTCGGAACCTCAATGATCTGAGTCAGACCACCAGGCTTAAGATGCTCTGCCTTAACCTGCTGACAATTAGGACACTTAGCCACACAGTCTGCAATATCCCTCTTCATGCCATCCCACCAATAAATCTGCTTAAGATCATGATACATTTTTGTGGAACCTGGATGTATGGAATATCTGGACCCATGGGCCTCTGTAACAATCTTGGTCCGTAAATCATCTACATCTGGTACGCACAACCGGTTCTGGTATCTAAGTATGCCATCATCTCCCAAAGCAAAAGACTCATTCATTTTTAACAACACTGAGTCCTTCATCTCCATCAACACCGGATCAAGATGCTGACCCTTCTTGACTTCCACTATCAGGGATGATTCAGAACTAGGGTGAACTGAAACACCTCCACTAGTAGAGTCAACCAACCGCACACCCAGTCTGGCCAGTCTGTGTACCTCTTTCACTAGCTCCTTCTTCTCATCCTCAACGTGGGCTGTACTCCCCATGCTCATCCTGCTCAAAGCATCAGCCACAACATTAGCCTTACCTGGATGATAGTGCACATTCATGTCATAATCCTTCAGCAGTTCCAACCATCTGCGTTGTCGTAGATTCAGCTCCCTCTGCGTGAACACGTACTGGAGACTCTTATGATCTGTGAACACATCCACATGTACTCCATAAAGATAATGCCTCCACAGCTTCAATGCAAACACCACAGCTGCCAACTCCAAGTCATGAGTGGGATAATTCTTTTCATGAACCTTGAGCTGTCTGGAAGCATAGGCTATCACCTTACCAGCCTGCATAAGAACACATCCCAAACCAACCCTAGATGCATCACAATAGACAGTGTAATTCTCGCCACTCTTAGGCAGAGTAAGCACTGGGGCTGAAGTGAGTCTGTCCTTGAGCTCCTGGAAACTCTTCTCACAAGTCTCCGTCCATTCATACTTGGATTTCTTCTTTGTCAAGGCTGTAAGTGGGGCAGCAATGGAAGAAAATCCCTCCACGAACCTGCGGTAGTAACCAGCCAATCCCAGAAAGCTACGGATATCGGTGGGTGTAAGAGGCTTTGGCCACTTCTTAACGGCTTCAGTCTCTCTGGGGTCCACTTCTACACCTTGATCGGACACAACATGGCCCAGGAAGGTCACTGACCTCAGCCAGAATTCACACTTGCTGAATTTGGCATACAACTGATGATGTCTAAGTACCTGCAAGGTTAGTCTCAAATGCTGTGCATGCTCTTCCTTGGTCTTAGAGTAGATGAGAATGTCATCAATGAATACTATGACGAAAGAGTCAAGGTATTCACGGAAGACTCTGTTCATGAGGTCCATAAATGCAACAGGTGCATTCGTGAGACCGAATGACATAACCAAGAATTCATAATGACCATATCGGGTACGAAAAGCTGTCTTTGGGACATCCCCATCCCTAACCCTAAGCTGGTGATACCCTGAACGAAGATCAATTTTAGAGAAGAAACTAGACCCTTGGAGCTGATCGAACAAATCATCAATTCTGGGGAGTGGATACTTATTCTTTATAGTGACTTTGTTGAGCTGCCGATAATCGATACACATTCTAAGGGTCCCATCCTTCTTCTTTACAAACAACACTGGAGCGCCCCAAGGGGATATGCTCGGTTGAATGAAACCCTTATCAGTGAGATCTTTTAACTGCAGCTTCAACTCCTTGAGTTCTGCTGGAGCCATTCTATAAGGAGGAATCGAGATTGGTTTAGTATCGGGTTCTAAATCGATACCAAAGTCAATCTCTCGAAGGGGAGGGACTCCAGGCAAATCTTCAGGAAACACATCTAGGAATTCATTTACCACAGGCACTGAGTCTATGGAAGGAACGTCATGATCTAAGTCATTAACACTCACAAGATGACATAGTAACCCTTTGGCCATCATTTTATTGGCCTTAAGATTTGAAATCAAGGGGTTAGGGCGAGTCGGATTGTACCCCTCCCAGACTAACTCTTCTTCATTAGGGAAACGAAACCTCACCACTCTACTACGACAGTCCAAGCAAGCATAATGGCTGTGAAGCCAATCCATGCCAAGAATAATATCAAAATCATGCATGGGTAACTCAATCAAGTTTGCACACATAGCCCTGCCACTCACAACTATTGGGCAATTCTGGTATACCCTATCAGCTTTCACATTTTCTCCTAAAGGCGTACTAACCACTATAGGATCATGCAGGACTTCAGGTAGTACTTTAAAAGTAAGGGCAAGTAGAGGAGTCACAAAGGAAAGCGTAGACCCTGGATCAAGTAAGGCATAAACAGAAGTTGAGAATATTTGCAGCATACCTGTGACCACATCAGCGGACTTCTCCTGCTCCTCCCTACCTTTCAAGGCATAAAATCTGTTCCTCTTGGGAGGCTCGGCTGCTGCTGCACCCTGTGGGGTAGGCCTAGGCTGAGCATTACCCCCAGCCTGACCTCTGTTCTGGGGACAATCTCTGACCATGTGTCCACTCTTACCACAACCAAAGCAGGCATTAGTGCCCTGCCTGCATTCCCCAAGGTGAGTTCGGCCGCACTTAGTACAAGCCTTCCTTGGGCGCTGCATCTCACCTCCATTGCCCCTCTTGGGTTCGGGTCTGCCTCCTCTAGGTGTTGTATTTCTCTGAGGGTCAGAATTACCAGCACTCTGTTGCCCCTTCTTAAATTTGGGCTGCTCGCGGACGCCAAAATTATTTCTATGGCCTCCATGGCTGGGACCTGCCTGATCTTGAGGCCTAGGCCTCCTAACATCACGTACACCTCTCCTCTTTCGGCTGTCCTCTACCTGCTGGACATGCATCATTAATCTAGAAAGGTCCATATTATCATGGAGCATCGCAGCCCGACAATCCTCCTCCAGGTCTCCATTGATTCCTGTGAGGAATCTGCTCATCTCCTCCCTGCTGGTAGAAACCAAGGGAGTAGCATACCTGGATAATTTCAACAAAGTTAAGTACTCTCATCATTCTTGTTATCAAATACTAAGGGAAGTACATACCTTGATAACTTCACAAACTTCAGGGAATACTCCCTGACAGTCATGGATCCTTGCTTGAGGTTGATGAACTCCTCAACCTTGGCCTCTTTCATCTCTCTAGGGAAGAACCTTTCCAAAAATGCTGTCTTGAACAGCTCCCAGGTGACTGGCACCTCTCCTAGGACACGGTTATCTCGCCACATTTTGCACCAAGTCTGTGCAACATCTTTGAGCTGGTAGGAAGCCAACTCAGCCTTCTCAATATCAGTGGCCCCCATGGCCACCAGTATCTTATGCAACTCGTCTATAAATTCCTGAGGATCTTCTGAAGTCTTAGCCCCTGTGAAAATTGGAGGATTCATCCTCGTGAAGTCTCGCAGTCTGTCAGCTATGTTGCGAACCGGTGGGTTTTCCCTTAGAACATCCTGCCGGTTGACTTGGGCAGTCATAGCTTGGGCTTGCATTGTGATGGCCTGTGCCATCTGGGCTAGAGATGCCCTCACCTCCGCATCAGTCAACCCAGCTGGGTTCACTGGCATGGCCACTCCTTCAGCTGGAGCCTGGGGTGGATTCTGATTACCCCAAGCTGCTGCTGCTCCCGTCCTCAGACCCTTAGTTCCCCAGGTATTCATTCTCTGAAAACAGCAAGGTTGATGTTAGACACGTTCGTAACACCAAGAATTTAAACATTAGGAAGAGCACAATAAGATAAGAAGAAGGGAAGTCTTTCCTACGCATCATGCAGTCTCTAATCCAGGATAGTGGTGCACTTCACTACCATGACTTAGAAACTACTCAATGTGGTTGATGTGAACTCATTATTCTAGGAATTTAACCTAGCGCTCTGATACCAACTTTGTCACGACCGGAATCTAGACCCCAGACGAGACCGGCGTCGTTGACCTCTCAGAGGTCGCAGACAAGCCTACTTACGTCATTCTTACTTTACATAGATTAATTTTAGCGGAAAATTTGGAATTTTTGATTCTTTAATCATACTTGCTGAACATTCTTAACATTTCGTAATCGTTCATCATCAACCATCTAACCTTTAAGAGATAAGCAACTGAAAGAAATAATTCATTAAATATTAATTGTATATCGGCCAAAATAGCACCAATACAAAGTCTGAACCAAAACAGGAAAGAAACGCTAGTGGAACATGCCCCACTAGCTCAACTCTAAAACTACGCTAGAATGTAAAACAGTAGCATCCTCGAAGGCATAAGGACCTACCAAACTCCGGATGAATGCTGACGTCCAGATAGCTGCAACAAAGAACTTGTAGCTCTACCGTACACCTGTGCCTGCACCTAAAAGTAGATGTTTGTATGGAATTAGTACACACTTGTACTAAGTATGGGTATATGCAAGCACACACCAGGGACATGCATGAGAAAGAATAGCTCTTTCCTAACAACATGATTTTTGGAAGTCAAGTCGGTGGACTTGCTAAAATGAGATTAGGAAGGTTATGCCACGAGAGTGACATGCATCATTATAGTTATTGTATGGCACACAACACATAATATCTTCATATAACACATAACATATAGCACATAGTTTCTTTCATATTGTTCATTCATATACCATGAGACCTTACTATCATAGACTTAACCTTAAGACTTCCCAAAATGAGGGCTCAACATATGGGACCTCAACTAGGGAGCCTTCTTCAGCAAACACAGAGCCTGCTTCATTCATTCGTTCGTATTTCATTTCAATTCATTCATAGGCTAGTGCGAACACCAGCTATACCTAGGATGTAGTTTAAGACTTCCATTGGGTTTGCTGTGCAATGATCAGGAATGACCTAATGTCATTACCTAAATCTAGCTCACCTCTTGATTATCCTATCCTAACACCTTCGGTATCATTCATTTCTTTATATGATTCATTTGAGGCTGGCCTCATTCATTCATTGGGAACTTTAACTTTAACCGACATAGATCATGTGAGCATCATGAAATCCAGTGTCTTCCCCACACCGAAAAGAGGTGGAATCACCGGCCAAAGCGATTCAATAACATGCTAGCGTATATGGGAATTTAACCCCGCCAGATCCCTATAGTGGCAATATAGGTTCAAAGACTAGGAGATGTATGGAGACCCATACCCGGCAAGCCGGACAGTCTCATCTCATGAGAGTTACGTGAACCTCCGCCCTTCCCGAAAGAAGGCATCACCGCTCATAGCTAGCCTATCGGTGCTCAGTATAAAGTTCCATTACATCCAACTCATACATCATGGAAGTTGTCTTCTAGTATGAGGGCATCATAGCTCAATAGATGATTTCTCATCTCATTATTAGTATTAAGTGTTTTAAACTCAATATTTTTCATTAAAGTATTTATAGAGACTGGTCTCTTCATTATCTTACACCCTCATTGATGAATACGTATTGGTAACATTTACTTAGGCTCGTTTGAGATTGCTCTCTCCATATACATTAGCCTCACATCATGATTGTCACCACATTCTTCATTTCATTACGTACATCTTAGGTTCACTTATTTTTTTGAACGTATGTTAAACTTATGTGTCTATACATACAAGCCATGGGGCTTCGTTTATAGTTCGTTAAGTGATTCTTATTTTCCTAAGATTATGTATTACAAGACTTATGTATCTTGTATATATACCAAGATCTTGATTTTTTATCAAAGTAGATTACATTATTCTTGAATATTTTACTCACGTATGACTTATGTATCAATACGGAGGTTTGGGCACGAGAACCCAAATTTTGAATTATTTGGATATCATTTATATTTTTCATTGATTTTTTGTTCTAATATTCATAAATTTAGAACTCTAAGTTAAGTCTCAACATTTTCGTGAAATAATAAATTGTTTTATTTTAATTAGAATTCTAAATTAAATTTCAATCATTTAGATGAAAGAATAATTTTCTAATTTAATTAGAATTCCAATTTAAATCTCAATATTTACATAAAAGAATTAATATTCTATTTTTAATTAAAATTCTAAATTAAATCTCAATGTTTACATAAGAAAATTAATTTTTTTAACTTTAATTAGAATTTTAATTTATTATTATTATTATTTTTAATTACATTCGCTTGAATAGGGAGGTTGTGGGTTCGAACCCCCACAGCCCCCTTTATTTTTCTCTTATTTTCGCTGGAAATGGAGGCTGTGAGGTGGTGGGTTCGAACCCCCACAGCCTCACCTTTATTTCCTTAATATTTGTACCCCTCCCTTCAACTCTGAGGTCGTGGGTTCGATCCCCACGCCTCACATCCCTTTTTATTCCTTTTTTTTTTTCGCGAACTGGGGGTCGTGGGTTCGATCCCCGCCCCCAGCATTCCCTTTTAAATCTTTTTTTTTTTTTTTGCGCGTGGCTGGGGTCGCGAGTTCGATCCCTGCCAGCCCCATTTTTTTTTTTAATTAAGG
The DNA here is from genome assembly GCF_036512215.1 of Solanum lycopersicum. Classification (NCBI taxonomy): domain Eukaryota; kingdom Viridiplantae; phylum Streptophyta; class Magnoliopsida; order Solanales; family Solanaceae; genus Solanum; species Solanum lycopersicum. The sequence continues at coordinate 67,095,713 of NC_090802.1, forward strand.
CATGCTGCAGGGAGGTCCTGGGTTCGATCCCTGCAGGCCTCAAAACTTTTTTTTTTAATTCTTTTGATGTTCAAAAAATTTCCAGATTCTTTTAAAGTCTGTTTTCAAGTTCTGGAAATTTATTCTACGATTTTTCTTCACTTTTTCATCAAGTTTAACATTAATTCTTAGGGAAATTTCATGGTTCATTCATAATGTTTTAATTACACATTATATTTTTTTTTTATAGATTCGTCTAACCAAGAATTACTCCCTCAATCAAGCCACCTAACATTTCATATGAACTTCACGTCTTACCCCATTTTATTCACGAAAAATATACAATCATATTACATTAAACTTTTGGAGCATTACATAAAGAACCTCATTCACTGTAACATACTTACACATAATTTCAAGAAAAACATGGTTGCCTTTCATACGATTCCAAGTACACAAACATAATCATATTCATCGCGAAAACATAATATACACCTAAATCTACCAGCAATCATACCCAACCTAAAATTCATTGGGAGCTAGTGACAGGGGCATGCAACGGGAAACAGCCTTAGTTTCGAGATGAATAACTTGAATCGTAAGGGGCCTCTTGGGAAAGGAGCCAAGAGAGAAGAAACCCATACCTTAATCGATGTTCAAACTTTAATGTTGCTGCCCGGAAAACTCCTCCAAACCACTCCCAATTCACTTCAACGCACACCTCTCTCGACGAACCTCTCTTAGCCTTGACGTTTTGATTACTTATTTTCTTTTACTTGAAAATTTTTTTGTGAGTTTTTCAAGCATGAAAACTGTTGATGTTTTTGGCAGAAATAATGTGATGAAGATGGAGAACGTGAGAGAGAGAGTTAAGGAGCGTGAGAGAGAGAGGACTATTTGGATTAGGAGACTAATTCAAAAATCAGTCAAATAATAAATAAATACAAATCTGTTTTTGATTTATTTATTTATTTATTCATTTAAAACGTGAAAGGACAATTACGCCCTTTAAATACTTATTTATTCTTATTTATATAAAAAAAAAATTTTGAATCGTTACAGGTAATTTGGATATTGTATAAAAATATTAAGGGAAAAAACATAAAAATATGGTCAACTTAAAACAGCTTATAAGCTAAAAAAAAAAACACCCCTACCCAGCTTTTAACTTTTGGCTTAAAATAAGTTTTTTTTAACTTAAAATAAGCTATTTTGAATATTGTCAAACAATTAAATAAGTCAAAAACCAGCTTTTAAGTCAGTTTGACCAGCTTTTAAGCTGAGCCAAACTGGCTCTAAGTTTTCGCCTTTATTGTTGAAAACTTAGGACCATTAAAAATCTATTCTAGATTTGTCTGTCGATCCTAAATTTATCTTATTACTTTCTTTGATTTGTTTTATGGATTGATGAATATGAAGTAGAATGAGTTCAAAATTATCGATTCAATTTCTAAATAAAATGACATACATTTTTATATGGGAAAAGGATAAAAAATATCCTTCAACTTTGTTTTATTGGTTGATTTTATCTATACCGGTAATAAACTTAATAAATATACATTTCCTTGAACGGAAAATTTCAAATCAATTAAAATTATTCGATTTTACTTAAACTATCCAATTTTAATTCAATCCGACCTGACTCACTTAATAGCACAACTCATTTCTTTGGGCAAGCAATGTAGTTGGCATTGGTGCCTTGCCTTCTTGGTTTTGTCACGATCGGAATCTAGACCCCAGACGAGACCGGCGTCATTGACCTCTCAGAGGTCGCAGACAAGCCTACTTACGTCATTCTTACTTTACATAGATAAATTTTAGCGGAAAATTTGAATTTTTTGTATTCTTTAATCATACTTGCTGAATATTCTTAACATTTCATAATCGTTCATCATCAACCATCTAACATTTAAGAGATAAGCAACTGAAAGAAATAATTCATTAAGTATTAATCGTATATAGGCCAAAATAGCACCAATACAAAGTCTGAACCAAAACAGGAAAGAAACGCTAGTGGAACATGCTCCACTAGCTCAATTCTAAAACTACGCTAGAATGTAAAACAGTAGCATCCTCGAAAGCATGAGGACCTACCAAACTCTAGATGAATACTGACGTCCAGATAGCTGCAACAACGAACCTGTAGCTCTAGCGTCCACCTGTGCCTGCACCTAAAAGTAGATGTTCGTATGGAATTAGTACACACTTGTACTAAGTATGGGTATTGTTGACACCCAATTTTGACCGACCTTTGAACTTTTTAGAAATACTATTCGATTAAATACGTATTTTAAATTTTAGAATCTTTAAATCGACTTTGCTTGAAAATTATATATTTTAGTATGTTTTATTCTATAAAATTATCATATATATTATTAAAATATTTTAAAAGTATTAATGAATTTCAAATGTTAAAATTTAAATGATTTTCAATTATATAAAAATATTTTAATATATGTAGTATTTTAATTAAATAGTAATTCCTACACTTTCCTTAAATTTTAAATTCTAGCCTATTCTATTCCAATTTTTCTTTCAATTCTAGCCACTTGAATTAGAGTTTTATTACAATCATAGCCTCTCTTTCATTCCAATTCTAGCCAAGTGTTATTCCAATTTTAGCCACTCTATATCTTTGTCAATCTAATTTCAAGACTTGATCTTTTGATCTCATCCGTCCATCTTAAAAAATAAATCCTAGATCGAATCCTAACCCTTCATCTCTATCTAAACCAACGGTTGTGATTGAATCTCCCTTTATCTTTCTTCAACACAAAAGACCCTAAAACCTAAAAAATTTCAATTCACTCTCTTCCTCTCCCCCTCACCAGCCTCCGCAACCCCCCCTCTCCTCTCCAATTCTTTCCGGCGAAGAGACAGCCGGACGGAAGCCACCTCTCCTCTCTCTCTCTCTCTCTCTTCGCCCCTTCTTCCTCTTCCCGTTCTCTCCCTCTCTATTCGCCCTTCTCTCTAGCCGGCAAAGCAAGCAGGAAGGCAACACCAACCAGCAGCTCCACCGGCGAGATGCCAGGTGACAGCAACAGCCACCAGTCGCCGGCGAGAACCCCTGCGCCAGCCAGCAGCCCCGGCGGCCGTCCGTCTCTCCTCTTCTCCGGCGAAGACAACAACGCCGACACCAGCAGCAGCGACAACAGCTAGCCGCCGCCGACCGGTCTTCCCCTCTACACCTCTCTCGTTTTCTTCCCCCCTCTCTCCGCCTCCTCTGTTCCTCCTCATTCTCCCTCTCCCGTCGTCTCTCTTCTCCCTCTTCTTCTCTTCCCCCCTCTTCTCCTCCCGTCGCTCCTCTTCCCCTTCCTCTTCTCCCTTCACTTCTTCTTTTGCAGGCAACGTCAGCTCCAACGGAATCTCAGGTTACTAACAGCAGCGGCTCGACGAGGCGAGCAGCCCTCTCTCCCAGCCACCAGTGATATCCGACATGCGAGCGCCGGCGCGGACAGCCAGCAGATGGCGCTACTGAATCTCCCTCTCTCTCCTTTTTCCAGCGAAGCAGTACCACTAGCAGTTTGACGCCATCTTCACTTGTACCGGGAGTTTAAAGCTTTGGCTCATTCAAGACGAATCTTTACAGATCCGTCCCGGTTCGTTTCAAAATTTATCTTTTCGCTCTTTAAATTTCAAATAATTCTTAATCTGCATATGTTTATGAGTTTAAGTTTTGAGTTCCTTATGCTATTACTTGTTTTAGTGAAAACATCATACTGTTTGGATTGTTTTCCTACCATATGTTAAAGATTTTTGGTCTTCATTTGAATTGATTGTTAATATGTTTTTTTTTATTACTACTACATTGCTATTTTCCATAGATTGGATGTGGTAAGATTCAAATAGGTTTTGAGAATTTTTTTTAATTCCGTACCTATTTAAATTCGCTAGTATTTCATTATTTGGTCCAGCCTCAATTTGCTCAAGTTCTATGCCGATTTAATATAACCATTTTGAACCGTAATTTTACCATAATGTGTAAAGTGAACTGCTGAAAATGGTAAAATAAATAAATACGGTAAAGTTGCGATTTTGGCTCTTTCTTTTTATTTTTACTTGCTTAAGTTTGACAATATAATTCACTAATATCATTTGATCTCTTGAAATCAGAATAATATTATTTGACCCTCTTTTCTTATATTGTTTGTGTAGATGTATTCATGGTAATTTAATATTAGGTAAATGTTTGACAACTTTAAATTATTTCCTTGTCATATTTAGTTGCTCATATTTTGGTAAAATAAATTAAATCTGATTTCAACTTTCGTTATTTAAGGAAAATAAATTTTACTCAATATTAATTTATTCTTACTTGTTTATATTTGGTATTGAAATATTAACATATTTTTTTGATTAGGATATCCTTTAAAATAAGGAAAATTGTATTATAATTGATTCCTTTAAATTTTATTTCCCTTATTTGTTCCCCCCTCCTCTACTATATAAAGAGACTCCTTTTGTTCATTCAAGACATTCATTCACTCTCAACCAAAAAAAATTCTCTCATCACTCTCCCTCCTCTCATTGCTCTTTTGTTACTTTTAAACAACATTAATATTTCGGTGAATATTCAAGTGCTTTTTCTTCGCTATTTTCCTACTTTGTTCGAGAAAAAGGTGAATCATCTTGTTTTGTTTAACAGGTTAGTATTCTTAACATTCATACTATTTTCATATTCACATATTTGTGTAAACCATTATCTGTTTTTATATAGAATCCGTCATCAAACGATTGCATATTGTCTCATCTTAACTAACAAGTGTGATTACTTGTGTAGTTATTTAATTACTTTGACAGGTTTCATATTTGAGGTTCAAGTTGAAGATTAACTGAAGAAGGATTTGTTTATTTGTTTGAATGTATATACATGTATATATATATTTTTATTTTTTTTCGCTATTTTATTTATTTGAATGATGTAACAATTGTAACCCTAAAGATCATATAATAAAGTTATTTGGGGGTCGTCTAGGGGAGGGGGATTTATATGCTTACTTGCTCATCATTTTAGAAATCATGCCTATAGGTTTGTCTTTAACCACATAGATTTGATATTTGTAGGTGTTACAATCTAATCAATTTTCAGTTTGTTTGACGTTTGTTAACAAGTCTAAAAAATAAGAATTAGAATCCATTAATTTTAAAAATGTTAAAATCAAATCTTGATAAATCTAGTAGGTTGTTAGATGTTAAAATATTATAAATTCTCATTTGTCTTATCACGTAGAACTATGCCTAAGTATTAAATTGTTCACATCATTTACAAAATTATGCATATATGTGTTACTTTTCTACACCTAGAAATCATGTCTATAGGCTTGTAAATAAACTCTTAACATACTCATAAAAATGAAGATTTTCGCAATATGTTATTTTCTTAAAATTTTTATGATGCTAAATCATGTCATGCATTTAACAAATTATTTGGCTTCGTCTTAAAACCTTTGCATTTAATAAATTTACCATCTTAATGTTCTACTAGTTTTAGTACTTATAAAGTTTTGCGACATAATTTTCTTAAAAGTCATTATTCAATCTTCCTTTGAAATTTTGGATTGATTGTGACATTATTTTTTTTAAAAAAAAAATAATAATAAAGTACTATCTCCTAACCTATCGTTAGTGGGAAAGTCAAAGGAACTACGAGGTCTAGTTCCAATTTTTAAACCCGACGCGTCCCCGGAAGTACCACCTACCCACTAATTTCAAAAGGAATTATGTGTATTTATATGTAAATGTTTATGTGCCTACATGTAAACTAGATCTTTTAAATCATTTTTTCAAAAATATGAACTATTGTTTTTTTAAGACCGACCTCAAATCAAAATTGTTTCTATGGTGGAGGAGTGCGATCAACAATATCGTGACATCATCCCTATAAAGAAACAAACATTTTTTAAAATAAAAATTACATATTCAAAACTTGCTCAATTTTTAAACTTTACTTTTGCACATATTAATTGCTTAATATTTGCCAATTTTGTCTATAACCTAGTCTCGCATGTTTAAATTAATAAAATAGCCTTAATTGTTTTATACTTGTTATCCCTTAGCAAGCATATTAATGAATAATAATGAAGTGAACTTGATTGCTACTTGTAACCCCCACATAGAGTGCATGAGATACGGCCGGGACCCACGCTTGTGGACCTCGAGGGATGCCTAACACCTTCCCCTCGAGGTAATTTGAACCCTTACCCTAATCTCTGGCTCGTTGACCTTAGTTAGACTTAATTGGTTTAGATAGGTGCCCTAATGCGCCTTAACCCGTTAGGTGGCGACTCCAAACTCGAAAATCCCAAAAGAGTTGTTAGGTCGCGCACAAAACCCGTTTTCTGCGAAAATGGGGCGCGACAGGTATATGCAAGTACACACCAGGGACATGCATGAGAAAGAATAGCTCTTTCCTAACCACATGATTTTTGGAAGTCAAGTCAGTGGACTTGCCAAATTGAGATTGGGAACGTTATGCCATGAGAGTGACATGCATCATTATAATTATCGTATGACACACAAAACATAACATATTCATATAGCACATAACATATAACACATACTTTCTTTCATATTATTCATTCGTATACCATGAGACCTTATTATCATAGACTTAACTTTAAGACTTTCCAAAATGAGGGCTCAACATATGGGACCTCAACTAGGGAGCCTTCTTTAGCAAACACAGAGTCTGCTTCATTCATTCATTCGTATTTCATTTCAATTCATTCATAGGCCAGTGCGAACACTAGCTATACCTAGGATGTAGTTTAAGATTTTAATCGGGTTTGCTGTGCAATGATCAGGAATGACCTAATGTCATTACCTGAATCTAGCTCACCTCTTGATTATCCTATCCTAACACCTTCAGTATCATTCATTTCTTTATATGATTCATTTGAGGCTGGCCTCATTCATTCATTGGGAACTTTAACTTTAACCGACATAGATCACATGAGCATCATGAAATCCAGTGTCTTCCCCACACCGAAAAGAGGTGGAATCACCGGCCAAAGCGATTCAATAACATGCTAGCGTATATGGGAATTTAACCCCGCCAGATCCTTATAGTGGCAATATAGGTTCAAAGATTAGGAGATGTATGGAGACCCATACCCGGCAAGCCGGACAGTCTCATCTCATGAGAATTACGTGAACCTCCGCCCTTCCCGAAAGAAGGCATCACCACTCATAGCTAGCCTATCGGTGCTCGGTATAAAGTTCCATTACATACATGATAGAAGTTTGCTTCTAGTATGAGGACATCATAGCTCAATAGATGATTTCTCATCTCATCATTAGTATTAAGTGTTTTAAACTCAATATTTTTATTAGAGTATTCATAGAGGCTGGTCTCTTCATTATCTCACATTCACATTGGTAAGTACGTATTAGTAACATTTACTTGGGCTCATTTGAGATTGCTCTCATCATATATATTAGCCTCACATCATGGTTGTCACCACATTCTTCATTTCATTACGTATATCTTAGGTCCACTTATTTTTGAACGTATGTTAGACTTATGTGTCTATACATACAAGCCATGAGACTTCATTTATAGTTCGTTAAGTGATTCTTATTTTTTTTCCTAAGATTATGTATTACAAGACTTATGTATCTTGTATATATGCCAAGATCTTTGATTTTTGATCTAAGTAGATGACATTACTCTTGAATATTTCACTCACGTATGACTTATGTATCAATACGGAGATTTGGGCACGAGAACCCAAATCTTGAATTATTTGGATACCATTTATATTTTTCATTGACTTTAGTTTTAATATTCGTAAATTTAGAACTCTAAATTAAATCTCAACATTTTCGTGACATAATAAATTTTCTATTTTAATTAGAATTCTAATTCAATCCCCCCCTTTTTTTTTATTTAAATCATTAAATTCGCCTCATTGGGGAGGTTGTGGGTTCGAACCCCCACAACCCCCTTATTTTTCCCCTCATTTTCGCTGAAGAGAAGGCTGTGAGGTGGTGGGTTCGAACCCTCACAGCCCCTCTATTTTTTTTTATTAAATAGGGGAGTGGCAGTGAGGTTGTGGGATCGAATCCCCACAGCCTCACGTTATTATTTGCGCCTTCCCTGCAGCGCTGAGGTCGTGGGATCGATTCCCACGCCTCGCGTTCCTTTTCTCTCCTTTTATTTTTTTCGCGCATAGCTGGGGGTCGCGGGTTCGATCCCCGCCCCCAGCATTCCCTCTTTAATCCTTTTTTTTTCGCGCGTGGCTGGGGTCGCGAGTTCGATCCCCCCCCCCCCAGCCCCCTTTTTATTTCTTTTCTTGGCGAATTTCGCCGGTCCCCTGTCCCCAGTTCGAGCCCCGTCTTCAGCACTCCTTTTTAATTATTTTATCAAGGCATGTGTTGGTGAGGTCTCTGGTTCGATCCCTGAAGACCTCACCTATTTTTTTTAATTCGTTTTTTGTTCAAATTTTCCAGAATGTGTCTAAAACTTATTTCCAGGTTCTGGGACACTACTCCATAATTTTTCACATCCTTTTTACGGGTTAATTTAGCATTTTTTTCTTATACATTCGTTAATGTTCTTAAGACAAGTTTAGGGGGATGATTTGATCATTTGTTGTGACTAGAGTTTATAGCCTTTCAACCATGTGAATCTTACGATTTTAAGAACTTCTAATTGCACATAAAGCACGAGTAATCGCAAATCTATTAACATGCTAAAGAAAGACTCAAAGTCATGGTCAAAATCTTGCACAAATACATACATACATACATTCATATTTTCTGAGAGACATAAAATATAATTACATCATCATGAACACATACTTGAAACGAGATTATCACCACGAACAAGTATCCCTAAATTCTATCAACAAGAATACCCAACCTAAGATCATCGGGAGCTAGTGACAGGGACATGCAACGGGGAACAACCCTAGTTTTCGGAATGAATATCTTGAACCTTAAGGGGTCTCTTGGGAAAGGGACCAAGAGAGAAGAAACCCATACCTTAATCGATGTTCAAACTTTAATGTTGTTGTCCGGAAAACTCCTCCAAACCACTCCCAATTCACTTCAAAGTATCCCTCTCTCGACGAACCTCTCTTAGCCTTGACGTTTTGATTACTTTTTCTTTTGCTTAAAAAATTTTTTGTGAGTTCTTCAAGCATGAAAACTGTTGATATTTTGGCAGAAATAATGCGAGGAAGATGGAGAACGTGAGAGAGGGAGTTAAGAAGCGTGAGAGAGAGAGGACTATTTGGATTAGGAGACTAATTCAAGAATTAGTCAAATAACATTTAAAATAAATAAATACAAATCTGTTTTTGATTTATTTATTTATTTATTCATTTAAAACGTGAAAGGACAATTACGCCCTTAAATACTTATTTATTCTTATTTATGCAATTTTATTTTTTTGAATCGTTACAGGTTTGTCAAACTACATCCTACTATAACCACTCCTCTAAATGCTATTTGGGAGAGGGTGATGGCTTTTACGATGGTGATGGGGAAAACAAAGTTGATTTGGATAAAAGAAATGGGTTATGTTATTACGTGGGTATGACTGAAAAATAAAATTGGGTAACTTAATTAAAATCGGGTAATTTTAAATAATTTGGGGTTTTCCATCCAAGGAGGGATATATTTGACAAGTTTATTAATGGCAGAGGTAAAAATAATTTACTTTTAACGGCAGGATAAAGTTAACCAATAAAACAAAGTTGAGGGATATTTTTGACCCTTTTCCCTATTTATATTTTTTATCTATTCAACAAGATTAGTGATGCATATAACAAGAGAAAAAGAAATAAATAGTCTTTTAAATGTAGGAGTAGGTATAAAATGGTTTCTTAACTATGCACTTACGGATATAGTCCTTTGAATATTCAAAAATGAAAAAAGAGTTAAAATATCTTTAACGTATCTCGAATGGTTCAAAAATGCCTTCCTTTCATCTTTTGATTTAAAAATACCCTCAACATTTTGTTATGGTTTACAATTGTCCTTTATTAACGGCCCACTAATATGATAAATGATGAGTCATTTAATTAGCCACATGACTTCATCTTATTGATCCACCTAATTTTTAAATTTCAGCGAACAACCCGACCCATTTATTACAAAAACTCCAACTCACCCAAAAATCCATTTTAGTATTAACCTATCTTATCTTTGAACTCCATTTTACCTGATTCTCAACCTCTTTTGTAGCATCCGAGATGACATTTTAGGAATGCAAATTGCAACACCTCTAATTATGTTTTTGTTTCTTCAATTTTTTTACTTCGTTGATTTCGTTACTTTGCAGCTAAGGTAATGTATTGCTTTTTTAGGGGGGTTACAGGTTTGCTTGTGAATTGCTGAAATCAATTATTGAGTTTTAATGAGCTTTTCTACTCTATTTGGGTTTGCTTTTAAGTTTTCAAGACTCTTTGAAAATATGCAGGGGATTCTATTCTTCTATTAAAGATATCCTTAAATTGCAAATTGTTGGACATGAATGGGAGCTTCCTTTCAAGTTCAAGGCTGAAGAAGGCCCGAGAGCCTTTGCCCCGACCAAATTATGGGTCGAGATGGCAAAAGAAGCTTTTGTTTTTATAGCTCATTTTCTTTGGAATTGAAACTTTTTTGTTTGGTCTTTAGCTGGCGTTCATACTTGGAAGCAGGATACTTCAGAACCAAATGAAGAAAAATCTTATTAAACTTTCAATGTCAGCAAGAAACAAATTTAATATTTAACTAACTTATTTTTCTTTTTGAAATTAATCGAGAAATGGAAAAAAAAAGATAGATTAAAGGAGATAGGAAGAAAGAAAAGAGTTGGAACAAATGGGAACAAAAGACCCAATATTGATCGGGCATAGTGGGTCTGATCCGAAATGAGTTTCTAGATTAAGTGGGCTATATATTTTATTTATAGAAATAGATAAAGAAAATGCATGTCACAATTGTCATGTAATTCAAGGATAATTTTAAACCTTAAAAAAAATATTGAGGGTATTTTTAAACCAAAGAGTGGAAGGAGGGCATTTTCGAATCATTTGAGATACGTTTAGGACATTTTTAACCATTTTCATTCAAAAATTTGTCAGTTTTGATCACTTAACTATACGCTTATCGATTTTAGTCTCTTAGCTAAAAAATATCGATTTTAAACCTTTAAGTATTCAAAAACTTATCAGGTCGAGTTTTAATAATATAAATAGCTTAGGTTTATATTAATGAAATCCATGTCTTGAGAAACTAACCTTATGTGAAGAACCTTAGCCTTACTGACTCAAAATAAAATTCACGAGCAAAGAAAATATAAGTCATAATTTTATTCAAAGGAGGATAAAATGAAGCATATTTGTTGCAACTAATGACTTGAATGTGCTAAACTTTATTATAAAAAGAAAAAAATTATTCCCCGTTAAATTCAAAGTTTGTACTCCAATTATTTCATTGAGTGGAATTTATTTAATTTCCAGAAATCAAAATTTATAAAATAATATACTTGTAAATTAAATAAAATTCACACTAATTATAATACTTAAATTAATGATGCATTCATATGAAAAACAACTTTAAACCTAAGCTATTTGTATTAGAAAATGGAAAATGATCAAACCTGATAAATTTCTGAATACTTAAATGATTAAAATCGATAATTTTATAGTTAAGGAACTAAAATTGATAAGTGTATAGTTAAAAGATCAAAACGGATAAATTTTTAAATAATTAAAGAACTATATATGTTAAGTATATTATTAAAGAACTATTTTAGACCTACTCCTATAACTAAAAAACTATTTATATCATTTTTTTAGTATAAGAACTTGATTTCTATATACTACACGTAAAAGATGAATAATTCAATATTCCTTACTCTTATCATTTAACTTTACTCCTATAGCTAAAAAAACTATTTATATCACTTTTTGAGTATAAGAACTTGATTTCTATATCCTACGTGTAAAAGATGAATAATTCAATATTCCTTACTCTTATCATTTAACTTATTTTATGAGCTTCCAAAAGTACATTGAAAAATTACAACTATGACCCTTCCAATGAAATTTCTTCTTCACTATTTTTGTCTAAAGAGGATCTTGACTATAAATGAAAAGAATATTAATATTACAAATCACGTGTTCCCCAAGCAAAATCTTATCGTGCAAAATGTTTCCTAAATACGTGACAAACTTAAAAGTACTTGATTTGATTTTTAAAAAACGTTTCTTTTTTTTTCCGATCAAAGCATTTATATTAGAATAATAAATATATATGTATTAAAATTAAGATTTTTTCATTTAAATATACATTGAATTTTAAGATATTGAGTTAAAAATTAAATAATTAATAATTAATCTCAACATTATATTTATAAAATTTTAAATAAATTCACATAATAGTTAAATGTTGTAATTGCGAGCTAATATAAATGGTTAAGAGTGTTGATTATTATTGTTGTTGAGTGATAGTTATAACTGAAAACTAATTATGATAATATCTTATAATAATAACCGATTGTAATTGTTAATGATAATATCTAACTTACAATATATTGAGGAGATTGGTGGTGGTGTAGTTGATAGAAGAGGCAAGGCAGCTTATAGCAATAAAAGTGGATGCAGTTGTTAAACAATTTTTTCATAAATGAAAAGTATCTTAAAAATAAAGAAGGAAACTTACATAAATATATTGTATTAAGAAAATGTTTATCATTTATAATAATAATATATTTTTTTTAATTGATCACTTTTAATATATGTATGATATAGTTTTGATATACATTACAAAGAACAATTTATTTCACATATAATACAAGTTTTATTAATGATTAATACATATATCACATATTTTAATACACTTATAATATAATGTGTCAAATTCTAACAACACAAGCATAATATATTCTTAAAAATAGTTACGCAGTATATTTATTGTGTACATAATTCACTTTTAATATATATTTCAAATTTAAGATAGTGTTACTATAAATAACAATAAGTAAAAAATCATTAAAATTAGTAATTAGTAAAAGGGAAAATTGTATATAATAGCAAATTAATAACCTAATTAAATGGAATAGCTAGGGTTTGATTTAACTGTGCTCCATAGCAAACATTAGCTAAAATTTGTCAGCGTCTCTCTCCCAAAAATCTCGCTCGCCACTCTCCATTCTTGCTCGCCTCGCTCGCTTTATACACAGAAGTGTATAATTCTGTTTCTGTTTTGTATAAAGCGAGAGAAAATTGTTTATACACATGCAAAAATGTATATTTTCGTGTTATACACTTAATTATACAATTTACAAACATTTTACTTCAAATATTGCAGAGAAAAAGGCCAACGAATTATACAATTGCAGTGAAATACAATTTTCTCTAGCTTTATACAACAGAAGTGTATATATTGTGTTTCTGTTTTTGTATAAAGCGAGAAAAACATATATCTTCTTGCTATACACTTATAATTATGCAATATACATACATTTTAATTCGATTCAACTGTATGCAAAACAAATTATACAATTGCAGCGAAATAGGCCAGCGAATTATACAATTTAGGCCAACGAATTATACAATTGTATATGTATAGAAAATTATACAGTTTTCTGTTTGCTATGAAACGCAATTATGCAAAGTTTGCTATAACATACAAATATGAATTTTTTGTTTGCTATATGTGAAAGTTGTCCTTATTAAAAACTCGTCATTTTCACATGGAATTTTTAGAAAATGTGCCTTGTTCATTTTGACTCTGGAAATTAATTGAAAGCCCAATTCAACACAATTATGATGGGCCGAACTTTGAGGTTAAAGCAACACAAAAGAAAAGGGAAACTCGTATAAATATATTAATTTAATAAAATATTTATCGTAATAATTTTTATTTTTATTTTATCACTTTTAATATATTCATAATACAGTTTTAGTACATATTGTAGAGAGCAATTATAAAACACGTATAATACTAACTTTACTAATCGATAATACGTTTATCACACATTTTAATATATTAATAATACAATGTGTCAGTTTCTTACTAAACAAACATAATATATTTTAAAATAGTTATAATACATATATATTACATATATGATTTACTTCTAATGCATATTGCATATTTATTTTAGTATTACTATAAATTATGATAAATAAAAAATATCGTTAAAATTAATAATTACTCCTATTTATTAAAAGATACTCATTCAAGTAATTTTTACAACATAAAGTCAGTACGTGAGTTGGGTGTTTGATAAGTACAAGATATTATGGATGCAATTTGAAATCAGATTTTATATCTCAAATTATTTAAAAAGCATAATTTGAGATTTAAAATCATGACTTTAATTTTTTATAAATGCAAAATTTAATTCATAAGTTTATATTTTATAAATAAAAAAGAAACCAATCATTTTGCAGAAAAAACTTATTTTTGGTGTGATGAGATTGTTAATACATGTTAAAAAATTATATTAAAGGATAACTAGCTATTATTATTATTATAGATTAATGAATCTTTATTATAATTATATGTATGTAAAAATTTAAAATCACAAACATTGTTAAAGGAAACATAAAGAGATGCAATTTATAAATGTTGATCATTAGCATAGTTCAATATCATTATATTGTTAAATAACTGTTTGCTTATTTGTTAAGAAGATATAAAAATTGAAGAAATTTTGATGGTTTCAGAAGTTGCAGATTTTTTCATATTTATGAAAAAAATATAATTCAAAAAATTTAAATTACATATTTAAACAAAAACATTAGATTGACTTATTACGAGATAGATTATAAATATTATTAATGTCCATAGTGTTTATGCATTAAATTAATTATCAATTTAATTACAAATCACATGCATGTCCAAGCAATCCTTTAATCAAGCTCTATTAATTTAATGCATAAACACTATGGACAGTAATAATATTTATAATCTCCTAATAAGTCAATCTTGTGGTCCATCCTGCTATCTCTCTCTCTGGAACTAGAAGTAACCGCCCCACCATTTCATTGCCATTCTTGGTCATCATTATTAGAATGTGAAAATTGTACGGAGTCAGAATTTTTAAATAAAGGATTAAAAATATATAAAAATAGAATATTGAAAAAGGTTCAATATTTATTATATATATATAAATTTATTATAATTTTATATAATAATATAATTTTCTGGTGAAAGGGGTTCTACAAAATAGCTTCGCCCCTTTTCCATCCCCATACACACATCTAATTAAAATATATATCATACTTCTGATTTCACATTTTTAATAACTAAATTTGACTTTGATTTTTACGATATATGATCAAAGTATGATATATAATCAAAGTATATATAACATTAATGTTAGACGTGTTTAAATCTAAATTATGTAAATTACCTTCATATGGAGATACCAATATAATCTTTTGATTTTTGCCAAATCAATAAAAATTATTACAATATTATTTATTTTAGGAATCATATGCCTTAGCTTGCACGTTTAACACAAGAGAGTTCCTACGCCACTACAGAGTTACTAGTATTATAATTCCACACGCAAACCCATTCCATCTACTTTTCCTTGTGTCCAAATTGTCTTCTGCTTCTTCCTATTTTCATACCTCTGCTTTGTTACAATAAATAATTAATGGACGCAACAATTCATTGCCTTTCCTAATTGTTGGTCGGTATTTAAATTTAACTTATTTAAAATAATTTTCTTTTTATTTATTTTGAAAAGTGCTTGAGAGATGAAAAAAATTAATTAAAATACATTTCTTATGCTTTTTAAGAGTTTAGTTTAGATTTACTTATTTCAAAAGTGTTTTTAGTCAAAAAAATTTAAAGTACTTTTGAAATATTTGAGTAAAATACAAAAAGTGTTTATAAACTTTTAATTTTAAACTAAGATGATAAAATAACTTGAAACCAAAAGTTAATGCAAATAAATCTAAAAAGGTAGAAATAAAATAATCAAAGTCAAAAATCTGGTGTTTATGAATTTTTTCTAAAAGTCAAACCGGTCTATAATTTTTCTCTTATTTCATTTGAAGTAATTGATATTTATATTAAAATTTGATAAATTTTAATTTGTCTCATGTAAGGCTTATTAAAGAGAAAAGTCCAACTATACAATATCATTTGTTGATGATCTCTAATTTTCAATATGTTTACTTTGAAATTTATTTTTTATCGTAAGTAACTCTAAAAATATTTTAATAGAGCGTATTTTTTGTTTTGACTGATTATTTTAAGAAATTATTTTTATCATATAAAAAGATATATTGTGGCTCGCCGAAAATTTGAAAATGTTGTTAAAAGATCATTTGTTACGACGTAACAATAATTAGTTTTCTTCCTAGAAACTTAGCCAATTGGTACCTAGCTACTGCCAGATGGATTAGGAAACTTTGTGCATGTTCCATCTAACAAGTAGTTATAAACTCAAGCATATGATTGCTATTTTCCTTACGGCACATTTGGGGTTTTGGATATTTTATTAAACTTAATTGTCTCAATTTCTTCATCACCAGAATATCCCTTCTATCGTGGGCAAGGACGCAAGTATTTAATAGTATGAATTGAATTAAATTTATAATTTTTTATGCGGAACACATATCTATATAAGAGTTTATTTACTGCTAAAATTCATAAAAGTTTAGATTTTGAATTTTCTTCTAATAATTGAATCTCTGTATTTTAGTTGAGTATGATAATATAATTAAAGTAATATATATATATATTTAAAGTATGTCATTTATTCTATAATTGATGTAGTACTTGCGTAAGCTTCTTTAATTTCAATGCTCAATTATATTTCGTCATTGATAGTAATTAAAAATTATACCTAACAGCATCTTTTTCTCATCACTGAATGGGTATAAAACGTATATACGAAGGCAAACTTTTGGATTTTTTTTCAAAAAAGAAGTTTTTAATATGTATATACTTGGAAGACCACTTTGGTGACGATATGAGGTAGGGAAAGCGGAAGAAAATAGAAATATTTTTAGAAGATAATAATTGTCTGTGAAGGTTATTATTAAAAAATAAGCAAATGGATTATAAATAAAAATACATAAAATAATCTCGATAGACTTAATGAATAAAATAAAATTTATTATATAATATGATCATGATTTCAGACAATAACTAATTGAATGCGCTCAACAAGCAACGTAGTCATAACTCATACGTATAAATTTTTAACAAATATCAAAATAAAAATGTTTAGTTTATAGCTGTCAAATATAAAATTAAACTAGTAATATATATTCACTTTTTAGTTCAGAAAAATAAAGAAAAAAGCTTGTGGAGCCGAATTTACATGATTTAGACGTAATTACAAATAAATCATTGCATAACAAAAAAAAAAAACATTTCAAATACACAGGCATATTCTATATTTAAATTTTTATGGATTTGACATTAAATTAATATAATTTAAAGACAATGTTTCATATTTAATATTTTTACAGGTTTAATAAATTTATATAAATTTGTTAGCATGTCATTTTATTGATGCTTGACTACAATTAATTTCATTGCGTGTTTTGTTACATTGTTGTAACATGTCATCAAATTAGGTGAAGTTGTCGTATTTCACAAATGAGTGTTATATATATATAATAGACAAGTAAAGTTTAAGTCACATCAATAAAAAGTTTAATTTGAACGAGTTTAAATAATCGAATTAACATAAATTCTTATTGAATTTTGATTCATTTATATGTTTTCTTATATTTCATTTAAATTATTAAACAAAAGTGATAAATCAAAATGAACTGACAAATTAAATAGATGTATCAGTTTAAAAAAATAATAGTGTATTAATCGATAATAGAATAGATCAAACTCCGCCAGTTCCGGTGGGTTAAGAAAAGTCCGAGATATTTAGTAGAGTTGACTAGTTAATTGTTTATCACATGTAGAAAATAGAAAGAAGTAATTCCCTGGAAATTGGAACTAAAGTCCAAGAAAATAAAAAGTTGATGACCCGTATTTTAACCCGTTGCAGCCCAACAACTTGGTGTTGTTACAATCCAAGAAAATACTCTAGCTAATTAGATTGATAATTGTTCAAGACCCATACTTATTACGCAATAATAATTCATTGAGATATTCAGGCAACGGATAATGTTTTTGCCATTTCTCTAATATTTTCACAAACTATTCAATGAACCATTACATATATAAGTGTTTTAATTATTTGCGTATTTTTATGAACAATCATAGACAGCCACAACAATCGCTACTTATTAAGTAAGTTCACTAATGCAAAGCCATCAAAATAAAGTATTTTTTTTCGACTAATTACTTTATAATCATAATTTTTTCTTTCGACAAGAAGATTCGAAGTTGGACACGTGGAGTTGAGAATCCACCATTGGTATTCAATAGTCATGGCCGCCAAAATATCGTCCAAGTGTTACGCTGCCACTGCTGACCACGTGTTTGTCCGTGCTACTTCTTCACACGACACGTTACTGTTCTCACAGTAAACCGGTTCTATTTTCCGGGTCGGGTAAATTAACCCGTCCTTATCACCTTCCTACACCTAACACTCGTTCTAGAACCAAAACTGCGACAAGGACTGAGGGACAAGGCGGATTCGTTGAATTCTTATTTTTGAAAACTCATATGTCCGTTTTACCCTTGAACTTTCCTTCAAATTACATACTTTTGTGCGGGTCCCGCTATTTTTTCCCGCATCTATAGTGGGTGGAAATTGACGGTCAGGATTTCTCGTTGTGTGTCCCCACTATGGATCGACGGTTTAAATCATATCCTCATATATTAGGATTTGGATTTTGTTTAGAGATTCATCAGACGAATCCTGTATGCTGGCCCCATTTAGAATTAGGAAAGAAAATAATATCTAAACACACTTATCTAAAACACAAGCAGTGAAGCAGGTCAAGAAGAAAACAAATAAAAATAAATAGAACAAGTTGCCATTTTTTTTGTTGATAAATCCGCAATTTTAAGAGATACGGAGAACAATAACTTTTTAAAAAAATAATAAAAATACCTATAAATAAACAATCACAGTACATATATAAATATAAAGTAAAATATAATTGAGAAGAAAAGAAAGAAGGAAAAGGATTTAAATGAAGTCATTCCATCACAATTATTGAGTTGAATATTTGACTTATTAGAGCTACAGAAGATGGATCAAAATAATAAGTATCTGGTTCCTTTTTTTTTTTGTAATTAGGTAAATGATTAATTGTGAAAGAAAATATATAGATAATTGTACATTAAAGAAATTAGGTTTAATATTCCTAATCTAGACACTATTGATATTGACCTTGTCTTCCGGTGATTAAATTAGCACAAGAAGGTTCTAATTTTCATATGAATGCATCATTAATCATTAAATTAAAAAGTAGAAATGAGGCACTGACACACTAAATACAGTTCCAATCTTATCTAAACACTAATTTTCATTAATTTAATCGTTGTAATCCATTATTACAATCCTTGGCATTAAAATATTAGGGTATTATAGTTTTAAAAATACGTTGAAAAAGATGTTACCAATAAAAAACTGTAAACCGGAGAAACAAACGCCAAAGGAAAGGAGGAAATTTCCCGTTATTTGAGAAACATCTCGAGGCTATTCCGGTCATTTTACTTCGCGTATTCCTGGCCTCTAAGCAACCATAAAGAGGAGCATGAATGTATAGAATATCAACGCAAATAGTATTCTCATTTTTTTCCAGATCGAAGAAAGAGTAATTTGGAGAAGAAACAAGAACAATTTCGGTAAAAATATCAGTTCGCTACCGTCTTCAACTCTCTCTTCCAACAATTTTTAGGAGTTTAAATTCTTGTTCAAGTTTTTTTTTTTCTCATTTTCCCCAATTTATTTTGGAAAAAAATCACTCAGATCTTGTTGTATATACCAAACTTATCTTGAAAAAAACTGTGAATTTATAGGTTTTCCAGACATTTGTTTAGGTTTAGATTGATTATCTCTGAATTGATTGTAAACAATTTAGGAATCAGGGTTTCGAATTGCTGTAAAATTTGGACCTTGGTGGTAATATTCAGAATTTCAGCTTCTAGATTGGTGGGTTATGGCGGTTCCGACGATAGCACTGTACGCAAGTCCGCCGAGTAGTGTGTGTTCTACGCCGTATCAATGCCACTCTCACGCGTCTTATGATTTCGATTTGAACGGCAGATTATCGTCGTCTTCCTCGTCGACATCCTCTTCTTCCCAGAAATCCATTGTCGGTGGCCTGTCGTCTCTGTTCTCTTCGCCAGCTGTGAAGGCCAGCTATTCAACTGGAACCGAGGATTTGGGGTCTTTGTGGCATGATAGAGGCGACGAATTGAGCAGCTCTTTTCGTTGTTCATCCCTCAGCTCGT
The DNA here is from genome assembly GCF_036512215.1 of Solanum lycopersicum. Taxonomy (NCBI): domain Eukaryota; kingdom Viridiplantae; phylum Streptophyta; class Magnoliopsida; order Solanales; family Solanaceae; genus Solanum; species Solanum lycopersicum. Next base: position 67,116,029 of record NC_090802.1, read on the forward strand.
CATTGAAAAGGGATCATCAGAGTCCAGTTTCTGTGTTTCAAGGGCCTGTTTCATGTAGCACTAGTAGTAGTGGAATAGGATCATATTCCAGAAGTCCTCCAAAGAGAATTGCTGGTGATGTCTGTTCCATTCGTTCTGGGACTGGTGGATTGTTCAATGGTTTTGTTAGGCACGCCTTGGGATCCTGTGTTGATCACGATCCGGCGGCTTTCCAGGTCCTGGATGATGATTCTCGTTCATCAGGGCTATTGGATGAACTCACCTTTAACATGGAAGAAGGTTTCTTGGAGTCCATGACAGAACCTTATGCTAAAAATTTGCTGTTGGGTGCACAGGCAAGGCATAAAATCTTTTATGATGATTTTGTGGTGAAGGCATTTTATGAAGCTGAGAAAGCCCATAGAGGACAGGTGATTGTTTTTGCCTAACTTTTATTAATTCCCACTGCTATTAGTAAAAGTTTTAGTTTTGACTTGTTGTATTGTATTGGTTTTTTAGGTGCGAGCTTCTGGTGATCCTTATCTACAGCATTGCGTTGAGACTGCAGTTTTACTCGCAACCATTGGTGCTAACTCGACTGTTGTTGCTGCTGGACTTTTGCACGACACACTTGATGACACATTCATGACTTATGACTATATATTCCGGACGCTAGGAGCTGGTGTTGCTGATCTGGTTGAGGGGGTATGGATATTGTCTCGTTGTATTCTTGTTTTCTTATATGAAGCTCCCTGTTGTTAATCATAACTTTGGGCATTTAAACATTTTGTTAATGGTCTTTTTTCCTTATTCAAAGGGTTTTGCATTTAAATTTCAAATGTAGATTAGATTTGATTTTTGTGTAGGATTTATTTTAGTAGTCATTTGAACAATACATAGGTTAATGTTAAAACAAGAGTACTGAGTTGAAGTTGAGAAAGAATATTTTGAATGTTTCAGCAGTATCCAGAATGTGTTTGCAATCACTCATGGCCAAATCACTATTGGCAAAAAACTGAACTACAATTTTCGGTACGAGTATGTCTTTGATTAGTGAAAGGTTAAAGAGGTCATAGGACTATCAAGCATCTGCTGCCTTCTATGTTTAATAATGATAATCCCGACTCCCAAGTGTTAAACTTGTTTTTAACTTAAATCATTTTGTCCAGGTGTCGAAGCTTAGTCAATTGAGCAAGCTTGCACGAGACTTTGATACAGCTAGTAAAACTGTTGAGGCGGATCGATTACACACCATGTTCCTTGCTATGACAGATGCCAGGGCGGTTCTCATAAAACTAGCTGATCGTTTGCATAATATGGTTACTTTGGATGCATTACCATCTACAAAGCAGCAAAGATTTGCTAAAGAAACTTTGGAAATTTTCGCCCCTCTTGCTAATCGCCTAGGCATCTCAACCTGGAAAGAGCAGCTGGAGAACCAATGCTTTAAACATCTTAGCCCTGATCAGCACAATGAACTGTCATCCAAACTAATGGATTCTTTTGACGAGGCAATGATTACCTCTGCTGTGGAGAAATTGGAGCAGGCGTTAAGTGATGGATCTGTCTCTTATCATGTGCTTTCAGGGCGTCACAAGAGCTTGTACAGCATTTACTGCAAGATGCTAAAGTAATTTCTCTGCCCATTTAGTACACTTATAAAAGTTGCACCAGTGGATTTGGGTGATCAGACAATTTAGTGTCTGTAGTTTATAGACATGCATGTCATTTAGGGCTGTACTGTGTAGGAAGTGGTTTTCTGTAGATTATTCAATGTGATGATAAGAATTACTAGTCATCGTCATTACACAGTTAGAAACTTTTGGAAGCCTTGTGCTTTCCGTGCAATGCTACTTTCTTACCAATGTTGCCTTTGTGGATTGTGACAGTTGAGCTAACAGTATTTTCATATTCTACAGGAAGAAGCTTAGTATGGATGAAGTCCATGACATTCATGGGTTGAGGTTGATTGTTGAAAATGAGGAGGATTGCTATAAAGCACTTCAAGTTGTTCACGAGCTATGGCGTGAGGTACCCGGGAGATACAAGGACTACATAGAGAAACCGAAATGCAATGGGTAAGCAGCATGAGAGACTTGATTCTAGCTCTCTCTTTTCTTTCAAGTTTTTGCCCCTAATATGAATGTGTAATTTTTAGGTACCAATCTCTTCACACGGTTGTTCTTGGGGAAGGCATGGTGCCTCTTGAAGTGCAGATCCGAACAAAAGAGATGCACTTGCAAGCTGAATATGGCTTTGCTGCTCATTGGAGATACAAAGAAAATGATTGCAAGCACTCCTCTTTTGTACTTCAGATGGTAGAGTGGGCTCGTTGGGTTGTAACCTGGCAGTGCGAGACAATGAGCCGAGACCAGTCATCTGTTGGCCACACTGAATCGATTAAGCCACCTTGCAAATTTCCAGCTCATTCCGAGGATTGTCCTTTTTCTTGCAAACCTGATTGTGGAACTGATGGGCCTGTCTTTATCATTATGATTGAGAATGATAAGGTCCGTATCTACCTGTGAATCCTGAAAGTTACAGAATTGATAATCATGGTGTCAAACCATCAGAATGTGTTTTGACTCCCTGTTTTTTCTTTGCAGATGTCTGTTCAAGAATTCGCAGCAAACTCGACCGTGAAGGATCTGTTGGAGAGAGCTGGCCGTGGGAGCTCAAGATGGACACCCTATGGATTTCCTATGAAGGAAGAGCTAAGGCCAAGGTTGAACCACGAACCAGTTAGTGATCCCAACTGCAAGCTAAGAATGGGAGATGTTATAGAATTAACTCCAGCGATACCACATAAATCGTTGACAGAGTACAGGGAGGAGATTCAACGAATGTATGATAGAGGTGTAAGCCCTCTTCCTGCCGCTGCCAATACTGTAGTTGGTCTGAGGAGTTGACAGTTGATGTTTCTCCTCCTCCTAGATTAAGGTCCTCCTCTAATCTTGTACATAATTACAAATGATAAGCATTTGTACAGAACAGCCGTGGTTCTGTATATAAAAAAATATATTAGGTGACTGATTTATTCAAGTCTTGACTTGCATTTGTTAGTACTTTGGAAATGCAGACTGCTTTAGCTATTGCTGCTTTTCCATTTTCCCTTATATTTATACTCTCTCTTTTACTTTTTTTATTCATCTTTTGAAGCTCGATTGCAACATGATGTTTTACTTGTCCTGTGCTCAGCAGCAAGGATAATTTCCTTGTATTTTCATGTATCTGCTTTGGTACCTACCTGATTTTCTCTTTTGGATCACCAGTAAGATTTTCATGTATCTGCTTTGGTACCTACCTGATTTTCTCTTTTGGATCACCAGTAAGATTATATTCGAACGAGCGAAGATTTGTGTCTAATGTTTTACTTATGTACTGTTCAATTCCGCAATTAAAATATATAGTTGAAACACACATAACAATCACATTATAACATAACAAAACAGGAGACCTTCAGTACAATGCTATTGAATTTAGAGGAGAATACATTAAGATTAAGGCCAAGTGAACAACATTTTGTATGATCATTCTTAATCTTATCGCAAATGGTGTGCACTTCGTCTGATTACAGGGAGGAGATAAAAATTGAAAACATCTATTTCCATAAATATTGTTGCATAGAACTCTGCCAGGAAAGCACACATAAGAGCATTACCAAAACACCAGCAAGACCCCAAGAGGAACTCCCAATTCTAAGCACAGCCGAAGGTTGTGGAGATGCAAAAATCGAAGATGTACTTGCTCTTCCTCGTACTGATGATGATGAAGAAGTGCTTCTAATTGCAACAATTAATCCAGCCAGTAGAACAGGCAATACACAACTCCATCTCGTCTCGTAATAACTGCTCTCTTTCTTTCCTCGATCCACATATAATGGCGATAGGACAACAGCGGAAACAAGGGCTAGAGCCATTGCTACTCCTCTATGCGAAGAATAGTGGTATGAACTTGATGCATAATTCTCCATATTGATCAAAAGGTCGATTTCATCAAAAAAGACCTTCAATTGTACCGATGATGGTTCAAATTTTACAACATAGTGGAGGAATATATTTATAAAGGAACAAGATGAGCTATCAAAGGAATAAAGTGTAGGATCTGATGATAAAAGTGACCGAAAAGCAGTATAAAAAGAAGATTTGGTTAAGAAGAAAAGGCAAAATGTGAAGGAAAATGGTGAATATAGAAGTGGATCTTTTTCCCTTTTTCGATGTTCAGCAAAAGTTGAATTTCTGGTTTACTTGAACAGTGTAATGGAGAAACACCTGGCACTGAATATTCATTTGGCATTTGCTATTATTATTATTATTATTATGAACAAGTGATGAAAATAAATGAAGCTCTTTTCACTTTCTTTCTGAATTTCGATTACTTCATTCAATTCGTTCCAACACAATGATTGAAGAAAATGTGTTATATTTGATTGTGCTCTCTTTATTACATGATGGGTTTGCACATTGTTGCCCCCTTACAGAGGAAACAGAAGGGTAATGATAGCAGTGTCAACACCAGCTGCGGACGCAGAAACACAGAAACTTATATAGTGTTTGTAAGCTCCAATAGACTAAATCTAAATTTGTTTTAAGAGATGTATTTACAAAAAATGAAATTTAACCACTATATAGTGATTTTTCGACAAAGACAACAAGCAAACACAATTTTACTAAAAACGTAATGAACTCGACTATAGTGATTTTTCGACGAAGACACCCCTTGGACAAGCAAACACAATTTTATTAAAAACGTAATAAACTCAATTAATTTAAATTTGTATTACGAGATCATAAAGCACCACAACCAAAGACAACTTCATATAATTCAAAACTTTCTTATGAATAAACTTTTAACTCTCTTGCATAAATTGATCATTATGAAGAGGAAGGAAAAGCTCACAACTCAAAAAGTCCTAAAAGGCCCTACTACAGCCTGGTTAACGTGCCTTTATCCTCACATATATATTCACTTCACTTGCCTGCTTACTTATATTATATTTCACGTAAGGACAAAGGAGTCATGGTCCTATTTTTATGATTTTGCTTTTTAAAACAATTTAGCCAAATTCCCATATAAGTTCACAATATGGCCAAATCCTGATGTCTCATATTGCAAATTGCAATTTATTTATATTATTTCTTCCACAAGGTTCATGATGTACTGAACCCCTAAATCACAATTCACTCATAATGGGCCGCTAGCTGGATTGGACACCCATCACTCCATGAAGTATAAAATTTGATTAAATATATATATATTAAATTTGATTAAAATATATATATATAGTTTCAACTTTTTATATGACTGGTACATTTTAATACATGCTATATATTGAATCTTATAAAATCAACGTAATATATTCTTCTATTTTTTTTAAATTTTATACAAAATAAAAATTAGACAAATAAATTGAAATAGAGAGTTTACGTAGATTTTTGATCAAAATGGCTACAATTGCTACGCGTTTGGATCGCTGTGAGAACAAAAGTTACCCATTATTTCAGTGTCCAAATGAAATTTTGTTTTACTCATATAGTGTCTAACTACACAGATATCAATGTGATGAAATACTGCCATGTCACTGCTACATGTCCGCAATAATCAATACATTTTGCCGAATTACCAATTTTTTTTAAAAAAATTTGGATCATTGATATTGACAAATGCAGTATATACTCCATTTATAGGAAAAAGTACGAACTTGTTCTAGATTGAGTTAATCCCGAAGTGTAAAACTTTAATTGTGATACAAATACCGTAAAAATTTAATTACGATAAGAAAAATGTCGTGCATACAACTCTATTATAAGCGGCAGATAAAATGTGAAACTCTCTATAATTAAGAGAAAGTTGATGTCAAATTGTTTATTTAGTAGTACTATAAAATAAATATAAATAAAAGATAAGGTCATTCTACAGCTGGGGTGCTATAGCACCAACTTATGTATTTTCAAAAAATGAATTCAACGTGATGAAAAAAAAAAAAACTCTCCTATTTAATGTTAGCACCACACTAGAAAGTAAGTCTCATATTTTTTTTAATTTAGTCTGTTTCAAAAAAAGAATTTATTTATTTTTATACGCATGGGTTTTTAGATTTCAATATATTTTTGTTTTGGATTAAATTTTTTTGAAGTCTTCCTTTATTTCGAGATTATAAATTTAAAAATTATCTTTTATTTTTAATATATATATAAAATTAAATTAAGACGCTTAAAATAATTATTACTATTATATTGAGAGGAAAAAATATATATTAGTAAGAGGTAGGCTTGGTAGATGAAATCGTTTTTTTCCGTTAGGCAGTGATGGAGAGTTTTCGCCTCCGCTTCCACAATTTCTTATCTTTCCATCTCTCCATCATTGCTAAAATTTTCCGGTGGTTATTCTCCTCTTTGCCTACCATCAAACGCTTTCCTCTCTTCGTTCCTTTCATCGACGCTTATATATCCCTCTTATTCCGATTTGCCAACTTATCACCATGCACCCTCGATCTAGACGACCAAACCACCATCCATTTCTGGGCTCCCAATCACCGCCGTTACGATAAACCAAATCTCGTCCTCGTCCACGGTTACGGAGGCGATGCCAAATGGCAATTTATGTACCAAGTCAAATCACTGGCTGAATCCTTCAACCTCTACATTCCGGATCTGTTATTCTTCGGTAAATCGTATACAACTCGGAAGGAACGAACGGAGGAGTTTCAGGCGAAATGCGTGGTGCAAGGGTTAAAGGAATTGGGAGTGAGAAATTGTTCCATGTTTGCAATTAGCTATGGGGGATTTGTTGGGTATCGAATGGCGGAGATGAATCCGCAAATGGTGGAGAAAGTAGTGATATTGAGTAGTGGAGTGGGTTGCTCGAAAGATCAGAAGGAAGAGCAGTTGAAAAAGATTGGAAGAGATCCGGTTGAATTGCTCATACCGGAGAAACCAGAGGATCTGCATGTGCTCGTAAACTTATCAATTTACAAGTACAATCATTTCAAGTGGGCCCCTGATTACTTCCTCCAAGAATTCATTGATGTGAGTATTCAATTTATTGGTTACACAAAATTTAATATTTCCAAAATATTCAATTCATAACCAAATTCACAAGAGTGGAAATAGTACTATCATTATTCAGTGATATACTAGTACTACTTGTGTTTCAATGATTGGTTTTGTTATTTTGTTGTTGCATGCAAACGAAGATATATAGTTAGTATTTGATGTTTAAACTAAATAATTTCCACTCATTAATTATGATTGAATAATAGAAATTTATACTCAAGGTGCGGGTATATGCTTACATGGCCTGGAATATTCTTTATTTTTAAAGGACTGTATTTTAGCACAGAATTTTGTAAGATGGGGTTAAAATGAAAGAAAATGTTTTAAACTAAAAGTGCTTTTCTGAAAATAAGTGATTATTTTGCTTGTTTTTTTGGTGTTCTCTAGAGTAACAAGTATATTAGTATAAACTGAGGTGGACCCCGTTAATTTCAAGAAAAAATAATTAGCAGTGCACTCTTGGGTTCAAATCCAGTGAAGAGTGTTTATTTTACTATTTTTATTTTAAGTTTATCTTAGAGCTCAATTTCGAGCTAACTTAATATTGATACACTCAAAGTCCTCAATTCCTAAGTCTGTCTGTGAGTATAAAAGATATTGTTCTAGAGAATTTATATACTCCACATATAATTAGGCAAATACTATGAGAGTGGGGTTGGATGGGATGTTGAGAGGTAATGAGTAGACAATCGAAGTACAATATTTGTTATCAGTCTTACCTTTTGAGCTAGGAAATCATTTTCTTTATTTTCAACTCCGAGTTCACTGATGATTGTAACACATTAAGATTACAGAGAATTAAAAAGTGCGTCTCTTGATGCTCTTCCTGTATTTTTTGAAGATGATAAGTAGGACTTACCTGAAGGAGAAGCAAGAGCTAGTGCACCACTTGCTGTCCAATCATACAGATTGCAGATTGCCCATCCTAAATCAGGTCAAACTTCTTCCCATATTCTTTAACAAATCAAACACATTATAGCAAAAAACTTAATGGCTGTGAAATCATTCTGCTGACTATATAATCATAAAAAACAACTTGTTTGTTGCTTAATTTGGTGTATACAGGAAACTCTGCTTATTTGGGGTGACAAGGACAGAGTTTTCCCTCTTATGTTCGGCTACCAGTTGCAAAGGTACTTTTAATTCTACTACTCCCTTTGTCCTGTTTTATATGACTTGCTTTCTTTTTTAAGTGGACTACTAGATTCTTTGTACTGAATTTGTATTTATTTGTAGGCATTTGGGGCCTAGAGCAAAGTTGGAAATTATAAAAAACACAGGACATGCAGCAAACATTGAGTCTCCTGATTCTGTCAATGCTTTGATTAAAGCCTTTATCTTGCCGCAAAGCAAAGACTTATAGGGTTGACACTGGGATTGATCTTGATACTGCTAGGCTTAGCTGGGGGTTCTTGCTCCCTATGTTACATATCTCTATTACTTTCTCATTGTTTGTAAATAATGAAACTACTAATGGGACTTTAAAGTATTACGAAGTCTCCTAGATGATATAAATCAAGTTGATTAATGTATGTACGTTTGATGAATAGCATCAACCTGAACGCAATTCAGCTTAATTTTTGACTTTTTGCCTTTACAAATTCACTTATGAAAACACGTCTAATGTGGTAGTAAGAAAGAAAGATTTGACTCAAAATAGCTAAATCTTCCATAATGAGCAGAATGAAATTGGCTGTCCTTTCCACCATAGATCCACACAGCCATCTTTCTCCTCCACCCTTATCTCCCAATTGCTGTCATACTTCCTCAGCAAAGCCCGAGCTCCGTCAATGGCATCTTCACCAAACACCGCTTTTACAAAACCAGCGCTCCTCATTCTCTCACACCATTTCTCTTTTCTTTCATTCATTTCTCCCATGTTCGTCAATGCCTTTGCTGCTTCTCCTTCCATCATCCTCCTTTCTTCGCTCTCCCGCCCTTTGTAGGCAACACTCGTGGAATCCAAAAACCTCCATAAGTACTCCACTCTCCTTGAGAACGTGGTCGCAAAGTCCCCACAGCTGTTGCAGCTGCACTCCGTGTTATTCTCGCTGAGAACTAATCCTTTCGGGTCCAAACTCTTCAATATCTTCAATAAATCTGTTCGATCATCCGGGATAGTATGATTCAAGTTATGCAGTCTAAATTGAGCACAGATGACTAAGGTTTCATCAGATGAAGAATTTATGATTTGGGAATTGAGGTTTTGAAGAGGAAAATTATCCAGTCTGTTGATCTGTAGATTGATGTTGATAGCCTTTGCATAGGCTAGTAGTTGCGAGGAAAAATCATAGCCAGGTGGCCCGATCACAAATGGAGTTCCTGTCAATTCTCCGTTTTCTGTGGTTGGTGTAATAACGGTCAGGCGAACCAGTGGCGGCGGTCCACCTGACCGCCTAGTCAATTCTTCAAGAAGAGTTGGCCATTGAAAACCATGAGAAACTCCAATATCAAGGATATGAAGGTTCTTTAGCCGATCCTGTTGTCCAATTATTTGGAGAACAGATGAATTCGCAATGTTATTGGGGATTCGGAACCAGGGACTAACGTCGATGAAATTAATCAACGAGTCCCTGAAGAATTTATGATTGGCAGAAGAGAAATTAGTAACTCCAATAGTTCCAGAGGATGCTGATGATGAGCCAGGGGAAGACAGATGATGTGTCAAGGCGCGGAGTCCATGAGCAGCTAGCCTGTGGTTGGCATCGCCTGTGAATGACGCCAGTTCATGGAGAACGTACAACAGATGTTGCACGCGGTTCATGTTACCTACAGTGATTGCAGCAGCACAGGGGTTGAGCAAATGTTCTGCCCATCTTCCTTCTTTGTTGTTACTGTTATTTCCTGTTGTTACTCTCTTCGGTCCTATTGATTTTTTTAATTGCACTCCTTCTTGATCAACTATAGTAGGAGCATGTGCTGCCTCATTAATCTGAAGTTTATGATTCTTCTTTGACGCCTTTGGATTTTGATCAGATTTTTTCCTTTTCTTAGACAGATCCACCGGCTGTGGATGATCCAAAATGATGGGCTCCAAAGGGATATTGTTAATAGCTGTGTTGACTGGGGAGCTAATGTTGAATGAGTTACAAGTATTGTCGATGATGATGTTGTGATTAACGATCTGATCCTCTTGATCAGGAACCCACCATGGGTCCGCGTAGAAATTTAAGTCATCGGCATAACTGTAAGGTTCATGGAAGAAGGATGGAACATCGGATAAAGTACTAGCTAGCCACTCTGATATGGGGTCGGAGTTGGAATTAGGCTCAGGTTCTTCAATGGCCATTGTATCACAAAAATTTTGATGAGAAAGGATGTTTGGTCATTAACTATGCAAATAGAAAAGAGGTTATGATGTGAATTTGTTGTGTGGAATTGAAATAAGTGATGTAAAACAAATGGTGACAATAATTTTTTTCTTGAAGAACAAGACAGAACGGGGCATATTTAAGAGGCAAAATTGCTGTTATTTTGGAAGTTATGCTGTTCTATTCTGATATTATTTGTTTATTTTTTTAAGCTGGTAATCTTGCCTCTGATTCGTGCTGTTATTTGACTTATTTTGTGGCGTGTCACGATTGTTCAGAGTGTTATCAACAACACAATTGGAGGCACTAAGCTATTACTCCCTCGTTCTAAAAATATTTTTTTCCTTAAAAAAAGAAATCTATTCAATTTATCTTTAGTTGTAGTTGTTTTGAAAGCTACAAATACTTTAAATAAGGACATACAAAAGGGCTCCTAATTAATTTTCAACATGTAAATAGAAAACACTAAAAAAAAATTTTAAGTTTCCTGGATAGTGACAAGTTTTTGTGTTTGAAATTACAGGGGACGGCAATCTCTTCATCACCGTGATTAATTTAATGGTGTTTTTGTTTGATATTGCTCTCTCCAAAGCTATTGGCTGATGCACTTTTGGCATCTTTCCCAAATAAACAATTGACCTCTAAACAACTCATAATACTACTTGTCTTTTTCAAGAAAATATTTTTTTTTTTGATCTACCAAAGATCCTATTATTAACACACCATTTTCAATCTTCATTGCAACTTCTTTACAAAATCAACAAAAGTTCTCGTTTGGACATTATATATAACTGCGTTAACATATTCTTGTGCTAAATAAGTTGTGAAAGTAGTCATTCTCAACGAATAACAAAATGAGAGTCTCAGTATTTATGTTAACAGGTTTTAATTATTAAAAGTTAAAATGAGAACAAGTTTGCCATAAATATCTGTATGCAATTAAACAGTAGATATTTATTCATTTGACATAAATGAACAATTTTTAAATGCCACACATTAGTTTGGAATGGATCCATACAAAAAAGAGATAAAAATAGTCACATAGAGCTTTCAGTATCTCATTAAAGAAATGAGTAAACTCATAATTTGTAATGTTTGAATTCCACTTGTCTCGTAGTCATGCGCAGTATAATTTCACATACATAGTCATACTCGGGAAAAAAATGTTTAGTTCATTTCCAAACAAACAGAACATTAAAGAAACAAAACAACCATAGAGAAAAAATACAACAGACCCAATTTGGCAACAAGGAAAAACAGAATTAAAGGATTAACAGGTAACAGAATGCAATTGTTGCTTAATTAGTACCTCCAAGCACACCCTTAAGTTTCTTAATTGTTGCTTCATCAAGGAATGTTGTTGCCGCAACCAACTTAGTTGGCAAATCATTAGCAAATAATGCAAAATCAGTAATCTGAAGTCCAGGATTAGAGCTGCTAAAGAATACATAACCGACAGAAGTATATCCAGCATCACTGACTTGAAAATGTAATAATCCTTGTGGAAAAACCATTAGATCACCCTTTTTAAGTGTTTTTAAATAAACAGAATTTGCTGATGAAACAAATCCAGCAGTAATTGATCCTTGCACTACAAGTAAAATTTCAGAAGCACCAGGGTGAGTGTGAAATGGGATGACACCACTTGGGGCCAAATCTAAACGGGCTGCAGAAAGCCCAAGCCCGTTAAGACCTGGAAACTGGGCCGCAAATGCTGGGGTAACTGCGGCCTTTATAATGCTTGCTGTGTTTCCAGCAGCACTAAGCCCAGAAAACACGAAATCGTCAACTGTTACATTTGTAACACTTTTGCAAGAATAGCCAGAAGGTGATTCCGGTGCTTTTAAGTCTGCCACGCAGAAATCTTGAACAGCGGCATCGCTGCTCAACAGTAAGATAGCCAACAGAAACAGCAATTTAAACATTTTCTTAAAAATATGTTATGTGAAGTTTGTGAGCAAGGAAGGTTAGTTTGTAAGTGCGTTTATATAGAGAGGGAAATGAGTGAGAATTTTGGATATTGAAGTGCAAAAAGGGCAAATTAAATGCCACTTGAATTTCTAAAGGGAATGGTAACCACAAGTTGTGTGATAGGGCTATCGTGAGTGTGTTTTGTCATCTCCTTGGAAATTACCTTCACTAGCCATTTCTTGGAAAAATAATTAATGTTATCGTAACATCCAGACCTAACTTAATCTTCAGAAGTTAGCTCTCAACTTGAGAGTATAAAATTGTCCAGATTCATATGAGTAAACCAACGATCTATTCCCTAATCAATTCATAGGACTGTAACCTATTTATAACAAGCTTATTTGGAGATTCACTACGTGCTACTTTCATTACTAGGATATTTTAAGCAATCTAGCTTTTATTTCTGTTTTGCTTGTCTTCAAACTATCTTGAATTGGTAAAGCTTCTCAAATTATGCGCATAGTCAGTCTACAATTACTTACTTTTAGTATGATGTGGTATTGTTCGTCAAAAAACATTACAGTATTAACAGTAGCCCTACACCTTATACGTAGTTTTTTTTTTCAGTTATCATTACAGCACAACCTACATCTTCAGTTGAAGAAATAGACAAAAAAAAAAAAAAGGAAAAGAATAGAGACAAGGAGTATCTTTTTGGTGTTATATTACATTATTAAGAGGTGATGTGATTTTTGGATATTTTGATTTCCAGTTTGATAGGTCCGACTTCAATCATCAAAAAATCATTTCAAAGAGTAATGATCGCTTAGTGCATTGTTTTTATCAAGGCAAGATGTTGTTTCTCTTCTATATTTTTCTCAAAATACAAATGATATGCAAAGTTCAATGGGGCATCGTATAGGAGTTCGGAGCCTAAAGGGTGAAAAATATTAACAAAAATTTCAAAACGGTATATTAAGTAATACTTCGTAAGTGATTTTACCGTTTTGGTTAAAAAGAATTTCATATACCGTTTTAAAATTTTTATTAATATTTTTTCCGGAGTCCATCATATGGCCTTCCTTTAGGCCACTTTCCAAATTCTAAAATTAATTCAATGGGGTTTAGTTTCTCCTTTAAAGATTGTTTGGATATTTTTTTCATATAAAAAAAATTTAACCAAGTGAACTAATAGAGACATATATAATTTAAAGAACAAACTCAACAAAGACAAGTATTCTTGAGCTGAATATGAATCCTAAATAGCATTCTCACCACCGAGTATGTTATTGTTGTAAAAAATGAAATGCCCATAATGTGAGGGAGTTGATTTATTGAAAGTGGTCCTAATTTAGGGCACATGGTGGGAAAAAGTAAGGAAAAGGAGAAGTCTACAAGAAGACATATGCTGACAGCTCGAATCCAGAAAGAAATAGTTGTATGATATACTCTTATATGCATAATAATATTAGCTAGAAAAGGAATTATATGTGGACAACAGCAATTGTCTTTCCACTAATGAAAATCCATCACCATTGAAGTCATGGAGGACAAACTAAATAAATTTTTTTTTATCATTGATTGACGTCTGATATGGTGCAATGCTACCTTGTAAAAAGGGCGGAGTTCGAAACTTGAGTTAAAAGAATTTTTCAAACACAAATATACTTAGTTTGGAGTTTGGATTAAGACTATTGAATTATCTCGACCGATTGATGTAGCTGCGTCTCTACTTTGCGACATCAATAAATTCGCTCATGATCCAATTACAATCTACTGTTTGTATTTCCTTCTTTCCATTTTTGGATCATTTGCTTGTTAGTTAGGTAGGAAGATAATTATTCATGAATTGAAAATAACATGTTTGATGGTCATTTAGAACATCGCTTTGTATAAAATTTACATACGAGGTAGTTACGGTCTTTGATTATCATTTTACAATCCCACATAATCTATAAGTATGAATCAATTGATTTATTATTTTACAAAGGGTACATAGAAGATGCGAAATAGCTAGTGAAATGCAAAATTTCTTCCATTACTTATCTCTTCCTAAATCTAATAAGATTCTGTGGAATAGTATTCTCAACAGACATTCACCCTCTTCCAAAAGTTATATTCTAGAAAGTGTGCAAGGAAAGACAAATGGGATAATTGCAAAATTACAAATCAAATTATTTTGAGGAGTATCGAATAATAATAATAACGTTGTTCTGATAAATGGTGCATCTACTGAAAAGCCATAACAGATTTGATTTTTGTTATTTGTTCAAATGTGGTTTGGGCTAATAACATAATACTGGATCATTGACGCTAAAAACCTAAAAATAGCTTCTAGTTTTCGAAGTATAGGTAAGGGCAAACCAAACAATAATAACTTAAGGCACAATTGCACAGATAGCCAATTTAATTATGAAACGCATTTAAAGTGAAATGTACAGCAACAAAATACACCGTGCACAAGTCTTACTATTGGATGCACTTTATATCCAATCAGTAATATCAAGGGGCGATTGGTCGGAACAAATTATCTTAGAATTAGTTTGGCTATCTTGAGATAACTTATCACACCATCTATATGAGATAACTTATTTCATCACTATACTATAAATAGTAAGATAAATTATCCCAAACATGACAACCAAACAAAGATACAAAATTTTATCCCATCACTATTTATTTTTAGGAAAAATTGTATATAATAGCAAACTAATAACCTAAAATAAATGGAGTAGCTAGGGTTTGATTTAATTGTGCTCCATAGCGAACGTTTGCTAAAAATTATCAGGCACCTCTCTCCCAAATATCTCACTCGCCACTCTCCTCCAATCTCTCGCTCACTTCCTTACTTTTTATACAGACACAAGTGTATAAAAATTGTTTCTAATTGTATAAAGCAGAGAAAATTGTATAAATACATATATTTTTGTTTCCCTCTCTCCCTTCTTCCAGATCTCGCTCGCCACTCTCCAAAATCTCGTTTGCCACCCTCGCCTTTCTCACTTATACAAATAGAAGCGAAATGTATAAATTGCGTTTATGTTTGTATAAAGCGTGAAAAATTGTCTATACACATGCAAGTACATATATTTTCGTCCGATACACTTATAATTATATAATAAAAATACTCCCCTGCCCAGTTTCTTTTGCCTTTCTCTCTTCCTCGTTTTATACAATTTTCAAATTGTATCTAATTTTTCTCTTTCTCGTTTTATACAATTCGATTCAATTGTATATTCCTTGTCAAGTCTCTTTTGTCTTTCTCTCTTTCTCATTTTATACAAATTCAAATTGTATATTGTTGTTCTATACACTTATAATAATACAATTCGTTTTATACACTTCGTTTTTGTACAGTTCTCTGCCCAAGTGTCTTTCTCTTTCTTGTTTTATACAATTTGATTCAACTGTATATGTATAGCGAATTATACAGTTTCTATGTTTGTTATGGAGCACAATTATGCAAACTTTGTTATAACATATAAATATAAATTTTTTATTTGCTATATGTGAAAGTTGCCCTTATTTTTATCCCTAACACCACCAAAAACTCTATTGTGTGTGATAGAGAAGAAGAGCAGCAGTGCTTTTATGTAAAGTTTGTCAATACTGGCTATAAATTAAATGATTTGAGAAGTTGAATACAGCTTAAATAGCAGGTAGGAGTCAGATGCAATTCCAACATAACTTAATTAAAGACAATTTGGGCTGCACCCACGCCAAAAATCTGAAGTCCAAAGCACAACCTTTTTGTCACGTTGAAACTCAATAGACCATCAAGATATAGAATAATAGAAAAGGCCATGTTTGGGGTAGTGTTTAATTATTATCCCTCAAATTTGTGATTTTTAATTTGTCATTCAAAACTTATGATACCGAATATCCCTGACATGGAAAAAAACAAAATCGCAAGACATTATCATATTATGATATAACAGTCACTTGTTTCTACATAACATGAGTCATGAGTTTGAAAGAGGCATAAGTTCAATACTAGGTATAATAACTTGTCATCCAAGGGCAAGTTCTCTAATTAGAAACAATACAACTCATCCAAGATAACTTATGCCTTGTGACATTAGGTCAAGAAAATTGAAACACAAAGGAAAAAAGGATCGACACTTCTTCACATTATTACTACAGAAAGAAACATTATCAGATTAAATAATAAAGATAACCTGTAATTAGTGATGTTTCAAGTCAGATACATTTTATACACTTCTGCCTGTTTTTGGTTACTAATATGGAGGACAATATTATAGTTATAAATAACTGGTTTTCTTGGTGGTCAATCTCTATGGTACAAATCATCATTACAGCTCGACAATGACAAGTCATGCCTCTAACAACAAGTATCCTTGCCTCTCTACAAGCTACAAGGTCCACATCTTACCAAACAGAAAATAGGTAAATCTTTAATGTCCTTCAAAACAAATCCAGGTCACTTCCTTACAAATGATAAATGAGCAAACTTTGCTTTATCACCTACAATATCAAAGATGAACAGTCAAGAATCCCCATTTTGTACACACACACTACTGTAATCAAGAAATATTACTTGCTAACAAATCCAATTTAAGTTAGTTGGAGCTAATGTTGTGTCAAACTAAGTTCTACTACACATAACAACCCCCCCACCCCCACCCCCCCATTCATGGACCAAAGACTCACATTCCAGACTCAACATCTTAATCCATTTCTTCAATACCCTTTTCTCCCAGACTGTTCATCTTCTCCCATACCTTTAACTAGTTAATTGCAGTAAACAGATTAAGAATTCGACAATGATCCTTGAAATTTCAGTAAACTGGTAAACATACTACTCTATTATTTAGATGTCCAACAAAACTTTGTAAGTGAGGTTTCTAAACAAATCCACCATCTTTATTCTTTCTAAACGAGACTTTTATTTTTGCAATATAAATATTCTAAAGTTATGCTACAAAGGTAAACAAGAAGCACCCAAAATATGATCCTGGTTGAGATATGAGCAATCAAGTATAAAAGACGACTCTCCTTCACATACACAGATTCATCTATATTTCTCAAAGTAGTGCTAGTTCAGACCCAAATAGGCAGAAGGGCAATGGCAAATGAATTTCAAAATCACAGTGGATTTTGCAAGATGCTTTGTGCACCAGGCTGCCCCTTTTACAGTAGATTTTGCTAACACAAGCCTATGTGTACTACATTCTACCCTTCCCGACCTCATTTATGGGATCTCACTGAGTATGTTGTTGTTGCAGAACACAAGCATCAAGAGAAATATTCCACAAAAAGGAAGCAATGATGCACAGAACATGTAACTTTGAAGCATATCTATTCAATAACTTTAGATCACTGGCGGAGTCAATCATTATTTTAGGCCCCCATTAAACGAAAACTTCACCCAAAGCAACAGTTTTAGTACAAGGAGGTAAACTACCAAATAATGGCTTAGAATAGAAAACATCAATTAGCAGAAGATCATTCACAGAATCACAAGGAAAACTGTAATATTCACAATAAAATGTCAGAAGGAAAATGGACAAAATCCCCCCAAAAGAAAAATTGCTAATAATGCCAATCAAGAATTACCAATTTACAAGAGCAAAAACAGAAATGTCGACACCACTCTTCTGCTGAATCCTTAATTTAAGTAATCCATGGAGTGCCATATTCGTTGCCAAATCCGCTGTTCAAAGAATCTCAATCTGTATGACTCTAGCTATATAAAAACATGCTCCACCAGCTAACAATAATTAGTCAAAGAAATTGAAGCAACAACAGATTCATCAAATGGAATTGTGTCTTCAAAATCCAGAATGTGCTTTCAACAATTGCCTTCTCTTGATTATTAAAAACGCCACAACACAGACCTGCAAGATCGCGGCAATGCCAACAAACATTAACCCAAGTCTCTTCCCCCAATTTAGCTTCGTTTCCTTTTGTGGTGGGCTTAATTTAACATTAGACTTATGGTGGTCTTGAGGGTGGTGTGAATGTTCCTTTTCTGAGGTTTTAATCTTGGGAGGAGGTGGCGGAGGGGCTCTTTGATTGGGTGGAGGAGGTGGCGGAGGGGCTCTTTGATTGGGTGGAGGAGGTGGAGGAGCCAATGGTGAAGGTGGGGGAGGCGGAGGTGGAGGTGGAGGTGGTGGTGGCGGTGGTGGAGGCGGCGGCGGTTGTAAGTTAGGGGAATTCACATTGTCCTGCGACTGCACAGGAAGACTAAATAAACAGAAGAAGATCCCCAATATGAAGATTACCCAAGTCGACAATGATCGATCCATACATGGGCAATCAAATCTCAATAAAAATTAACTCCTCCCAATCCTCATGTCATCTGGGTCGGACTCAAATTCCCCAATATTTTCCCCAAATCGAAAGAAGTAGGGTTTACAACCGTTTCCCCCAGATAATATTTTTTCCCTGATCTTGAAAACAACAACTAATTGTTCCAAAACAACCACCCCAATATGCTAAAAATTCAAGAATCTGACAACTTGCGAGATTGAGAAAAGGAAGATATCTTTTTTTTTACCTCAAAGATTGAGAAATATGAGATTATCTAAATGCATCAAATATCTTCTTGTTGTTGACAAATTTCTTCCCAAAAATGGTCGTGATCCCCCTGTTATTATCCTTGAGAAATGAGGAAGATGAGAAATGGGGGACAACGAAGGGAAGAGAAGGAGAAAGAGAGAGAGATAAATGGAAAATGCAGGCGGGGTGGGAGATTCAACGGTTGGTCTAATTTGGGAAATCAATTCACCATTTCATCGCCTGCCACGGTTAACTCTTTTAACACCCGTTATTTCGAGTGTTTTTATCAAATGAATAAATAGTATTGTTTGACTTGATAAGGTGTTTAAAAATATATATAATTTTTTTAATTTTAAATTAGTGTTAGATTAAATTCGTTTTTTTAAAACAAAGTGAATATATATTATATTGTTAAATTTAAATTGATTTAGGAATATGTTTTTTGTTCAGAATTGAGTGATATGAATGTGAAAAGAATAGTTAGTGTATTAAGCTAGCGTTTGGCCATAGATTTCCAAATATTTTTGTCAAATATTATTTGAGTGAAAAATTTGGGTGAAATTTTACTGTGTGTTTGACCACAAAATTTGGGAAATATATTTCACCTTTTTAGAAAAATATGATTTATACACATAAATTTTAAAAACTATCAAAACTAACTAAAAGTTTGTATTACAAGCCAATTGAATGTTAGTTACAACAATAACAAATAATGTCCATGACAATGAAGCAATGTGATAATTTGGAGTGAGTGCAACAAGAATTATTCCATACATCGTGAAGTAGATAAAGTACATGACTTTGTTACCTAAAACCAATTTTTAATAATTTTCATCAACAATCATATCATTATTTAATATTCACTAAATATTTCATCACTATTTTGGTGTTCACGTAAAAAATGATGTAATACAATGCAAGTAACTACTAGAGAGGGTGTTTTTGTAAAGGATAAAAGATTGGGGTAAAATTTTAATTTTTAAAATATCCCAAATAATGATATTTGGTCCAAATACTAGAAAAAACTAGTATTTGGAAATTTGGGATATTTGCCAAAAATATTTACCAAATAATGACAAATTGTATGGACAAACATTATTTGTCAAATTTTTCCCAAATATTATTTGGAAAATTTATGGCCAAACGGGCCCTTGTTTTTGATGGACTTCTTCATTTAGAATTTTAAAAAATTGCATGAAAAATAATTTTTAGAATTCATTTGATCGAATTAACGAAATAGAAGGATAATGCTTAACAATACCAACACATAATGAAACATGGAGCTTCTTACATTCTTGCTCTTTAAAGTATAACTATATTTAACTCCTAACTAAAAGATTAGGGAAGACTTCGCAACACGTCCTACGTGGATGCCCGGCTGCTTCAACAATTCTTTGGAGTTTGAGTATTTGAAATATCGAGTGAATTTTTTTTCACTTTTTCATTAAAAAAAGAGAAAACATGGCACGCAGGGACCATAGCATTCAAATCTCCCTGTTTTATCTAGAACACAAATCACAATACTAAAAAAATTCCTTTATAGTTTTTGTGTTATAAAAACACTCCATCTGATAATTGGTAGTAAAGAGTAACCATGAGTAATATTTGATTAAATTGTGCCAAAAAATTTGTATATGAAGTATGAACCGTTAGAATTCTCTTGATTTAACATGGTAGTTAATTGATTAATGAAGTTGATATAGGAGCATTAGGCATCCCGTTCAATTTTCATTATAGACGAATATGTGAGTTAGTTGAAAAACGAATAAACTACTTTAGATCGTTAAAAAAACATCAAAATATTTATATGTTCTTTTAAGATCAAGGATGGCCCTATCTTAGAAAACCATGTTCTTGGATTGGTGCATCTCACTCACCAGATCTCTACTGAATTAAATAAACAAAGTATAATTTTAGTAAATCTGAATTGTGCAGTACCATAACGTCTGCCAGGGAATCCAATATTTCCAGCCCTACATACTACTTATAATTATTTCACTACAACATATTTTATATTACTATATTTCTTATCTTAATCAACTTATTATTCTATCTGTATTTTCTTTTTCACCATTCGACTATAATGATCTAAGATCAGTATCTAATTTTAAAAATAAAAAGGTAGCTGTCTAAAAGGTACACCAACATTGCAAAGAATAATTGCACACACTTAACATTCAATTATTTAGGGTCCATTATTTTGCAAGTCTGATTTGTTGTATATAGCTTTTTCTACAAATCAGACAGCCTAAAATCTACTAGGACTGTACACTTCTTTTGCAATAAAATAATCTCATTACAAAAAGAATTAAGCAAAAGATAAGTTAAATTATGAAATATTAATAACTTAACCTCAAATTTCCTCTATTAAGTTTGTCAACTCCATTATAATCAGATCTAGTCAGAAAAAAAAAATAACAGGATGATGGACCTTGTGTGTGCTGTTCGACAGCTATATATGAAGACAGTTTTGGCCTGATTATATAAAGAGAAAAAAAATTGTACCTACAGATGATGAAAAAGTTGCATTCATAATAATCAAAATAGCTTTATTGACTTAATTTTGTAACAAAAATTCTTGCAAATCCCTCCAAAGGGTCCTACTTTATTTATTTTATGAACTGTTTTTACTATTTTTGATAGATTGGTTGGTTAGAACCTCTAATTAAGCAAAAGATAATATTTAACACTCACATTGTAATTTGCAGGAGTATTTTGTCTGAATTTCAATTATATGTTACTTCATATGTTACATTTTTTAAGTTATTCCAAAATAGGTTGACATGACGTGCAATATATAAAAATAGTGAATTCGCATTAAATAACATGTCCAAATAGGACACTTGTGCAATTTCTACCATTTTTAATGTGGTTTGGTCCTTTCTTAAAAACTTGAAAGAGAAAAATAACTCTTTCAAAGTAGTTGTGAACGTATAATTATTAGTCTTAATCAAGATAACCAAACTTATGGAAATAGAAATAACTTACTCGAGACAAATGTTTTCTTTTGAAATATATTTTATGTTAGTAACAACTAACAAAAAGAAAACCAAATTGGAGGAACTGGGCCGAAGACTGAAGAATGGTTTGTAAGATTGAGCCCAAACGCTTAGTGAGGCCTGCCCTTTCTCGGGCTCATATGCCACTTTTAGATGACCTTCGGCCATTTTCGCCGTTTCAAAATAAGTAGAATAATAATAGATTTTTTAAATTAGGATGAGACAAATAAATTGACCATCGTTCAGATAATTATCTAATCATGTCATTAGGTTCATGATAGTTGTTTTAAATGAATTATTTGTAATACAAATATAACATTTATAATTATATCATATTGGAAGTTTTAAGTTATGCCAAATCGCAAGAGCAAATAAGGAATTCAAATTTACTCAAAGTTTAAATGTTTGACCCCTTTAAAGAAACATGAAAAATGTTGGAATTCAAGAGACAGAAGAGACTTTTGTAGAAATTGTACAGTATGCTGTGGGCCATGCGATGGAATTGTGGGCCTACTTATATGGGGCCCATTGGCATGTGGGTATCTTTCAAAACTACAATACACCAAAAATGCATTGGGAATTGTTGCCAAATTATCTCTACCGATTTAAACGTTTTAGGGTTCGTTATAATATCAAAGTTTGTAGTGTCTACTACGAAGTGCAACAGATATTACTCACTTCGTTTAAAAAATGATAATCTAATTTAATTTAGATTAGAATTTAAAAATAAAAACATTTTAATTTTATGATTTTAAATTAAAATTATGTCAAAATATATCATAAATGACTTATAATCATGTGATTTTAAATATGTCACGTGAAAAATTAAAATTAAAATATTGACAAAAAACAAATGGGTCATTCTTTTTTAAACAAACTAAAATAAAAATGAGAACATTTTTTTAATCAAATTCTTGTATATTTTACAAAGGTGTAAATTATAATTTATAAATAAAATATTAAATTGTTGAAAAAAATTTATAGTTTTTAATTAAAAATGATAAAAAGATAAGTTTATTTTAAAATAAAAAAATATTATAGAGTTTTTAAATTTCTGGCCAAATTTGTTGGATATTTAGCTTTATCCTAAAATATTCTATGCTATTTTTTTTAGTAACTTCCACGTATAGCAAACATAAAAAAAATTATATTTATATGTCATGACTACAGTTTGCATAATTGCACTCCATGATAAATTTTATATTTGCTATGACTCTTTTCATTTATATAAGAAACACTTTCACATATAGCAAACATGAAGAACAATTTTGTACTATATTATAGCTAAAGTTTGCATGATTGTGCTTCATAACAAATTTTTTATTTGCTATGAGACTTTTGATTTGTATAATTCGCTAGATACATCCAAGTTATACAAATTATTCAGTTTTGTATCAAATTATTTATACAATGTAATTTGTACAACAAGATCTGTATTTGTATTAATTATAAATGTATATGATAAAAATATATATATTTGTTATTTGTATATACACTTTACTCTCGCTTTATACAAACACAAACACATTTAGTATATTTGTATGACAAAAATGATTAATTATATACTAAATCAAATGTCAAAAAGGAAATATTTATCACGAATTACAAATAAAATAAATTAAAAATATAATATTTAATTTAAATTAATAATTTATACTTTATACAATTTTCTCATAGATATTCATGTTACAAAATTTTAAATACACGTAATTTTATAAAAATATACTAATTAATAAATAATAATAGCAATTAAATATTCTTTGATATAATTTTTCACATAACATAAACCATCTTTTCATGTAAGAGTGAGTCTTTTGTTGTAAAGTTTAAATTGATGTTACTGTTCTTTTAAAAGTTTCAAATCCTGTTTTTTTCTTAAAAGAATTTAAGATTCAATCTAATATAACATGTCCTAATGTAAAAGTGTTATTTTCTTAGCTTTATATTAATCGATCGCTTTTCTTTTTACGAAATAATTTTACAAACTCATCCTTTTAATACTTCAAAAAAATTAAGTGCATGGTTAATAAAGGAAAAAATTATTAATTTTTTTTTTATTTTGTAAAATGGATAATTAATATATGACAATAATAAAATAATCCATATGGGCTATGGCGAAGCCATCTTACTATTAGAGTTTATCCGAATTCCTTTTAACAGAATATTCATTAATACATACATGATTAAAATAACTTTTTGATATATATAATAAATGTCGAATTTTTTCAATTATTTCATGTGTCTATTTTTCAAATTCTTAATCTCCTTTGTTGAAAATTTTGATGTCACTAGTGAGAGAGGAAGTATAATTTTAATTTAATTTTTGGATTCTTGCTACATTGTCTGATGTTTGCTTTATTAAATGTGGATACCCAACCTTTTGTCAAATAGAGATGGAAAAGTTGAAGGGTCACAGAGAAACTGTGCAGAAAAATCCAAAGCTCAACACCCAAAATTGTGAAAAGCTCAAACAGAAGAAAAAAGAAAAAGAAAAAATAGTGTTGGCGTCACGTAAGTCTGAGTAGAAATATAAAGATGGATGCATGGGGATGCTGCAGTACCAGCTAGGAACAAAAATAGAAAAGTTTTCTTCTTTAAAAAAAAAAAATAACTGAATGATTAGATTGAGCTAAATTTAAATTGAGTATAGATGCTAATTATCTCTCGAAGATATCTATGTGGTGAAATAAAGGGGCTACTTTGTATATTTGAAATATATTATAACCAATTTAAATTTAGGGTTATCTAAATCATTTTCATAGGTTAATTTTAGGCCGTATTTGTGTTCCTATTATTGATATCTTATAAGCCGAGAGATTTGTTCAGTTAGATTCTCTTCGCTTGCTTTTTGGTACATTCAAAAAACTCAGTAATCGAATCTATCCATCTATATATTCTCTTCTTCGATTCATTTTTCTTCTTGCTTATTTTATTCTCTCCTTTACACTAACAGGTAGAAGGAAAATTAACTTCTAAGTATATAGAGACTTTTTAAATAGCTCAGATAATTTTTTTGATTTATTGATTTGACGTGAATCATTTGGAGCTTAAAATTTGACTTTGATTAATCGATGATTATACGCCCTTCAATTAAAACAATTTTTAGATGTGAGGAGTTTGATGAAAATAATTTCATATTCGTTTGAAACGAGATTACATGGCTTGGACAAAAAAATTTAAAAAATTAAATTAGATTGAAATTTGATATGTTGGTCGTATAGTGAAGGTCAAGGGTGCATATATAGATGAGGGGAATAAAATCAGTATAGGAAAAAGTAGAACAAACTGTCCATGCAGTTGTCACAGGAAAAAGAAAACTAGAGAGAGACTTGACATGAAGGCACGCATATTAAGGTAAAAAAGTCTTACTTCATTTCTTTTCTGAAATACTACTACTATCATTTTTTTTAAAAATAATGTAAAAATTTCCAATATTAGAACTTGCAAAATATCTTTGTATTACTCTCTTGTAATATAAATTAAATAATAAAAAAAGATATTTTTGATTATGAATTCAAACTTAACATCTTTTAACTATTTTGAATAATTGCAAAATATCTTTGTATTACTCTCTTGTAATATAAATTAAATTATAATAAAAAAATTACTCTCGAGTATATATTCATACTTAAGATCTTTTAACTATTTTGAATAATTTTTTAGATTCAAAAATGAAATGATAAAAAGTATCATAAATTATAATAATTAATAATTTAAAATATTTAAAAGATATAAAAGAAATCATCGTGACTCTCAAAAATCAAAAGGTACCCACATAAATTAAATGGAAGGAGTATTGTGATATAATACCTTCTGTCGTCTCAATTTATTTGTCTTTTTAGTCAATTTGAATAAGAATTATGCGCTCTTTGGATTAGTTTTTAAAAAAAAGTAACTTTTAAGTCAAAAATAAAAAAATCAAATTAAAATCACAAGTCAAAAAATAGAAAGTAAATATTTTTGATTTCTCATTTATTTCATTTAAACATATTATAAGTCATTTTTGACCTTGCAAAACACTTTCTAACTTATTTTTCACTTATTCTAAATTATTTTTAAATCTTTTTCATATACTTTTAAAAGTCAAAAACTAACTTAAAATGAATTTATCAATTTTTAAATTAATCCAAACGATCTTTTTAATTTTCTTTTTGACAATTTTCCGGATGATATCTTTGAGACGACATATTAAAGAGTATTTTTGCACGCCTGTTTGCAACATTCAATATCTACAATACCTTTAATTTAAAATTCCATAATGTTTCTTAAAAAATAAAATTTATAATTTTTATATGACGTCAAATTAGATAAATAAATTCAAAGCAGAGAGTACTGTACATGTTTGCATTCATTTATCTCTTTCTAAATGTGGATACAAAAGAAACATTTTCTTCATTTACCTTTCTAAATGTGGATATGGTTGAAATAATTTCTGGGTGACCCACTAATTAACTGGACATCTAATTTGACTTTTTTATATAAAAGTTTGGATGATTTTGTGTTATTTATTTCTCGAGGATTTGAATTTTGGCAGTATCGACGGGGCCCTTCTGTTTATAACACTGCTCTTTCACATCAAAATTGACTTACCTAACCATCGCATCACTAAATCATATTTTTCTAATTTGATCTAAATTAATTCACAATTTGAAATTGCAATTCTTACGCGACATAGCTGTTAAAGATTATAAAATATGTTCTTTAAAAAGAAAAAAAATATATTATTAGGTTCTTGCTCAAACGATTATGTCGAACTAAATAGAACTTGCTCAAACGATTTATATATATAAAATTAAAATCTTGATTGTAAATTAATAGGAGTATAAAATTCTAGAAATAAATATAAAATGTAGATCAAAGCTATTAAATTGGATGATCTAACATGTCAATCTTTCATTTCATTGCCATCAAATTAACATCCAAAAACATATTTAAGATTCATAATCTAAAGGCATCTTAGAAGCAAGATTTGAGTATTCCTTTGAGCCAAAGGAAGGGAGATTAGGACTAGTGAGCTAGCAAAACTAATCTCTATAAATGTATCATCATTCATCATAAGAGGAGTAGAGGTTTACCCAACAGTCATATTTGGTTATCTGTTTTTCATTGGTTCCATAATGCAAACATGGGAACGGGATGAACAAGGTCCATATTTCCAATTTGGCCTGAACTCGAAGAATTATCATCATTCTCCTTGCTACCATCTTCAAACTTGTGATCTTGAACCTGTACGGGTGAATAATATGCCTGGGGATATTCTAATCCGACCCCAAAATCACAACTCATTTCACCTGATCCAGAGCATTTGGGACTTGGGGCATTAGAAGAACTCCTGCTGCTTGATCCTGCAGCACCCATCAACGGTACCATGTTCATGAACGAATCTATAGGTTGCTGCAATTGCTCCCCATTTGTTATGGCTAAAATGGGCTGAGGTGAAGTTGTGCATGAACTATAGTCCTCATAGGAAGATGGGCAGACCACAGAATCTTTCGATGGGGAGCGCTTGGCAAGGTCTCCAGTTATTAAAGTTGAGCTTGAGCAAATCCGTTTGACATCGTACTTACTGATATCAAAATTCGTCACAGCGCTTGTCCCCCTGAACTTAATTGCAGCAATATCATAGGCTTCTGCTGCTTCCTCCTGCGTACCTAAAATAAGAAAGATGGCCAAATATCAAGGTTATCTACAACCGGTCAGTTTTAAGTTGAGATTTTTGAAGATACACGAGCTGTTCTCAAAAACTGAAGTAAAAATAATTTGAGTTTGTATTGCTACATCCTAATTATACTCAAATTTAAATATTATAACTTCTTGCTTAGCTGCTGGCTCCATTTGTCCCACCGGATATAGTGGTGCGCTTTTGATTAACATTGTGCGGGATGAGTGTATGGGTCACATGAATTACACACTCTCAACTGAGGGCGGAGCCAACTTGAGCCTGGGAGGATCATCTCAATCCCCTTCAATTGAAAAATTACACTATTTATATAGGATTTAGTTTTTATGTATATAAAAATATATATTAAACCTCATTCAACTTCTTCATGTGTTTACTTCTTCATATTTTGAGCTCCTTAGTGAAAATCCTGACTCCATCATTTGGTTTCAATAATCCATAATTATATTACAAACAGAAATACATCACAATCTGAGTTTTCAAAACTTCAAGTTGGGGTAGTTGTAACAAAATTATGATTAGAACTTGTATTACAAGTGTTCTGTAGCTATAAGAGCATGCACATTTTTGGCTCAGCGCAATAAAAAATAACTACTGCTGCTGTACTACTATTATTCTAGTACATAGAGAATTCAGAAGCATCACGAAAATCACATGTTTAAAGACGTAGCATTTCTTTTTCAAAATTTTTGTATCAGCGTGAAGAGAATAAAAACAAAACACCTATTAGGAAAATGAGGAAGATAGCTAGAACGAATAGAATTTTAGATGAATAATTGAATAAAGAAGCGTAAAACAATAAGTGAATCAAATAACTTACTGAAGGTGCCAAGGTACAAGTCTTTGTTGCCTGCAACTCTTCCAATTCTGGCTTGCCACCTCCCATGCTGATGATGCCTGCCCAATTTCCCAAGTTTCAATCAATGGGTTTGCTATAGTACTAGATTTCCATAGGTATGGTTTATTGGTTTTTGCATATGATTGCACATGCATAATAAAGTTTGCCTGTGCCCCTATTATTGAACATGGATAATTGCATTCAAAGAAAGCTGCAAATTTTGCAGCAATAAAATAGTAAATGTGGTAAAGAACTTTAATCGTAAAAAAAGGTTGGTTTCCCTTTTGGTTTAATGCTACTACGAACCTTGTTACTCCTCTGTACATTGATGCCCCTCTTGAAAACCCACTGCTTTTCCTGTTTTAACATAAAAATGGGATACCATGCTAGGTCAATTTTAGCAATAGCATTGCAAGTATGTTCCTTCTTTTTCAGTGTATCAGGCCATCAAACAGAAGAAAGAAAAAGAGGACTAGTGAAGAAAATAGAAGGGACATTACTCCCCTATGTACCTTCTCAAGTGTGCTACAAACTCTTGCCTATTCATATTTTTCATCTCCTCCAATTCCTTTTCATAAGTGTTTAGCTGACATTATACATGAAAGATAACAACATAAATACTTAGAGAAATAGAACAATATTGTTTAATTACGAGTTGTGTTCTGCCCATGAATAAGAGGGGACTTGTTACAACAACAACAATAACAAGCCAGTTTAATCTAATAACAAGTGTGAAGAGGGTGGGGTGTGTGAGCAAGACCTCACCCCAACCTCATACAGATAAATAGACTGTTAAAGCAAAGACCATTGACTCGTGCAACGCACATCAAAGCCGTTAAAAGAAAAAATATAGAGGACATATTATTTGAAGCTGCCCATAACTTTCAGTATAACAAGAATCAAATAATCATAAGTGTACTTACGGGGGAATTAATATGCGTGTTCGGACCCCAGTATTTTAAAGCAGCTAAATCATATGCTCTAGCTGCCTTTTCCTCCGTGTCATAACCACCTGTATTATTGAACAGTTCAAGAATTAAATTAATCACCAAACATTAGTCCAAAATATACATAATATATTCACATTGGTTTCCTTTCCACATGTCAACAATATATTTTAGGCCCGAAAATCAATATGTAGATAGAGAATGTCAATTACCTAGATAGACTGATTGATCCGAATGTTGGAGGAAGCAAAGATTAGAGAAGAAAACAAGACAAAAGTTAATTAGTATATTCTTGAAGAAAAACTTTTGGAGAGTAAAATGTTGAAATTAAATTCAAGTGTAATTTTTTTCGTTGAACACTAGTTAGTTGTAGAGAATCAACTACACTACTGACATTATTCTAAACACAGTGAGAGAATGAAGCAGTACTACACACCTTGTCTGCCTTTCCTAGTTTGCCCTTCCTTTCTGCAACTATTATCCCACAAATGTGCCTCGTATCTTCCAGTCCACCGATGTCTAATTTGGTCAAATTCCATCTCATTAAATAAAGATTATTCAAAATGATTTAGAATTAATATGGTTAACATATCTTTTTACAAGCTTTTAACATAACTATAATATAGAGTAGATTTTTTTTTTTCAAAAAAAATAAATAGTTGAATTAGTACCTGGTGACTCCGCGGTACTGCGAAGTTCTTTGCCCAAAAGTATCAATGGATTTGCGCGGAACTGATTCCTTTGAACCACCACCATTTTTAACTGCTACCGGCCGTTTTTTGGGAGCGGCTGCAAGCGAGAGCGCCTGGCAATTGCTAGGATTTACAATTTCTTCAGCTGACGACATTAATGGTGCAGCAACAGAAGCCTGGCGTAACCACGATTTGAATCCAGAAACAGAAGTAGCTCCGTCAAATGGCAGATGATAGACACTACTAGTAGAGTGTGCAAACTCATGATGAGAGCTCTGCAATTGACTATTTTGAATCATCATCTGTGGAGACTGGATCAATTTCATGTTTGCTCCAATTTCTAACTGGTGTTGTTCGTGATCAGATTGATTTATGCTTGGTGGAATATTAACGTTGATTTCAGAAATTTGTTGTTCTTCATTAGAAGGAGAATTTGAGTAACAGCATCCAAGGAAATCCTCAAGCTTCGGACCCTCTTCTTCTTCTGGATTATTAGCAGTACTCATTTCATGATTCTCATACCTCCAACAATCTATTTTTGAAAAACAAGAATAAAATTACAGTATCAACTTCTCTTTTAACACATGAGTTAGCAGTGGAAAAACGGAGCAAATCAGTAGAAATACCTTCAGTGGGTTCACAGCGTGGGAAAGGATCCATCATACATAGAGAACGATTAGTGCTTAAAGGCATGACCGACACAGGAGTATTTTCAGCAGCTTCGTTTCGTCTTTCGTAATTTTTTACTTCTTCTTCATCATCATCATCGATTCTGAAATCGGGAGTAAGAGAGAACCCCAACCAATTACTCATTGTAACTATGAAGCAATTTGAACTCAATTTCTCTCTCTAGAACTCCGTGAGCGTTTTTTGTGTGGAGTTGGAGCTCATACTTTGAAGATCCCAGTGAAAGGAGACTGGAGTGTACATTTTATATATATATATATATGTGTGTTATATTCCTCCAATACCCATAAAATGTCTTATTTTCGCTAGTGGAATATATAAGATGAGAACAACAATTTCAT
Source organism: Solanum lycopersicum (assembly GCF_036512215.1). NCBI lineage: Eukaryota > Viridiplantae > Streptophyta > Magnoliopsida > Solanales > Solanaceae > Solanum > Solanum lycopersicum. Next base: position 67,146,991 of record NC_090802.1, read on the forward strand.
TTTTTCTTGTATTCACATGCCCATGAGTGTATACATACAAAACTTTGAGACATTCGATATACTAATTTAGGAGTGAATTTTAGAATGCTTGTGATACAGTAAATCTTTTGTAACAGTTACAATTAGGAATTTTTGAAGTATTAAGAATTAATTAGATTATATTTTTACTTTTTAAATTTTTTATAAAAGTCATTCAAATTTGATGAAATTCAAATATATCTTAAAATATTTTGATTCATCGCGTTTTAATTTTCGATACAATTCTTTTTGTGTTGATACGTCACGTCTCGATTTATAGGAATTTTTTGAGATTATAGTAAAATATGTGTGGTATATTTTTTAATTCTTATTGTTGTAGTCAATAATTTTATTAAAAAGGTGTTTTGGACTTGTGCATTTGATTTTTTAGTTTGAGTTTTCGATTTTTGATTTTGAAGAAGTGTAATCCAATTCGAACCAAAATAAATTTGATTTGACTTTTCTCTTTTTGGTTTGGATTTTTTCAATTTGGTTAATCGGTTATGTCAATATTTAGAAACATAGTAAAGTTATATTTGTAATTTTTTAAAAAAAGTTATGTATATACATAAAATATTGAATTTCTTAAATATACTTTTTAATGTAAATCACAAGTAATGTAAAAGGGACAAAAGTGATTAACTCCAACTTAATTCGTTTTTTTCTTCAGTTTTTCGGAATCCGAAACAAACTAAAAAATCAAACAAAGTAAATTATAAATTCAAAATCAAATCAAGAATTCAAAAAACTAATTTAAATTAGAATTAGATTAGATTTAATTTAATTTTTTAATTTAATCCAAATAGTGCACACCTCTAATTTATAGATAATTTTTGAAAAAACGAGTTGTATTTAGAGTTGAAGCGGAGATACTCGTATGAAAGTTGAAATTGTATTTTAACAAAATAAAAATATTCGAATTTCTAGGTGAAAACTTGAAAGTAACTCCTAAAATAACACTTATCCCGTCGTAGATGAATGAAAGATAAGAGTAATATTTAGACGTTATAAAAAATGTAACAGTGAAGGGGTTTTTCTATTTTGTTATAACAAAATTCATGTGTTTGGGATATTGATAGAGTAATCCGTATTATTTTATTTATAAAAGAGTCTGAGAAGTCGGCAGAGAGAGGTGTAGGCTGTAGTTCTTTATAGAGGTGCCTCGATTTTCGTTCCGACCCTCTCCTTTCATTTCGTTTCTCAGTTTTGTGGCAGCGGAGCGCAGCTCTGTGGACATGAGAGAGAGAAACGCCTCACAGATACACTACTACATTTTTCTCTTCAAGTATTATTTGTATTTAAATTTTACGACAACTTGTTTGTGGAGAGACTTATGACTAATAAATAACCTATATAGGAAAAATATTATCATTTTTATTTGTGAAAGATAGTAATAATCAATAATACAGAAAAAAAATATTTAAATTAGTATTTAAGAAAAATCATTACACCAATAATAAAAATTACATTTTAAAGCAAAATTGGTTGAAGAAAAAAAAACCAGGGCGTATGCTTTCACGCTATGTCTTCAATTTGTTTGTGCCCCAAAAAGTTTTTGATACGCCCTCGTCACAAAAAAACATTTCTGGAAACACTGGTTACAACCGTAATGACTAAATCTATGCAAGATTACTTTCAACTTCCAATACTAATTGGAAGTACTCATTTGATCACTCAAAACTTTAGGAACCTATTGGCCTACTTGAACAAACAATGAATATACAACTCTACCAACAGTTGTGACTTTGACAGGGTAAATCTCATTTATGAACTTAGACTATAAACCAAATGAACAATGATTCGAACAAGTACAACAAGAAAATCCTGTCTTGTAATCTAAATAGTTAAAGAATGAAAAAATTATGAGCAACTATGATGAATTTTTCATCGATAACACTAAGTATCATTCATCATCAAATTTCTCTATGTTTCCTTTTCTATGAAATCGAGCATGGAGAGGTCTAGGAGCCCTCTGTTTTCTGTCATATCCTCTTACCACCATGAAACCTGTAAGGAGAATTAAGGTGAAAATACAAAAGACTACTTCAGAAATATTTCTTGTCACATTGTCCATCTATACACATAAAGGCAACTGTGAGTTACGGTTGTGATATTTGACTTGACCTTTTTAGGAAACATAACACCATCAAATCCAACACTACAACACTAAAATGCCTTCTCTTTTGTCTAATTTTATCATAGTTAAGGATTTCCTTTGCTAGATTCCGTATGACACCTTTGATTCGAAGGTTTGTAGAATGTGCAAAGGTAGGGTGTAAGACTAACGTACATCCTAACCTCTGCAAACCTACTAGGTTTGTTGTAGATCATATATAATGTGCAATCTGTTTTAGCCAAAGCTTATTTTCATTTTTTTTACTATCTAGTATAGAGGTGTAAAAAATGAACCTGGTTACAGATAACCCATCCATAATTTTAAAAATTGACCTCAATATAATTTGAATTTTGCTCAATCTCAACTCATTCAAGCATTAACTCATTTAAAGAGAATCCTTAATTGAGCCCAATTGAATCTCCAATTTCAACATGTCTTAAGACCCTTTATTTGCATCGATGTAATGTATCCTTTTAGGATTTAACTATCCATGTGTAACTTCTTTTTTAAAATTTTCATGAGTTGAAATTCAAGTTGTGATTATAAAACTTGAAAAAGAATATATAAAAATTATTGAGATTTAGAGGGTCAAATTGGCGGGTCAAGACCTAACCCATTTTTAAGCCCATTTAGCTTAAGTAAACTTGGACGGGTTAGGAACCAACCCAATTTCTATTTTAGCCCAATCTGCTCATTTGATACTCCTAATCTAGCATATTAAGTTCAAAATATGAAGGTATAGACATTCCTAAGAAAAAAGATATGTGAAGGTATAAAATATCTTAAAATGGAAATATTTTTTCTTTCAATTTTATATACAAAAGAGACTATCCACATACCTTTCCAGAAACATTTCTGAATATCCATGGTTGACAAGCCTGGTTTTGATATTATGAGTAATATTAGTATATATGAAGTCAAATCTGATAAAACATTATATCATATAAAAGTAAAATATAACAAGCAACAATATAATTTTACCTTTTACAATGGACGAAACTGAAGTTCCGCAATATAGAGTTGTCACTCTCAAATTCCATATGGAGGCTCTTGCAACGGGAATTGGATTTAGGCTCGACTCATGATCAGCGAAAACCTGGTATACAAAAAATTTGATTTGTGAGTGGGCTGTAACACAACAAACTTGTTACCCATACTAGACAATAACACGATCTGATTACCTCGTTGATCTGGAAGTAAGTCCCATTCAGTGGAAAACTTCCCCTATTTGCCGTCCGACATGGAATCTGTAAATTCATGGATATATGTATTCATCTAAATAAAGAAACTCTTAGGAAACAATATGAAATGAGACACTTATGATTCACTTACCAAAATCGTCCCATAGATTATTTCATCTTTTGGAAAGTAATTTGTATTGTCCGAACATTTCTCTAATTCATTGGAGCTAGAATCTTTTCCATTTTTTTCCTGTTTATGCACAACTTGCTCTAGAAGTTACAAAATAATTGTTAGTTCAAACTGTGTATGGCCAGAAACATTATTAAAAGAGAATTTTTATAGAAACATTTATACTAAGCATATCCACAAATGACAAATACTTTTTTACCTGTTTGGCTGATGGCAAGAAGGTAAGGGCAATCGTCATCAGGCTCCCGTTTCTCAAACTGTAAAGAAATAACATTAATAAATATAGTTGCAGTGAAGAAAATTTGATAGGATGGGATGTATAAGAGATTACCCCACTCAAAAGAGGATGATCATCTGGAAGCTCATACCTGCAATAGACCAATTTGTGTGGGTTTATTATACATGTGGGACATACTATTTACTTATGCTATAAGCATATAATTCGGTAACTTTAGATATTTGATACACAGAAAGACGGATTAAGTATTACTGTTACTAACACTAAGTGCTCAGTCCTAAGTCGAGTCTCCGTCTTCAATTTACGAGCAGGACACGCAGCAGATTTTGGATTCAAAAGAACCAAGGCTTTGGACACTTCTTCATCACTTTGCAATTTACTGATCTCATCAATAAAGCTCAACACAATTTCTTTGAAGTCTTTATTGGACTTGTCAATGAAGCTCAAAATATTTTCTCCAAAAGCTTTAGTGTTGAGTTTGATGGTAGGAATCTCCTGTTCATGCTCTGCCTCATAAGAGAAGTCTTCAATGTCTTGTTCCAGTAATTCTAGAGGTCTGTGCTCTGGAGATTCTGGCATTTCTACGATAGGCTCATAATGTTGAGTCTGAAAGCTGGAATGCGAGAAGCTTTCGCTAGAATGGGGCAAATTTGGTAACGACACACACATGTTTAGGACGTCATCAACTGTATCAGGTTGCTTAGAGTCAGCCTCTCCTTTCTGTTGTGGTCCTGGGAGGCGAAGCCTAGTACTGTATATTGCAAAATTTATAAATATTGTAATGCACAAGGATGAATTTGTCTTTTTCTTGGAATATTGAGTATTCAATGTCGAAAAAATCAAGTATCTTGTGGAATGTCAGATATTTCATATAATAAACAGATTATTGTGAGGCCTAGATATAAATTTAATTGGAAAAAATATATATATTATTTTATTTTTATAAGCAGTAATCTGATGCAAACCTTGCAAATGCACTAGCAAAATGCCTGCATTCGGTTCTCAATGGGCAGGCATCACAGTTTGGCTTTTTCTTTGTACAGAAGACCTGTGTGATATTGACGAAAATTCTTATGCTTACAATAAAACTAATCAAATTATCGTATCATTGACTATTGAGTGCAACTGACCTTTCCGAATGTGATCATGTGATAATGCAATTCATATCTGCCAAGCATACCAACTTAATGAGCAGAAGAATTTCCAGGACAATTTTTCAGTTACAACAAATCCATTGAACAAGAAAACTCCAGAGAAAATGAAAATGCTTACAGTGTTGACACATCAAGTTCGCATAAACGTGGCCAAAGGTACTTTTGTATGGAACTCTCCAGGGGGAACCTAATTGAAAATAAAATCAACAATTAATATATAATAGATCGAACATACCAACACTAAATAGAATTTATTCGATACATACTTTTCCAAAAGATGCATTTGGAGCCCATCAGGTAATGGTTGCAAAGGGACCCATCCTAGACGTACTACTATCCGAGCAACATTTATGTCAACCTTCAACCAAAAGTATAGTTAAATAAGAAAAATCCAGTATGCCGAGATTCCGAAGGCCCAACAAAAGTGGATAACCACTATATGCTGTATACTTACCGGGAAGGAATGATGTCGAAGTGACAAAAGTCGAATGCAATCCGTGCTCTTCGGCCCAAGCCCATAAATACTCAATAAATATTCTCTGAACAGAAGCAAGATAATAAAAGAATGCTCTATGATATATTAGCTTTTAAAATATCACGATGACCATAACTTTGACTAAATAATTTATATTCTTACTTCACATCCTCCTTCGGGACATCTCTTAACCACTCAAGGTCAACGCTTCCATGATGTTCAAACGATCGATTAAGAAAATTCTGCAAAGTCCGCCAACTAATTGGTTAAGAGACCTTACTCCCAATATAGTACACACTCATAACATATTAAGAAATATATTATATATCCATAAATATTTGAATTTGAACCTAGTATTATTATATTACCTAGTTCAGGTTATTATAGGAACCTATACATTCCAAATATTGGATCCACGACTCAATACAATCAATGGCCTCTACCAAAACATAATAATAAATCACAAATATCTTTAATAAAATTCATGTGTTTTATTTGAAATTTACTCTTTTAATATCTTTGGATGCAAAGCTATGAAGTTATCCTTTCGAGGATTCATTCATTCAATATTTCTTTTCATAGACAAAAGAAAATAATTGATTTAGAAAAGTTGAGTTTAAATAGTATATAACACCGTCATAAATAGAAAACAAAATAAAAACAAGTGTGGGAACAAGAAAAAATAAAACAATGTGGTAGGTTTATGTAATTAATGAGAATTTCGACAACCTAAACTAAAACTAAAAAAATGGAAAAGCTTTCCTTATGATCATTTTTTTTGTATATTATATATAATTACATACCATTTTCAAGTATTTAAAAAAAATATAATTCTCTTTTATAATGACACAGGAATGCACTAACTTTTTTTCAATATTATCAAATTTTATTTCAAAATATGAAGTTACAATTAATTTTATTTGTTCAGAAAGAGTCCTCTTTATTATTACAAAGTTACAACTGATATGAAGAAATTTTATTATTTCTTTATATATTATGACATTAGGAATGTAGTAAATTTTCTTTTCAAATTTTAATTGTTCGTTGTTATTTTTGTATCTATTTTTAAAAATAATTAAAATAGGGAAAACAAAAAGCAGAAACTATTAGGGATATAATATTTTTATCAATTATTGTAGACATATTAATGTAACATATTTCTTTTTGCTTATGTTTCTTTTCTAGGTAAAGAAAAGGAATCAATTAATCAACTCTACAGTACATCATTCGTAAAATCATAAATGAAATGAGGGAAGTCAAACAAGTGTACCTTAATTTTTGCAGCAAGAACATTACCCTGTCCTCGACATTTAATTTGTTCAAAAATCATTTTAACATCAGCATGTCTAACAGCTTCCCAATTAACCGAATCCCTGTTACTTTCAGTGGAACCAGTATATGTTCCAGTAGAATAGGCTTTCCTCAATCTATCCCAATCAAATTCTCTCTTTGGCAATTTATTTTTCTCTCTCGACATCTCGTCGGGCAAATCCCCTGTTTCATTTACTAAATCGCAACTCTTAGCAAAGCTTATCACTTCTGGGTTACCACAATTGGCTGAAGACTGACTTCCACATGTATTTTGATTTCCAATATTTTCTTCTTGCATACTTTCTGACGTATTTGACACAAAAATTTCATCTGAATCTGGCAATACATGTGTAATCGCTAGAGCTTGTTCTTGTTGTGTAGTCATTTCTCGACTATTTTGAAGTGGGAACGCTGAAGCAAGAAGCATGAAGGCATTGCTGCATAGGATACAACAAGATTGTTTACACTCTACCGAATGAGAAAAAAATGAGGATATAACACAATAAAGTTTACCTTGAAAGATAATCTGACACGTTTTGTGTTAGGAAAACGCCAACCACAGAGTCTACCACTGACCCTTTCCATGGGGAAAAAGTCCTTTTCCCTGTAAATAGATTTTTAGCATGGTAAAAGTTTAGCATAAAAATAGAAGTACTGAATTACTTGTAAAAGAGAAATTCTTGAGTTGTACCTAAGACGAGACACATGCGGGCAATGAATGAGTCTGCTCTTCCTTTAAATAATTCTCTTTGTTCCTTCCACCATATATTCTTCTTTTCATCCGGGTCCTCGTCAATTCCACCATTTTCTATGAGTTGTTCCCACACTCGCTCTGATTCACTATCAAGATCAACCTTGGGCAATTCTTTGGCTTTGCGCTTTTGAACAATCATTGAACCATCAAGATTCCTCAAGACAAGCTGGTCATCATTAACCTTGGGCAATTTTTTGGCTTTGCGCTTTTGAACAATCATTGAACCATCAGGATTCCGCAAGAAAAGCTGGTCATCATTAACCCTGGGCAATTCTTTGGCTTTGGGATTTTGAACAATCATTGAACCATCAGGATTCCACAAGACAAGCTGGTCATTATTGTTGCTGGTTGTTGTTTTCTTTTTATAAGTTCTCGTATCACAAATCTTTATTTTTTTAAAAATCCGAATAATTGCTGCAACGGTGATTATCTTTGTTGAACCTGCAAAATTTCATTCAAGGTTATATAGTACAAATATTATGACAAGTACAAAAAGGAAAAATGCATGTCTAAGTGGATTACGCTTTGTTTTAGGCAGCAGATTCTCATGTTGTGTGTATTCCTGAATTTCACTGCAAGTTGATTTATTTGTTCTAGGCAATAAATCTTCATGTTGGGGGCACTCTTCAATATCATTGCAACCTGATTTATCTGTTTGGGGCCACAAACCTTCATGTTGCGAGCATTCCTGAATTTCATTGCAAGCACTTATTTGAGACCACTTATCTACAAAAGATTCAAACCCATTGATTGCACTTAAACCTGACTTAAGGCAGAGAGGATCTAGAATAGCAGTTGATCTTTTGCAATTCTTAGATCTCTTTCTTTTGGACGTGACTAGTGGAGACAAAGTCAAGGCGTTCATGGGCAGAATTGGTCCTAGTTCTGTATTTTCTTCCCTGCGAGCAGACAAAGGTAATGGTTCTAGTTTTGTATATTCTTCCCTGTGAGCAGACTTGGTCCTCTTAGGATGGATTAATCTCCTCCTACGAGACTTAACCATAGGGGACAAGCTGAACACACACTCAAAAGATTCTATATCAGCCATTGCAGCTGCAATTTGATTCTTGTTAGGTAGGACCATTACAACAAAATGTGATCTAAATTTTCCTTTCTGCCCCGATTTCATATTTGAAAAACATGTATTTTTAGCACCATTAACAATTTCAAAATCCCTCCTGGTAACCCTCTTGCAAATTGTAAAAGAGCTCTTTGAAGTCACTTTGCTCTTTGTATTAGTATCCAGTGGATTCCAGCCTTTGTCTGCATAATCAGCAGTGCCAATGTTATTTGATGTCCTGTAACTTTCCAGAAAATCAAGCCGAGAACCACCTTTTTCTTGGGATTTATGGTCATTCTGGGAGGTCGTTTCATTTCCTGCCAAAGGCACCGCGCCAGTGTTTCCTATTGTCCTCCTTTTATAAACTTTCACAGAATGATCCCGACAAGCCGAGATTGTTCCATGGTTGTTCGGGTAGACGTGAGCTTCATTTCCTGCCAAGGGCATCAAATCTATTTGAGTTTTCCTCCTTTCATAAACTTTCAGAAAATGATGCTGACAGGCTCTCTGATCATCCTGGTAGATACTAGGATCATTTCCTGCCACAGATATGGTGCCTATGTGAATTTTTCTGAATAGAAAGATAAATTCGAAAAATTCTTTGAGAATAAAAAGATTTTCAGCAAAAATATAAATAAAAATTTGGTTACCTTGGTTGGGTTGGGACTCTGCCTCTAAATTATCTTCTAAGCCAATGGAGCTATTTGTATCAACTGCCTGCTCATTAAAACCGTCCAATGGATTTGTCAAGAATTTGTTGTAACTTTGAGTTACATGATATCTAATCACTTCTGCTGCTTCTATGGATAAAAAATCGTTCTCATTTTCCAAGTTGAAAGGGAGAGATCGTTTACATGACTTCGAAACATGTCCAAAATCTGTAAGATTATCGTGCTCAAAATCTGGTGGACTTATTGCTGAGAGAGCATGCTCAAGAGTTTCTGGTTGAGGAGTTGAAACCTGTAGGACCAGCGATCCGGGAATAGTTTCTGGAATCTTACTATTAGGTGTTTGCATATAAGCATCTCCTGATAAATCAACTGAAACTTTGTCGTGGTCCTTTTCTATCTTCTTCTTTATCTTGGCACTGACCTTAGAGTTACCTGATTTTGGAATTGAAGGCTTTATCTTAGGCTTTGGAGTCTTTTTGGGCTTACTTTCATCAAAAATTTTGGGTGTGTGTTTTCTCATTCTTGGTTTCTTCAGTGGTCTTTCATTCATGTCTACGCTACCACATTGTTTCTTTCGTGGGTTAGCCTTTGTCATAGGAGTTGAAGGAGCCACTGTCGCAGATTCAGAACCACCATCCAAATGTCGACTTAGAAATTCGCTCCTCCCTCCGATAACATCAGAAACCTCCTCATCCTTCTTTTGGCTGTTATCTGCAAAAATGTTTGTAAGACGGTTAAGTGGACTTGAACTTAATGCAGATCTGGACATTAGAAAATTGATAGTGGTTTAGTTGGTGTCTAATTACGTCAATTATTTTTTTAGTACATCAGATATGGTTAGTTCGTGATTCCAATATTAGAAATACAGGTGGGAAAGTAAATGATCAAGAAGGAACGCACGAGTAACATCATGTAATTAGTGCTCAAGTAAGTAAAATCAAGCAACCAAGTGCAGCATTACAGTTAGTTCTACCATTGCAATGCTACTATTCCAGTGGTTATTGTAGTAAATGGTACCATGAGGTTCGGCAGTATTATCTTTACAGAGTTTCCATTGTTATTTGCAGTATCACTCCTTTTAGATAGTTCACCATTATGCTTTTACTTATTCTGTTATACTGAGCCTCGTAAATGTGTGACTTGATTGAAATGCTATTCCTTATTCTTACTGGTTTCCTCCCTTTCTCACTTCATAGCTTTATTTTGGATTAGGTTCATTTGTAGTAATTGCTACAGTTATTATATACTCATATTCAACTATAATCACTAAGCTCAACTAAATTCTTTCGAATCCGAGAAATTACTCCTAGATGCTGCATGTACTTAACAAACATTATACGGCACTAGTCAACAAATTACTTCATTGTTAACTACATGAAGTTACTAAAAACGCCAATAAAACATGAAAAACCCATCATACTGAATCCATGATAAAATAAAACTATGTTATGCATTGACCATACAAAAGAATATTTACGTAGGTTACAATTTATAGGTCAGTTTCAACTAAGATAACCATCCATTGATAACCTGATAAACACAATAACTACAACAGTTATAACATGTCAAATAGTAAAAATAATTACACTAACTTACATGAACTATTTGTGGACCAAAAATTGTTCAAGCCAGCATTGATAGAGTTAAATTCTGTTGCTGCTGATATGCACTTGAAGGGTGTTATTGGTGTAAAAAAACCTGTTTTCTCCAACTCTTCCTGGTCTGCATTGCCCAGTTCCATCCCTATTTCAGTAACACAGAAACCCATCAGAATTAAACCCCAAAAATACAGCAAAAACAAATTAGTCATTTCAATTAGAGATCAAGCCAAAATTAAACCAATTTTTCGTCTCTACAACAATTCAATTTGCTTTTTTGGCCAAAAAGATTGAAATTTATTGCTACTTGAAGATAAATCAATTCATGAAATTCTCCGAGGAACAGGAATTATGGAAAGAGAAAAGGAAAAATTGCAGAATTAGCAAAAACATACCTGATTTTTCCACAGCAAAGAATGGAGGTTGATGTGAGAATGGCGCAGTAAAATATGTAGGGTTAAAACAATTTAACTTCTATCCAACGACTAAACTTTTAACCGTATAGCCTGAATTTAAGTACTCCTAACCAACGGCAAAGCTTTGTTTATTTTGGTTTTCTATCTGCTATCTGGTATATATATATATATACACATATTTATTTAGGTTTTATGTTATGTTTTACTTCTAACTGAGAGTCTGAATGAATAGGTTACCGTTGATATTATTGACATGTTTTATTAGTTTTACTGGGTATGTTGTTATTATTATTATTATTCAAGTAAAAGTTTAATTATCATTATTAATATGTTTTATTTTATCTGAGAGTCTATTAAATTTTATTTGATATAAAACACTTTCTAATAGAGACGACAATGATAATCGTTAACATTATCATGTAAAATCTAATTGTCATAAAATCTATTAAATTTTATTGGGTATAAAACACTTTCCAACAATGACAATCATTATTATTATCATGTAAAATCTAATCGTCATTATTGGTATGTTTTAATTCAATTGGAAGTCTATTATAATTCGCTGAATATAAAATACTTTCTAACAAAAACGATGATAATAAATAGTAACTATGTTAAATTGTTGTCATCTATAAAACACTTTCTAATAAAGACGGCGATTATTTTTTTAAAAGCTTAACGTATTTTTATAAATAAATATATTTAAATCGATAATAGCAAGCATATATTATTATTAAGTGATATATATATATACAATAAAATTAACCGTTGATGTGATTGGTAGCTTTCCCCAATTTTTCATCTATATTTTATATCCAATTCCACATTACAAAACTATTTTCCCCAAAAAAAAAAATTTAACCGTTGATGTGATAGGTAGCTTTCCCCAATTTTTCATCTATATTTTATATCCAATTCTACATTACAAAACTATTTTCCCCAAAAAAAAATTATTTTCCCCGTAAGGAAATATAGCATTCCAGAATTTAGTTTTAAAAGGTACTTAACATGATTATGATAATACATTATTTTTGGGCTAATTTCAAGTACGTAATAAAGTAATTAGTTTATAACAAAAATAAAATTGTCTTTATTTACATAAAAACTAATCAAAAGTTACAGAAAATATACACTTACAAGTTACAATAATACACTCAAAAGGTGAATATAGCTTATTTATATATGAAATATACATTGACTACACATAAATATACACTAATTATACGTATAGATTCGATTTTGATAAACTCAAAATCGCCTCTAAACAGTCCTAAAATTTAGATATGAAATCGACTTGATGAATTCCATATATAAATTTACTCGAAATGAATTCAAATTTTGTTTTTTAAAAAAAAAAAGAACAAGAAGAAGAAGATATATATATACAGGTCGTGATGTGACAGTTTCCTAGCCCCTTCTTATAGGGAAGCCGCTCCCCGGTCGTTACTTCAAAGATGGATTGTCAACCAATTATATCTTTTCCTTTGCCAAATACAAGTGTACAAGTATCAATGCAAGAGGTGTTGCCTAGAGCACGAACAACGGTGTAATAACCATCAGCAAATCAGAACTACACTAAGTCAAAGATAAAACATCATGCAGTTATGCAGTATATTTAGCAAACTTGTTAGCGATATGTCTCTAACAGTAATACTTTTCTGTACAGTGAACTGAAGCTGAGCATTAGGTAGTGGAGTAAGAGAACCACCAAGGAGAATTTTGGTGCTGATCAATTGTTGATATGTTGTCCGGAGTTGTAGATAAAGTGCTGCTTTGCTTTTTTGTCTGACGAGAGTTGTTTGTATATCACCTATTATTAATAATGCATTGGCGTGCCTTTTCTTGTGAGAGATGGCTTTTTTATCCATCGACAAACCTATAAGAGAAAACATGTGTAATTAGGCCAACAAATTTCCAGACCACACAAGTAAAGAAATTTGTGAAAGCAATATTACGATAGAACAGTAGATTAAAAATTTTCATTCAGCCTTGTTAATCATGATGCACATTTTAATAGGAAAATGATTTTTAGCCGTTGAAATAGCTTAATTTGACCTGACACATATATCGACCTTTAGTTTTATGTAGAATGATGTAGAATGGGAAGTCATACTCATGGTCTTTGTTAGTTGTGGAGAGGTTGGGCACACCTCAATTTTCATGAGGTTTTCTGGGTTTGGAGAAGATATAATTACTTTTGAATGACTTAAAACTGGTCAATCTTGAGAGGCACGTCTTTAGGTATAATAGGGAGATAGATTTATCACTTTTTCCTATTGTGTCTTGTTTACTTAGTAACATTTTGAATTAATAATGCTGGAGATAACAAATGATAACATTGAAGATTTCAGAGCAGAGATCAAGTTTGTGTTGCAGCAGTTGCTTGAGTCTTTGGTTCTTCTGGCAATACCCTTATTAGCAATTGACAAAAGCAATGATCCCTTCACTACATCTCTAATCTTATATAGTAATACGTTAAAAAGAAGTTATCACTTAAGAGGAAAACCTTACTAGAGTTAGTAGGAAGAAAATGTCTGCTACCAACAATAAAGTTGCTTGCCATATTCAATTTCTTGTAGCTTTGGTTTTCAAGTAATAAGGCTTTGTTTTGCCTGTAAGGTTACCTAGAAAACATTTCTGGTGTTGACAAGATCTACCACTTTGCTAGAATTTCTTTGTTTATTTTTCTTATATAACTTTTTGTATCCTTTGAAAATGACTGAAATTTTGACAATTAAGGTGAAAGGCTAAATCTTTTTAACTTTTGTGTGTTGTACCTACAAGATCTATAAGAAAGATTTTTAGAACTTGAATTTGATAAATCCTTAACTCCTCTGTTTTGGAAATGGAGAATTTTCTGGCAGTAAATGTTTATATTATATTCATCACTCACATGCTAGTCTATTAAACCACTTCCCATTTATGTTAATCAGAGAGCAACACGAGTAAACGACATACGCGAAATGTAAGAGTTGAAGTTTAGGAGTTCATTTAGAACCCACGATCAACACTATAGATCAGTAACAATTGAAGCAAAAAGTTTTCGGATGACTCAATCTCCATAAATGATGTTTTGTTTTACGCATTGAGATCATGACATAAAACTCATCTATTAGAAGCAAAGGTAAATCAGAAAGCTGCTCTATGAAGTACTCAACAATATCTTTCCTCAACATACATCAAACACAAAGTCAGTAATTTGCAATCTACGTAAACATATGTATGTAAACTATACGCACATATCAAAAACCTGCGTAGAACAAAGAAATAAACAGCAATTTAGCACTGTTTGCATTTGTAGGTAAGTAGGCAATTAACTCATTAGTGTATGGTGGTCTAGTTGCCTCCTTAGGGACAATAGATGAGTCCTCGAAATAGTTTGATTTTATTCTGGCAATAATTATCAGTTATACTTCTTTCTTTGGTATAAATTCATTCACACAGAACAAGAAAAAGATGAGCTTTGAAATAAAAGCGAAAAAGATTCAAAGAAAAACTCCATTTGCTTTGGATAATGAAAGTGAAGAAATAAGTTCCATAGTAACATTCCACATTCTCATAGGACATGCTTAGGTTGGATTACTTAAACTGCTTTATTTATTGCTAGAATACCAAATGCTGCTCTAACTGTTAACAGAACTCTCATAGGACATGATCTAGCAAGTGTCCTTCTGTGGCGAAGTTATCATATTTGAGGAAAATGTACTGACAAAGTTCATTCCAAGGAAAAAAAGAACACTAACTGAAGGAAATATCATTTTGAACAAGTTTATGCTTTCATTTTGAGAGGAATATAGAAATATATAATCAATTTTTTTACCAAAAAAGAGAGAAATCATTGTATAACGAAAAAAACGATATTTATAGAGAGAAGTTGTTGAACAACAAAACAAGCCAAAATTATGTTCCAGCCAGAATCAGAAACTGGATTCACACATGCAATCACATGACATGCAGTAGCAAAACAGATGTTAATCAATAGGAACACATACATACGCGTTAAACCTCAAAAAGGAGGAACTATGAATTCCTAAATCGGGGAAGGAGAGAACATCAACGAAGTCAAATCAAAACCTAAAATTGAAAAGAAAAGCAGTTATGGAATAAAGAAGATTGAGGTGAAAGTAAAGGTTTTCCAAGACTATTTCTAATAATGAAGCGAATGTATGTGCATAATCAACGCAAATATTTGAGACTAAGAAGAAACGGAAATAAAAAGAAAAACAGAAATCACCACAGATGAAATCGGTAATATTGAACAGAAAGAGGAAAAGAGCACTCACAGAGTATATCAGGTCAGAGTGATTTTGGAAATCCAAATACGAAGAAGAAATTCAGATACAACTGTTTGTTGTTAAAGCATAGATGTTAAAACTGTGAGACCTCCAAATTCAAACAAGGATAGTACAAAGAAATGAGTATTTCAGAGCACCGCTTGAAGACAAGAGCACGGAAATGACAAATCTAACCTCCAATAATCAAGAGTTGTCTGCTATATATTATAAATAATATAAAAATTATAAACATACTAACTATTGTTATTATTATTTTAAATAACAATTAAAAAATCATTACAATTTCCTTTTATTTCTTTATTACGCTAATATTTTGAAAAATTCACCTGACTCAATATTAAAATTTATTATTTTTTAAGTACTCGTGATTAAAATACAATTAAGAAATCATCATAAATCTCCTTTATTTCTTTGTTAGCTAATATTTTCAAAAATTCACCAGTAATTCAATATTGAAGTTTATTATTTGTCAAGTACTCATGATGGGTCTATCTAATTTCCAAAAATTATAAACTTCAATATCCCTTTAAGAATTAATTTCCAAAAATTATAAACTTCTATATTCCTTTAAGAACTGGTTTTCTAAAATACAATCGTCTGTTCCCCCTGCCTCATTAATATAATGTTAGTTTTATAGTAATAAGTAATAATTATTAATTTATTATAGTATCGTTTGTTCCCAATGCCTCACTAATATAATGTTAGTTTTATAGTAATAAATAGAGAAAAGATATAAACACACCATCGAAGTTGTCCCATATTTGCATAAAGACACCTAAACTTTCAAAGTATCCTATCACCCCACTAAACAACTATATATCGTTGTAAATGAGTCAATTTTACCCATTCCCTCGTCTAGGTTGTTTACACGCACGTTAGGCGCGTCATAGATCAATTTTCACTTTCATTGACCAGCTTAAAAGTGCCACATGTCATTTTCTTTCTTTATTATTAATTATTTAATCAATTTATGTCATCTTCCCGAATTTAAACCCAAAATAGATGTGATAGCCCTAATATTTTGATTTTCATAGAAAGAACTATGTTGCTTCGGATTTCAAAGGTGTGACGCCTGAGTTGTTTGACACTCTTTATGCTATTTTAATTTTTGTTATTCCGAGTGCAAATGATGAATGGAGTCATAATGAGATGGAGATAGTGGAAGTAGTTGCTGGCTGTGGCGCTATTCCTATACGATGGTTCTTGAAGAGTCACAATTAATGAGGGAGAAACTAGAAGCGAGGAAAGGTTTGCTGCAACAGGCTAAGGAGAATGTTGTGAAGGCAAGCCAGGCGAGAAATTCGTTTCGAAAGGTAATGAACAATGGAATGAGACGACCAATGCATTAGATTTTGAGTTTGCTTTCCATACTTCAAGATGAGAACACAAGCTCTAACCAGAAGATTATTATCGACACAATGGTGAGAACGAGCACCATTCTGTTCGATTTAATAGATGAGGCAATAGATATACCTGACAAAGACGAAGGGAGATTCCCAGATTCCCAGTAGAAATGATGCCGTTTCAGTTGCATTCACTTATCAGAGAGGCTTCTTGTCTTATTAAGTGCCTATGTGTTTAGAAGAGCTTTGGCTTTTCCATGGATGTTCCCATTTCTTTACCTAATCTGGTGATGGGTGATGAGAAGAGAACATAGACGAATTTTCTTCAAAAGATAAGGATCGGGTCGGGTATATTCTATCCTAGGGAGTGAACAACACGCGCACGACGTAGACGAGGAAATGAGTAAAAATGATCCATTTACAATGATATATAATTGTTTAGTGGGGTTATAGGACACTTTTAAAGTTTAGGTGTCTTTATGAAAATATGGGACAATCTCTAAATATATATATATATATATATATATATATATGAAGAAGTTAGAATAAATGTAATATGAGGTGTAAATTATTTCCAACAGAAACTTTAATTTAGAAATGACAAACAAAAAAGAGTAGAAAAAAAGTTAATATGTACCAAATAAGTGACGATAAATTAATCGTGCTTAATTATTCGATGATATATAATTTTGCAGTTACAACCACAATTTCCACGTTTACCCACTGTTTACAAGGGACAAGGTCAAAACATTTCTTTTAACTTATTTTATTATTAATTATATACACTAAAATATAATGTATCGCTTTTTAATTTTCATCCTTTTTTAATATTGAAAAAGCGTTAGGTACATAAGTAACCAAGAAACATCATGGAATTAGTTTTACTCAAGAAATAAATTTAAAGTAGAAATTGTAAATTGTTTAAGGTTAATTATTTAATATTTATTTATTTTATGTTAGTGAAATACAAGAATTTTGAGTTATTAAATAAATCTTGAGTCTTTCACTTTGACATATATTATTATTTTTAATTACTTTTATCTCTTTGATTACTTACGTGGGCTCCAACATGGGCCTTTTCCATTATAGCACGTTTATCTATCTTATATTATATTATTAAAATAAAAATATTTATAAATTGACTTGTTTGTCCCCTACTTCTTTGTCAATATATACCCTCCACTTCATCTACCTTCCTATCAAATACCGTTCAGTGCTTACTAGCTCATTTCCCCAATTTCTGCCTTATTATCCTAAAAAAAATAAAAAAAAAATGGGTCAAAAATCAGTTGCTGTTGGGCTAAAGATTCTAATTAATCAGAAGAAGATTTGTCAAGGCAAAGCAGTTTTAATTATGTATAGTTCAAGATTCACCAAAGTGAAACCCATCTTCCACACAAATCCTACTCAATCTATCAGTATTCAACATAATAATTGTTGCTTCCTCAAATATTGTTTCCTTTGCAATAAGACCTTGAGACTCGACAAAGAAGTTTACATGTACAAGTACGTATCCGTTTCAATTTATTTCTCATACTTTTCTATTTTTGTTTATTTTTATAAAAAAATTCTTTTCTTATTATACGTTATATTCATCATGAATGATAGAATTTCTATTGAAACTAAAGGAAGAAGCAATTTGATTCACAGTTCAGTTACTCTGACTCGTACTGAAAAAATGGCTTTGGACTTAAAACCAGTCATTCTTAAAAGGGCACCTAAATTTGTTATTTCTTTACTTCGTACTTTTCAGATGATATTTTAAAATTATATTTTTTTAAAAAAAGAATCAGATAAACTAAACAAATTGAAACACAAAACCGATTAACAAACTTAATTTTATGGATTTTCTCTATTTTATTCGTATATCAAAAGTCGGGCCCCATCCCAATTATGTTTACCTAATGTTGGGCCTGACAAATTTTGGACGTGTGGGGGTGTTAAGTGTCATGGGATTAAACAATTGTGCTTCAGTCAAAATTCTGACTTCATAAATTAATTTTTATGGTTGAATTTAGTGAGGTTTATTTTTTTTTTAATCATAAAACGTTAATTAATAATTTCTATATTAATTAATGCAGGGGTGATCTTGGATTTTGCAGTGTAGAGTGTAGAAACAGGCAGATTTATTTGGATGAAATAAAAGAACTTGAGACTTGTACTAAAAGTATGTTACGATCTTTTCGCCGATGTGGAGACGATAACCGCCGGCGGTGTAGTGAGACTTCGGCTCTACTGGAGGAATACAATCAACGGCGAAATCCCATAGCATATTCTAAGAAAAATACTCGACCTATATTCACATTGTCATAATTCGAATTTGTTTTGCTTTATTCTCAAATTCTTTTATTGATTCCAATAAAATTATTGAAGAATATAGTACAAGTATTATTGATCTGACAATTCCATATATGTTTTGGATAAGAAATTTTTTATTAGAAATAAAAGAATATTATTATATGATACTAGCTATTTAGTGATTTTATTTTCGAAAATGAGTTGACAAGTATATATTCGAGATAAGTTATAATTTGAAGTGACAACATGAGCTGTCCAAGATGTTGATGTGGGCGCATAAGTCCATTAAAATCTCCTACGTGACAACAATTGATGACTAGGATGATTTTAACCCAAACTTCTATATATCTTTATCCAATTTCTATTTCTAACTCTATGTTATTGTGTTTCACTTTCTTGGTGTTAATTTATTTGGTGTTGTTGATTGGTCACGAAAGCTTTAAAATAACTATAGATCTTCAAACATTATAATTATTACTTGTATTATTTCGTGATATATATTGAAAGAGCTATATAAGGTAAAATATTTTTAATCAAATAATTAGTTGTTGTGCGTCATTTTTTATACAAATTAAGATATAAATAATATTAAACGATAAACAAGCGTAAAAGAAATCAAAATCAACTTCTTTGAGATAAATCAAGCATTCAAGCAAATTTCCGTTAATATGATGGATCCGAGTAGGAGGTATGTTTCGTCTCTAATAAGTGACATAAATATATAAAACGACCTTTAACAAAATATCTAACTTGGTAGTTGGAAATATTTTATAAATAGAGGCTTTAAGTTATAAGTACTTTGAAATTTTAATAGTAGATCATGCATATAGAAATCAATAAAGAAGTAACACATGAGTCAAACATTGAAGCAGCATGCGGATCAAATATAATGTATTCATTTATGTTAATCTACCCTATTTGGCCTATTTTATAATTGATTTAATACGTAGCTTAAATTAATTCAAATTAAATATATTACTATATGTTACTCTCTCCGGCCATTTATATTTGTCATGTTACACTTTTCGAAAGTTAATTTGACTTATTTTCAAAGTTAAATTAGTTTACATTGATTCGATTATTTTTAAAGAAAAAAATTAGTTATTCAACAAAAAGTATTATACATTGCAATCTTTTTTTACATATCAATATAATGAAAAAATATATCTTAAAATATTAATCAAAATTTGTTAAGTTTGACTCTAAAAATAGAAAGTATGACAATTAATAGTAGACAGAGGGGGGAGTACATAAAGAGATAAGTATATTTTTAAAGATAATTATTTAGTACTCCTTCCTAATTACTTTTCAACTCTTAAATTGATACGCTTATTAAGAAATTAATAATTATTGATATAGTGAATTTATCGTCTTATCCCTATTAATTGTTAAATGGATAAATTAAAAACTTAAGATTTTTCAAGATGTTCTATGTAAAAAAAATTGTTCTTTCTTAATTTGTCAAAATAAACAAGTAACTAGGAACAACTAAAAAAAAAATAAATTAGACGAGTAACTAACAACAGAGTGTTACTAAATAATTTTTTGTATAAATTTGGCAAATGACATACTATAAATGATAAATTACGTTCCATCCCTATGATATCAATATTTACCAAAAATCCCTTATTTTTAATAATTCCGGATACTTTATAAAAAAGAAATGATACTTAAATATAAATGAATATAAATGACTGAATTTTTTTTATGTAACCGTTATAGCTAAAATTAAGGGTAACTGATTTCCCTTTTGTAACTAATTGACCGTGTTAATTGCTTCAGAGATTACTACATTAAATAATCATTTAATTTTTATATTTTCCTTCCCTTTATTTATGTTAATTTTGATACTTATAAAATACTAATATTTAAAATATTAAATTTAAATATATTTCTTGATACATTAAATTTCGTGTCCAACACATAAAGATACTCAAATTCACAATTTAAATTAGATACTTAAATTTTTATATACTTATCAATAATTCATATAAATATGATACTTAAATAACAGATGTATGACAGTATGATACACATATACTATTATTGGATACCTTAATATATACGAAATATAAGTAAAAATAAAACAAAGAATCCTTCTATCATGAGCACCAAAAAATGATACTTAATAAAATTGATTGAACATACTAACAAATTCATTCAAAAATCATGATAAGATTAAAAAGATACTTAATACAATTCATCTTATACTAAAATATAAATAAACATGTTAACGTGATACTTATAAAATACTAATTGAAACTATATATATAAACGAAATATTAAATTTAAAATATATTTCTTTGATACATTAAATTTCATGTCCAACGCATGAAAATATACTCAAATTCACAATTTAAATTAGATACTTAAATTTTTATACACATATACTATTATTTGATAGCTTAATATATACGAAATATAAGTAAAAAGAAAATAAAGAATCATTCTATCACGTGATACTTACAAAATACTATTTGAATCTATATATAAACGAAAAAATTAAATTTAAATATGTTTCTTTGATACATTAAATTTCATGTCCAACAAAATAAAAAGATACTCAAATTCACAATTTAAATTTGATACTTAAATTTTAGTTACAATATGTCATCTCACCGGAGCTCCGGCGACAAGTACTTATCAAAGGGCATCGTTAACAAACGAGCTGTTGTGGTATTTGTGAGAATTCAAATCTACCTTCCGTTTGTACTCTTTGCGTCAATTACAGGTCATTCACAAAATTTAGCTTAATGTTAAGTTCCTCGTAATGGGTGGGGGTTGCAAGATTCTAATTGTGGAGATGATATGTTTTTGACAGATTTAATTAGTACAACACTGTGTTGAAATCACTAAAGGGGAGGAGAGAAGCATTATGTGGGCAATTAAGTGAAATACTATTGGCCAAGGCTTTCCATAAGAAAAGTTCTTTCTTGTTATGCCTTCATTTTACATCACATGTGCTTTTATTACTTTCTACAATAAGATGCAATTATCTGTACTTGTTTCTGAAAGAGTTTCCAATTGACAATGAAATACTTGATCAATATTGTTTGTTATATCCAGGAGAATGAAATCGTAGTTGAAGATATAATACATAACATTAATGTTGGTAAATATGGGAAGGTGATTTTTTTGGGGGAAAGGTAAATATGCATTGGGAAGGTAAATTTTGATTTACCTTGGTAAGGTAAATATTGTCTTTTTAATATTTTAATGTATAAAATTTAATTAGTATCATTTGGGATAAAAAAAGGGATTTTTGTAATTAAATACATCAATAGGGAATTAATGAAATTAAATAAATTAAAGTAGTGTATTTTAGTAATTTTTCCTAATTTTTTTTGGGAAGAATTGAACATATTACCTTATGATATATTGATTGGCCCATTTTGAAGCTGCCCATTTCAAACAAAGTAAATGTAAAGGCGGATTAATGATTTTTTTCATTTACTAATTTGACCTATTTTCATAAATTCAAATTCAGTTAAAAAGTTTCCATTTGACACACTAACAAAGACCCAAATAATATTTCTTAGTTTTAATGTGGCCGGTGTTCAAAAAACATTTGCTATATATATATACAGGATGCAATAATTAGGCATAACGACCTGTTTATTATTATTCTATCACATGATCAGTGGCTAGTGCTTTTGCTCTGTAAGATGATAAAAAATAAATAAAATATGAATTAATTTAATATATTCTTTATCACGTTTGAGCAGTTACAAAATTTTATTATATCTTAACTAATTATGAGTTTACACTTAGAAGTACACAATTTTCACGTTCAGACAATATAACAAGAAGGGGACCCAGAAATATTTCTTTCTGCAGCTTGGAATTTATTATATTATGACCCACTGGAAAAGTTGGGGAATTCTCCTAACTTTTCTATTTTTATCGAACGTGGAAACTAGATTTAAGTATTACAGAATATATGGAAATTTATTCCATTAAAAACGCGTTTATTTTTTTGCCTCTTTAAGTTTTTATTGTTTTCATTTTTTTTAGACAAACATCATGGCATTGTTAATTACTGAAAATGCATCTGGCTTTCTACAGTCAAGACTGAAGAGTATAAGCTTCATACACACATTTATCACTTTACATAAATATTTTCAATTGAATTCTTATTTAATGGTTAATCAAAATGATTTAATTCGAGATAAATATGAGTGCAAATAAGTAGCTCACTATGATCCGCTAGCCATAGCCATTGGCGAAAACTAGGTCCATATAGCTGTTGAGTTTGCCGCCACCATCTTATATGAAAAAACTCCATAAAAAATAACGTAGCTAGTCTAGTTCTAGTCAGTACTAATGGAAGTCGTTTCGATATACAAATGTGAATCCTCATCGAAGTCAGATTCATGGATAGGATCTAACAGTCATTGAATCATATTAAGTTGCATTTGTAAAATTGAAGCCCTTTTAGATTATCAAAAAACCAGCATTGGGAATTGTATACCTGTTCAGATTCCCAATGTAATCATCTCCTTATACTATGCTGGAGAAGAAACACTTTTTTTTTAAAAAAAATAAAACAAAATCAGATGGAAGAATTAGACTGTGTGGACGAATTCTATTTCTCAGTATTATTTGATTACGAAGAACCATTGTTCCCAATTTCAGATAAAATGTATGCTGAGGAATTGCAATTGCAAGAGGCCTTATATTCCGCAGCCACGGTTTCAGAATACAATGAGTTTAAAAGAGTGAAGAGAGAATGTTCCGGTACATTTTGCAGTATCTGTACAAACAACAAACTCGCAAACGAAATGTTCGCCGCTGGAGATTGTTCACATTCCTTCTGTGTTAATTGTGTCACTAAATATGTTACTAGAAAAATCGTACAAGAAAATGTTAGCGTTATCAAGTGTCCCGATATTGCTTGTAAGGCCATAGTTAAACCCAAGTTCTGGAGAGAAATTGTTCCTAAGCAAGTGTTGGATCAATTGGAAAAAAAATACTGTGTCTTTGGGTTCAATAAAATTGCACTGTCCTTATAAGGACTGTTCAGCTCTGTTGGTTGATGATGGGAGTGAGGATGTGATTGACTCTGAGTGTCCTAATTGTGGTCGATTGTTCTGTGCTCGGTGTAATGTCTCGTGGCACGAGGGATTGGAGTGCAAGGATTTTCAGCGTTTGGGCAGATTGGAAGGGAGATGTGATGCTGATGGGAATTGCTAAGAACAAGAAATGGAGGAAATGTCCAAAGTGCAAGTGTTATGTTGAAAAGGGTGAAGGCTGCTTCCAACTAACTTGCAGGTATTTTTCTCATAACTTAAATCTTTCTCTCATTCAAGATTAATTTGTTTTGAGTTGTTGCGATTATAAAATAAAATTAGGATTGAAACTCTTGTGTTTATTAACCGTTAATATCTATAGATATGTAATGAATTTCTTAGGCCCTACAATTCAGACCAACAAAAAGTCCAAACAGCTTGAATCTTCTTCTCAAATTCTTATATATTACATAGATACCAAACTGACTGGTATTTATTGAGTTGTGCAAATATTTTTGAGAAATAAGGCAAGAAACACTATACACATTGAACTAACAATATACATGGTATCCAATTGAGAAATTTTTGAATTTGTGGCAGGTGTGGACATGATTTTTGCTACCGCTGTGGAATGGTCCACGAATCTCAACATATCTGTCCTTCAACTTAACTAAAACTCCATTAAGGTCGCTCAAGCTTTCTTTCATGCACGAATCTTGTGCTTTCGATGATTGATTTCAAGGATTCGCATATATTGCAAGTTTAGATTAATATTATTCCTTTTAAAGTTTATGTACTTCTCAGAAGTTTGTATTTTTCTCTTAAATTAAAATAATTATTCGAGTGACCATTTTTAAGTTTCTTTTGCTTTTGAATCTGTAGCATACCTCCTTTTCTATTTACTTCATCATTTTCCTTATTTTCTCGATATATTTTTCATCTGTTTTTCTAACAAGGCATATGGTAGTTGTGATTTTGTTTTACCTTTCTCTATTATGGACATTCTTTCTCAACTCAACGTAGTTACTTTAAAATAAAGTAAGAACATAACAGTCTTTATACTTGGAGAAAAAGGAATGCGGGGTAGACTATAAAATTCATATCAAGTAGATAATAAGAAATTGAAATAATTATGATATTGTACTTAAGAATAAATGGTGGTGTAGGTTCTGGTTGTCCTCTTATCTTTCTCTTCTAATATAAATTTAAGGATATTTGTGTTGGATCTGAACCTTATTCATCAAAAATACTTTGATGGATAAAAATAAGTGAATTTGATTTTTTATCGCCTTTGTATTTGATTTGCATTCATTAGATTTGTTTTGAATGATCTTCATAGAATTGGGACATTTAATCCACGGGAACTCTTTGCCTTGTTAAATTATGAAATTCATATTATAGTTGTAGGTTGGAAGAATTTGGAAAAGACAACTCTTTTCAACCATATTAAAGTCGACATGATGATATTGATTGGTTCAAGCATGCCAGTTGTGTCAAGATGGAAAAGATGAGAAACTTTTCTCGACCGATCAAACAGAAATTGTATTTAATAGCTAGAATATGCCACCTCTGCTATTGTCGAACATGTATGAGCAGGACAATTTTTTTGATCATATTTCGATTGACATGATATATGATTGGACAAAACGTGTCACTTGTGATGGGAAGAAAAAAGTGCAATGAGGACAATATTTTAATTAGTTAGGCTGAAGTTGCAATGATGATATTTGATTGGTTTAAACATGTTAGTTCTGTTAAGTGGGAAGAACTTTGATTAGGATGATTTATTTTGATTAATTTAAATTCTAGTTTTATGTGTTTTTTAATGGTTCAAATACGTCAGTTTTACACTAGGCGTGTTTTCATACATGTTTGATTTGATTAGACAAGTTGTATCACTTTCAGCACGTGACATGGTTTTATTGACTGCTTCATTTGGCTAAATCGTCTCTTGGTATGTCATACCAAATCGCGCATATTATATTAATGGAAAAGGGTTTGATATACCCCTCAACTTTGTCATTTAGAGCTAATATACCCTTGTTATGAAAGTGACTCATATATACCCCTACTTGTAAATGACTCACATATAGCCTTTTCGAATTCTTATAGCCGTAGCCAAAGATCGAGAACAAAGATTATTCATCAAAAACGTCCAAGAATTTCTGAAGACTCCATAAAAAGACATAAAATTAAGAAATTTGTCGGAGCCAACGATGTCGAAATAGAATCAATAAATTTGCGAATTTTGGATACCAATCAAGTTGAAATGGGATCAACAGATTTGCAAATCGTGAATTCTGATCAAGTTGAAACGGAATCAACTGATTTGCAAATATTGAATTCGGGTGAAGTTGAAGTTGATTCTACCTCACTAAATTTTGATGACATCGATGTCACTGAAAATAACAATGATTACGAGAGCAGAAATGATGATGTCGAAATGCAAAAAGTTATCTTCTACTCAGCTTAATTTCATTCTGGTAAAAACTTGAAATCAAGCTCTAATCACGATGTTGGTAAAAAAAAACCTATAGAAATTGAGTATTTGTGTATTCCAGATTCACTTAACCTAAAGAATAGTATTACTGAAATAGGGGAATCTTCATGTACTTCCTGTGAAACTTTAGAAAATGCATTTCCGCTGCCAAACACAATGATCTGGGGCACCAATTGCACTTATTATTACTGTGAGGAATGCATACAGAATATATAGGTAAAAAAATCAATGAGGATATCCAAGAGGTTTCTAGAAAGTGTCATGCTTTTGTTTGCGAGGAAATTTTGGATATCGGTTCAATAATGCCGATTGATTTTCTTATCCAGGTAAGAGATGCCAATTGACCAACGAAAGTTCCAACTTCTCCACTAATTATTGATTGCCCTTTTATGGATTGTATGTGTAAACTAATTGATGATCATCAGAAATATCCAATTAGGGCATGTTTGGAGTGTTGAAAACTTTTAGACGTTAATTGTAAATGCTCACATTTTGGAATGACATATGAGAATTATCAGTTTAGTATATTGGCAGCAACACTGTGGAGGATATCATGATGAACAGGAAGAGGAGGAGAAGGAAGAGGAAGAGGATGAGCAGGGGGAAGAAGAAGAAGCTCCATGATTAAAAACATCGATGACTATGAAAAAAGGTCAAATTTTGTTTCCTTAGAGATAAAATAGTTATTTAAATACTTATTTACTTTATATGCATAGTTTATTATTGATCGAAAAACAGTATGCAGGGTCTTTATTTTTTATTTCAATTAGTTGTTATATTGGTGAAATAAGAATATACATGGTATTAATTTTAAATTAGTTGTTAAATCTGTCTAGGATGGGCTTCTAGTGATTGAGACCGATTGTCCAATGTAAAAGTAGTTTAAAATGCGCAAAATCTTGTATTTTGCAGACTAAATTGTGCTATTTTAAAATAGAGTTCAAGTTCGTATAATCAACTATCAGGTTCATATTTCTTTTATTTTGAATCGCTTATTCAAAATAATTATTACTACATCATTTATGAGAATAAAGTATTCAAGAATAATAAATAATTTAATTTGCTATATAAAAAATTAGGAAAGAGATTTAGAAGTTACCTCTAACATAGGATAAGAAGTATCATATCAATAGAACACAAGATGAATATTAAGTATATAAGTAAGTAGATCTTATATTTTAATGTTTTAAAGTTGTATATGTCTAGAACCAAATAGAACAATAGCATAAATGAATTAGTCTGTTACATATGATATTAAAGTCACTTTTATGTTAGCTATGTCGATGCGAACTATATTAAACTAGTTTACACAAATCCTAATAAGGTGAAGAAAACATCTTTGCTAGGTCTAGGCAAATCTCATGTGATGGGGCAATTCTAAGGCAAATTTTATACGGTGCGACAAACCTCAAGAAGTACATTAAATTCATAAGAGAGGGTGTTTGGGCAAAAATATGTGATAAGCAAATTGGTTTAGGCTCAAAACAAACAATATTATTAGCGAGTTAGGTCATTATTTGGTAGAAAAATGCAATATACACATATTTTATATGAGGTGGTTTACAGGTTAGCAGATATGACAGTCTATTGACATATTTTTTTGCCTTGTGAGTCTAGGCTTATATAAAAAATATTCATAGTCTGGTGAAAAAAATACGACACAAATAATAATTTTAAGGGATAAAAGAATTATTTTAAGGGAATTTAATGGAATCAATTTGGGGCATGAATCAGTTGTGTGCTCTTCTGGTTTTCATTTCATTTTCTCCTCTGTTAGTGAAAATTCAATTTGAAAGGATAAAGTACATTACGACATGTGAAGTTGGCAGGTGCTTATTTTACTTCATATCTTGTCATTTGATTTTATTTCGTATTAATAACTGAATAATCGAACCAAAATTAATAACCAATCGATGAACATTGCTGTTTATAAGTATATATGAGCTCATTTGTACACTTCAATTGTTCTATTCTAAGTCTTAATTTGTATTTGTGCTATCAGTACTTCCAGATGTTCATGAATCTCCTTGAATATATTCCAATTCATGAGTGATATATTTTTTATTCTTATATTGTTGTTGTCAACACCTTTCTAATCACTTCTAGTGTATATCTACTTGCAAGACAGTGTAGTGTTTGTGAAACTCTCATTTGAAGTTTCTAGTGATTTAAGGGTTCGTTTGGTGGGCTTAATAAAAGCAGCTTTAAAAAAGTATCTTTGAAATTGCTGAAACTTATTTTTAAAATAAACAGTTATGCGTTTAGATAAAAGTGCTTTTGAAGTTTCACATGTTTCTTTCTCATCACAAATTATTTATGAGAGGAATATAAATTTATTATAGATTAAAGATATATAATTTGAATAGATTAAAGAACGATTTAAGATTTTATTTTAGTTTCATCCATAGGTAATAATAATTGTCTATCATTCACATATTTCTTTATTATCACAAATTTTTTATAAGAGGAATATAAATTTTTATTTAAGTTATATGTGCAACTTATTTTACATTTTAATAATATATAATTTGAATAGATCACTTGAAAGATTTAAGATTTATTTTCTTTTCATTTTCATTCATTAGTAATAGTAATTGTCTATCATCCACATGTGAAAAGGGAAAAATAGAAAAAAGAGATGTTAGGGTTATGTGGGTAATTTGAAGATTGTATAAAAATATTAAGGGCAAAAAGGTAAAAATGAGGTCAACTTAAAACAGCTTATAAACTGGAAAAAAAAACACTCATATTCCAACTTTTAACTTTTGGCTTTAAATAAATTTTTTTAACTTAAAATAAAATATTTTGAGTATTGTCAAACAACTAAATAAGTCAATAACCAGCTTTTAAGTCAATTTGACCAGCTTTTAAACCGAGCCAAACGGGCTCTATGTGCCATTTGAAGTCAAAGAATAACTTAACCCTTCAATTGGTATACCATTTAATCATCTGTAGAATTTAATTTTCATCAATACCAACTACAATTATTTGGGAGTCAAGTGGTCCCAATGTTTTCCTGCATATAAACTCCTTTTATCAATTTTATTCAAAAGACACATTTTTTCTCAACCAATTGTCACACACTTATTTTCCCACAATTACAACATTTCACTTTCTCCCACATTAAATTTTTAAATCACCAAATTCTTTGGCAATTAAATTCCCAAGAGATCAAAGCCATTTTTCTCTGTTGATCAGTATTTCCACGTAAGCTAGAAGGTGTAGGGGTTATTTATGGGGCAATTTTGTTGCATTACTAAATCGGTTGAATTTCACTTTGGTGAGGATTATGCAAACACAATATAGTTGTCAACTTTTTGTTTCTGGTCATGATCACAGTACACTTAATTCAATTTGTCTCACTCAATGTGTTAGGCTCCTATATTATTTTATACACATTTTAATTATCAGACCTACACATATTGAGACGTTAATAATCTGTATTACTAGGTGCATGACAATTTATCTCATTATGTATATGATTTTGAAATCTTTTATCTTTCAAGCTAATTTTTTAGGTTAAATTATATATATGACATCTTTTTCTTATCAATTTCATTCACCACATATTTACTGTGTTTGAGCAAAAGATGCATAAAAATGAAAGAAAGCTTCTCCACAAAATTAAAAAAATTAAACCTCTGCTTATTGAGCGCTTTAATTTTGAATGAAGAGTTGATCGATACTCATTTCAAAAGGCTAAAAGATAAGAACGTCCAAAATGATAAAGTTAAATCCTGTTAAAACAAAATAAAGTTGATGTTTGAAACCATTTTATAAGTCAATAATCCACATAGTGACGATGATGATGTTTGATCTTAAATAATAGCATTCAAAACTCTATGAGGGCCCTCCTTAAGACTCTTTATTTCTTTTCATTTTAAAGAACCAATTTCATTGATGCCATGTTCCACAATTTAAGATATATGTTTCAAATTACTTTTTTTTTGTTACTTTTATATTTTATTTGGATCTCCTTATATATAAAGCAAACGAGAGTCTTAATTTAATTGATAAAGTTATCTTCGTGTTATTAAAAAATTTCTTATAATTTAATATTTTTACGAATTCTATATACAATATAAACTTAATGCATTAGACTGTTCTTTTTACTCTCCGATGAAATAAAAAAGAAAACAATATTTTCTACTTGATTCTAACATTTCAATTCTAACAATATTCTTCTCACGAAGCCCCTTAATTATTACTACTTTAAGAAGGTATATAATTACTTTTTTTTTAAAAAAAGATAAAAGGTAATTTTGTTAAGTAGTCCCTATGATTAATGGTATTAAACTGTTTTTTTCAATTTGATGTGTCAAACTATATAGGGAAAAAGACAGTGGAACAAGATCTCTGTTGGTATCTATCTATTTCTTTTTCTTAATTATTTAAATGGAAATGAGACCTGGCCGACCATGTCTCATTGTTACGGTATACACTCACGTGCTTTCTCTCACTTTGTGTTAAAATAAAAAATAAAATAAATTACTTATCAAAAGAAATAAGAATCAATTTTTTTAGTTGATGTTCAAGACTATAAAGATTAAAAAATATTTTTATATATTTAATTATTATATTTAAAAATTTTATTTATAAATATTTTAAATTTTTTATCAAATTAAAATAGATCACTCAATTGAAAACGTTAATGTACTATTTAAAAAGAAAAGAAGAAAGAAAGTGGTATAACTCACAGCTTGTGTCATAAAAAAAGAAACGCGTCGATAAATTTCAAATGTTAATGCTATTCTTTGTAATGTAATGTTTGTTTGAAATAAAGAAAATGCAAAGGCATTATGGTTTCCACATAATTCAACACCAAAATGCTAAGGCTGTTAAATTCCAAGCCCCCACTGTCGCAAATCTCAAGAATTCATTTTGTAAAAAAGAATTCCAAATAAGTTAAAATTTGGAATAATTTTATTTTTTATTTTTTTGAAAAAAGAAAGAACCCTTCATCTGTTTAGCTAATTAATCAAAATATATTTTAAAATGTTTTTACAAATTCTAATAATTTGAATTATATATAAGATATGAGTTGGTCCAACCCCAATATATCCATCCACTCACTTTTGTGCAGCTCAGTTTCGTGTGTACTAAAGCTACCACACTTGCCTCTCTTTCACTCTGAAATTATTTCTGCTCCTCTTTCATGGCGATTTTTTCATTTCTCTTGTTTTGTCTTTCGTTTTTAGTATTCAATGGCTCAGTTTCATCAACTGCAAATGACCTTATTAGAACTTTCATAGTTCACGTCCAACATGATGCTAAACCTTCTATATTTCCGACCCATGAGAACTGGTACGAGTCGACTCTAACATCTCTTACTGCGGATACCCAATCGTTAGAAATTGGTGCGAATCGCATTATTCACACTTATAGTAATGTATTTCATGGGTTTTCTGTTAAATTGTCGACTTTGGATGCTCAGAAGCTTGAGGATTTTGATGGGGTTTTGGGTGTTATTCCTGAACAAGTTAGGCATATTCAAACAACGAGATCCCCTGAATTTCTTGGACTGACTAGTGCTGACAGTGCTGGGTTGCTCAAGGAATCAGATTATGGGTCCGACCTTGTTATTGGAGTAATTGATACTGGGATCTGGCCTGAGAGGAAGAGCTTCCATGATCGTGATCTTGGTCCAGTTCCCGCAAAGTGGAAAGGGGAGTGTGTGGCTGCCAGAGGCTTTTCGGCGACCTCATGCAATCGGAAATTGATTGGAGCGAGATATTTTTCCAGTGGATATGAGGCTACAAATGGGAAAATGAATGAAACCATAGAGTTTCGATCCCCCAGAGATTCGGATGGTCATGGAACTCATACAGCTTCAATTGCGGTAGGGAGGTACGTATTTCCTGCGTCTACTCTTGGTTACGCTCGTGGTGTTGCTGCTGGGATGGCTCCAAAGGCTCGTCTAGCTGCTTACAAAGTTTGCTGGTCTTCAGGCTGCTACGACGCTGACATCCTGGCTGCATTTGACGCCGCCGTTGCTGATGGTGTCCATGTCATCTCCCTGAGCGTTGGCGGAGTTGTTGTTCCCTATAACCTCGACGCAATCGCCATTGCCTCCTTTGCTGCAACCGATGCCGGAATCTTCGTCTCTGCTTCTGCCGGAAACGGCGGACCAGGAGGCCTTACAGTAACCAATGTCGCTCCTTGGGTTACCAATGTTGGTGCCGGAACAATTGACCGAGATTTCCCTGCAGATGTCAAACTTGGAAATGGTAGGATAGTTCCTGGAGTGAGCATATATGGTGGGCCGGCGTTAACTCCGAACCGACTTTACCCCTTAATTTACGCCGGAAGTGAAGGTAGTGATGGGTATTCGTCTTCACTGTGTTTAGAAGGTTCATTAAACCCAAATTATGTACAGGGAAAAATCGTATTGTGTGACAGAGGCGTCAATTCGAGAGCTGCAAAAGGCTTAGTGGTGAAGAAAGCTGGTGGAATGGGGATGATAATAGCCAATGGAGTATTCGATGGTGAAGGTTTAGTAGCTGATTGCCACGTGATACCTGCGACAGCAGTTGGGGCTTCTGCTGGTGATGAGATAAGGAAGTACATATCGGTAGCATCAAAGTCCAAGTCACCGCCAACGGCAACCATTTTATTCAGAGGTACTCTTCTAAATGTGCGGCCAGCACCAGTAGTGGCATCATTTTCAGCCCGAGGCCCCAACCCAGAGTCACCTGAAATTCTGAAGCCCGATGTGATTGCACCTGGAGTGAACATCCTTGCAGCTTGGCCTGATGGTGTTGGACCCAGCGGGCTTCCATGGGATACGCGTAGAACGGAGTTCAACATTTTATCAGGAACCTCCATGGCTTGCCCACATGTTTCTGGACTAGGAGCATTGTTGAAAGCAGCCCATCCGGGATGGAGCCCAGCAGCTATAAGATCAGCATTGATGACAACTGCCTATACAGTGGATAATAGGGGACAAATTATGATGGATGAATCAACTGGAAATTCGTCGTCTGTGATGGATTTTGGGGCAGGACATGTGCACCCTCAGAAGGCAATGGACCCTGGTTTGATTTACGACCTAACTTCCTATGACTACGTCGATTTCCTCTGCAATTCCAATTACACAACCAAGAATATTCAAGTGGTTACAAGGAAGTATTCAGATTGTAGCAAGGCAAAAAGAGCAGGGCATGTGGGGAATTTGAATTACCCTTCACTTTCAGCAGTGTTCCAACAACATGGAAAGCACAAGTTGTCCACACATTTCATTAGGACTGTGACAAACGTCGGAGATCCCAATTCAGTGTACCACGTGATCGTGAAACCACCTAGGGATATGGTGGTGACAGTGGAGCCAGAGAAGCTGACATTTAGAAGAGTTGGACAGAAGCTTAATTTTCTGGTGAGAGTACAAGCAGAGGCACTAAAGCTATCACCAGGGAACTCCATAGTGAAAAGTGGCTCCATAGTTTGGTCAGATGGGAAGCATGAAGTGACAAGTCCAATAGTTGTAACAATGCAGGAGCCTCTTTGATTCTTGGGAATTAAGTGCTAACAATCTGGATAACAATATATGGATCTCTGTTGATAAGCAACTACAATATTTACTATGTATGTTGACGAGGAAGAGTTGGGAGTTGGTTGTTTGCTTTCAGCCATGAAGTTTTGGCTGAGTTTGTCAAGAGTTTTGATGAAGCACATATCATATCTTATGTTTGGTTTCTTTATAGCAATGTAATGCTTTGTACATATGTTGGATGTTGTATTATGTTGAGGGTGAGAGTTGAATTTTATAGCATATAACCTAAGAAGTTGCAAATATATAAAATTGGAGCTATGTTCTTCTTGCTTCATAATATAGGTTTCGGGTTTGAACCTTCCTATCGAGAGAGAGGGGACACAAAAGATCGAGAGAACTAGACGGAGTACATTAGTATTAGTACCATCATGTGCACGCCATTATTTACGTTACCGAGACATTTTGTGGATGACCATAGCAATGAGTTCTAGTTTGTTAGAAGATAGTACTCAAAAAAGAATAGGCAGGAAACAAAGTGATTCATTTTGACTGCTTTTTTTGGGTGCATGGAATAGATTGAGAGTATAAAGAGATTTTGGTCAATGCAAATTTGGGTTAGGTGTGATGATGTGAGTGCTTTTGCACTGTTGCAAAGTAAAAAATAAAGAGTTACATATAAGAAGAAAACAAAGACATTGGCATGGGCAAAATAGGACAATGGTTAGGACAAAAAACTAATAATCATGTGCTACCTTCGCAAAACTCTGCCAATTATGTTCAAAAGCGACAAAACAATTTCATTAGAGTGGTCATTTTGATGTTCTTCCATTTCTAAGGGACCACTCAAAACTATTAAAAGGTAGGATTGATGATGGAATTAACCATTCAATATAATAAATAATTTCATAGAATATTATTGTTTTTAATCTTGTTTGTTCCATTTCACCAAACAAATGGGTTATTAATCCATCTATAATAGCACCTTTTAAATCAATTAGATGCTTCTTTTGGGACAATCATTCATAATAATTTGTTTAGGTGAGTTGGTGTTGATATTGTCATAGGTACGCCATTCATTATATATGCCGACAAGTCAGAAAGGAGAAACTTTAAAATGAAACCAGCTCATACAGATACAACAACATTTTTGAAGAGTCGTGTAAATTGTTAAAGTAAGAATTTGTATGCAACAGGCCTAACTTCAGCAAATAAATCTGAAAGGCCACAGCTGTGAACTACCAGTCCAATTGGAGTAGGCCGATTATTCTCTATATTTAGGCCCACATAAATAACTAACATGGGAAGCACGACTATATCCCTTGTGGCCCAAGCCCACAGAAAATTTGGCCTTTTAAATTTCAATATGTAATGTTACTCATTAATCTCTCCCCATGATAAATTGATAATTACAGAACTTTTTGTTAGTGTCACAAATATTTAGTAAATAACTGCTTTTACTTTCTTACAACATAATCTTATGACAAAATGTTAAATTGAAGTGTGAAATCTATAAGTTGCTACAAAGTTACATCATACCCTAATAGAAATCAATTAAATATGAGACATGAATTTAATTTTATCAGAAAGAAAATAAGAACCAAATCTAAATAAAGATTTAAAGTCCTTAAACTTATGACATGTCAAAAACTAAAATCAGAATTATCATGTTCATGAGTTCATATGGACAAACAAATTATTGTAAGTGCTCCATGAAGAGTATAAAAGAACAGTAATGAGATTCCCAAATATTTTAATAGGTAAATATCGCCACTATATATCTTTATGAAATCGAAATATTATTATATGATTCTACTAGGGCAACAACTTGATGTTTCTTCCTCCTTTTTTATCTTGGAAGGGGTCAAAGGAGTAAAAGAACATAATGTGAGAGATACACTACGAAATAAGTGGCAATCACTTTCACTTTATTTCTTCAAAAACTTTTAAAACAAACATTGCATCTACGCTATAAGATTTGTGTTAAGAATCAAAAATAAATATTGTATCTTCATTGTGTAAGATTCACGTTATGTTGGGTTGAAAGTGAAAAAATGTTTTTAAATATATTCCACTGGACAAGTGGTGCGTTAGAGAAATTGATCATCTGCCCAACAAGAAAAGTTAAGCTAATTACCCAACTTGCACCATTAACAACTAATTAATTCTTAAATTTCACTCATCCAAATAATAAATATATATATATATATATATATTATATATATATATATGCATGATATGCTTCTAATCATAGGGTTGACAATAAGACACGACAGACGAAGGTTAAAATCTTGGGAAATTATATATAATAGCAAACTAATAACTTAAAATAAATGGAGTAGCTAGGGTTTGATTTAATTGTGCTCCATCGCAAACGTTTGCCAAAAATTGTTAGGCGCCTCTCTCCAAAATATCTCGCTCGCCACTCTCCTCCAATCTCTCGCTCGCTTTCTCACTTTTTATACAAACACAAATGTACAAATTGTGTTTCTATTTGTATAAAGCATGAGAAAATTGTATATACACATGTAAGTACATATATTTTTGTCATATATACTTATAATTATATAATAAAAGTACTCCCCTGCCCAGTTCCTTTTGCCTTTCTCTCTTTCTCGTTTTATACAATTTTCAAATTGTATCTAATTTCTCTTTTTCTCGTTTTATACAATTCGATTCAATTGTATATTCCTTGTCAAGTCTCTTTTGTCTTTCTCATTTTATACAAATTCAAATTGTATAAAATCATTCTATACACTTAGATAATACCATTCGTTTTATACATTTCGTTTTTATACAATTCTCTGCCCAAATGTCTTTCTCTTTCTTGTTTTATACAATTTGCTTCAACTGTACATGTATAGCGAATTATACGGTTTCTATGTTTGTTATGGAGCGCAATTATGCAAACTTTGCTACAGCATACAAATATAAATTTTTTATTTGCTATATATGAAAGTTGCACTAAAATCTTAGCGGATTAAAATAGCCCAATCCAACACACGTCTTGCCCAATTTACATTTATCAAATCAAATTCAAATTTTCAAAATTAAATCTCCATAATCAGGCTATTAAAGTTCTCTCTCATAGAAATATTGTGTGTATATATAAAGAAATCGCTTTGGCCACTTGTCTTTTAACCTTATTGCTATTAATTTGACCTTGTTAATTTTATTTCAGATATATGTCCAATATAGTCCTACTACTTCATTTATTATTGGTCCTTTGAACATTTCATCAGTGCATGTTTATTTTAGTTTAGAGGTAAATTTTTTTGTTGGGTCAAGAGGACAATATAAATTGGGGCTATTATTTCACTCCAACAAATTAATAAATATTGTTAGGGAAAAATGTACGTCACTGCTTTCGTGTCTGCCCTATCCACTCTGCTTTCTCCTTCCACATGCATATTCATTAAAATACGGACAATCACTTTGATAATACGTTATGTTTTCTAAATTTTAATACTCGTAGATTGTGGGCAATAACAATAATAATAACAATAAATATATTCAGTGAAATCTAATATATTTATTTTTCTACCTCGTAAGACTAGGAATGATGTTTTCGAAGAAAAAACTACGAAGTTGTACCCAATATTAAGATGAAAACTCGTAAAAAATAACATTTATGATACTCTTTTTATATTCTGAAATTTAATTAAATTTATTTTCAGTTGAATTTTTTTTATATATTCTTTAAATAAATAAATTTGTCAGTTGTTATAGCTTATAGCATGTTTTGAGTAGTTCATAAATATAAACATTTTATTTCAAAGAAAATAAAATTTAGATCAAATCTTCAATTAAATTTAAATTATTTAATTTTCAAAAAATGAAAATTTTGTATAAATTATAACAAATGAAGTAATTAGAATCTTGGATAATAACGCTTTGTGTGCCCAACGTGACTTGTTTTTAGCGTCCCTCTCAGGCACGATAAAAAAGAATATTTGGGAATTAAGGCGGAGGGGAGGTTTGTATTCAATAAAAAAAGGTTTGTAAATTTTATATTTATATTTAAAAAATTATTTAGTAACTTATTAACTCCTAATAAAATTAATTTGACAATTTAATAATAAAAAAGGAAAAAGAAATTTAAAAAATCTAAACTTTTAATACTGACTCGTAGATCGGTGATACAACAATAAAAAGGAAAAAATTCCATTGCCTTACGTGTGTAATGATTTTCAAGAATTGGTGTGCATAGTACAGAAACAACTTGCTATATTGTTTTTTTTTTAATAAGTAACAATCATGTCTGCCAATATTATGCCCAGATGCATTGAACAATTTAATAAATAATTTCTCCCATATATTATTAATAATTACATTAACAGGACTTTATTCTATCACCGGCGAACATGAAATTGTCCTCTTATGTTGATCGACATATTTTCGTTCAATAATCTTCCCTTCCTTTGCATCATTCTACTCATTAATTTAATAGAGCCTATTTCTAGAGTCAACAAGTCATACAAACTTAAAATATCAAATTTCAGCTTCTGTGCTGTATTTTGCTTTTTCTTTTTATATTCTAGTCTAGATAATATAAATACATATAAAGCTACTTTTCTGACCTCATATTGGAAGTAAAAGGTAGGTTAGCTTATGCAAAAAATAACAATATTTAGCAACAAACTGTACCAAATACGAACAGACTGTACGTTTTTTGTAATGTACCAATAACTCTCACTCTGGTTACTTCCTGTTCTGTAACGTCCCATCTTATATAGTCATGCCGACATATTTTGTCGTATGAATCTTCTTTAATAGATTTCGATATTTTTTTCAAAGTGATTTAAAATATTAAATCTTATAGAGTTGAAAAAATAACAGTAATACGAGAATAAGAAAAACACAGTAAAGGCCACATGAATAGTTGAAGCAACTAAAGTTAATTGTGAATATTTTTATTATTTTACAGATCAGTAAATTCATTTTAATATTCTAATACCTTTAAATCGACTGAACAAGCATTCAACACAAGAAGACGATTACTTAAAACTTACTTGTATGTTGATATGGGTATGATTCATTATTAGAGTTGTTGGCCTTGATTTTCTAAAATAGATAAGTCAATTATGTTATTTTAAGAAATGGATGGCCCTCCATTATTTTGTTTTTGATTTGTTATAATTTTCGATTCACTATCACATGTTTTTACTAATTTATTACTTTCTTTATCACATATTAGTTATTCATTTTTTTATATGCTTATTTAAAAAATTATAAAAATTAAAAGGATAAGACGATCTATTTATCCCTTAAAAACTTATTTCTTTTTTTTAAAAAAAAAAAGAGAAAATTTGATTAATTCTAGATTGATTTTGTGAATTGATAAATAAATAATTTGAGACAATTATTTTAAAAAAAAATATGAATATCTAATACGAAAGAGAGAGAATAATCCATTAAGCTTCTTTATCATTTTAGAAATACATTGAACCATCATCTAGTGTTATATTTCCTGAACAAACAAAGACGAAAAGCCTGCAGAGTACGTGGGAATTAAGCAGGGTGGCATCTTGTGCATAAACTAGTGTACAAACAGACAATGCACGACGCACTCATCAATCAAGAGGCCAAAAATTGTAGATGATAAAAATAGGGTAGCTAAATGCATTTTCCTCCGATTCATTTTACTTATCGTGCTTATAAAGTATATATATTTCAAAATAAATATAATTAACTTTTGTTTTGATTTTTGTCTTCGTTTACGAATTATACATTATTTAATGTTTTTTTCAATACAAATTAAAATATGTTTAAAAAAAATTTAACTGGGATTGATTTATGAACCGTCTCAAACGGCTGGAAATGAGGCATGAAATGTAGTCCTTTAACGCCTCACATTGACATAGCTCGTGTTTCGGGTCATCAAGAAAGGCGTGCCTTTTCCTTTATATCTCTTCTTTTTGTTGGCATACTATTTACCTTCCATTTTTTTTTTGTCACAATCTCAATTAATTTCCAATTAATATTTAAGTGTATGATATGTTAAAAGGTGTAAAATCAATTTTTAATTTATAAAACCTTTATGACATATACTTTGTAATGTATATGAGTATCTTTTTCTATTTTAATTTATTGTTTTATTTTTTCAAAATACATTTTAAAAATAACACTTTTTAAGTTTCTATCTAACTCTATAATTTTAAATTTCACATTACTTATTTAAGATTATAAAACTAAAAAATATGGCAAAGCATTAAGTGCAGATTTTGCAATGAATTCTCCCTTTCTTTCTCTTTCACATCATCGGCCAATTGAAGATGTCAATTCTATTATTTTTTATCCGCATAATAATAATAATAATAACAACAATAACATAATATTTAAATATAATTTTTAGTGCATAAAATATTAATTTGTGAACACTAACTAAATATTTTCTTTTATTAAATATAAATATATAAAATAATTATCACGAGTCATTTGATTATCGATTATGAAAAATATTTAGTTGAAACTGAGAAAAAAGGAAATGATTATTTTTTGTTTTTCAAAAATTATTTGTCACTTGTTCAGTAACATGAGAAGTGTTTCCACAAATAGGCCTTCAAGCGTTAAGAAACTATTAAATGTAACTTCCTCACTTAATTCCTTCGCCAACATTCTTAAACAAACATGATCCTTATTGTGATTATCGTTACTCACATAAAAATATTCATAGTGAAATGACATAAATTTAATTTTTATATATCTGTCTCACATAAATATGTTATTA
This sequence comes from Solanum lycopersicum, assembly GCF_036512215.1. NCBI lineage: Eukaryota > Viridiplantae > Streptophyta > Magnoliopsida > Solanales > Solanaceae > Solanum > Solanum lycopersicum. The sequence goes on from NC_090802.1 coordinate 67,187,834, forward strand.
TCATACAATGATCAATCTACCTCCACGATAATCAATAATTTCCATATATATCTTTTCAGATTATTATTTTGACATTAATTAAGCAAAGTCATCCCAAAAGGCGCATATTTTGTATACGTTTCTCATTTTCAACTATTAATTAAGACTATTTCCCATGCCTAAATTAAAACTTAGTACTAATACAGCAATAATTCAATTATAATTTCGATCAATAGTAGAATAGTATAAGGTGAAGTATACATAAGGTCTTTTCCGCGTTTACAGAAGATGCTGCGTGCATTCCCCCTTCACCCCTATCTTTTCTGACTTGTTTTCATATGTATGTATGTCAGCCAACACACCACCAATATTTTCTCGAGAAAAAACATAAAATTACCATTAAAATTATCTTAAATTTTTAAAAAGATACTTTAATTTTGTGATTATTTGATTATTTCATTAGATAATTTCATAATAGTATGTATATTTAATTTTTCGTCTAATACCACTTACACAAAAATATTTATAGGTCTTTTGATTTCTTTGCTTTTCTTTAAATTTTCTTTTTCCTTTTTTTTTTCCTGTTTCTCTTTTTTCTTCACCCTCATTCTCTGTTCTTAACTTTTGTCATTCCTTTCGTTGTGTAGAACGGCCGCTAAACTCGTTGTGACGGGACAAAATTTTTGATAATATTATTCATTATTTGTCAAACTACCACCAATTAATTTATTTATGAAAATAAATATTGGTAAATAATCAAAATCTAAATACTCAAAATATCACCAAGTCAAAATATGACATTTAAATAACTTCCTTCTTCAACTTTTTACTCCCAAATCGAGTTTTTCATAATTTCGCTATTCCTAAATCTAAAACTTGATTCGTAGGAGGAATAAAATCACTAAACTAATTTGATTTTTAAAAAAATGAACACAATAACATTTTTTTAAAAAGATGGAGGAAGACATAGATGTCCAAGAAATATGGGTAAGCTAATCATGGTAGGGAAGATGAGAAAAAATATTTGAAAAGTAAAAACTATTCGTAATAAAGCTTTAAAAAATCAATACATAGATTTTTATATTTTTTTCAAAATAAGTCAAATTGGGAGTGCCACATGACAATTTTACGTTGGTCTGAAGCTGTATGAACAGTCCTTCACGCGCTCAAATTTCGTGACAACACGAGTGATGTTAAAATTAGTCAAAAGGGTATGTTTATTATGGATTTAGATAGTTTTGTGGGGTAATAGAATACACACAAAATTAATATATCTTTTTAAAAATTTGATACACCTTCTTAATTCTGTAGACTACTCATTTTTGTTTATTATATTTTATATTAATTTAAAAATATTTCACTTATAATTAGTTTTGATGTTAAATATAATAAATTTAAAAAATAATATTATACATATTATTTCTTAATCGATTTATCAAGTTAATATATAATACATAAAGAATGAACAAAAGGAAGTAATACTCTCCACTTTTACTTTCTTCAGAAAAAAAAATTAAAAAAATTCGGCATCCGGCCGTACCACACCTAAAAGTATTATAGGGTTAGTTTATTAAATAAGTAAATATCCATAAAATGGTTGGTAAAGAAAATAATGTTCTCCTTTGAATGAATAATGTTCAATAAAAACATGTTTGAACTAAGTACTCCTTATTCGTTAGATCGGAAGAAGGGGGAGATTCTAGAATGCAAAAAGAAAAAAATAAACAAGGGCCGTACGAGGAAAAAGGATAGGGCAAATTACTATGTCATTTTCTTATGTTAAAAGAGGTTATATATATTCAGATTTGTTTTGAAAGTTCAAGGCTACTAATTTCACTTTAAATAAGTACTATATAAGGTTAAAGGATCACTAGCAAAATTTAAGTGGGTAAGAGTATCCTTCGAAATATGTTGAAGGGTAATTTTTTGTATTTTATTATTTGGGTAAAAAGTCTTTTAATTTAAATTAAGTCAAGTAAATTAAAATTATTTTTATTTTTATTATAATAAATAATATACTTTGGGACGTGGCACATATAATCTGCGTCATGAACGTGCATGACACATGCACATATTCGTAAATACCAAACTTCTTGACAAATTGACAATGCGATATATTTCAACACGTGCTTTTTTCATGGCATTAACAAGTGGGAATAATCAAGGTACATTTACAATTTACCCAAAGTAAAACAAACATATATCTATAATTATTTCAAAATGTGGGGCCGGGAACAATACAGTATCATTACAATTAAATAATTGGGGGGAATAAGTGACGAGTTTTGCAAGATTACAAATTGAAAGTCAAAGAAAAACAAAAACAATAAGTTGTTTTTATTTTGAATGTCGAATATATATTATTTATATGTCCAATACATACGGTTACATACTTGCAACGTATAATGTACATAAAACATAATTGTATATTTTTTTTAGCAAATTGTATATTAAAAGTTGTATATTGCAAGTTATCATGTACATAGAACATAATTGTATAATGTTTTATTACCAAATTAAAAGAAAAAATTGGTGTTATTTTTCGAAAATAATATAAAACAGATTATTCCGCTAATTAAGGTAAATTTGTCCTTATTTTTTGTATATGCAAGTAAAAGTTGGCCGTCCATCCTTGAAATGGCAAATCTACTTCAAAGTCCAATAACCGGTACGTAAAAGCTATGAATAAGTTTAGGTAATTGAAGAATAGTAGATGTTTGTTCATTCAGTCAAATTTGGTTTATTCTATGTATCTACTCCACAAGTTGGTAATATTGCTTAAAAAAAGAAGAAGTTGTACTCTCTTCATTCGGTATTGTTTGTTATGGTTTCTATTTTTAAAGTTAAATTATAAAAATTTTGACTAACAATTTAATATGCATTTTTTCATCATATTAATATGTAAAAAATTGTAATTTATAGAATTTTTCGTATAGTTTTAGAATATTTATTTTTTATTTAAAATATCAAATTAATATAATTTAATTTACCTTTAAAAATTAATTAAATTAATTTTCGATAAGTGAAATATGACAAACATTTTCGTACGGAAGAGTAACTTTTAACCTACCACGATAGAAAAGTCTTAATCAAGTCTTGTGCCCAACATGATTCCTCTTTTCGTGTTTTATTTCTTTTTCTTTTTAATATATAATACATTCAATATCTAAATATTGAAATCTGATTAAATTTCAGTTGACAGCGAAAAAAGTGTTACATTAAAAGTAAAGTACTTCCTAGTAAAGACTACTATCCACAAAAATGAAATATTTGATTAAGAATAAAAAGTATTTACCACTCCATCACAACTATTGATCTTCCTCTTTTCATGGTTAGTGTACCCATTGTTGAATGTTTTGGCTATTCTAGAACATTCTAATATTATTGTTGTAATGACACTCTACCCTCTAGAAAATTAACACACCAACTTTCATGTTCTATATAAATGAGATTGTAATATTCGTCCATCGTAATAATGTTTCGATAAATATATATTTTAACATATCAAACTAAGTGCTTTTATATGTAATTGATATATGTTATTTGTATATTGATAGATGATTGCAATTATTATTAGTAGATAAACACATATATTGGTAAAAAACTTACTTGAATTGGTTGTTTCCACGAAAGAATAGGATGAGAGGTGACAAATACCTTTCTTGTCAAATTACTAAAATTATATATTCAGAAAAGATGTTTTAAAGTGTTTTACAGATTTTTTTTTGTGAAAGAATAGCCATTCATGTTTGTTTGAGTCATCTAATAAGTGTTTTTGCAAATATTTTGAAAGAATATATCTGAGTGAAATTATGTAAGAAAATAGCTACTAATTTTGATTTGTTATATATGAATTTTTAATTGGATAATGTTGTCCTAAAAAAGCAACGTTATTTGTTTACGGGAGAAATTATTTTTTCCAGCCTGTGCTTGGTAAACGAAAAATGAACGAATTACTGCTACTATTCAAAAATAGTTAGCTCTTCTGTTTAATACATTATTTTTAAACATTTTATTCAATTTTTTAATTTTTTTTTGAAAATTTGATGAAATTTATAATTAATCAAACAAATATTTTGAGGAGATTTTTCAAAATATATCATAATTTATAAATAAACGTTTATTTATTTATCAAAATAAACACGTTCAATATTAAGTCCAACCGTTGAAACAAATAGCATTTTATCCTCGTAAATTGAGCAAATATACCAACTTTCAATTTTGTCTTTACAACATGATATTCTTGGCATTTGCGTAAATATGTACAATACTCACATAGCAACGTTATAAGTCACGACGTCCGACCTCTGTTTTGTTTTGATTCCAAGAAGTTACTATTTATAGAAATGGTATACATTGTAGAAGTTAAAATTATTTCACATTAAGAGAATACTTTTTATCGTGTTCGATAAAATAATACATTTACGGTAAACGGTAAATTTGAAAGACATATAGCAAATTGTGACACTGTTTTTTGTCTTTAATTATTAGAAAAATTAAATTGACAAAGTGTTAAAATAAGTTAAAGCTTATGGTAAAATAACATGACAATTTTATTTTTGATTTTGATCGTGAATTTGAATTTTGAATATAAGAATAAAATTATGTTAAGAGAATTTTTTCTTAATCAAATCTTACATATAATTAAGTAAATTAAAATTAATCAAATAAAAATAAAAACTGAAATTAGAAACAAAATTTGTGAAATGACCTTAAAAGTTAAAATATTACTCCTTAGTATTGGAAAAAATAATCTTGAATAAAGAGAAGTTAGAAATGCTTTTTTTTTCGAGTGAAATGATTTTATTATTCACAATTTGAAATAATAAAACAATGAAAGATAACGGATAATTACAAGAAAATTTTAATCATTTTATGATTTTTATAAAAAAAATGCAATATTTTAATTAATTATCCGCTTTAAAAATAGAAATAAAAGTTTTTACTATTATTAAATACATTGTGAGTAGTCGTCAACTGTAAATTCTTAAAACGTAACTAATAAAATAATATTTCAAAGAAAGTGTAATCATCATCATTATATTTATTTGAAATAAAACGGAAATAGTAGTTTCCAGTAGCAGACGATAAATAAAACAACATAAACGCACTTGAAATATTTATAATGACATTGTTAACCCTGTGGACAGAAAGTGGGCAATTTAGGTAAGTAACGCCATTAGTAGGGGCATCAACGTAAAAACAAGTGCCGGCTCTCCGCAACGTTTTCGGCCCTTTATAAAACAGAAGAGTTGGCATACGCAGCCAAATAGCTTACGTTACAATTATACATTTTCCGTCAAAACATAAATCATGTGTGGTGGTTCTATAATCTCCGATTACATAGACCCTAGCCGGACTTCTCGCCGGCTCACCGCCGAGTTTCTATGGGGTCGTTTCGATCTCGGTAAGAAGCAAAAAAATCCCAACAATTATCACTCTAAAGCTAAGCATTTGCGATCTGAAGTTGTTGACGACTTTGAAGCCGATTTTCAGGACTTCAAAGAGTTATCCGATGATGAGGATGTTCAAGTCGATGTCAAGCCATTTGCCTTCTCTGCTTCCAAACACTCTACTGGTAATTTTCTCTTCCATTTCTAGTTATTTCTGGCTTTTGTGTCTATTATTTTGAATTTATTCAAGTCGACAAAATGGGTTAATTTTGGAAATAAGAGATCCAAGATGCTATTTTAATTAGCTAAAAAGAAAAGAAAATTAAACTATTTCACCCAGCTGATTGAACTAAAAATAGCCGGTAGATGTGTATACTGCCTAAAAAGTAAACAGAAAGTTTGTTTGATAAAATAATGACAAGTGCAGAAAAGGTATTCATGTTTTGAGAAGCCTTAAATTTACCTTTATTATTTAATCCTCGTGAACATTCATATATCAATTTTAACATAGTTGCGGTGAGTTTTGGTTGGAAACTTATGAAATGCTTTCAAGACGATAGAACAAAGTTATGAAAAATCAATCACAAATGTTGTTGTGTTGTTTGGATCAATATTTCCCGTCTAGATCCAATTTAATGATTTTCTGTAATAAGCTTAGATCTAGGCTTCTCAGATCTGTAGTTTTTAATTTGGGTAGGTAGGCTTTAACATATGAGTTGAAACCTGGTATTTATAGGTCAAACCCTGTATATGTGAGAAATTCAATTACCAACACTTGAGACCATTTTCCTAGAATTCATAATCTATAAAGTTCAAATCGTCTTTTATCATCATACCAAGAGAGATCTTGGGAAGGATTGATTTTGTGTAAGTGGTTGCCTCTAGCACTAGTGTAATCAGCGAACATGTCTGCGTGGTTGATTTGTAATTATGCTTCTTAAGTTTTATTGTTATTTATATAGCATGCTAGTTGGTGGATTTATCACTGAAAATTTATGGATGAATGAAATACTTAATGATTAATTTTATCATCTGAAGGTTCCAAATCTTTGAAAACTGTTGATTCAGACAAGGATGCTGCTGCTGATAAATCCTCTAAGAGAAAGAGGAAGAATCAATATAGAGGGATCAGACAGAGACCTTGGGGTAAGTGGGCAGCTGAAATACGTGACCCAAGGAAAGGGGTTCGGGTCTGGCTGGGAACCTTCAATACTGCAGAAGAAGCTGCCAAAGCTTATGATATTGAGGCGAGGAGGATCAGAGGCAAGAAGGCTAAGGTAAACTTTCCTGATGAAGCTCCCGCCCCTGCATCAAGACACACTGTTAAGGTGAATCCTCAGAAGGTCCTTCCTGAGGAGAGCCTGTATTCACTTCAGTCCGACTCAGCAATCATGAACAGCGTGGAGGATGACCATTATGATTCTTTTGGATTTTTTGAAGAGAAACCCATGACAAAACAGTATGGATATGAGAATGGGAGCAGTGCTTCTGCAGATACGGGATTTGGTTCGTTCGTCCCTTCAGCTGGCGGTGATATCTACTTCAACTCTGATGTAGGAAGCAACTCTTTTGAATGCTCTGATTTTGGTTGGGGAGAGCCATGCTCCAGGACTCCAGAGATATCATCTGTTCTGTCAGCTGCTATTGAATGTAATGAAGCTCAATTTGTTGAAGATGCCAATTCTCAGAAAAAGTTGAAATCATGCACCAACAACCCCGTAGCTGATGATGGAAACACCGTTACTATGGTACCTGAAGAGCTTCCAGCTTTTGAACCTCAGATGAATTTCTTTCATCTCCCATATATGGAGGGAAATTGGGATGCATCAGGTGGTAACTTCCTCAACACAAGTGCAACTCAAAATGGTGGTGAAAATGCTATGGACCTGTGGTCCTTTGATGATGTTCCTTCTTTAATGGGAGGTATCTTTTAAGTCAACATGCCTTGAGTTTTGTAAATAAGGCTTCATGTGAGTGATTTTTTGCTGTTGTATAATGTACTTAGTGCAAATATTTGATATGTTAATTTGATCTCCGTTAACTTGTTCTTTTAGGTGTGTCTGGTGGTGGAAGAAGAATGATCCACAGAGAACCATGATTAAGCCATGGATAATGCACTAAGTAGAGCAGTGCATAGGTAATTAGGTTTAATTAACTACTAGTAGAGATGTTAAATTCGAGTTTTACTTAAAAACAATTGGGCTGTATGGATTATGAGAATTGATGAGACCTCGATGCTTGCTATAACGTTACCTTTTTAGTGTTGCTTTCACATGGAACTATTCACTCATTTGCAGACAGACACTAATAAATAATAGTACTGCAACTTGTCAGACCTCAACTTATACGATGAGTACATTGGTGAATAAGCGTTGCCATTTTCTATGGCCTCGTTTTCCGGATTCATCAATGTCTATTGGAACTCAATTATCGAGATATTCCTTAATGTTGTCATTTGAGATTTTGTTTCAATTAACTCTTATAAAGTGTATTTACGTGTAGATTTTGTTCTTGTTAAGATTAATTGATTTTTGTAAAATGAATATATTGTTAAAAAAAAAATGGATCTGTAACTCGTTTAGATGATTCCGATTAGTAAGTTGAATGTACATGCTGGAATCTATGAGTAATTTCTTTAAGCCATTGGTGTCAGTTATAGAAAGTTTTTCGACAAGTGAATATGAGTTCTATATTATTAAAGAAAGAAAGAAATCATGTTGGAAGTGTCGCATGAGATTCGTGTAAATCTAAATTAATCCAAAAAGAAAAGGTTAGTCGGCATGGTAAGAAAACAAGGTATAGGTTAGGTGAAAGACATGACTGGTGTGGGAGGGGGAGATGTATTGGGTGGGTAAGTGACAAGGTTGTTGAGGTGAAAGCATTGCAAACGTGGGGAGGCTTCAAATAAACCAATCTTGGAAATGCACGAATCTAATTAATTTGAATATTTATATCACATAAAAGAAGATTCCTTATTTTTCACGATTCAGACTCAATTTCTTTGTCGAAAATATAATATACTGTCCTTGGTGGCTTAATGATAAACGTGAAATAAAAAGGTTGTGGTGGTATGTCAGGCAGATAGTTTTGGAGATACATATGTGGCTGTCCGGATATGAAATTAAACGGCCGCAGGTCCGTTTGTTATTATTATATGGATATTTTATCTTTTATTTGGTTACGATTCCTCTGATCAAAACTAGAATTAGCATTGAAATAAGTTATTTATTTCATAATAGTGATTGAAATTAATTATCATGAGACAAAATGATGGGAAAAAAATCGTCTAGATCCTTGAACCATTTTTCCTATTAAATAAGATGGAAGGCATAAGATATTTTTATAAACAAATAATTTTGTAGAATTTGTATATGTAATCCAGGTTATTTTTAATATAACATAATAAGTCAAACAATAAATACGTTTTTTGGTTCCTACTATTTTACATACTTTATGAAAAGTGTAATTGGTGTTATTGATATTCTATGATAGACAATATGAGTTGATCTATTTAAATGATTGGGTATCCGTTTAAGATGAATTAAATCAAGCGATAACATAAATTTTATCTATTGTGTCATACATGCTCGCCTCCAATAACATCGTGTGGGCAAACACCTAATTTTAACAACTCATTTGCAATTTTACCCTATTTTGTACTGGTTTTAAACTTATGTCCTTTGTAACAAATAAAATTTAGTCGGACATAAATGTACAATGTCATATCATAATATTGTTCCGACTATCAAATCTCACTGGAAAGACAAATGTGTAATTTTATGATTTCTAACATGAGCATGAGCCCACGTAAACCCAATTCAAGTGTACTATTCAAGCTGGCCCAACTCATTATTACCTTAGCTAAGAACAAAGGTGGCGGAGAAAGTTTAACTTTGAGGAGAAAGTCCAAATAAATAAATCAGAGCAAAAAAGAAGAAAGCATTTACTATTTAATTTTTAGTTGAAGAAAGGAATAGGATCAGAAAGACAGTAGTAGAAAGAAAAACATCACATTCTCCTTACAATTGAAGGCTTCACTAATATTATAAACACAAATTCAAAACAAAAACACATTCAAGAGCTATTAAACTAATTAAACCTGTACCAAAATTCCAAATATGATTTGCTTCATTTCATGTGATGGATTATATTTCATATTATTATCAAGCATTTTCATTCAAAAAATGCCTCTTCTTTTTTTTCACTTTCATATTCTTGATAGCCCTTTTTGTTGTGATTATTCCTTCCATCCTTTACTTAATCTTGAAGCCCCAAAACCCTAATTTCACTCTGCAAACGTTAAAGGTACAATCTTATCACTTGAATGTCTCGAATTCAGGCTCTGATCCCCTATTTTCATCTGTCATTGGTGTGACACTGCTTGCGCAAAATCCCAATAAGGTTGGCATAAGATATAAACCGACGCGTTTTCACGTGTTCAATGGAGGAGTGGTGATCGGAATGGTTCAAGTTCCTGCCTTTTATCAACCTCCTCACAGCAATAACTTAACGTTGGAGACTCGAGCAATATTTTATTGCGTGAACGTTACAAAAATTTTGTCTAACATTTCATTGCAACAAAATAGTTCCACAAAAAGTGTTACATTAGCAAGCATATTGGGTGATGTTAAAGCTCAAGTCCAACTTTTCAATGTCAACTTGCCTAAGGTGAAGGTTTGTACTTTTTCATTTGTGAAGTCAGTTCTTTTTTTCATAGACGAAAACTCATAATAATTTTTTTTAAAAAAAAGATTTTGGAAGTTAGATATATAAGTTGAATTGTTTTAGTATTAGGGTTAATTTATAGTAGTTATATATAATTGTATTTCTTGTTGCACTTTTGTGAAGCTGGCCGTGGAATGCGCCATAAATATTGACCAAAATTATATTAAACTCAGTAACCAAATGGTCTACAGCTTGGAAGCAAGAAAATCGAATAAGGTATGGACGATGATTATATAAATTATACATTAAACTGATATTACGCATTGTTTATAATTAATGTGAACACCATTTTTTTTCTTCAGATATCTCTTCCAATGAACATCAGGGGAAGATTCTCCAACAAGTGCTCTGCATCTATATACATCTAACGAACTGATACTTTGTACTCTAATACCTTCAATTTATTTTGTGTAAATGTAATTAAATACAGTTTTGGATATTCTTATTTGTTACGTACAATTATGTACGTAGTTGGATTTTTTAAACGTTCGTATTTTAATAACATATATGTTTGAATTATAAGTCTGAAATGTAGTGATTGATAATAAGTTGCCTGTCGGAGCCGTTTCGAAACCAAACCAAAAAGTGTAAAAATTAAAGCTTATTTACAAGGAAAGAGTACTATGTTGACAATCAACGCGGCTGTTTCATCTATGTTGTTAAAATTTATACATTCTTTAGTCCACTTTAGTTTCTTAAAACTACTTTTTAGTCGTCATTACTTTTTTAAAATAAATTATTGAAGTCAAGATCAATTAAGTCAAAAGGGAAGGTCGAATGATAAATGAAAGTGGTGTTTAAACAAATATTAACCTGAATGAATTATTTCATAAATAATGAAGGATAGGACCCCTACTCATATGCAAACGTTATAACCATGCATTTTTTTTTGACAAATCTGTTTCTTATTACTAGTTTTAATTTTCTAATTGTGAAAATGTTTTTAAACTTTGTTGTCTTACAAAAATGTTCTAAGTATGTTTGGAATACAAGATGAACAACAAAATATAATTAATCAAAACAGCTAGACTTATTTGTTAATTACTCACTGCATGCTATGGTCATACGCAAAGTTTCCAATAGCAGTGCCCATTATGCAGCCAATTAGTAATGACGAGGAACAACATTACATTAATGGAGCAAAGTTTGCATCCTCAGGAACTGGCTCTCTTCTACAGACATTCCAGGGCGCAGTAAGTTCTTTTCACTCCAAGCATGCCTAATAAAATATATTGCATTATTTATTTTAATTTGTGATATGATGATAATTAGATAGATATGTACTTACTACTGTAAAGAGACAGCTATCAAAACAAGACAACGAAGAACTCATCACAAGATATTACTTTTAATTTGTAACCATATAAGTAAAACAACTTTTTACAAAATAATTAGCGTGCCGCTGATTAACTTCTCATGTCATTGAATTATCACTAAGCATCTGTACTACTACTTTTAACTAGCGGACAACTGTCAGAGTTGAAACCTTGTTCGATGATTTCTCTAAATATAACCATTTGCATAGTGTTTTTTTTTTTTAACTTGGGCCAGGATAATGTGGTCCCGCTATAACCTTTATCATTTGAGTGAACACTTTAATTTATGTGCATTCCACTGTGAAATAGTCTACTTATCACACTGAAATGTAAATCGCACTAGACAGCTACTTAGGAAGGATCAATCCCGAATTAGATATGTGTGTGGACGACCATGGTTCCCATCCTGAAAAACTTTTTCATAGATCTTTTCCGATGCCACTTTTTAAACCTTTGTGCATCAATTCCCGATGAGCTAAACAATTTCAAGAATAGCCTAAATAAAGTTGATAGAAAATAACTACGGTTATGAAATATAGATTAGGACATTATTATGGTATTTCACGTGTAGAATTCGATAGTAAAAGTTTTATTAAACTATGAAATTCTAAACTCCAAATATATGGATAATGTGATTATTTTTCAAAAATTGGGCCGAAAAATGGTAAGTGGTGCTATTTCTATCAAATATAAAATAAAAAACATGTAACATACAACATGGCCCAAAAACGAAAACTCTCGCTATCTAAGACCACAAACATTATGGCCCCTACCCACCTAGAATGCTACAAGTGGAATTTTGATTTTTTTTTTTTGTGTGTGTGAACTTGTTTTGTTTCGTTTTATCTTCAGGTGATTGATTTGAAGACGCAATTGAATGAGGTGAAAATTTTGTTGAGAAACAAGTTTGGCTTTAGTAAATCGGACAAAATATTGAGCAGTACTCGCTGTTTACTTGATAAAGTATTGGGACCAATGACTACTTAAGTCCCTTTTTGACCAATTCAACACTCGTAGCTTCCTATTCTCCTCAGCAGTAGTACGTACAAATGGTCATTGGCAACTTGACCGTTGTGGTCCAATAAATAATAGAAATAGACTATGTTTTGATATTTCAGTTGAACAATTACCTCAAAAGTTGTGCAGGAGATATACAAGAAGGGAGGATTGTGGAACAGGAATATATAGCTGTGGAGGAAAGAGAGCAGTTAAGCAATTTGAGGTTTGCAAAAGCCCAAAAGGACATGTATTTTAGGATTCTTATCAAATGGCTGATGAAATGTGGAATGGGCTCTTCTACTCTCAACACTCCCTTTCAATGCCTTTAAAGAGCAAACTACAAATTCTGTTGGCAAAGTATGCATTATTATTATTATTATCAGTATCTTCTTGATATTAGGAAATGTCAATTCATAATTTTCAGTTGATTTTATGCTTTTGTAAAGATAATTGTTCCCTCTATTTCTTTTTATATGAAACTTTTTTAATTATATTTCAAAATTATTTAATTACAGAGTATCGGAGGTTTTCAATATCAAGTGATGGATTAAAGATATCCAATATTTGATTGCGGGTATTAGCTAAAATCAATATAGAATTACATGAGATTGTCTATTTCGGATAGAAGGTGTGATAATCTATCAGAATTATGTCCAATGCTTTGAACTAAATCATCCCTAATAATATAAAAACTCATAAAAAGTAATATGAGAAGTTCTGAATTTTAAAAAAATGTTCTTTTTAATATTTAAAACCACAAATTCTCAAGGCAATAGGTAACACTGGACGTTAATAATTGCAAGGTAAATATGGGAAGTTGATTGTTGGTGTTATCCAATAAGGAGGACAAAGTATATTAATTGTAATGGAATGGGTCCATCCAATATTTGACAAGAAAGAGGATGCTGACAACCTTATACTATTAACATGTTATAGTAAGACTATTGCTAAACGACGTTGCATTAATTCCTGATGCTAACATTATTCACAACTTACATTTGAATGTAATGAAGACAACGTGCTACTCCGCAAATTTTGCTATCAAAACTTCTATACATAAAATAAGAAATTGTATCTTCATTATTATTTTATTATTTATATATATATATATATATATATATATATATATATATATAAGAATTGATAGGACTACTAAATTATTGGTTTGCAAGTAATTCAATAAGTGGTTGAGATTTACTTCTTTATTTTCCATAACTAATACATTTGAAATGAACTATAGAAAACCTTGATTTCTATTCTCTAGAATGAAGGAGATCATTTCCCTATAAAGTTACAACAAAATAACACAAAATATTAAATTTTTATTAAATGATTTTTTTTTAAGAAAAAAGGATATCGGTGTCGCGGGAGAGTGCGTACATGGAGGAGGTGGTGGAGTGAGATAAGAAAAATAATTTAATTTTTATATGGATAATAATTTTTAATTTTTATATGGACAATAATTTTTAATTTTTAATTAATATTAATTTTTTATTATTGCATTTTTATCTAGATAAAATATTTTATCTATGTGGAATTCCATGTGTCACTATTTTTTCATATAAAAGAAAGAGTACATTATACACACCAATGAGGTGTGTTTCTCAAACTAAAAGTGATAGTTTAAATATAAAACTCACACTATTAATAATAAAGATATACAAATTTTTTAAAAAATATATTTTAAATGTGTTTTCAATAATTATCTCAAAATAAAATTTAATGGATGCGTTATAAATAAAGTTGAAAATTGGGCGGACCCAGTGAAACCCGCCGCTAGCAGTTTGTGTAGCAATAATTGTTTGTCCAAACGAACCATAAGTGTGGAGGCACGTGCTTACTCTTTGTCACCTCAAACCAATTTTTTCACATCATACACCATTGCCGCCTTATTATTTTTTTTTTCTTTTTTCACTCCGCTTCTAATGGAGTGGACAAAAACTGTTTTGTCCCAAATTAGAAAATCAGCTTCTTTATTCAAATCACATTTATTTTAAAATTTCAATTATATCATATAAATTAGGATCAATGAAGATTAATGTGAGATCAAATCTATAATGAAGATATAAATAGTGATAAATTATCCGACTGATCCCAACCCATTTAATTAGGACTGATTCTAACTGCTGGAGTAATATATAACGGGTAGAATAAATCAAATTGACTAGAGAAAAAAAAGGAAAAACACAAATTCACTGTGTAGCTGCAAAATAGTGAATAGAATCAATTATTGGACGGCATATGTATAAGTATATTCCCTTGACAGTTTGACATTATTTTGATAGTGGAGGGGCCATAATTTGTGTATACATTATTTTATACCTGAGATACAACTTTCAAGTTGTGTTTATATATACTCCAAAGACTTTTTCTGCACAATAATAAATAAAAAAAATTGTAATTGAAGTGATCATGGTCAAATTTTTTCTCCATATGGAATCAATCCCATTTTCTAATGTCTTACGATCATGTTGTCCACAATCATTTTTTGAGCATGCCTAAGTTACTTGTCTCCTTGATTTTGATTACCATAGTTAATTATATCAACCTTGGTAATTTTTTTAGCAAATTGCTTTAGTTATTTATTTCTAGTTGCTACATGAGATATTGGAACAATATTGGTAAAAGGTTAAATGTAGATACATTTTTGTTAATGTATTTACTTTATATTAGTATTTTTGAAATTTTAATATTTTCTTCAAATGTAACTATTTCACGCTGATGGTATTTTTAAATTTTTCATGTCTATGCTTTAAATGTGTTCTATAAATATTTTATTGACCGATAGATTGGTTTTGGGTCAATAGTTATTCTTTTGTCAAATAAGTGAAATTCAAAATGTTGATAACATCTTTAAAAATTTGTAAAAAAAAATGTATCTTAATTTTTGTTAAAGTTGATTAAAAGAAATTGTCACGCAAATTTAGAATAAAATACACATAAAATCACTTATAATATAATTTGTTCAATTCATAATGAGACTTTGAATTTAGGATATAAAAAATTGACGTCAGCAATATAACTTTTGCTAGACCCAAATGCAATGGTTAGATCTACGAAAAAATCATCTCTTTGCTTTCCTCCACTAAAATAGAATTCTTAAAATATTGATTAGAATAAAATGTTAATATAATTTCAAAATTTATAAGAAAACTGAGAAAATAGTTATCATATACTAAAATAAATATATAAAGCATGTACATCCTATAGAATTGCCATGTTAGGCCTAAAATCACATTTATTAAAGACTAATATTTGGTAGTTTTCAAAGTTCATTTTTAATTAAGAATCATTTTATAATATAAAAAAGATGGAATATATGAAAAATAACGGGAAAATATCAATCAACAAAGGTTGCACTAAAAATCTGTAATGATGTAATATTGTATGATTTTGAATTTGAATAGGATTAGGTATGAAATTTTTTATATTAGGAAATGTTTTAATGAGCCTTTAAATGATTTAATTCTGACTTGGTGATAGTATATAAATATAAATAAAAAAGAGGAGAAGAAAAGAAAAAGAGAAGAGAAAAGAAGAAAACAACTAATTAAGGTATTTAAGGCAAGTATTACATCAGTATTTTTGAAAAAATTGGGTGTACCTTAGCTAGCTGTACAAAAATAATAATAATAAAAAAAATAAAATAAAAAAAGATATAGTAATATTTGCGTGTTTTGTGTGGATGTGGTCACCGGAGCTCTACTCTTTTGCTTACCTCTTCGGATCTGAAATCTCCAAATCATTCTGCAAATTTCTCTCTGAGTTGACTCTACCTCTACCGCCATTCTTGGCACCAATTTTTTCTTCGGTTTACTTCATTTCCTTTATCTGCTTTAAATATCTGATTTGTTTTTGCACAGTTTAGTTTATAAGTTTTTCATTTTATAGTATCAGTGTTTATCTTTTATTTGGGGAAGCAGTCTGAGTTGCCGGTCCAGAGATTTGGGATCGGAGATATGGGTTCAGAAAGTCATCAACAATCGGAAAACAATGAACAAGAAGATTCAACACCTTTATATCTACAAAAATTTCGCCTATACGAAACTACCTCGGTAAATTTCACAATTTGATTTAGTTCATCAAATTATTATTATATTTTTTTATATCAAGTAGAATGATTTTGTTCTTTGTTTCATTTTCAGTTTTAGATTGCAGTATTTTTCCTCTTTAGATTGTATAGTTAGCATATGTAGATGTTAATTCACTGTTTGGTCATTTATTGTTGTGTAGCTACAAATTGTTTTATATCAAACATGTTGGCCGAGCAAGATTTCTGCTTTTTTTATCTTCTCTATTCTTTTACCTACTTGGCTTAATATATGTTCAATTAAGAATTTGGTTCAAAAATAGTTTATCTTATTTAGGACGATATCTCCAAAGCAAATGTTTTGAAACAAAGTCAAAGGGAGAAAGCATCTCAAAGTAAAAATGCTATTTTTCTCGCTCAAGTCGTGCAATTTGTAATCTTGTTTCATTTTGATTTTGTACCTTCTTCCTCCGAATTTCCGAAAGTAATGTCCAAAATTTTTTAACTTTTTCATCTATTGATAAGATTATTTTCTTTGTTTTATGTTGAACGTATAAATTACGAGCAAGCTTGTATCTATGTAGTCATATATCCTTTTTTTTTCGTTCTACAAATTGTATTAGATACTGAATATGAATGAAGATTATGAAGTTACTATAGTAAGTTTTAAGAGAGTGTTAATATGCTTTAATTTTTTATTTGTCAAAAATGTTAATCTATTTTTATTTGTGGCAGAACTTCTATATGGTTGGAAGAGATAAAACTAGAACTTATTGGAAAGTTTTGAAGATAGATAGATTAGAGCCTACAGAACTCATTATGTATGAAGATTCTGCCACATATTCTGAGATTGAATGTATTGATCTACTTAAAAGAATACATGAAGGCAACAAGTCAACTGGAGGTCTTAAATTCGTTTCAACTTGTTATGGAATTGTTGGTATGTTATATAACTATGTTTTTTTCTTTTTAAATAGATTTTTTGTATTGATTTCTAATGCAACTCGTGTTATTCTTTTCTTTTCGATTTTAGGGTTTGTAAAGTTTCTGGGACCTTATCACATGCTTGTTATTACGAAAAGAAGGAAGATTGGAGTAATTCGTGGTCATGCGGTTTATGCCATTACAAAGAGCGAGATGTTCCCAATCCCCAATTCTACTGTGCTATCCAATATGCCTTATTCTAAGAATGAGAACAGGTCTTCTGTCAATTTTGCATGTAAAATGTAAAATATCCATCGTATTCTTGAGAAGACATTATAATGGAAATAGAAATGTTTCTAGTTTATTTGTATCTTTATGAGCATTATACTTGATGTGCTTGTTTCATTTTTCTTTTCTTTTATTTGGATAATTTTGAATTTTGTTATCTTTAAAACTTGTCTCACTTTTGAGGTACTCTTCTATATTATCTTGAGAGTCCCCTTGCAGTGTTGTCGACGCGTGGACAATATAGACTATAGTGAGCACATTATAGATGGGCATTTTGTAGCTATACTATTTTAGAGCCTATTGCCAGTATATTTACTATAACTTTACAGGGCAAACTACAGTGGTGTTCTGATGTTATTTTTACATATTGAGTAAGACAAGGTATCATCAGGATTCAGTGGCACATGTGATCGCCTTTTTTTGTTCATCTTTCTTATGTCAACAGTTCTTCATTTTTTAATAATACTTTCATCTTTTATATACTGCATCTGATTTAGTAACTCATTTTTGCCTTTTTTTCTCCAATTATTTTGTGAATAGATACAAGAAGCTCCTGCGCACGGTGGATCTCACAAGAGACTTCTTTTTCAGCTACTCCTATCATATTATGATAAGCCTTCAAAAGAATTTGAGTAATCGTCAATCTGGGCTCACACTTTACGACACAATGTTTGTATGGAATGAGTTTTTAACCCGAGGAATTCGCCATCAGCTTAAAAACACTCTTTGGACTGTCGCTTTAGTATATGGATTCTTTAAACAGGTATTTTCCATTTGAAATTGTTTCAGAGTTATATTGTAATCAAGGAAAATCCAAATTTGAACTCAACTCAGAGTTATATTGAAACCAAGTAAATGACTTGGTTATTTAGCAATTGGCAGCTAAACGTTTTATCATGTTGCTGTTGTCTTTTGTAGGTTACACTTCCTCTTTCTGGTAGGAACTTCATATTGACGCTAATTGCTAGACGATCTCGTCATTATGCTGGTACCAGGTTTGTTTGATTGACTTTAATAATGTACTTATTTGTATTTGATGGTGATATGTAGTAACTTTGGCAATAGTATGTCATTTGAGCGATATTGTCATTTACATTTAATTTACTTAAATCGATTGCTGAAAAAAAGTTCGAGAGAGGGTTATCAGTTACTTTCATCTTTGTATATCTAGAATTAAATTGAATATTTTAGTTAGTGATCCTGCTTCATCTCTAGATTGTTGAGTTATTTATCCTTTTATGTTTTGTAGATATTTGAAAAGAGGTGTAAATGAGAAGGGTCGCGTAGCAAATGATGTAGAAACAGAACAAATTGTGCTTGAAGATGTGCCTGCTGGGTGCCCGCTCCAAATAAGTGCTGTTGTGCAAAATCGGGGTTCAATACCTCTTTTTTGGTCTCAAGAGACGTCACGTTTGAATATTAAGCCTGACATCATACGTATGAGATAAGATTCCTACATTATTTTTGGAGGATCCAATTTACTCAATTTTCATGACCGTTTCTTTTTATAGTCTCTAGGAAGGACTTGAATTTTGAAGCCACCAAACGTCACTTTGAGAATCTTGTGAAGAGATATGGAAATCCAATTATAATATTGAATTTGATTAAGGTACACATAATCACTAATTCTGGATCCAATTTATGTTGCCTCTTGATTTATATGTAGTCTAAACTTTTACTCTTCATCTTTCCCTTTATCTGGTATTTTATCATACTAAGCAGACTCGTGAGAAGCGGCCAAGAGAAACTATTCTTCGTGCAGCATTTGCTAATGCTATTGAGTTTATAAATAAAGATCTTTCTGAGGAAAACCACTTGAGATTTCTTCATTGGGACCTAAATAAACACTCAAGAAGGTTAGACTTGCATCCTTTTTGCTTGTAGATGGTTGTACATGTTTTTTTTTTCTTTTCTTGTATGTTGGTCTGGTGAGTTGCTAACAGTTTGGCTACTTTTCCAGCAAAGCAACAAATGTCCTGACACTTCTGGGCAAAGTCGCTGCTAATGCATTGGAGTTAACAGGCTTCCTTCACTGTCAACTTATTCCTGCCTCAAAGACTGGGAAATTGCTAAAATTATCGCCCATTGAGTAAGTTTGTTAGTCGAAATTCTCCCAGAGTGATTTAATTTTATTCGTTCACGAAATTGAGTTAAAAAATAGCTTTATTACTTAGTAGAGTACCTCCCACTCTCATCTTGGGCTTAAAAGTTCGAATGTTCTTGCATTGATTTTGTTTGTCACTGTGTAGCAATACTGAAGATCAAGCTGGAGAAGACCCTTGTGAAGAGAGAACTGAACCGAATTCCCCTAGTGGAGATTACCATGTCAACCTTTCAACACTACAGAGAGGGGTATTACGAACTAATTGCATAGACTGTTTGGATCGCACAAATGTTGCACAATATGCCTATGGGCTGGTAGCCCTGGGCCATCAGCTGCATGCCTTGGGCTTTATAGATGTGGAGAGTATTGATTTAGATTCCCCGTTAGCAGATAATCTAATGAAACTCTATGAAGAAATGGGCGACATACTTGCATTACAATACGGAGGGTCTGCTGCACATAACAAGGTAATACCATATCTTTCACTTATATGGATCTATATGGTAGATATCTGTTGATTGCTCCGATCCTATAACTTGTTTCTTCTTGGGGGGCTCTCATTGATACTTTGTGATGTTCGTTTTTGGTTTTTGTTACAGATCAATTTACACGTCTTAACTGCATTGAGGCCAAAAACAATTTTTTAGTTCATGTCACGTTTTAAGTGAAATCTATGATTTGTTAGCCAGTGAAATAAATCCTTTTCTTCTCTAAAGTAGGAGATATTGGCGCTTTCATTTTTATCATGATTGAAATTGATGGATATGCTTTAACAGATATTTTCAGAGAGACGAGGCCAATGGAGAGCAGCAACTCAGTCTCAAGAGCTTTTTAGAACGCTTCAGCGCTATTACAGTAATGCCTACATGGATGCTGAGAAACAGGATGCCATTAATGTGTAAGTGAAATATTGTCTTTGTGATAATTAGTTTCTTTTATCTGTTGTTTCAACAGACAACGGCAAATTTTAAAATAAATACAAGTAATGTGGTCCCAAATTCCAGGTTTTTGGGACATTTCCGCCCTCAAGAAGGTAAGCCAGCTCTTTGGGAATTGGATTCAGACCAGCACTATAGTGTTGGGGGGCACGCATCAAGTTTAGCAATGGAGAGTTCTAGGTATAACTGATCTTTAATTAATGCATCGCATGAGTATTTTGTTAATGAATTGTTAGTATTGTAGCCACAACATCATTTCTAAATGGTGATAATTTGAAATTTGCAAAACAAATCTATTGGAGTACTTTTAAGTTGAGAGCATTTAATTCTTAAGACAGCTTTTACCTGTGTTATGAAGTTATAAAAGTGAGTCAAAAGACATCATGGCATATAAATATATATGTGTGTGTGTGTGTGTGTGTGTGATACATTAGTGAGCTCGAAGTGATGTTAGCCCAAGTCACCAGCATTTTTAATTTTCATAGGGCTAAAAATCTGTACTATACTATAATCATCGTCTTTAAGTTTACCTCAATCTAGCTGTATTAATCTCTTACTGAGATGCATATTAAAGTCAATTAGTGATGTACATGGAAAAAACACTTACGAAAAGCTGATTAGTTTACCTCAATCTAGCTGTATCAAAATCTCCCAAAGCTATTATTGAGGCAGTTTCTTCATGTGCAGGTCATTTATTAAAAGGTCGCTGTCAGAAGGAAATTTGATCTGTGGAAGCAACTCTCCTGTCAAAGAAACTGACACAGAGCAGACCGATGACTCTGACCAACCTTTGCCTGAGAGTGCAAAAGGTGGTAGTAAGGGTCTTTCCGAGTCCACCCCAGAAATCTCTACTTGTGAAACTGATATTTCATTTGCCAGGTAGCTTGGTTTAAATTTTCTTTGCCACATAGATTTATTTTGATTAAGTGGATACTAAGTGCTAATCACTGTGAGATTTGTATCACTTTGTGGTTCCTTCATACTCCATCGACAAATCCACTGCTGTGACTTTTGGTATACATATTTTTCAATGAAGAATATGTAACAATTTTGTTTTCAAGAAATAAGCTAGTCACAGGTTAGTTGCTATTATATTCAGATCCCAAAGACATGTATTAATCAATTCTTCTCTCTTAAGGGGACTCGTATAGTCTATTATAACATTTAATGTTCATGGACGAATGTGTGCTAACCAAATGCTGCCACTCTTAAGATTTTTATTGGATCTTTCCAATTTTTCTGTTGGTTCCTCTCTATGTTATTCCGTTTGGTGGGGTTTAGTGACTATGTTGTTTGGAGGGGTTGTGTATTCATGCTGGCCTTGTTTCTTTTTTTTTTCTCTTAGTAAATTGGCACTTGTCTCACTTTTGATAGGTACACACCCTCGATGTCTGGTAGACAACTTTTCCTAGATATGCAATTAGAGCAGCGTCTCGGCAGTGGAAGTGTAAGATTGCATGATCGTGTTGATTCAATTGATTTTTCAAATTTCCTAGATGTTGAGTGGCTCTCTTCGTCTGGAAATTCATGTGAAGATGAAGCATTCGAGAGGTACTTTCTTTCAATTTAATCGCTTCGATAGAAATTGGATTTGCATAATTGGTTTTAGTCTACCTTTTCTTTATGAAGTTCTGGTGCGACATTTTGAATAGAAAATTAATTTGCATACTGCCATTTTTTATTTGTTTGGAAGTCTGACTAGCATTTTAATAATTCTATCATTGAGATTAGTTGTTTGAATCTTATGGAAACATCCTAGAAGCAGTGTAGTCAAAGGCGCTTTAAGTGTACTTAAGCCCTGAAGTGAGACAAAACGTGTTGTGCACTTTGCCTGCTTTTCTTTGCCAATTAACCTCTTCTGAAGAAGTGACACTAAAAAATCGATATTTTACTTTATCATAATTTTTTTGCAATTTCTTTGGTCATATATTTGTCATTCATGTTTATAATTATTAGTCTTGAACTAACATATATATTTGTATTTTTCCCCCCCTTTGTGCCTTTTTTCATTAAAGCTCCAATAGACCTTACAGCTGTTTTTGCGTTTTTCGCCTTTGATAACTTTGCCTAGAATTCTAACATGTTTTCTGCTTTGTTTTCTTTGAATCTTTATGCTTTGCTCTATTCATGCAGATCTGCAATCATAGGTTCACCATGTTGTGTCCTCTCATCTGACTGTGTAACAGTTGAATTTAAAGCTGAAACAAGCTCTTCAGTAATTGAGTCTTCAAGCTTGAAGGTCAGTCCACACAAATCTAATAGTTTATTACTCTTTCTGGTTCAAAAAGAATGTCCCATTCCTTTTTTCTTCTAATTTTCAACCCGCTATGTTTAAGACCACTAGATTGAAAGACATTTTGGTACATTTGTACATGTTTTTAGTTTAAGATGACAAGATTTAAAAGTTTCCTTTACTTTCTTAAACTCAATGTCAAAGTCAAATCAAACAAACAAATTTAAAAGGAAGGAGTAGTTTTTTTGGTGGGGGTGAGGGTGGGGGTGGGGGGCGGATAGATCTTGCTTTTATTTCTGCTTCTTACTTCTTATTAGCTTCTCTTTGCATCTCTAGTAAATAAAGCTTATACGCGTAAGTAATTCCTTTTACTTTTTCAATCTTGTTTTAGCGTCAGGAGCAGACTAGTAAAGATATCAACTTTGATGCCAAAGGAAGTAGTAAACATATTGCTGAATTTTCGGAGAAGTTTGTGCATTGGGTTAACAACGGAGATATGCTTTTCCCTTGAGATCATTTCTGATCTCCTTGAAGCTGTACTCTTCAGACAATTGCATTCAATCAAACCATCCGAAGGATGTGAATGACTTACGGAATAAATGACAGGTGATGAAGATTAGGTAAGAGGAGAAAAATGATTTTGTTAGAGAAAATATGCCTAAACAAAGCCACTGAGATTGTAAATTGAAGTACGTTAGAAAATGATATAGAAAGTATAGAGTACATAGAAGCAGATGATTCTTTCAGTTGTTTTTTTGTTTCTTCATTTTCTACCTTACTGTTTTTGTAGGTTTCAGTTCTGTAAATATCTGTTATAGTTTTGTTAGTTATTGCTCCATTATTCTTTCCAGTATACAAGCTGATCTTTTGTGTCACATGATTTAAATTTTAGTTCTTGAATGTAGCTGAGAAGAAACATAGATATTCCTATGTACTATGAGGTTGCAATTTTTGTTGCCATGTCAAAAGAAGCATATCGCTTTCCTTGTAGTCATCGCGTCTTTGGTGGCAGAAATTGTAATGGTTTCGCTATCCAACCTTTTTAGTGCACCTTGTGTTTTATCACGAGGAACATCTACATCTGCCTTGCAATTTGCTAGAAGGCTGGAAATTTTATTAGCATTTGTCTATTCTTAAGAAATGAATGCCAAGGTGATATATGAGATCAAGTACTATAGCAAACCCATATTCGTTATGGTAAGGCCAAAAAATTAGTAAAATTGGTACAGTCGGGACTCAGTTTGTGATCAATGGCTCAACAGATTGATGGATCTACCAGATTGTTCCCCTAGCCAAAGGTACTTGAATCTACATTTTCTGTTCAATTGTGCTCTGTTTTTTCAGCTTATTGTTTTTATTGGATCAGTTCTTAACACTTAACGGCCTGAGGAACTTTCTGAAGGTGAAGTAGTTCTTTAGTTTTTTCTTCTTCTAGTGTGTTTGGATTTCGTTTTTACAGTTAGTTCCTTGCATTGTGCAATTATGTGTGTGCGCTAGAAGTATTATTTTTCTTTTTTTTTTTTGTATCTTCTACTCTCCAGCTCTTAAGTCTGCTTAATAAGTCGCGGTCAAGGTGATTTGAATTGAGACCTCTGAGCGTGGTGTGTTAGGCTGATTCACATGTCCATTAGCTAGTAATTTCGAGGCTTTTATCTCAAAATTATGTCAACTTTCTAGGATGTGAAGGTACGAGACCGTGTTCTCAGTAAGTTGTATGAGAGGTTAGAGTTGGTCTAATCTCCCTATGCATAGTTCACGTTGAAATGTATATATCATTAGACTTTAGTCATCTTTGAAGTGTATACTCCCTGTGCATTCTTATTGAGAATACTTAATTTTTAGTACCTAGAGAAGTCGATTTTTTTGCAAGCTATTCTGAGTCTCATGTGATTAGTGATTTTTACTTCACTATCAAGACATGTTGAAACTGAACCGTGTAGCATATAGGTCTACGGAGGAGGGTGCATAGCAAGTTTTAGTCGAAAAGTAACAATTCCCTTGTAATAGTTGTATACATACACGTCTCTATAAGTATGGAGGGTGTATTGCAAGTCTTTGTCCAAAAGCAACAATTCCTTGTATTAGTTGTGTACAAATAAAACACGCATCAATATAATAAAGTATGTTATCACCTTTTCTTCTAGTTAAGCATCATAATTATCGATCACCAATTATTGTCTTTAATAATACTGTACCATCAATCACCACCATCACTATTGACTAGATAAAACAATTATCAATAAACATCCTTAACAGTTCCCTGTCACTGCAGAAAATGTAAATTCGATAATTCTCAATAAGCAAATTGAATCGTAGAGGCCACCCCTGTTATCAAGCTAGGGGTGGCAAATAAGTGGATTCAATTGGATTTAGATAAATTGAATAAGGACTAAGTTAAAATGGATTGGATCACAATTAATCCATATAAAATAGGAAAAATCACATAAATGAATGTCTTTTAATAAATATTATTAATTTTAGCAATAATTTTTTTATTTATTATCACTTGTAGCAATATTATGTTACGTCTGTAATATGCATTAAAAGTGACTCAAGTATGCAATATAGATGTATTTTCACTATTTTAAAAATAGATTTTGCTTATTTGGTAAGAAGTTGACCTATTATTAATCAATAAAACTTGTATATGAATAACAAATTGTTTTTTTGTAATATGAATTAAAAGTGTATTATAAATGTATTAAAAGTGATAAAGTGAAAAAAAATATTATTGCTATAAATGATAAATATTTTTTATTTGTAGTATTTATATAAGTTTGTCAAAAAAATATGAATTAATCAAATATGATTTAGGTAAAATGATTATAACCACTTTAGTCTCCTAAAATAAAAAAGTATTAAATCAAGCTAAGTTGTTAATACATCAACCCTTGCCATCCAATCCCACCCTAGCCCAAAAAAATTTAAAGAAAAACATTCTTTGTAAAAAATTGTATTTTTGAAATTTTAATTGGCGACCCCAAATTCTTTTTAACTTTTTTATTTCGGAAAAATAAAATTTTTAATTTTTTTTGACACTACCCACCCCTCCCTTGTACCCCCTCCTCCAACACCAAAAATTAATTTTAAAGAGACTTTTATTCAAAAAAATTTGGCAAACCCAATCCCCCGCGCCCCCCAATTTTTTATTTTTATTTTTTAAAAAAAGAAACTTAGTTTTCAGAATTTTCTGCAAAACCTACGCTCCCTCCCCCACCCCACCCAGGGGCACTTTCCACCCAAAAAGTTTTATAAAAAATTCCAAATATTTCTTTTTGCCCTTACCCCCAAGTTTTTATATTTTATTTTAACAAATAAATGTTCAATTAAGGATTTCTATGATAAGAGAGTGATATATGAATTTTCATTTTATTCATATTTGTATGAGTTTAAATAAGTTGAAATTTATATTTACTTCTGTAAAAATATATGAATGATCACTTTAATTTAATATGAAAAAAATGATTTTATTTCACTCTAATTTGACGGAAATTGCACGATAGCCAAGTATATATATAATAATTGAATCAGGGGTCGTTATGTTTCACCCAAGATATAGTAGTGATAAGGGGTGTATAAAATCGAATCAAATCGCAAATCGAAAAAAAATTGACTAGTGATTGGTTTGAATTGATTTGGTAATAGAAAAAAAAAGGTTTGGTTTGACTTGATTGAGTATTGGAAAAAAAAATCGAGTATATTTGGGTTGGTTTGATTTTAACTAAAGAAAACAATTCGAGACCAAACTAACCTGACATTATATATGTAATTTTAAAATTTTATTTTATACATAAAAGTATATACTTTGATATCATTTTAAAATATTTCTTATACTATTTCATGTTTTTTATCTTATAATATATTATTTCAAGTTTAAAACTTATAATTCATAATGGTCCAATAAAGATCATAGTTCATAGATTAGATGTTTATAATTATAATAAAATTGAAATCAAAATCAAATCAATACTAGTGCAAAAAGAAAACCTATTCAACACTAAGAATAACAATAATATTGAATATTTGTTTTTTATTTTTTACATTAGTTTTAGATAATTAAATACATAATCTCATTTTAATTTTTATTATATATGTAGTAATGTAACTAATACTTATTAACTTTATTTTAGATGATTTAGTACTTTTAAATTATGATTATTTTCACTAAAACATTACAATATTTATCTTATATGATGATTTCATTATTATTTTTTATTGAATACTTTTGTGTAATCAATACTCATATCATATTTTGTGTTTTTTTTTAATAACACCTTAGACAATTGTATTTTGGTTGGACTAAAGAAATATTTGGAGTACAAGTTAAATTATACATTTATATGCTAACTTTACCTAAAAAAATTTGAAGTTAATTATTTTGGTTTTATTTATGAATTTAAAAGATTTGACATAATGGTTTGATTTGATATTTGAAAAACCTAAATCAACCCGAGGTTGAAGAAACCCCCCAAAATTCAAATTTTATTAGTTTGATTTAATTTATAAATTAAAAAATTCAATAAAAGTAGCCACTACTTGTTCCATTCTGTGTTGAAAGTTGAAACAATAGTCGGTAGTAGTGAACCTAACCGAAGGATGGGGCTTATAACAAAGAAAAAAGCCCAATAACAATTTGACCAAGTTCAATTCGTAAGCCCAAATTCATCACTTGCGCTTTCTTTCAACCCGCTCTTAAACCTTCTCAAAACCCTCTTTCAATTCTTCTTCTTCTTCTTTCCCTAAAATGTCTGTAATGGATTCAGAAGCCTTCAAATCGGAGCTTGCATCTGTTGTTTCTTCCCTAGGCTTTGCTACTTCTGCTGTGCCTTCCTCTGGTTTCGACGACTCAGACTTCCGCAAGAAAGGTCGCATCAAATCTGAGAAAAAGCCAACTTCTAAGGATAATAATAATAGTACCAATAAAGACTCTCAACATGGAAACGAAAACAACAACAAAAAGAGAATCAACAATGATAAATTTGGCAAAAAACCGAAGCCGCAGCAGCTTAAGGCGGAGCTTCAAGTCGATAATAATTTATGGAATACAACTCCCGGCAAGTACAAAAACATGCCAAAGCTTCCGCTTGTGAAAGCGAGCGCATTGTCTGTGTGGTACGCTGATGCAGGAGAATTGGAGGACAAGGTTATTGGGAGTGACAGTACCAATAAAATTGCCGAGTTTAAGAATGTCAATGAATGGAAAAGCAAGGTGGAAAAGAAGAAGGAATTGGGCGAGAGGTTATTGGCCCAGTATGCGCAGGACTATGAGTCGTCTCGAGGACAAAGTGGCGATATAAAAATGTTACTTACCACGCTAAGGTCAGGGACTGCTTCTGACAAGATATCTGCTTTTTCTGTCATGATTGGGGATAATCCCACTGCCAATTTGAGATCGCTTGATGCTCTATTGGGTATTTATTCTTCTCTTACTTTCTGTTCTGTTGAATTTAGGGAGAATCCTTGAGACTATCTCAAACTTATTTAATGTCATTGTATTTTAGCTCTAATGTTTGGACCTGTAGCTTGTTTTCATTTTATATTAGTTTTTTCAGTTTTATTTTGTTCGAGTCATGCTATAGTTAATTTCTTGATATCCTTCAGCAAGTATATGTTATACTACTATCACTTACTGTACAATTTTTTTCGTGAACTCTAAGTTATAGACAAATGGAGACGCTGCCAAACTTTGACTATCGTGAGGCAAATGACTAATGAAGAGCTGAACTCTGCACTCTGCAGCATATGTTCCTTCAACAACATAGAGATGCTCATTTTCAGAACTCATTGAGTCATTGCAGTAATTTTATTTATGTAAAGTCAAACATGTAATGTAAGGGTCCTTCATTTTGTAAGATCTTGAATCTAGGAAGACATGTATTTCAATCAAGGAGGTTAATGCGTAGTGATATGCGAAAGGCAAAATTAAACTTGCGATGATAATGTTAGGCGAATGATAAAGTTGAAGGAGGATCAGTTAAAATTTCTTCCCCTTCATTGACTGGCCCCTAAGGACAGAGCAAAAAAGAAAAATACTGAAAACTTTCCCATTACTTAGTTTAGCTTTATAAATTCTCTTATTCTTATGTGCCCCATTCTTTACTTTTCTATCCTTTTTGCTATATTTGTTCTCAAATAGGATCTTTTTGTAACTTTCTGGTATTGGTACTTCATAATTCTAATTAATTTTTCACATGGTTTGCATCCTAGATTATTGAACTTTTAATCGTTCCTTTATCTAGTCGTAGAGAAGTTCAGTATTGAGATTCTTTCTGGTGAGATTGTTTGTCATTATTGCTTGTCTCTAATCAATCTAAATAATGACATGTAGGGATGGTGACAGCTAAAGTTGGAAAACGCCATGCTTTGGCAGGTTTGGAAGCATTGAAAGAACTTTTTGTTTCTAGGTGAGTTAAACCTTTTTTCTCTTTCTTATTGATCATCCTTATTATGCTTAGTTTCCTCATTGTTTGACTATGAAGAATTCCTTCTATCCAGTTTGCTGCCTGATCGCAAATTGAAGACACTCTTTCAGCGGCCGATAGATCATATTCCGGATACAAAAGATGGTTACTCGCTTCTACTCTTTTGGTATTGGGAGGAATGTTTGAAGCAAAGGTACACTTAATTAAAAACTTTCAGCAAGTGTTTCATGGTAACATTTATTTGAGTTCCAAATACTGAAGTATATGTGAAGTATTCTTTAAGGACTTGAGCCAATTTTGAGGAGTGGCCCAAGTCGACCCATTGCCCTACATGGCTGATGGCCATTGAGTGTTATGTCCTCCATCTTAATGCATTTTATTAGTGTGTTCTGATGAAGGGAAAGGATACCTTGGTTGGAATCCTATGTTCCTTTTAGTTATCGCTAAATCTTACCCCTATCTACTGCATTCATGGCTGGAAGTTTGTAATGTACCAGTTACCGTATGTGTAGGTGGTAGGTTGACCATGATCCACCAGAAGTTCTATGTTGATATGCCTCGTGTGCTTGTTCTTCCATGATACCTACTGTCAATGTGGAGAACAGACATTTTGTATTTTGATATATTTGATATTACACTAATCATGTTCCTGAATTGAGGATTGATCTAAACTTCAGTTTATATGTCTGTATTTGTTACTATGTTGTTCTTCTGCTAAATAGGCTTTTCTGTTTCAGGTATGAGCGGTATATCGCTGCTCTTGAGGAAGCATCAAGAGATGTCTTAGATATACTCAAAGACAAGGCATTAAAGGTTGTTATTGACATCTTTATTGCACATCTATACAGTTGCCTATCTATGTTTCTCTTCAAAGAACATTCTTATTCAATGTTTTTAGCTAATTGCATCTTAGAAAAGGAGAACCTTTTGTGGCTTCTGGCTTTTTACTAATTGGAACCTATAATCTGAGTGAAACTCTGCAACTGTTAACTTAACCATATTTTGTTGATGACTGGCGAGAACACTTTTTGAGGCTGCTTTTTGTTTACGCAATCGGGACCTACAAATTGGTGAAACTCAGCAACTGCTAACCCAAACAAATATTTTACCTTGCAAACTGTTTGGAGGATCACAAATTACAACGATCTTTTTCTCTGAATAGAGCAATTTATTAGGACACTACCTTCAACCAAGTAGAGTTGATAAGCTTCTTCAAAATTAGGATAGCTTGACCACTTGCCAAAGCTTTTGCTATCAAACCATATGGATATTTTGATTTAAAGTTGATAAAATCGTTTATAGGTGACAAATACTTTTTCTTTTGATCAATGGTACTCATTTATCTTCTTTTGTAGTAGTTGCATTAAATATTCTGGTCTGACTTCATGATTACGTATTGCATCTTCACTGCAGCTGGATTTCCTGTAATTGATATTTTCTGAGGGTCCATTTATTGTGGAAGACTTCAATGTCTTCTCGGGGTTTAAAGTTAAACTGGCATAAATTCTTGGGGTTTGAAGTTGTATCTGAGTCTTTTGGGTGTTTGTGATGCAATATAATCTCATATAGTTAATGTTGTCCTGAAAAGTGAGGAAATACTAACATGTATAGTTATGTTTTATAGACAGTTTATGTTTTGCTAAAGTGCAAACCAGAACAAGAGCGTCGATTGCTTGCTGCCCTAGTAAACAAGGTCTGCCATTTTATCTCATTGCTTTTGTGCCATTTACTTTGTCCTGGGAGTTGTTGGGACCATGGAGCTCCAGCTGATATTTCTTCGCTTCGTTGCAGCTAGGAGATCCTAAAAACAAGGTTGCATCTAATGCTGATTATCACCTATCAAAGCTTTTGGCTGACCATCCAAATATGAAGGTAAACCAACATATTTGGTTGAACTTGCTTAGACATACAAGTACTGATAATTAAAAAAGAAAAATAAAACAGCTTGTTTCTTCAAAAGAAAAAAAAATGAAGCAAACAGCTTTGGGACAATGTTATCTCTAGATTTATAAGTTGGCTTCACGGAGTGGCACTCAAAAGGAAAAATCTACTTTCAAGAGTGCTCTTTGAAAGCCCATCTTAAGGATGTTTTTCATGCATAAATCTATTCCATGAAAAATAGAGCGATGTGGTGTAGTTGTAATTTTATTGCCAATCAAATTGTTAAGAGGTTGGTACAAATACAATTCTAACTTGGTTGTGATATTTGAATAAAATCAAGCAGGATAATGTGGTCTTTGAAAATGGTTCCACTAATAGAATATTGTGCCCCCATTATATTTCCCAAGCATACTCCATGTTTTGGTGGCAGGTACTAGTACATCAAAGCCCTTGAGTGTGCTCGACTTTAGACAAGCTGCAAGGAAGCACATATCATAGAATCATCGAAGTGCAGTTATGATTTCTGATGTGATACTTTTTCTGATGAAAGTTTGTTGTTTAATGCGTTATTTTTGTCGTGCAGGCTGTTGTGATTGATGAAGTAGATAGTTTTCTTTTCCGGCCTCATCTGGTATTGCGAGCCAAGTATCATGCTGTATGTTTAAACTTTACTCCTGATCTTTTATGCATATCACACTAGATACTTCCTGATTGTATTTGTGTACACCTTTCGTCCTATTCAAGTTCTTTTTGTCTGTGATTTGATAATTCTTGTTCTACAGTGTCTATCCAAATTTTTCATGTCATTGAGAAGCATAAAGTTTTTATAGAAGTAAGACTATCGGTAGATGTCATTTTTCACAGGTGACTATGTCTGTTTAGTTTGGATTATGAGAACTGGTACATTGATGTGATAATTGTCCTTTTTGTGATCTACTATTTTTGAAACATACTTCAGCTTTCATCTCTTGACTAGGCCATTTAATGGAATTTGTTTATATTTCCTGGGTATGAGTATACAACAATAAACTCAGGTGGCAAGTCGTGTTAAATTCATTTGTTGTTTCAATTTTCTGTTAGGAACACCTCTAAATATGCTGATGCAGATATGTTGTTTTAAACTCATCATCTCTAGATATTGCCGATGCAGAAGATGTAGTCCTGAAGTACATACCTTTAATTGTGACAGGTTAACTTTTTAAGCCAAATTCGCCTAAGTCACAGGGGGGATGGCCCAAAGGTGGCAAAGCGTTTGATAGATGTATATTTTGCTCTATTTAAGGTATGATCTTTAACTGCCATAGTCACAAGTTTCTCTTGTGCGTCCTTGCTCTTCTTCTAAGTGGAGCTGAGAGCTTCATATTCTTATACTGAAGCTCATCAAGCGTTTCTTATATAACTTCATGGAGTATTTTTCTTTACCTCCTTTTACCCCAAATCAACATTTCAGGTATTAATATCTGAAGCAGGGGAAGGACGGACAATGAATAAGAAGAGCGAGGGACACAAGGAGGTTTCTGGCACTTTGAAAGATAAGAAAGAAAAAGATCTATCAGAATCTCATGTTGAAATGGATTCACGCTTACTATCCGCACTTCTTACGGTTTGTTTTGACTTGTCTAGTTCTATTTCTTTTCTTTTTTTGTTAATTCTAATGGATCTGCACATGGAGTAAGTTCTATCTTCCAGTGAAGCTTTTGCATTTGTTGACTTGCTTGGTTTGTGCGGGTTCAAATGTAAAATCTGAGTAACCGTATCTCAGTATTCCTGTATTCCTGCTTGGGCAATCCTCCTCCCTTTGAGCTAGCTTTTGGGGTGTGAATTAGGACCAAGACCTAATTTGTCACGAACTCTGTAGTTATGTCAGTATTCCTGCTTGGACAATCCTCCTCCTTTTGAGCTAGCTTTTGGGGTGTGAATTAGGCCTAAGACCTAATTTGTCACAAATTCTGTAGTTCTATTATAAATTATTTACAAAAAGTATATGTAAAATAGTTATATTTTAAAGATATTAATTTTCATTATTTGTTTTACTAACCCCCCATTTCGTTCATCCACATGCAAACACGTTTGCCCCGTATACATTCCATGTCAAACAACTTCACTTTACGGTTCTTCACTAGTCTTAACCGAGCTTGCTCAATCCGTCAGCTTATTGCATCAGTACTCATTGTTTCACATTTATGCCGGATTAGAGAAAATGGTAATCTGCTTCATTTAGCACAACTTTCTCATTTGCAGGGTGTGAATAGAGCATTCCCTTTCGTTTCAAGTGATGAAGCCGATGATGTAATTCAGGCCCATACACCGGTATTGTTTCAGCTGGTAAGCGTGGCTACGTATTCCATTGTTGGATAAGTTGGATGAGTATCATATATTCTTTAATATATTTTATCATCTTGATATTTGCTTGGAATGTGCAGGTTCATTCAAAGAACTTTAATGTTGGAGTTCAAGCTCTCATGCTCCTAGATAAGATCTCAGCAAAAAATCACATTGTTAGTGATCGGTTTTATCGTGCCTTGTATGCAAAGCTTCTACTACCAACTGCAATGAATTCTTCCAAAGTACGTGGATACCTTCATATTTATATTCTTCTTCTTTCTGGTTTAATCTAAGTTTAATAGGGCAAACATACACACACTGCAAGAATTTTCTTCACCTCACCTTCTTGGTGCTTTTTTATCAATACAATTACTAATTCTCAAAATAAAAGAAATAGAAAGAAGATTCTCTTCCCCTCTCGAACCAGAAAAAGGTTCATGTTTAGTTTCGTCTTCCTATTTTTGGAAATGTTTGTAAAAAGTCCAGGTAGTCTGAGCTATCTTCAATTAATACATTGATCCTTTAGTTTTTTTCTGGTGTATGGTGAGGGGAAAGAGAGAGAGTGGTAGATTAACCTTTGTGTTGACATTCATAAGGTCGAGATCAATATGGTGACACACTTGTTTCTAGTCCATCTTCTTTTGTAATCTATGGTTTCTAGCCTTGTCTGTTGTAAGCTTTAGATGCACACTTGATTTGCAATTTTATGCCAGCGAAGGCATATAGGATACTTGGAGATTTGATTTGATTTGATTAATGATTATAATTAGGATTATGGCATTGCTGATGTTTAAGTTTGATTTGTTAAAGCTTCATCTGCTCTTCTTGCTTTCGTGATGTTCCTTTTAAGCACTTCAGCTCATTACCGGTGGCAGTTGAGCAGTGGATTTCTTGTTTGCCCCATCTCAAGGGGAACTTTGACATCTTTTTTTTAGTTGTCCAGCAGTGAATGTTGATTGTAACAGTAAAATAGAGAAACCAGGGAAGATTTAGAAAATTTGTTAGGACTAATATTTTCGCACATTAAGAATAACTACCTTTCCGAAATTGACACGTAACTGGACGTCAATGTGCTTTTTCATTAAAAAAAAGTACCATGGTTTAGAGATACCTCATTTTCAAAACAATATCAAGCAGAATGGGTAAATGAGAATAGAAAATTGAAAATTCTATGAGCCCGAGCAACCAAAGTTCTGGTGAAGCATTCATAACTTTTTTTGCTCGATATTCTTTGAAGAAGTCATGAGTTTATGAACCAAGATAGTCATAGCAGCACAAATGCTTCAATTTGTAGAGCAAATAAGCCCCAACACCAGAAAATCTGTCTTAAAGAATGAAGATACGAAGCAACTGTATACAACGTTATGATGTATAAAGTGAGCTACAAAAGTTGACTTTCCCTGTATTTTATAGCTACATCTATATTGCTGTTTCTGTAACTGATTTTGAGAAGGTTAATCTGTGAATGTTCCCAAATTTTTTCTTTAAAAAGTTTTAACGGACTTGTAACCTAAACATTTTCTTCTAATACTTCCACCGTTAGTTGTTACTTATGCTGCAACCTCCTCTCGCTGAGAATGTAAAACATGTGGAAGAGTTCTTTTTTGTCCTGGCCTAAATTTTGTCACAATTTATGACTTCTTGGCAATGCTGGTTAGACCTCTACTCATTCAATTGTGACCAGTTGCGCTTTAGTGTGGATCTAACCCTTGCATTACTTGCTGACTTGGTCTATGCCCGATAATTGTCTGATGCATGTTCTGGTCGTATCTGCAGGAGGAACTGTTTATTGGACTCCTACTTAGGGCTATGAAAAATGATGTAAATGTGAAGCGAATTGCTGCATTCTCGAAGCGTTTATTGCAGGTTTGTGCAAGGCGTCAATTTGTTATTATGTGAAACCTAACATAGCTAGCAATATATGAGTATAGTACACTGAGGTGAGGTGTATTTAGGCAATTTTTCCTCAAATTTTCTCCTGCAATTATGCTAGTTTAGGCTTCCATTAGTCTTCTATAAATTTCATGGTTTACTGTTAAATAGCTATTCTCAAGTCACTGAAGAACTACACTAATTCAAACATAGTTTAGGGAAAAAGAAGCTACTTGAAGCTGTAATTACATTCGCTCTTACGTTCATCAAGGAGCGTACTCTATTGACCATGTGCTTGATATTCCGTTGAATTTGGTTTCAAAAAGCACATACTTTTATTGCCCTCTTGAGAATTTCTTTTTTTCTTTCAAATTAAGCATTGATTGTCTGGTATTAACAGGTTGCAATTCTGCAGCAGTTTCAAAAAACCACATACTGTTATTGCTCTCTTCGGAGTTTGTTTTTCTTTATTCAAATTAACATTGATTGTCTGGTATTAACAGGTTGCAATTCAGCAGCAGCCTCAGTACGCATGTGGATGTCTGTTTCTCCTGTCTGAGGTCCTTAAATCGAAACCAACTCTCTGGTATGGTTGCTAGGAACACTATCCATTGACAAAGTTTATGACACGGCTAAAAAAGAATTTGTTTGCAATGTAAATGTCTCAACTTTTTCATGCAGGAACATGATGCTCCAAAGTGAGTCTGTTGATGATGACCTTGAGCATTTTGTAGATATTACAGAAGAAGATGACGATCAACCCAATCCACCAATTCAAAAAGATAATGCAAGTGAAGTTGCTCAAGAAGCTAAGCACTTGGAAAATGGCAATCATTCTCTGCCGGAAGAAGGTAATTCTAGTTCGGAGTCTGATGATGATTCACTCCAAGCTGAGGAGTCTCCTGCTAGAGGTGATTTAGATGAACCAAAGAATGCTAGATTGATGTCCGGATTCAACAAACTTCTACCTGAAGGTTCGAATGATAAGCTCTTATTGCCTGGAGGATATGATACACGACACAGAGAACCTTCATTTTGGTACTGTTAGTCTTCTTTCTGGCCTTAAATGCTTATTAAGTCTGCAATGTGACAAACAAAGATCAAAGACTATCTTGCTGGGTTCATTTGAAATGGCTATGATTCCTCTTTCTACATGACGGGGCTTGATTGGACACCTAAATTTTGGAAAGATATAGAACATTTTGTACCTAAGTGAAATCTACACGGCATACCAAAAATTTCCTTGGTGTCTTTTGGTCTACAACCTGCCATGTCACTTTTATAAGTTTGTCTCTTTCAGGGTCGTAAGCTAGCGTAAATACCACTATTATCCACAGAAAAAGAAATAGAATATTTTAAAATTTTCTCCTGAGTATACAGAAAATGTAGTTTCTTGTATTGACTTTTATGAATTGACAGCAATGCAGATCGTGTAAGCTGGTGGGAGCTGATGGTACTGGCATCGCATGCGCATCCATCAGTTGCAACCATGGCTAGAACCCTTCTTTCAGGAGCTAACATTGTGTACAATGGTAATCCCCTAAATGATCTTTCGCTGACTGCCTTCCTCGACAAATTCATGGAAAAGAAACCGAAACAAAGCACTTGGCATGGTGCTTCTCAGATTGAACCTGCTAAGAAGGTTAGTATTTTCTCGATGACATAGGATATCTATCATGTCTAATAGTCATAGTATACCACTTCAGACTGGAGCTTTATTAGCTTGTCGCATCACATATATCTCGTTTTTCTTCCAGCTTGACATGCAAGATCAGCTGATTGGGTCAGAAATACTCTCCTTAGCTGAAACAGATGTACCACCTGAGGATCTTGTCTTCCATAAATTCTACGTGAATAAGATGAAGTCCTCGAAGAAACCAAAGAAGAAGAAGAAGAAGACATTAGAAGATGATGCCGCTGAGGAATTTTTGGATGCAGATGGGAGTGATGTTGAAGATGAGATTGATGAAGATGCTGCGGATGAGAGTGAAAATGAGGAAATTGACAGCATGCTAGAATCCGGTGTGCTTCCCTCAGAAGCTAATGGTGAATATGATTACAGTGATTTGGACGAAGTTGCTAATGAAGACGATGATGAATTGATTGGTGATGTCAGTGATGAGGATCTGGATACCCTTTTGGCACATGATGAATCTGACACTAATCTTGGCAGTGATGAAGACAATGATACAGAAAAGGCAAATGAAGATGACGAAGAGGAGGATGATGTACATCGAAGGAAAAATAAAAGAAAGAAAGACAAGCGTACTGCCGGAAAATCCCCATTTGCTAGCCTTGACGACTATGAACATTTGCTCAAGGACGAGAGTCCAAAAGAGGCCTCTAAATCAAGAAAGAAGAGAAAGAACTCAAATGAGCATTTGCTCAACGAGGAGATCCCGGCAGAGGATGCTAAATCAAGAAAGAAGAGGAAGACCTCGAATGAACATTTGCTCAACGAGGAGACCTCAAAAGTGAATGCGGAAAAGCCCGTCAAATCAAGAAAGAAGAGGAAGGGTTCAAGTTAAGTTTTGTTGCAAATCTGCATGAAAGAGTTGCTGATTTTGATATCCTATCCTGAGATAGATAGGTAAAGGAACTCTTTCAATACCCCATTATTGTCAGTTCTTGTTTATTGTGTTGTAATTTTAGCCGATAACACAGCATCATTCTTACTGCTTTGTCCTCCTTTTTGTTGTTATGATAACTCTTGGAAAGTCATAAATAGCTTCGTCACAGTTCGTGTTATGATAACTTTGCAAAGTTCATTGTGCAACCGTTATTTATTATAGAAAAGAAAAAGGGAACCAGCAAATGCCATACCATCTCTTCATTGGACAAAAGTAGAAGATCAACTATACATCAAGGTACCCAAACTTAATTGATAAATATAGCAAAATAAAAGTAAGGGAATGTGTTAAGACTATATTCTTATTTTAGTTTTCGTATTATCTAACTTAGCATTATTAATCTTTAATTACGTGTTATCTAACTTAACATTATTAATCTTTAATTATATCAAGTAAGTGATTTTAATTCTTCAACTTACAGATTAAAAAAAAAATTAATAGAGAGTTCACTGCTAAAGGAGGTAGTTCAGATATCTCTTTTTTAATTCTCTATCTTTGAAGAGTAAGCTAAGTCTTCTCTATCTTTATCTAGAAGAATAAGCCCGTCGATTTAAGCTGTAACTTCAAAAATCAAATTGATAGACATTTAAGTCTTCCTCTTACAGTAAGAAACGATAAATTATGCAACGAATGATTTTTTTCTAAAATTTTTTCTGTTTTTTCAAACGATGATGAACTCTCTGTTAATCTTTTTGGATCTATTAATTGAAGAATTAAAATCACTCACTTAATATAATTAAAATTAATAATGCTAAGTTAAATAACACAAGGATTAAAATAAAAAATTAGCCAGGGACTAAAATTGCCGTTTATAATTAATAATATATAAAAGCTGAAGTAAGAGAGATGTAGATTTATGATAATTTAATTCATGAAACTGCAACTTTAACAGTCTTCGCCTTAGATGGTGGAGGCATCTTTTCAACTACAACAGTTAACACCCCATTCTCGCATTTGGCAGTAATAGCAGAAACATTGCAGTAATCGGGCAGCTTGAACTTCCTCATCAGTTTGAGGGGTGGATTCCTCTCCAACCTCACGTACTTGCATCCCTCTTCTTCACTCTCCTCGCGCTTCCTCTTCCCGTTGCTTCGTATCACCAGCGTCTTCTCATCTTCCACACTCACCTGTAATACATTTCAATCAATCAAACAAAAAATGTAATTATGAAGACAAAATTGAAGATGTTACCGACCTGTATGTCAGATTTGGATAAACCAGGAACATCCATATAAAAAATGTACTCTTTTGGGGTATCCAGAATGTCCACGGGAATGGTACCCCTACTCTCATTTGACCTAGAAGGACTCACAAGCCTCTCAATGGATTCTGGAAAGAGAAGTTGGCTCACTACATCCACAACAGAGCTCATTTTCAAGATTGTTTGCAGCTTACTGGATCATCAAGAGTGCTAAAAATCCTCGACGAAAAGGCTTATTTAAATTGGGGAAAATGGTCTCTGCTGAAAGATACTTCTAGTACGTTCTTGCTCTTTCCTATTTTGACACGAAGCATCTAGAACATTTACGAACCGGCCAGACGTACAGACATTTGGCGCACCCTTATCTCCAGGAAAAACTCAAAATAATCCTTAAATGTTTGGACTTAAATTTAAAGTCATTCTCAATAATTTTAAGACATTAACTCGATCTTAATAATTTCTTTTTTAATTTGTTAAAAATAATATTTATAAAAAAATATTTAACGATGGCAGGAGTATAACTTAAGGGTTGTGGCTCAATCCATAGTCATCTCTAAACATGTATTTCAAAGTTAGTCGTATTAATATTTGCTCCAAAGTCAAAATAAAAATAAAATTATTGAAAGATCATGATTAAATACAATTTTTCATAGATACATATCTATTAAATTTTAAATATTCTTAATTATAATTTCTAACTTCGTCACTAATTAACTCTCCTTTCACGAGTCAAGAGACGCTCGTTGAACATCTTGATTTGTCCCATGTATCAAGGTATCTAAATTTTGAAAACCTACTTTATATATTTATGATATTTCTTGTCCTTTTAGAAAAATCAGTATAGTTGACCTATTTTTTTGGAGTGACATCATGAAAAATGCTAATATTTCAAAATGGCCATCGTTTTGACAAGTTGCAGTTGTATCAGCTTAATTAAATCGAGGTGAAATTATTGGAGGGAAGAAGAATCTGTTTTTTTTTCTCAATTATGACCGACGGATTTATAATACTCCCGAGTTGATGGCAGTTTAATGACATAAGAAAATAATTCAATGGGTAGATCATAATTTTCATATAATAATTATCATAATTAATACTTATACTGATTGATGTATGGTTTTAAGTTTCGAAAAACATTATAAAAAAATAAATAATTAATATAAAAGTAAAATATAAACTTTTTTGTTTATATATTTTTTTCCATATCTATACATTTGTAAAATGATCAAAGCAAAAACCATCCAAAGTTTTAAAATATTACACCAACATGTAAATATAGATTACAATCCATCTCAGCAGGGAATAATAATCATAATAATATACAAAGTTCTTCTGTGAATACAGAGGATTGAATCATAAATACTACTACATAACATGTACGTACTTTGATTTGACACCGCATAATAACGGTTAATCCGATGCCCTGATTTTTGGAGTAACTCGATTGCTCCCACCAGCACAAGTAGTGGCATTAAACATACGTTCCTCAAAAGCATTAGTCTCATAAGGAATTCTCAAAATACCTTGATTGTGAAATCCATATTCTTCAGCGGATCGTGACAACATCTCCAAAAATTCAGCATCGTAGAGAGCCGTTGTGTGTACCATAAATCGTTTCGATTCATTAAGGTTTACTCCAACGGCAACAGGAACATAACCTCTAGGTGTCATAACGGCAGCTCCACTGAGTTTTAGCCGCTTCCCAACCATTCCGATCCCAATCAGCTTGCTCAATTTGCTTGCTTTAACGCCCATCAAGTATTCGGAATCAACTGGTTCGATTAATTCAGATCACTTTCTCGTGTTGTTAGTATAACTTCGTACCAGGCCGTGCAAAGTGCCAGTACCTTGTGGGCTTCATTATATTAGGTAAAGGACTAATGACGTTTTAGCTGTAGGGATAACGACACTAATTAATTACATTATTGGCTGGGTAATTAAATTATCAGATTATTGTAGTCGCAACTAGATAGAATTATGGGAACAAACGGAATGCCGTAAACACAAAATTGATGTATCAGTACTGTATTTACTCCAAAGTCTAGTATAGAACCAATTACATAACATTTACTATGACGACGTCCATGTTGATAGTATTATCATTTCGACAAATACTTTTCATCTTTTATTTTTTAAATAGTATCTTCTGAACAATATTTTATTTTTATTACGTCTAGCTTACGTACCTTGTTATGTTTATCTTTTCTGAATAAGACATCTCAACATCTTCGTTTTCTTTATATTTCTGGATGTAGTAAGTGTTTTGGACTACCCGATCGAGCTCCACACATAATGCTGGATGAGGAACAAACCGGTTATTTAAATGATGATATTTAAGTGTAACATTTTATATTCTAACACATCGACTTATTTGTTAATAATCAGGCTCTAAATTTAATTATCATACATATTTTGATTCAAAAAATTACAAAAAACAAAATTAGACAAGAAATTATTGGATTCTATCAAATTCAGGTGTTAGTCGCCGTCATGGTAAGATGCCCATGTGAAAAGCATTTTACCCATTTGTATTTTCATTTTCATAAAATAAATTGTTCTTTTTTGTAAAAAAAAAATGTTCTCATAGTCATGTACTGATCTAAGTTAGACTCTTGAAAATTGATGTACAATGTTTCAGATTGCTATTTGATTTATATCAATATGCTATGTTTTATATTGCTTTCTATAGATATTTTGGATGCGAGTGTAATATTGAAAAAGAAATTATAAGCCATCTTATGTGTGCGGTTAAGAAATTTGGTTGATTAATTAGATTCCAACTGTGCTCGTTGAGGATGCCAGCCGGCTTATGATTTCCTAAACGACCATAGCTGACTTAAATTCATAAAACATTTAAATATCAAATAATAAAAAATAGAAAAGTATAAATAATATAATAGGCAAATATTCCCTATAATTTTAGATTTTGTTTAGATCGTATTTATACCGGTTGGTGCATAGTGAGAATATAACTTAAATTAATACAATATCCTCAACTTTGAATATTTGAAACCTCTAATTTATTATTGTCATGTTGACAAGTCACGTCAGTTAATCAGTAACCAGTGATCGATGCTCAAATGGGCCCGGCCTCGATATTACATAAGTATAAGTGAAATAATTCTATATTCCGTTTAATTCATATTATATATTTCTTTTCATTCTTTATTACTAGTTCATTTTTGAATTCACATGCCTGTAGACCGACAAAAAGAGTACTCTATACTCTTACCAATTTAATGCAATTTTTGGTGATGTAAAAATTGACTTCTTCAAATGAAGATAAATTTGAAACATAACATAATTTCTTAATTAGATAAGAAATCAATTATTCTGGACTCAATTTAAAAACTAAAGATATTATATAATAACGACGGGAGGGAGCATGTAGTTCATCGTAGGGATATCAAAATTCATAAATATATAAACACTTAGATACTGTAATACTCCATAAAACATATATTAGTTAATTATCTAACACAGCTATATTTAAATTAATTACGAGTTGCAACTTAATTTTAGTTGTAATTGTGTCACTTATACATACAAATGTATATATGCACACAAAATTAGTCTCTCTCTACTCTTTGCCCTCTCTACTCCCTCTCCCTGTTACATATACACAATTATGTGACAGTTATACATATACAGTTCGTCTCTGTCCACTCTCTACTCCCTCTCTCAATCTGTTCGCCAAATATACAAATACATATGTACACCAGTTACATATATACACAATTCATTTCTCTCCACTCTCTGCCCTCTCTTACTCGTCGCTCTCCTCCCTCTCCCAATATTACTCGTCTCTCTCCTTCCTCTAACATATAATTACGAATTGTAATTAGCAAACTATAGTTATGAAGCATAATTAAATTATTTTTGAGAGTTTATATACGAAAATTTCCCCTATCGGAGGGTCTAAAAATTAGGCCCGGAATATGGTGTCCTTAGACATTGTAATGTGTTATATATATCACGGGCTCAAAGAAGTCCAAATCCATCTCTAATCTAAGGAGGATGAGTCATGCTGCAAGTGTAAGCCCAAATTCATTTTAAACAAGTCCAAATAGAGGGCCTGAATGTTGAGGAATTGAGGTAACAATATTAATACATAGCCATGTTAAGTATGCATAATCAAGACTTCCTCTTATCAAACCTTTTATTGTAATTAAGTGTAATACACTAGTAATATGTATATCATTAGGATATACTCTTCTAGTTTCCCGGGTACCTCTTCCACTACTATCACACAATTTGTCGAGCTTGTCAATTGATGCAAAACAATCCTAAGACACTTTTTGTGAACTAGATTTATGTAAAAAATAAATAAATGAAAATTATAGATGCTTATTGGAAAATTCTAGAAAAGATTGGCATTGCATGGTACTTGTTAATTAGGAACGATATTTATGAGAATACTAGAGCCTGTGGCTGAAATCGAAACGCAGGTCGATTTTTGTAGAAAAAAACCTTTGGACCACACGTAGAAACCAACAATTTTTTTCCTTCACTGAGCACAAAGAAGAGGCTAGAGCATCACTGCTTTCCAAAATATATTTATCAAGATCAAATATGGCCAAAAGGAGCCTTTTCATATTGTCGGATAAATTATGCCCCATCTAGTGAATGCTTTCAATCAATTTCAATTTATGTCTCATATTTAATTAGACACAAATTTTAATTTTAAAAATTAAAGTGGTTATTGAAAAAAAGTTTATAGCCAATTTTCGTCGTTGTTTAAGCATATTTGAAAAAATATACATGTCTGCTCTTACAATAAAAGTTTGACAAATTGCATGCTTTTCAAGCAAGTTATATCTGATTCTAGTCTATAAAAAATTTGTGATGACGCATCAAATATAAATGAAGTCTTACGTTTTTATCGTAATTTATACGTGATAATCTGATATGGTACGCAGCTAATCCACGTTGAATATGGTGAATATAAAGTCATATACGTTTGCCATATCATAATATGCATTACACAAATAATTCTTATATAATTAAACAAGGCAATATTAAGATGAAATCATGTCGTACGTGCAAATTGCGTTACACATGCAAGGTGTCTGGAGTGTGCAATGAATTCCGCTTCTAGTCTTCTCACTTGTCCTTATCCAAGTTTTATTTATATCGATCGATCGTCTTTTATCCAGAGTCATAAACATAAATTATTAATGTGTTATTTGCGTCTCTAATCTAGAACACTGTTCTCTCCTACTTGCCTGCCTTTATGAATTTTCCAGAAGCCCAAGTTGCAACTTTATTAAATACAACTTGCAATGGCTCAGTTGGAACGCCGTTGCCCAATTTGCAATAAGTGGGTCCTTACCTTTTTGGTGTAGGTCCCACTTGCCCACACAATTATAAAAAACAAACGTTTCTCATCCTTAAAACACTTTTAATTAATTAATAATAATAATATGCGAAAAGGGCGAGAGATCAAAGAAGCTTCTGGATACAATAACTCACAAATATCTCGTACCGTCACTGAATCTAAGCCGTTCATCCCTAATCTAAGGGACTTCCGTAGTTGGGAGGAAAGCCCAGCCAATGTATTAATGGAAGGCCCGTTTCTGGAGACTTCTTTTGAGGGAGGGTTGTTCATCTCTCTACTCTATCTCTCTAGAGTTTTAAATTCTTTGAACAAAG
Source organism: Solanum lycopersicum (assembly GCF_036512215.1). NCBI lineage: Eukaryota > Viridiplantae > Streptophyta > Magnoliopsida > Solanales > Solanaceae > Solanum > Solanum lycopersicum. The sequence goes on from NC_090802.1 coordinate 67,232,746, forward strand.
AAAAAAAAATCTAATCACTTTTTGTATTAAAGTTTGCTGGAGATTTGTATTTAATTTGTCGACAAGACAGGAAAAATTCTGGGGTGTTAAGTTTTTCTTGATCGTTTTTTGGTGGTATTGAAGTTATGGAAGACAAAAGCAATGATTATTATGCAGTTTTGGGGTTGAAGAAGGAATGCACTGACACAGAACTTAGGAATGCCTATAAGAAGCTTGCACTGGTCAGAATTTGAAAAAATATTGAATCTTGATCATGAAACAGAGTCATTTTAGCTTAAATTTGTGTTTTTGTATCTATAGAAATGGCACCCAGATCGCTGTTCAGCATCGGGGAATTTGAAGTTTGTAGATGAAGCAAAGAAGCAATTTCAGGCAATTCAAGAAGCATATTCTGGTAATTATTTGGTGTTCTTTTTAGTTAACATAATTGCGCCGTACATATTTAATGATTTGTTCATTGTAATATATTGTCCTGCTAAAGTAAAAATGAACTCTGTGAATTAGAAATGTATTAATACATTCAATTGTTTGCAGTGTTATCGGATGCAAACAAAAAGTTTTTGTACGATGTAGGAGTTTATGACTCTGGTGATGATGACGACGAAAATGTAATAACCCTGTTCTTTTATGTATACTCTCATGTTGAAAGTTCTAAATCATGTCGCAAAATCTACGCTAATACTTGGGTGAGGTTTAATTTTATGACTTCATTGATACACAAGGAATGTTGTGTCATGAGAGTTGTTCCATTTGTTTTTACACACTTTGAGAGCGCCAAGAATGGTGTTCATGTTGAATCTCAAGAAATGGGCTCACTATGAGAATATTTCCAAGTATTAGTGTTAATCAAGTATGGAGTTTTGAAACATTGAAGAAAAAAGTGATCTTTTTTATCCTTTAGGTAAGTCATAGATTCACTGTTACGCCAGGGGATAAGGATATGATTCTACTTTAAGAGAGCTGAACATGGAAGTATTGGTTTCTTCTAATTATGTACCAGTTATTCTATTGTGTCTCCATAAAATTGTTGTGTTTTTGCTTTCCTTGGGCCAGAAGTCTATTGGAACGTCCTCTCGACCTGCCAAGGTAAGGCGTAGGGGTATGGTTTGCACACACTCTACCCTTTGGAGATGCAGACGTCACTTGTGGGACTATATTGAGTGTTATGTTGTTGATTTAATTGAGGATATATAATTAGATCCTGATCTTTGTCCAAAAGACTTGGTTTAACTTGTATGATATTGCTTGAACTGGTACGGATACCACAGTTATTCCTAAAAAAGATAAGTTGTATATTGCATGAGACAAATTTTTTGTACAAATTTTAAAGTGGATTTTCTTGTGCAGGGCATGGGTGATTTCCTGAATGAAATGGCAGCTATGATGAGCCAAAATAAGTCCAATGTAAGTTCTCTTGTTTTCCCTTTTTTATCTTCTTAAATTTTACAATGGAAAGACCCCTCAAAAGGTGAAGGAATTTATGCTTCTATACTGGGTGCTAAGAGTGCCTATATATAAGACGTTTGTTGAACAATACTTGACATCATTTCACTTTCTTGGCTCTGTTAAACTGAAGTAGTCTAGGTGGTGGACCTTAAACACTTGGGCATGTTTTCGCAAATTTGTTTATATTCGGTGAATAAAAATACTACGGTAGTACTTTATTTATAAAATAGAGGTCTCTAAGTGGTGTTCAGATGGTGTTCTTTGAATTGACAGGAAAATCAGGGAGAAGAAACCTTTGAGGAATTGCAGGATATGTTTAATGAAATGTTCAACAGTGATAATGGAACGTTTTCTTCTTCTTCTTCTTCTTCTTCTTCTTGGACTGGAACTCCTTCAATGTGCTCTACTACATCATCTACATCTTCAAGTGAGACTTTTTTAACCTTTCCCAACAAGAGAAGTTCAGGTGAAATGAAGTCGGGTAGTAGTGTAAGAGGCGATTCTTGCCAATTCCAAGGATTTTGTGTAGGGGTTGGTTCCCGTTTCCTTCTGCTAAAACACATTAATGTACTTATCATTTGTGTTGTTACTAATTCAGTTAAAATATTCGCTATTAATACTTGAAGGCAGGTGGAACTTCTGGAAAATGCAATGAAAGAGAACGAAGTTGGAGGAAAAATTCCAAGAGTGGACGGAAGCATTAGGAGGAGAGATGCCAAAATGCAAAAGGTTCTATCATAATTCAACAATTATTTTACCCAAAAGATAGGGAAAATGAAAAGAGCTGCAGCTGCTTAGTCCTGGTTTGATCCAAGTTCTTTTGTGGCTGTTGTTTGTTACTATTTAAGGGATCAAGAGTTGTTGCCAAGGTTCTTTTTCACAGAAATCAGGATCTTCTTGGTCTTGTGAACACAAATGTACTGTAATTCTAGCTGCCCAAGTGTGATTCAAAAGGTTTTCACCAGACATAAATTCTTAGTATTTCATATCTTGAATTCTTTAGCAATTATATTGTATTGCTATTGAATCAAATCATTTAAGCTCGAGCCTTACGATGAAAGGAGAACTATAGTATTATATTTACTTCACTCTAGGCACAGGTGGAATAACAGTGATTAGGTATTTCAAGACAAAACAACGAAAATGATAAAAGAACTACTCCTAAATTGATTTCAATATAACTTGTCTTTGCACCATAAAGTCCATTGTTGGATACAATATAATTTCTTCCAAAATCGATTATATTATCATCCACTTGGCAACCTTTTCTTCAAAAAAAAAAAAGGAGAAAACGTCAATCATGGGTCTCAACTCTCACATACATATAGTAATACTTATGTACAGGTTTCATCTCCTTAGAAGTCTTTCTTCATCTTCTTGCTTTTCTTACTTATTATTATTATTATTATATAGTCATATCCCACTTTGAAAAGAATTTTTTAGGAAAAGAAAATGTAAAAAGGCCAACTAGTGGCCAAAAGGGCAACCCAAATCAACTTGTGTTTTGTTAGTTAAAGGTGAGACTTGAAAAGACAAAGGCAAATTTAATAAAAGTCCAAATTCAATTTGTCAAAAAGTTGAATGAACTTGATTCTGTGTCATGCGGGCCTTTATAATTAGCAACTTGTGCAAGCATATGCTAATAAGAGAAGGCTGCTGGTTATGGTGAAGCGATCTTAATCAAAAAGATAGGTTTGAATTTTATGAATAAAGTTGGCTTTGATAAAAAAAGGAAGTCCTTTATCTTTTTCAATTCGTAAAACAAAATTAATTTTTTTTACCTTTCAACTCGTAAAACAAAACTAATTAAGCGCTAAATCTAATGCTATCAATTAGGAAAACATACACACACACAAAAAAAAAAGGTGCTTCTGCACAACTTGCACTCGTATAGATTATGAGGCTCTAATAATAGCATTAACTTTATTTGTTCTTTTGTGCCCCTGATTACTTTTTTTCAACCGAAGGATTATTAGGTTGTGAGGCGTTTGATGTGAGTAGTATTAGATTAGATGGATGCTATTATGTAATCTAGCAAATGATTGATCCCACTCGTACAACAATTATTTTATTTTTAAATAACTAGTCCAAGTTGGTTTTGTTTAGAACTAATTTATGAGTCATTTAATATTTTTTTATTTCATATTTTTGGTTGAAAAAAATAAATTATTGATTTGTTAGTTGACAACGTGTAAAATCGTGTAACATGTCGTATAGATTTATTTATCTAATGTGTGTCAATAGTAGTATTTTAATTTTTGGTGTTTGTAGGTTAATTAGACTTACCAAATTAATCAATGATTAAATACTGATATTTAATTATCTATTGATGTGATGAAAATTTTGATCATGTGATAATGACTGAGTAGCACAAATTTATTCTATTGATTAATTACATGAACCGAAAAAATAAAAGGATCATGAAGATATATTAAAATGTTATGAAAATTAGAAAGAGGGGATGTAGCTCAAATGGTAGAGCGCTCGCTTTGCATGCGAGAGGCACGGGGTTCGATCCCCCGCATCTCCAATGTTTTTTTTTAATCTGCTTTTGTTGAAATGTTTGATGATTTACTTACTCGTAATTTATTCCATAAATATAGAGTGGTTTATTCATGCTCTTGACTACTCTACTAGGTTCTCATCAACCTCACTATCTGACAAAAATCATATCAACTTCACCATGCTATATATACCTATATCCAAATTCACTTATCCAGTTTTGGCTAATTAAAATTATTCTTTATTTATTGAACTAGGTTCATGACTTCAATACACATTTTATTTCCTTTAGCAAAATCAAAATCCGTGTAAAACATATATAAAAGGTCAAATACATAAGCATATCGCTAAATTTGTTGGGTTTTTTCTCTCAGGTAACTCAACTACGTCATTTTCCTATTGAATCATTCAACCCCCATAATTTGTTCCGTTTAAACAAACATCGATATCTGATGTGGAACCAGGTTTGTGAAGGATATTGATAGAGGATACATATGTTGTTCCACAACTCATTAGTCCAATTGATAGTGAAAATGTTCGAGAATAATTATATTTTACTTAAGTCATTTGAACACATTAGAAAACAAATGAGACTAACACGCTTTGTCTTTATTCATTTAATCAAAATTATTATAATTCGAACACAATTGAAGGCATTTACAATAGAAAAGCAGATCAAAATCAACCAACAGTGTTTTAAAGAAACAAATTATGTGTGGTTCAATGATCAATAGAAAAATGACATAGTTAAGGTACCTGAAGAAAAAAACCCAACAAGTTTAGAAATCTGTTAGCTTTTATTCTATCGCAAGCCATTTTGTTAATTGCCTTTTCATATATATAAATACCTACGGCTGTACTGCTTTACTCCTTAGGAATAAACAAAAAGCAAGAACTAAAATGTACATCAATCAAGAAAAAGCTAGTATTGTAATTTGAAAATTGCACCATTAAGAAAAAGTATTCCTACCATTACTTTTTAACATTGCTATTTTTGCTAAAAGATTAAAAATGGTTGTTCTCCCAAGTTAGGCTTAATTAATAAGGTGGTGATGACATGCAATCCATTTAAAAAAAAATTAATACTACTGTTAACTAGCTTTACATGTTTGGTATAGTAACTTATAAGTATCTAATCGTGTGTTGCTATTCTGAAAAATGAAAGTTAACTTTTTGGAGGTACAAAACATATTTTACATATTTAGTAGAATTTTTAGAGTAAACATATTTAATATATCTACTTAAAAAAAATCTAGATAGTCTAGAGTATTAGATATTTAAGGAATATATTTGTAGAAAAGATTAGAATAGTCTAGATCCTTGGTATCTAAAATCATTCCTAAACAAAAATAAATACTGTTGATTTTAGTCATTTGTAAACAACCCAAGAACCTAAGAACAATCCAAATCAAATAATCTTCTTCCATAAACAAGTTCTTTTTTATAACTTCATCTTCTTCAGTTGAATCTTACGATCTTAGTTAATGATCTTTGGCTAGCATTATGTTCCCAATTATATTTTTTTCTGCTATTCTCTATAGCTATATATATGAAATATGATGTGTTTTTTCATGTAACTATCTCCTTATTATATAGCTATATATATGAAATATGATGTGTTTTTTCATATAACTATCTCCTTATTATAATATTTGAAATGAATATTGTGTTTAGAGGCGAAATCAAAATTAAGAGTTTGAGGTTTTAAATTTCTTAATAGCTGTCGATCAATTTTGTTAGGGATTCATAAATTAATATATATATATATATATGTTGTGCGGAATTTGAGATAATACGAGAAAATATAAACGCGAAAAAACAAGACAACAGATTTACGTGGTTCACCAATAAATTGGCTACGTCCACGGGAAGAGAGGGAGCAGTTTTATTATGGAGAGGCAAAAACAGAATTACAGAATAGGGTTTCCCATAGCGTCTATATATAGTGCTAAGCTACGCCCTGACAGGCTTGGGCCCAACATACAGAATCAACAGAAAATTAAGACCCCCGTCCTTTCTGTTTGTAGCGGGTCCGATTCAAGGCATTCAACAAATCTCCACCTTGACTTGAATTCTCCGAACAGATTCTTCAGACGCACTATGATAGTGCCAAGCCTCCCCCTCTTCCTCAGAGTTGCCCCGCAGGGCAATTAACAGCTTCTGATGTTGAGCAAGTCCAAACAGTGTTGAAACTTGCTCTGTGGAACCGGCTTTGTGAACATATCAGCAGGATTATCAGCAGTTCCTACTTTCTTCACCTTGATTCTCTTCTCACTTCTTAGAAAATGATACCTTACGTCAATATGCTTGGTTCTCTCATGATGGACTTGATCCTTGGCTAGACAAATTGCGCTCAAACTGTCACAATACACCGTAGCCTGATCATGATGCAGACCAAGATCACTAACCAGCCCTTTCAACCAAATCCCTTCTTTTGCAGCCTCTGTCAAGGCCATGTACTCCGCTTCCGTAGTAGACAAAGTCACTGTAGGTTGCAAAGTTGCCTTCCAACTGACGACAGATCCTCCAAGGGTAAACACATAGCCAGTCATCGATCTTCTTGTGTCAACATCTCCAGCATAGTCTGAATCAGAATAGCCAGTAACCAAGCACTGAGTATCACCTCCATAAATGAGACCAACGTCAGATGTACCTCTAAGGTACCGGAAAATTCTCTTCACAGCCTGCCAATGTTCTCTCCCTGGTTGTCCCATGAGTCTGCTCACTACACTGACTGCATGTGCTAAATCTGGCCTTGTACAGACCATAGCATACATCAAACTTCCTACGGCACTGGCATAAGGGACTCGTGACATATACTTCTTCTCTTCTTCTGACTGTGGAGCGAACATGGCAGTGAGATGGATATTGGCAGCACTGGGGGTATCAATGGGCTTAGATGAAGACATGCCAAACCTCGCCAAGACCTTCTGAATATAGCTTCTCTGTGACAAGAAAAGTTTCCTTCTCTCTCTGTCTCTAATGATCTCCATCCCTAAAATCTTCCGAGCGGCTCCCAGATCCTTCATCTCAAACTCAGCACTAAGTAAACCCTTCAGCTTCTGAATGTCATACTTCTTCTTTGCAGCTATCAACATATCATCTACATAAAGCACCAGATAGATGAATGAATCATCATTGAGCCTATTGTAGTAGACACAACAATCATATGAGCTCCGAGTATAGCCCAACTTCACCATATAGCTGTCAAACCTTTTATACCACTGCCTTGGAGACTGCTTAAGTCCATATAAGGACTTCTTCAACTTGCAGACGTGATTTTCCTTCCCTGGAACTTGGAAACCATCCGGCTGAGTCATGTATATCTCTTCCTCCAACTCTCCATGTAGAAACGCTGTCTTCACATCAAGTTGTTCAAGCTCCAGATTCTGATGTGCAACTATCGCTAGTAACACTCGGATGGAAGTATGTCTGACCACTGGTGAGAAGATCTCATTGTAGTCCACTCCCTCTCTTTGGTTGAAACCTCTGGCAACAACCCTGGCTTTATACTTGACTCCTTCTGCTGGTGATATCCCTTCCTTCTTCTTGAAAACCCATTTGCAAGTAATAATCTTTCTCCCCGAAGGCTGTATGACCAGATCCCATGTCTGATTCTTGTGTAGGGACTCCATCTCATCTCCCATAGCGGCAAACCATTTTTCAGAATCAGAACTTAAAATGGCTTCTTTGTAAGTAGACGGCTCAGATGTATCTACCTCTTCAGCAACCTGCAGTGCATAACCCACCATGTCCTCAAAACCATACCTCGTAGGTGGCCGAACTCCAACCCTCCTTGGCCGATCTTGAGCTATACTCTGATGGATATCTGATGGCATAGATTCTGGAATATCAGTTTCAGTCTGTGGCTCTTGATCCTCCTCTTCAGGTTCCTTTAAATCGCTCTCGTTCTGAATGACTTGAAACTCCACCTGTTTGTCAAGACTCCCAGTTTCTGACGTAGTTGTAGGCTTCACAATGGTTCTAAGCAGAGGACTTTCATCAAAGACAACGTTCCTGCTCATAATAACCCTCTTTTCTGCTGGAGACCAGATTCTGAAACCTTTCACTCCATCTCCGTAGCCCACAAATACTCCCTTTTTAGCTCTTGGTTCTAACTTACCTTCACTGACGTGATAGTAAGCCGTACAACCAAAAGCTTTCAGATTTGAATAATCAGCAGCTTTTCCTGACCACATCTGCATAGGTGTCTTGCACTGTATGCCTGTATGTGGTCCGCGGTTAATCAAGTAGCAAGCTGTACTAACCGCTTCTGCCCAGAATCTTCTATCTAGCCCAGCATTAGAGAGCATGCACCTTGCTCTCTCCAGAAGTGTTTGATTCATCCGCTCAGCTACACCGTTCTGCTGTGGTGTATTTCTGACTGTACGATGTCGAGCAATCCCTTCATCCTTACAGAATTGATCAAATTCAGACCAACAGAATTCCAGCCCATTATCAGTTCGCAACCTCTTGATCTTCTTCCCTGTTTGATTTTCCATCAAAATTTTCCACTCCTTGAACTTCTGGAAGGCTTCACTTTTATGCTTCATCATGTACACCCAAGTCATCCTTGAGTAGTCATCAATAATGGACACAAAAAATCTGCAGCCTCCCAAAGACTCAACACGGCATGGACCCCAGCAATCAGAATGGATATAATCAAGTGTGCCTTTTGTTCTATGAATGGCCTTTGGAAACTTGTTGCGATGTAGTTTTCCAAAAACACAATGTTCACAAAACTCTAGGCTCTTAACCTTATGACCAGCAAGTAAATCCTCCTTTGACAGAATTTGCATCCCTCTTTCACCCATATGACCAAGTCTCATGTGCCATAACTTAGTCATATCCTTCTGGTGAAATTCTGACGATGCAACATGGGCTGAACCTGTAACCGTGGAACCTTGTAGAAAATACAAAGTACCACGCATGACACCTTTCAGAATCAAATTTGAACCCTTCCAGACCCGCAAGACTCCATCTTTTCCCGACCAGCTGAATCCCTTGCTGTCCAAAAGACTGAGAGATATCAGATTTTTCGTCATCAATGGAACGTGCCTGACCTCGTTCAATGTGCAGAAGCTACCATCATGTGTCCTTATCTTGATCGAGCCTGTCCCAACCACCTTGCAGACAGAACTGTTGGCCATCGAGATGCTGCCTCCGTCTACCTGCTCATAAGTCGTGAACCACTCTCTCCTAGGACAGATGTGATAGGATGCCCCAGAATCAAGAACCCACACATCTGAATAATGAGTGTGCTCATCCGCAACTAGGGCAATATCTTCTTCAGAATTGGTGTCTTCTTCAGCAACAGCAGCAGACACTGATTGTTTTTCCGATTGCTTCTTCTTCTTCGGACAATCAAATTTCCAATGTCCCTTCTCCTTGCAGTAATTACAAACATCATCCGGCTTTGCACCCTTCGACATCGGCTTATTTTTCTTTCCGCCGTTTTTCCTTCCCTTTCCGCTACTGGTGAACAGACCGGAAGGCTGTATGTCCGTACTTGTGCCGTTAGCCTTATGCCGTAATTCCCTGCTATGAAGGGCCGATCTGACTTCTTCCAGTGACACAGTATCTTTCCCAACAATGAACGATTGAACAAAATTCTCAAACGACATTGGGAGAGATACTAACAAAATCAGGGCAGCATCTTCATCCTCGATCTTCACATCGATATTACGCAATTCTAATAGCAAAGTATTCAATTGCTCTAAGTGTTCCCTGAGTTGTGTACCTTCAGCCATTCGTAAACCGAATAGACGTTGTTTCAGAAGCAGCTTGTTGGTTAGAGATTTTGTCATGTACAAACTCTCCAGCTTCAACCACAGACCAGCAGCAGTCTCTTCATCCGAGACCTCCGTGATGACATCATCCGCGAGACACAGCATGATCGTCGAGTGCGCCTTTTCCTCCAGAATCGCCATCTCAGGAGTAACGACGGCGTTCTTGTCTTTCGACAACGGCGCCCAGAAGCCTTGCTGTTTCAACAAGGCCCGCATCTTGATCTGCCATAAACTGAAACTGTTCCTCCCTGTGAATTTGTCGATTTTCACGTTCAAAGCAGACATCTCGAATTCTCCAAGAACACCGATTAACCGAGAGGCTCTGATACCAATTTGTTGTGCGGAATTTGAGATAATACGAGAAAATATAAACGCGAAAAAACAAGACAACAGATTTACGTGGTTCACCAATAAATTGGCTACGTCCACGGGAAGAGAGGGAGCAGTTTTATTATGGAGAGGCAAAAACAGAATTACAGAATAGGGTTTCCCATAGCGTCTATATATAGTGCTAAGCTACGCCCTGACAGGCTTGGGCCCAACATACAGAATCAACAGAAAATTAAGGGCCCAATACAACAACATTGTATACCGTCGGGCCGGGGGCGTCTCCGCCCCCCCGGACCCCCAGGGGGGCGAGACCCCCGTCCTTTCTGTTTGTAGCGGGTCCGATTCAAGGCATTCAACAATATATATAACTAATTAATTTTATTAGCACAAATATAAAATCTACGAAAAAACTATAAATTCATAAACCTTCACCTAACTTTGTGTTTGACTATGTTTGCCTTTCTTTATTTTTAATAATTTTATTTCTGCAGATAAATCACTTGAAAGATAAATCACTTAAAATGAAATACTTATGTAATGAAAAAAGATTAGTATGAAACCAATATCTGAGATTGTGTGTAATGATTTTACTTAGTAGGGTCTAACTGAAAATAATTCATACACATTAAATAAATTTGTTAATAAAGTATTGTGTTTAATAAAAAAAATAACCGGGCTTTGCCTTGATGCAACTCCGAATGATAAACTAATATATAATTATTTTTTTAAAAAAATTATAAATAAAATTAAAGAGCGTTTGAAAGATCATTTCAGTTGACATAAAAAACAATTTCCTCGACATATTATTAATTAATAGTAAGTAACTATTTAGCATAAGTGATTAGTATTATGCCGTGTACAGCTAAGCACAAATACATGAATTACTTGTGTGATGAGTAAATCAGCCAAATAATACGCGCTTTGGCATAAATTGGTGGAATTTCTGCATTCATATTGCTTAATGTCAGGCAACTAATTAACTAAACTACACACTACTTAATTCTTTGCAATATGAGTTGAGAATCAAATGAGTTAAACCATTAATCAAATATTCTTTCCTTTTCGATTTGAAAAACGAATGAATTATTTTTTTAAAATTTTTATTTAAAGAAGAATTACTTTTTTTTTAATATTTTATTTTTAATTTTTTACGTGATATATTTAAAAAAATAAAATTCAAATAATATATTTTAATTTAATTTATTAATTTTATTAATTATGATGTCAAATCAAACTTTGAAACTAAGAGACTAATTTAGTAAATTCTTCGAGTTTGAAATTGATATTGCTCCTAATTGAAAATGTCAAGACGAGTAAAAATCACTTTAACGTGATAATCATAATTGATATCCTAGTCATAAAATAAAGTCAAGTTTGATTTGTTTTGCATCACATTCTGCAACTATGCTGGCATAACCAAGTCACTTTCCATTTTACTTTTACAAAAAAAGAGTTACTACTCTCCTGAAAGAATGAATCACTAAAATATTAAACATGGAGAGAGCTACAGTTGTAAATTTTTTGTCCACCAATTCACTACGCGTAAATCGCAAATCGTGATCATACTTCACGATAGAAAAAACTTAAATTTTAGTTGACTTGGAAATTGTGCGGAGAGATTAAAAAGGATGAAGAAGATTCTCCAGTTAAGTTTGACCTCCTCTTTTTTTTTTTTTTTCCAGACAAATTACTATATTTTCTCTCTTTTTCGGTAAGAAAAAAAGACTCAAAGTCTAGACAAAAAGTGTAAGAAAAATGACAAAGAAATAAAAAAGATGATTTGACTGGCGTAAATATATTACAGTGTTGTTTTTGTTATGATTGGATAAAATAGTTTTGTGCGGCGTCACACACAATCCTCGAATTGCATAAACCATAGCGCAGTAAAACTCAAAGTTTTTGTCTTCATCTGCTCATCTGTTTCTGCTGATTGCCGTGAAAAGGTGAACTCATGGCGGCTCTATTATCTACTTAACTTAGCGATATTTATTGAGATGTATTTTTGTTGGCGAAGAATTAACTATCGATTTTTATTCATGATTCAATTTCAGAAGTGACAAAGATGGGGTTTTTAATTCATTGCGGCTTTTATGGATTCCGCGTCGGAGTGATTTGACGACAGTTGGGTTTTTATTTTTATTTTTATCGAGGGTAGCGTCTTCTTCTTCTTGTGTCTGCGCTCTATAAAAAAAGGTTTGCTTATCTGAAATCTTACTTGTTTAGTTGGGATAAATTCCTTATTTTGATTGTTTTCGATTTCAGTTGTCTATTTTTCTGGGTGCATACTCATTTTTAGGCTTAGGACTTCTGTTGAATTGATCAACGTGTGAACTGGTGATTTGTGTCTTCGTTCCGAGAATTCCGATCTGCGGAAGTATTTGGAGTTGCAGCCTGTTATTGAGGCATTAAGTTTTTTTCTGTTCTGTGGTCAACTTGTTAAGGGTTTTATACTGTTGTTTGGATCAGAGACATTTTCTTTAGGGAAATTTTGGTATAAGGAATTGGATATGAGGGTCGTAACTGATTGAGATTATAGCAATGAGAGGCACAGAAGGTCTCATTTGTTGATGGATAGGAAATCCCTTGATCTTTTAGGGTTGCTGAAATCGTGGATCCCTCAGCGGGATTCTTCTGCTGACGTGTCGAGGGATTTCTGGATGCCCGACGAGAGCTGTAGGGTATGTTATGAGTGTGATTCTTTGTTCACATTGTTTAACCGGAGGCATCATTGTCGACTCTGTGGACGTGTTTTCTGTGCCAAGTGCACATCTAACTCTATTCCTGTACCACCTCGCGAACCAAGGTTACTACAAGAGGAGTGTGAAAAAGTCAGGGTCTGTCATTATTGTTACAAGCAATGGAAGCAAGGCTTTAATCATGCTATTCAGGTTTCTAACTTGGATTCCAATACTTTCCTTTCTGCGGCTAGTTTTATCAGCGTAAAATCTAGTGGAACTGGTGACAGTAGTAGCAGTTCCATTACTTTAGTGCCACAGTCTCCTGTACTTAGTTCATGCAAGTCAGCAGTAATGGAATCTTCTTTGGTCAGACAAAATAATGTTGCTACAGCAAAAGGGAGCACTGATCCTGCTGATATAGGGATCAGGGATCCATTGACAAACCAATTTTCATTTTGCACAACTAGGTACTTTTCTTCACATCTTTACTGATTTTTCACCTTGGGAAGTTGCAACATCTGTCATTTCTTTGTTCTCAAATGTTAATAGGTAGATACTTGTAATGGTTTAGGCATATTTAAAATTAAATAGTGAATGAGGTAGACTGGCCTTACTTGAGTTATTTGTGATCACCCTCAGGCTTTGCCCTCTCTATCAGATTTGATTCTACAATTTCTCTGTATGCCAAAAGTGGCATTAGTTAAACCCATGTTTCAAACATTTTCCCTTTTCAAGTACTATTGAAAAAGAAAATTAGAAATATCATGTGGTTTGGCTGGAATTTCTTTAACAATGAATATCAGAAGCAATATTATAAAGGCCCTGCTAATATTTGCTGCCTGGTCAAGGCCTTTATGGTGGCACATATGTTGTCATGCAAGACTTGGTTTTCCTAAGACCAGCTATGTCCAAGCAGTGACTAATCAGAGGAAACCTGATGTTATTCTTACCAGCAACTTGCAAGAAAATCAACCAGCGATAGTACGTGACCAATCTCCTTTGACCCTAATAGATAATAAGCTGAATAGAGAAAGGAGAAATAATCTGTTTTCCTTTCCATAGTTATTTCTTTCGTTCCTCAATGAGCTCATGAGTCCAGAGATGAAAATAGGAAATCTAGCTCCGGATTTTATTGAGAATAATGTTTTTTCCTCGTAACTTTGGTAAACTCACTTTCAACTTCCCATTCCTATTTGAGATTGTTTTAATTTTTAAAGATAGGTTTGCTCTATTTGACTGCCCTTCTTGCTACTTGTGTTCGACATGTATTCACTTCAGTTAACTGTTTCTTGTTATTTTCTGGAATCAGGAGTTATGATGAAGATGATGAGTATGGTGTTTACCAGTTAGATTCCCAAGGAAAACATTATTCTCAGACTAATGGATACTTTAGTTACGATGACAATGGTAAGGACTATGGATCAAATAAAGTTCATCCTAATGGGGAAGCTACTGATGAAAAAAGTGTGAGCAGCTTGTCCTCGCAGAATAATTTTGAAACCCAAGCTTCTGAAGAAGTGCAGCAGATTGTAAAACAGGATATTGGTGATGAATGTGAAGCTTCATCATCCCTATATGCTGCGCAAGATGCTAATCTGGAACCTGTGGATTTTGAAAACAGTGGAATTCTGTGGCTCCCACCTGAACCAGAAGACGAAGAAGATGAACGGGATGGAATGCTGTTTGATGATGATGATGATGATGGAGATGCTGCAGGAGAATGGGGATATTTACATGCGTCAAGCAGTTTTGGAAGTGGTGAGTATAGAGGTAGGGACAGGTCAAATGAAGAGCAAAAGAACGTAGTCAAGAATGTTGTTGATGGCCACTTCAGGGCTTTAGTGTCTCAGCTTATGCAGGTTGAAAAACTTGTCATTGGTGAGGAAGAAGACAAAGAGAGTTGGTTGGAGATAGTTACATCCCTATCGTGGGAAGCTGCAACACTTTTGAAACCAGACACTAGCAAAGGTGGGGGAATGGACCCTGGGGGATATGTAAAGGTGAAGTGTATTGCATCTGGACATCGTAGTGACAGGTGAACAAAATAAAGCTTTTCATTTTGGTGCACTATATTGCTCAGCTCTTTGTTCGAATGTTGCTTCTCATATTTCATGGAGTTAGGATTAGTAGCTAGACAACTTCTGAAATTGGAGAATTGGAGCGTTATTGTGGTTCATGTATCTGCATGCACAATGTCTCACTGTCTGTCTGTCTCCCCCCTCCCTCCCTCCCTCTTTGCATGTGAGTCATTTGTGTCTGGTGAGATAGCTTGTGTTCCTCCCTTAAAACTTTCAATTCTTTGCCCTCGAGTAATATTTGGTGAAGTTGTAGCATTTCGATGAGTAAAGAGGTGTTTAGAGTCGGGGTTGCTTTTCCCTAGATTAACTTGTCTTATTGGGCTAGCTATAAATAGGGTGTGGCATAATTGGGCAGCTTTTATTTCTTGTGATTCTGTTCTTGCTTCTTCTTCCTGTGTTTTTATCTGCACTTCTTCAGCTCCTTTTGTTATTGTGTACATTTTGTCATATCTTCTCTTATTTGAACTCGTTCCATTAAATAGTGCTGTGGTGAAAGGAGTTGTCTGCAAGAAAAATGTAGCTCATCGGCGAATGACATCAAAAGTTGAGAAAGCCCGCATAGTAATCCTTGAAGGTGCTCTCGAGTACCAGCGCGTCTCTAACCACTTATCAAGTTTCGCTACATTGTTGCAGCAGGTTTTGATTATTTTACCTTTTCTTCAAAGACTTTTAACTGATAATGTAGTGCTCTTGTGCTTAAAAATATTTTTTGCTATTCAGGAAATGGATCATCTGAAGATGGCTGTTGCCAGAATTGATGCACACAATCCGGATGTTCTTCTGGTGGAAAAATCTGTTTCTCGCTATGCACAGGAGTACCTCTTGGAAAAAGATATATCACTTGTCTTAAACATCAAAAAACCAGTCTTGGAGCGTATAGCTCGCTGCACTGGTGGTCAAATAGTTCATTCAGTAGATCATCTCTCATCTCAAAAGATGGGATACTGTGACATGTTTCATGTTCAGAAGTTTTTGGAAGAACATGATACAGCTGGAGAGATTGGAAAGAAGCTTGTGAAAACACTGATGTACTTTGAAGGCTGTCCAAAGCCACTGGGATGCACCGTAAGTTTATTATAATTACAAGAAGAATAAGATGTAGATTATCTATTGATTAGATATGATCTAAATAGTTATCTGAAACCTACTTTTGAAAAAGACCAAGTTCTTTTAACAAAAATCTTCGAAGTATTCCTTGGATATTGAAATATTTAATTGGCTCTCTTTGCATGGGTTATCTCAGATATTACTCCGTGGTGCAAATAGAGATGAATTGAAGAAAGTGAAGCGCGTGGTTCAATATTCTATTTTCGCTGCTTATCATTTGGCTTTAGAAACATCCTTTCTTGCTGATGAAGGAGCTTCTCTTCCTGAACTTCCTTTGGATTCTCCGATAACTGTGGCACTTCCAGATAAGCCATTAACAATCGACAGATCCATCTCAACTATACCTGGTTTTATGATTCCTGCCGATGAAAGAACTCTAGGGCCGCTATCTGGCAGTGAGCCACAAAGGTCAATGAGTGCTCCGCCAACTGGCCTGGTCAAGGCTGTCAGCAATTGTGCTCAGAAAATGGGTGTGTTAGAGTCTCCTGGATTGTGTGCTACTAAAGACAACTTCTCTTCCTTCTGTAAGCCCTCTCTTGATCATGAATCTGAGATAGGTATCATGGATATGATGAAGTGCTCTGAGGTAAAAGCATCAGTAGCCAACGATGTCCAAGATGCCCATGGAAACAAGTTCCTTTCTACTAGTTTTGGTCCTTCACAGGAGGTTGATCAAGACATGTTGTCACAGAGTGTTCAAAATGATTGCAATACTATGGATGTGAACCAAGGTGGGGAAGACGCCCCTGATGATTTGACTTCTTTGAAGAAAGAGTTCTCTCCATCTCCATCCGACAATCAAAGCATTTTGGTTTCCTTGTCGTCTCGATGTGTTTGGAAGGGAACTGTCTGTGATAAGTCTCGTCTCTTTCGGATTAAATACTATGGCAACGTAGATAAGCCATTGGGTCGTTTTCTACGAGACCAATTGTTTGATCAAGTAATCTCTCCCTCCCTTTCTTTATGCTCGAAACATTTCCAATATGCTCAAGGTGACTGAAAGGATCTTCACTTTTTTTTCCTTCAATTTGTGTCTCAGAGTTACAGGTGTCATTCATGTGAGATGCCTTCAGAAGCTCATGTTCAGTGTTATACACACCGACAGGGTACTCTAACTATTTCTGTTAAGAAGCTGCTGGAAGTTCTTTTGCCAGGTGAAAAGGAAGGAAAAATATGGATGTGGCGCAGATGCCTTAAATGTCCACGCGATAATAAGGGCTTTCCTCCAGCAACTCGGAGAGTAGTAATGTCTGATGCTGCTTGGGGCTTGTCCTTAGGGAAGTTTCTAGAACTTAGCTTTTCAAACCACGCAGCTGCAAGTAGGGTGGCAAACTGTGGTCATTCATTACATAGAGATTGTCTTCGATTTTACGGGTATGATCTTACTCTCTTGGTAGTATGAAATGCTTTCTCCTTATTGGTCACACACAATATTTAATACGTTGGCATGATTCTATAGTTAATGGTCAAAAAGACTAAGCGATGATGATAATATATCTTGCTGGAAAATATTGAAACGTTGAGTATTTTGCAATACTCATTTTGTAACTTTTGCAGCTTCGGAAAGATGGTTGCTTGCTTTCGCTATGCATCCATTGATGTTCACTCAGTATACCTTCCTCCCTCAAAACTGGATTTCAACTATGAGAATCAGGAATGGATAGAACATGAAGTGAATGAGGTAAAAAGAATGTGATTGGATTTTGAGTTGCTGGCATCTGATATCCCCCTTTACTGATTTGCTGTTTTAATATAAGCAGGTCATTTTCCGAGCTGAACTTTTGTTCGCTGAGGTCCTTAATGCAATTCGGCTTTTGGTAGAGAAGAGATCTGGGAGACAACTTAACAGCAGCATTAATGTACCTGAAGCAAGACGTCAGATTTCTGATTTGGAAGGGATGTTGCAGAAGGAGAAACAAGAATTTGAGGTATGAGTCAACGGATTGGACTTGTGAGAGGGTTCAGTGATCATTAATTGACCATTGTTTAACCTACATGGTCATGTAGACATTATTAACTACTCTCTCCCTAGCACTACTTCTATGTGCTTGTAGGATATTGACCACTGGTAATTACACTTAAGTGCTCCACTTGTTTTTTCTTGAGTGACCAGTTAGCTCTCTGACAAATAGGTCTATTTCCCTATGTCAGTTTGATTGCGGGTTTATAACCTTGTCATGCTTGTGGTATACAAACTGTGGTGAAATTATCTTCTCTGTTGTCTGTGTTGCAATCTGTCTACCGATACTGTCTGATGCATTAGATTTTGTATTGGTTGTTTTCATTGTTAACGATTTGCATTGTTGAGCTTAACTTGTCTGTCCTGATCTAATAGGATATTTCTAATTCGGTACTGATATTAGCAGGAATCTCTCCAGAGAATTCTGATGGAGGAAGTTAAAAAGGGGCAGTCTGTTGATATTTTGGAGATCAATCGATTGAGAAGACAGCTCCTTTTTCAATCTTATGTTTGGGACCACCGTCTAGTATATGCAGCCAGTATGGATGACAAGAGTCATTGGTTTAGTGGAGATGTCACCTCTTTGGAACCTGAGAAACCGTTGGTTTGTGATGATAAGTCCACTGACCTGGATAATTGTGCTGATCCCAGCAACTGTCCTAATAGCTCTGAATCTGTTCCCGCAATTTTAAAGGCTGGTGAAAATGGGGATGAAGGAAGAAGTGTTGGCCAAAACAGTCACGTGGATGCTGTTCATCAAGAATCTGCAGTTGATTTTGATGCTGATTGTGCAATCGAAAAACCACCTGGTCTTCCTGTTGCAACAAAAAGTTTCTGCGGATCACATCCCGAAGAATCCATATTACAGCGGCGAAGAGCACTATCCGCTGGGCAGTTCCCAAACATGGAGAGTTTGTCAGATACTCTCGAGGCAGCTTGGACTGGTGAAACAACTTCCGGTGTTGTAGTGATAAAGGGTGATACCTGTAAATCTTCTGAACCACATCTGGTGAATACACTTACAACTGGAATGGCTGAAAAAGTGTATACTGAAGACCATGCGACTATGCTGTCTCAAACTCCCTCTCTTTTAGCCTCTAAAGGCTCCGAAAACATGGAAGACGCTGGGAGCTGGTTAGGTGTTTCTTTTATTAGCTTCTACAGGACGCTGAACAAAAACTTTTTACCAAGTGCTCAGAAACTGGATCCACTTGGGGGATATAATCCAGTATACATTTCATCATTTCGGGAGTCAGATGCCCAAAGTGGAGCAAGATTGCTCCTACCTGTTGGGGTTAATGATACTGTTATACCAGTGTATGATGATGAGCCCACGAGTATTATATCTTATGCTCTAGCGTCTCATGATTATCATGCTCAACTATCCGGTGAGCTCGAGAAATCTAAGGATGCTTCTTTGGACTCTAACTTTTCGTTCCACTCACTGGATTCCAGTAATCTGCACTCCCCTCAATCAGTTGATGAAATGTTTTTAGAATCCTACAGAAGTCTTGGATCCATGGATGAGAGTCTCTTGTCCTTGCCCATTTCTCGCAGCTCTTTTGATTTGGATCCACTCTCATACACAAAGACATTGCATGCCAGAGTTTCTTTTGGAGATGATGGATCTCTGGGGAAAGTGAAATACTCAGTGACTTGTTATTATGCAAAGCGCTTTGAAGCCTTGAGGCGGATATGTTGTCCTTCAGAGATGGATTTCATAAGATCTCTTAGCCGCTGTAAGAAGTGGGGGGCCCAAGGAGGCAAGAGCAACGTTTTCTTTGCTAAAACCTTGGATGATCGATTCATTATCAAGCAAGTGACAAAGACAGAGCTGGAGTCCTTTATGAAATTCGCTCCTGAATATTTCAAATATCTTTCTGAATCAATAATCACGGGGAGTCCAACTTGTTTGGCAAAAATTCTGGGGATCTATCAGGTATTTGTGATAAGTTGACTACTTCAGCTTCTCAAATTGCTGATTTAGAATTACAAAGCTCTCTGTGACTAGACTCGCAGCACACAGAGTGATCTGATTGCTGTGAATATGAGGCAGATATTAGTTATGCTCTGGGGAAACATGATTGATATGATGGATTCTTGATTAATGGGTTGTGATATTAGTATTTACCTTCTTATGGCATGATCTTCTAGGTGAATGAACCACAAAGCATGGGATGCATATTTCTTGCTGCAGTATTTGGAAGTAGTTACCGATATAATCAGTTCATTATTTCCTTTCTGTGTATTCTGGCTAGTCATAGGCTCATAGCACAAACATATTGTATAGTTATATTATTATCAGTTCGTATAGAGTTTTTATTTCTAATGGTTTCTGTGAAGGTGTCATCAAAGCAGCTTAAAGGAGGTAAGGAATCTAAAATGGATGTGTTAGTTATGGAGAACCTTCTCTTTGGGAGGAAACTGGCAAGGCTTTATGATCTGAAAGGTTCTGCAAGGTCTCGTTACAATCCTGATTCCAGTGGAAGCAACAAAGTCTTGCTGGATCAGAACTTGATTGAATCAATGCCAACTTCACCTATTTTTGTTGGAAACAAAGCAAAAAGACTTTTGGAGCGAGCTGTATGGAATGATACTGCTTTTCTTGCTGTAAGTTTTTGTGCTTACATTTAATGAATTTAATGTCGACTACTTGCACCTATTGTGGTTGGATCATGTATTTCTCGTCTTTGATGGTCCATCAAAGCTTGGTAAGTTGAGATTGCTGTAGATTGAAGCATTTTCAACCCGTAAGATTTCTCATATCTATTCAGAACAAGTTAGTTTGTGTTTGGTACTAGGATTGCGTGTGGAAGAGGGAGGGAGAAAACACCTTTGTTAGTCATAAGGAGTTGAGCAATTGATGACGGTCCAGCAGAATCTAGGGTGTGTTTGAGACTCCACGGACCTTATCATTCCCTTCCCACAATTCCACATCCAAAACTAAAATAAGTAAAATTGATTAGATTATGATACGAATAGAGAGGAGATTTGGGTTCAATCCCTCCTACAAATTCTTCCTTTTTGCAAAAAGATTAAATTAGGGATGGTCACTTTAACCTTCACTTCTTCTCCAGTTAAGGATTCAGATGCTTGCCTTTCCCAAAGCCCTTCATCTTCGTCCTACCTAAACAACAGTTTTGGGTGCCAAGAATGGAAGGAAAGAGCTAGAATACTTAAATGTCCACTGTTCTTGTGTGCTTGCTAGTAGGAAAGGGGTGGTCAAATATTTTTTACTAGAAACAATATCCTCCATAGCAAATCAGTCTATCGGAAAGATGCGGATCCTGGATGGAAGTGTCAAGTATCCTTCCATTTCAAATACCGACATACAAGAAAATTTGTTCCTTTCCTATTTTACTTTGCTTTTCTCAAGAAGAGTAACTTTTTGACATCTAACTGAAGACCATTATGCTGTTGTATATGTGTTACATTTTCTCATAATCAGCATACAAGTGTATACTCACTTTCTAACAAATTCCTTCTGTGGTCAAGGTTAGTGAGGTTCTTGACTAACTGAGTAAATTATCCTTGCAGGCAGTTGATGTGATGGATTACTCACTGTTGGTTGGGGTTGATGAAGAGAAGAATGAGCTTGTTGTTGGGATTATTGACTTCATGAGACAGTATACGTGGGATAAGCACTTGGAGACTTGGGTCAAGGCCTCTGGGATCCTTGGTGGACCCAAAAATGCGTCGCCGACTATAATCTCACCTAAACAGTACAAAAAGAGGTTCCGAAAGGCCATGACGACCTATTTCCTGATGGTCCCTGATCAGTGGTCACCAACATCTGTTGTTCCCAGTAAATCGCTGACTAATTTATGCGACGAGAACATGCAAGGTGGATGATCTGCCGCGTGATTTTGTTAATGCTGTTTGTCAGTATATTGAGCACACAAGTGGGTTTATACATCTCTCGTATTTTCGATTCCCATTCTTTTGGAACGCAGTTCCAGTTGCGTTCTCACTTGATTTCTTGTCAGAAAACCGTGAGGCTTGTATTTCGTTGAAAGTCTCTGCTGCTTAGAATTCAGGTGTCCCTCCGTGGATATAATGTTGTACATTTCTTTTGTTTCATTAATTTATTTTTCCTTCCTTTTGTTGGGTAGAATTCAAGTACATATGAGTTCCAAAGGATCAATGCCAATTTTATAGAATGCATGATTTTGGAACAGGTGTTTTATTTTTTGTAATTGTAATATTGTATCTTTGGATTTCGTCCCGTTGGGTTGATCTCCATCCATGTTCACAGAGCTAATGGAATTAAGTTTTCAGAGTGTGGACTTGTGGTCCAAATGGTTCAAGTAGTAATCTATCTATGTTATAGTACTTAAAGCTTGTAAATTTTTAATTTTTGACTGACCCAATCCAGTTGCAGTAACTTGTGGAAAACATTGGGAAAATTCACTACATATACTTAATAATTGATGGAGTAGTATTTTACATTTTGAGCATACACACTACTGAAACAAATAAATATGGTGGCTTCTGTTTTATTGTGTTATTTGTGAGCAGTGATCCTAACTGAAGTCCTGAGCAGAATCAGTTACATGATGCCACCAGCATCTTTGTAGGAGCTCTATGATTTCTTCATCTCCTCTGCATATAGACATAATAATGATAATAAGTTACTTGTTCATCACACGATTATTAAATCATTGTTATGTTACCTTGAATTAGAACAAAATCTGGTGAGTTGTTGGCAGTAACGAGGGCCTTCATCATATCCTTCACAAGTGATCTCTCCATTCTCATCTCTATAACAAACTATCCCTGTTGACTCATCTTCAAATATCTATCAACAGATATCAGTAAACAATTGTAGTGCTACAATTCACCACACTTAACTACAATTTATAAGATGAAGAAGAAAAAAACCACCTTAAGTTTTGAGGTTGAAGTTGATCTGATCTGAAGAGCAGTTGGTTTGATTGAAATATATTGATCACTTGCACATGAGTACACCAACACTACTCTTTGTGCATGCTTTTCCCTTTTGTTGGAACATGATTTCCAAATTAGAGGAGCAGCACCAAAAGAAGAGTGTCTCACAGCCATATTTAGTATGGGGAAAAATAATGGAAGAGAAGATAAAATTATAAATGAAATGAAATGCTGTTTGTTCTATACAGTTGTATTTAATAAGTAAATAAATTTAACCGAAATAATTAAAGTATTCGAATGATTTGATGTTAATCCTTTATTTTTTGTTTGTAAGCTAAAGAGAAATGATATTAATATTATGGAAAACTAATATTGGGTGTTTGTCAATTGTCACGATGCATTATCTAATTATTATAGGTTTAAAGGGAGGAAGTGGGACCTATCAGCATTATCTTCAAACTAATGTATTGTGTTGGTATGTATATATATATATATAAGGGCTTACAAAGTCATTTGGACGGTTGATTTAAATTTTTTATTTACCCAATTGATTGATTGATTTGTTTGTTGGTGGGTCTCTCATCCCCTCAGTGTGATAACGTTTGTTTGTCTCAACTTTCATTAAAACTAAAACAAGAAATTAAAAAGATTAGAGGGATTGTTCGGTACAAAAGAAAATGAATTCCGTTTAGAAAATATTTTTAGAGGTTTTTTATGTTAAAAGATATTTTTTTAAAAGACTTTATGTATAATTAAATAAATATTACGAGGGATGAGTAAATATGAGGTTGTGTTGAAGAGTGAGGAGAACAAAAAAGACAATATTGAAATTGAGAAAGAAGTTTATTTATAACTTTTTTCTATAACTATAACATAAAGATCTTTGTTAACAACAATGGAGCAAAGTCAGAGTACTTGAAAAAACTGGGTCCGTGAGGAGACTTAGCGTTTTATCTGTTAGTGAGACTATAGTCTCGAATTCAAATTAATAGGATTGAATGAATTTTATTGATTAATAAAAGTAACACTATAAGAGATTACAACTTTGTTGTCTTGAATGACTAATTTCGGTTGAGTATCTAACTAATATGTTTTTTTCTTTCCGTTCATAGTTGTTATTTCAAAGTTGATACTCCCACACTTAATACTTATTTATCGAGTTAATAACTTTGATAATCGCTCAACTATCAATTGTTTTGATAAAAAGTTATTCAATTTTCATTTTCAATTCAAAAATCACTCTACTGTGATTTCTTTGCACAGAAAGTCACTCAACTTTCTTTTTCAAACTCAAAAGTCACTCAACTATAACTTCTTTGCATATAAAATAACTCAACCTATTTAATTATTTTTTCATTAAAATTTAGTGACTTGAAATTTTAAGTATTAACAAAAAATTTAAGAATCAAATATATATATATATATATATATATATAATTTGATGATCCGCTAAAAATATAATATTGAACATTTTATTTTACCATTAATTCTCTAAATCATTCTCCCTTGTCCTTCCACATTCTTTTAGCGAATTCATGGTAAAATAAAATGTTCAATGGAAAATGATTTAGGAAATTAATGATAAAATAAAATGTTTAATATTATATTTTTATCGGGTTGAATTAAATGGGCGGGTCATTAAATGATTTAAATGAATATATATATATATATATATATATATATATATATATATATATATATATATATATATATATATATTTGATTCTTAGAATTTTGGTTAATAATTAGAATTTCATGTCACTAAATTTTAATGAAAAAATAATTAAATAATTTGAGTGACTTTCTGTGTAAAGAAATCATAATTGAGTGACTTTTGAGTTGAAAATGAAAATTGAGTGAGTCTCTATCAAAATAATTGATAGTTTAATGACCATCAAATTATTAATTCCTTATTTATCATTTATTTTCTAACAAATAAAGGAAGTCAAATGAAAATTTCAGTATGAATTAACCCACTACTATAATTTATTTAATTTATTATAAGCATATTGTTAATCTTTTGTGGCTTCTCATACCATCAAAAGCCCATACAATCTTTTACGTTACCTCAAAAGTATTTTTAGTTGAAAGACGAAATGTGTTGGACCTATAAATATTTCAAGCTTAACAATCAGATTAGTAAAAGTAATATGTACTAGTAAGTAGTAACACTCCGTAACAATGGAATTTATAAATGAAAAAAATCAAGGTCCATGGAACCTTTTTTCTACTAAATAAAGTGTTTTGATATTTTTTATAAACAGACAACTTCATAGAGATTATGTAATTGTATGTTATTTAATACAACAAATCAATCGGACAATAAGAAATTATATCAAAATAATTTTATCTTAACATAATTAATTTCAACATAAATTATCCTCAAAACTAAACAACCATAAGAGTGACAAATAAGCCTATGGAAGCAATAGTTGATCAACCTGTCCATTTATTACTCAATTTACTTAAATTTGTTTTAACTCAATTTATTTAAAAGTTAAGTTAATATATAATCCAAATTGATGGATATAAAACCTTATTCCGTCAAATAACATTCAAACTATTTAACATCCGCATATTTATTATCTCAATTCATTTCATTTTCACCCATTCAAATTTGATTCAATTCATCCCCTCGACAAAACACATTAATATTTTGTTGGTACAAGTCGAAACGTAGAAATAGAAGAGCAAGCTCATGCTAAATAGGGAATAAAGTAGTAGGTAGTGACAAAAGCCCAAGGAAGGGCCCCGACATTCTTTTCAATTTTTTGGTTTACTAAAACAGTACCTTAATAGTAGTAACAGTCTCTGACGTGGATTAATTATGTGAACATTAACGTCTGATAAGTTTTGCTTTGCACTACGCTAACAAAGCACTTTACTACTATTATCTTTAATTATTCAGTCTTAGGTGCATGAGCCCACCCTATACAACACAGTTTAGTTAACATTATCAATAACCTTAAAAGAAGTTTCTCATTTTCCTCACGTTATTACATATTGGAACTAGAAAATATCCTTGTAATCTGCAGTTGTTCTTGATGTTTTTTTAGTAGTATGACGGGTGTAAAGATTACTTATGTAGTTCATATATATATAAATAAAAAAGTTTGACAACTTCAAAATTTTGGATGCAAGTTCTTAGTATTGATATGCAAAAAAAATTATGATGAAAACTAATAATAGGTAATTTGGTAAAACTGATGCAGTTTACGTAGTGTACTCAGTATTCAAGATTATTTTATTAAAATAAAAATTGCTGTAAAAAACAATCATATACATATATAGAGTAAAACAAAAAGTTAATAATTAAATTATTTTTGATAAAATAAAGGTCATTATTTTTAACATGCTAACAATAAAAAGTGTGTTCCAGCAGTTGAGACATACGGACTAACTTGCTACATTATTATTATATTATTAATAGGTTGCTAGGAAATTGTTTACGTAAAAATTAAATACCGTATATATATCGTATAAATATATTATAATTGATAGTTGATTAGTAGATAAATTGTTCATATATATTGTGTTTGGTTTGTGATTTAAAAATTCACATAACTATTACATATAAAATTAAAACAGATCAATTAATTCATATATAACTAATACAGCCATTATACAAACTTGTTTGGTTTGTGATTTAAAAATTCACATAACTATTACATATAAAATTAAAACAGATCAATTAATTCATATATAACTAATACAGCCATTATACAAGTTTGACGAACTTTTATCGTCTCCCAAGGCATCACACACCTCCATGAGTTTTTTATAAGTACAAGTTTTTTGTTTGTTTACTTCCTTGTCCTCACTATCCAGTTCCTAACCAGCAAGGACTGTTATTTCATTTTCCCTTCAGCTCTTCAACACAAGGCCTGAAACTCATCATATTTGTATATGGTCTTTGTCCTTCAATGCATGTTCTTCTAATGCTTACCTAATATTCAACTGTTCCTGCTTCCTTTTGCATTGGCATATGTTTAACACACTTCTCTACTTCACCTAAACAAAACTTTTCTTTAACATGTAAAAATAATTCCAAAAATCTTACTGTATTTATATATGGATCTTGCAAGGGCTAACTACTGTGAACCTCCATCTCAAGGGGTGAATGTTCAAGATTGTTCTTTTATGTTTCTTGAATGATATTTATGTAAATGGGGTTTCTTTTTTAGCTAATGATTCTTGAGTTTGTTATTGACAGGAAGCAGCACTAGAAGGGAAAAATGGGAACCCATTCTTGGATAGTTTCCCTGACCCGCTTTGCAAACTTAATCTAAAGGAGACATCTGAGTTTGTGAAGTCGTTGCCAACAGCAAGCAATGGAGCAGCAGGGTTTTTAAGGAAAGAAGGAGTAAGTTCAGTGACAAGGAGGAATATGGATGCTCCATCAACACCGGGTCGACCCATTTTCAGCTTCAGTGTTGGGAATTTTTCAAGAAAAAATTTCCCTTCGAAGTGGGATGATGCAGAGAAGTGGCTTGTTAATGGAAGTTCTATTCAAGATTCCCCTGCTTCTCATCATAATAATAATGGCTTAAAGCCAGCATTAGAATCCTCAAATTTGTTAAAGCAGTGCAATGGGTTCAAGCTTAAAGAAACTGAAAATGTCTTTGCAGAAAAAAACAGAGTTACAGATGAAAAGGTATCTAAAGTAGCTTCAGATTTTCAGGTGCTTTTACCTTTACACCATCACCATATTTCTGCTGGAGCTGCCAACACTGTTTCTGCTGCAACTGATGTTTTTCTAAAAGGTAAAATAAATAAGAGGAGTTTGCTTTTACCTTTAGCTTATCAATTACAGTTCAAGATTTTAATTTGATGATAGTTTCAATCTTCAATGACCTCATTGTACATGTGAGATTTTGGGTTCTGTATTTGTTGAAATATTTTCACATACATATCTTTGCTGGGACTTAAAAGTGTTACCAGTGCAGTTGGACAAAAGGTCTCGGGTATAGACTTGGTTTTGTTAGGATATATCTATATCTGCCCTTGCATGCTCCACATAAATATGCATTATATCTTTTTAAGTTGTAGCTCTAATTTTGGTAAAATTTAAAACTGATACAAGGGAACAATTTTATGAATGTTATGGTGGATGTTGAAGGAACACCAGTTTTATTGTAACTGCAGATAAGTTCACAGATGAAGTGGAGTCTATTTATCCCAAATTTAGGTGCTTAGAACCTACAAAAGAAGGATTTTTGTTTGGAAATGCAGCAGGAAAATCGATGAAAGAGGCAATTCATGAGATTAAACACAGAGATATTGGGACAGAAATGACCCCAATTGGCAGCTCTACTACTTCTAGATGCCATACTCCATTCAAGAGCCCATCGCCTGCTCGACACAATAACCCCGCAGACAGATCTGGACCATTGCCCTTACCAAGTTCAGGTTCTGATAGCACAGTTGATATCATGCAATTTGAGGAGTGCCATCTAGCAAAATTGCAGTTTGGGACACAATTCGATTCTGTTACAACCAATTGGAGTTCGAGAGAAGAAGAAGAGGAGGATGTATCGAAGAGTTTGAGACATTTTGAGATAAATAATGAGTGTAGAAAAAGCGTCTCGGAGTCCAAAACACGTTCGTGGGAAGAAGAAGAGAAGAACAAATGCTGTCTCAGGTCAGTGGCTTTTGCACTGGGTCTTTTGTATTTTCATGTGTACTTGGAGCTTATTTAGTTTTAACATTTATTTTGAGTTGTAGGTACCAAAGAGAAGAAGCAAAAATTCAGGCTTGGGTAAACCTCCAAAATGCAAAAGCAGAAGCTCAGTCCAAAAAACTTGAGGTATTTTGTTTTATCCTTTCTTCTAACTTTTGGGCAGTAGAGCTGTTTTCATTACCTTTCATATCCTAAAGAATTGTCTACAGGCCATAAAAATCCATATTACGCTACTGTCTGTTTTGGCCTAACAAGCCTCGCAAATTTGTAAGCGTATGCTCTGGTCTTATGTAAAACTTCACTTTTCTCCCTTTTTGATCTGAGATTTGCCTAAAGTAGTATGTATAGGCAAGTCTGTCGATCCTTTTCCTTGATTGCGCTTGTTTTCATGATAGGTGTCAAAAGAATATAAACTAAAAACAGTCTCCAAAGAGTAGCTGGGCAATGTTTGACAATTTATGAGTCTTGTATATAGTATTGATCTCTACATAGAGCCACTCAGTACTCTTCCATTGTGGTCCAACATGTTTCCTCCTCTTCCCCCTATGTACTGCTTATAGTTTTTATCCTCTCACATGCGATGATAGCAAATTAGTCAACATTAATGCATTATTATATTTACATGCATGACAAATTCTTTCTGGAAGTTCCAAACCCATGTGAAACAGCTGCATGCAGTAGTAAAATTCCTTTGAAATTAGTGCGTCCCCTCCTCCTTTTTGTTCCTAAGAATATTATAAATGGCCTGATTCAACTTTTTAACTTGTGCCATCAGACACTAGAAACATAAGTTATGTTTATACAACAACTCCACACTCAGTATGGTCCCACAAAGTGAGGAGTGTACTTAGACCTTGCGTCCTTACCTACCTCAAACAGGTAGAGAGACTAATTCCATTAGACCACCGGCTCAAGGATTAGAGGACTCCTACGACTACAATACTCTTATGGGGATAGCATTTGCTTCTGTTTCAGGTGAAAATCCAGAAGATGAAATCAAATCTGGAAGAGAAGTTAATGAAAAGAATGGCGATAGTTCACAGAAAAGCTGAAGAATGGAGAACTACAGCTCAACTACAACACAAGGACCAAATAGAAAAAGTGGCTGATCAATCACGGAAGATGATGTTGACAAGGCAAAACTCACATTTATCTGCCCAATCTTCCTGCGGGTGTTTGCCATGCCGAAACCATCTTATTTAATTCGGAATCGAGCACCAATGTTCAGTGAGATTCATTCTGTATTCGTTACTACTAAGAAAAAAATCTTAATGCAACACTTTTACGGGCCAACACATCATTCTAGTAGGCGACTCTAATTGATTGTGTGAAACGATGACATTATCAGCTCTGGCACTAAGATGAAAAATTTGTTACTATATATCCTATAATGTGGCCTCACTGTGAGAATCCCAGCAACTTCTTTTACAAAATGGAATGTTCACAAATTGAGAAGCTGGTTTAGTAGGCTCTGAGGTGTGCTTGGTGATATCTCATGTAACAAACACAAACACAAACTCGCAAGAAGTGATACTCCGTGTTTTTGACCAGTATCTTTTACAAATTTGAATCCATCTTGTGTTTAGAATTGTTCTCCACATTTTAATCTGGATTACCAGTGCATCTATTGATCAAAGTTGAGGGTGCAATCCTTTGTCTTGAATAGGACCACAGTTTTCCGAGGTAGTAGAATTAAGGCCTCCAGTAATCAGACTGTTCAAACTAGTAGAGTCTATGTCTTAGCTGGAAAAAGAAATACAAGATGCTGTTTGTTCGTCAGTTGTGCTTGTTGTTAATTTAGATTTTTAACTTCTATTGTAATCATAAGTTTGATTTGATCTTAAATGTCCTGGGACCACGTTCAACTGCTACCTGGGCATAGCTTCTCATGATAAGCTGCTAAAATTGGTGCAATAATTGTACCTTGCCTTCAATTATTAATTTAAGCAGTAGTTGAAAAGAAGGGCTACTTGGGTTTTAGATTGTTAATTTCTCTTATTACAACTTCATTGCACCAATGCATAGCATGACACCACTAAATTTTTTTAAAAAAATGTTTACATAAAGATTTTAAAATATTTTAATGTGTGTTGATAGGAAAAGGCCTTAGCTGTGACAAAGGCTTTTTGGGATTCTTGGTCTGCATGGTTTCCAATTTAGACATGAAGACAAAACACATCCATATGAGGTCCATCTGACAAGCTCTACATTGAGGAAAGAGAGAGAGGCCCCAAAACAAGTATACTTTGATAGATTTCTGCGGATACACGACACTATCATTACAGATTTTCTTTATTCACTAGATAAAACCCCAATTTTTCTTACCTGCAAGTCAATCTTACTCTCTCCTCTCGATTCTTTTAATCCATTTTTAAAAAGAGTGTCTTTCTTTTTCTTATAAATTTAGTTTTAACTTTTTTATCCGTTTAAAGATATTTTAATTTAAACTATAAAATTTACTACTTTTTTTTTTTTTTTAACTTTCTTACCCATCAGTCAAATCAAACAAACAAATTAGGATATTTAATACTAGTTTGATTTAATTTCATTTTTGAATCGCCTTCTTTAAAGCTGTACTAGCGGACACTAACCTCTAGGGTAGGAAAATAATTCGAGCCTCCAAATAATCCCTTTTTTTTTTCAAAATCAAAGACTAGCCATTGCTACGTGAATCTTAGCCTAATAATAAGACAAACATAAAAAACA
Organism: Solanum lycopersicum; assembly: GCF_036512215.1. Taxonomy (NCBI): domain Eukaryota; kingdom Viridiplantae; phylum Streptophyta; class Magnoliopsida; order Solanales; family Solanaceae; genus Solanum; species Solanum lycopersicum. The sequence goes on from NC_090802.1 coordinate 67,263,909, forward strand.
CTACCTTTACGCTACACATAAAAGGTAATTTACCTTTATTTCTTCTGGCACACACATAAATTGTACTTACAGTATCTTTTAAAGTTCTTTTTGAAAGTGAGCTCTTAGCACGCCTTTATAGACATTTCATAATAATATTATCTAAACTGAAAATGATTATCGAGTTTTATTTAAAGTTGACGTATTACTCCTATTAATTACCAATTTAAGTGACTATCTCGTTTTGAAAACATCTACTAAAGCAAATTAGGTTCTTATATTTAAACTAAAAATGGATGTCAATTCAAAGGTGTTGATAAGTTTATTTTGAATAATATAATTCTCCAAGGAATTCATATATATATTAACGTCTAGAATTTACATATGCAAGGAGCCAAGGAGGAATTTCTTATTTAAGCAAACCAGAGAATAATTACAAACTTACATCACTTTGATCATCTAGAAGGAGAAAAATAGATACCAGGTCAAATACAAATAAGATTAAAAGGTACCACTTTTCGTATGATTTGTTTTAGTGAAGATGAAAAATAAAACAAAGCTTACCAGATGTTCTTATTCAAAATTCTTAATAAAGAACGCCCAATTCTTCAGCCGCGAAATTCATCCATGAACTGCTTATGGAATTGTGTAAAACGAGATACAATAGCTGGTATCTTCTCTTCTTGCGGTAATATTGTGCACCTAAAATGCCAAGTTCCAGGACGCTTCATAGAAGCAACAAGTAAATACAAATTTAGTCTAATCCAACAATTCTAAAGAAACATAAGAGTCCCCTAATTCTGATGTGCTGCTTTTGCACCAAAAATCACCACCCTCTCATTAGTTAGAAGGTACTATGTTGTACTGCATTCTTGAATTTTTTTTATTTGCCCACCGCAAATATCTTTTTCCAATTAGTTAAATTCCTCTGAGGTAGAGAGATTCAAAGTGTTGGGGATATGCTAATTAAGTTCTCTCTGTTAATGTTCAATAGTCCCGGTGAAAAACATCTACGTTTTCTAAAATGAGCGATGACAGTTGGCAGAGTATGCCTTGACTATCAGTAACAATAAATAAGTGGAATGAGGAAGCAAGTGGGCAAAAACATAACAATCACCTGGCCAAATCCAGAGCCTGAGACAACGACAATTCCAGTGGCATTAAGGAGACGCCAAGCATAAAAGGCATCTGGTGCAGTTTTAGCTTCTTCTGCTGCTTTTATTGCTTTGTCAGGTAAGTTAATACGTGGAAATGAATACAATGCACCTTCTGCTTTATAGCATGTGACTCCCTCCAAACTATTGAATGCGTCTTCTAGTATCTGTTGACGAAGTAGTCGATTTTTAGAAACTGCATCAATGGGAAATTCACCAAAAGGAAGCTTACATGGAACTCCAATGAAAAAAAATTCACACACCATTATCGGAAAGCAGAAATGAAAATTAAGCAAAAAAATAGTCTGGGACAACTTTTCTGGAGAAAATTTTAGACATTTTGCTTACTATTTTGAGCACTTCTACTATCAAATTCAAGACTCATGATTGTAAAACAACTTAACCACTTCAGCAAAATAAACCAGAAGTTTATTTTGTCAATCCCAGTCTTATATGTTAATTCTACTGACCTTTGCACGCCTCGCCAATGATGAGAGTATTGCATCTTTCTCAGCAGAAAATGATTCGTATGACTCATCGCCCACCTGAACACAAATCAACAGAGCAGTGCTGATAGGAGTCAGGCATCTGTAACACGGACACAAGGGGCCTCACACCAAAGCTTCAAAGTTTACAGTTCACAATTAGAGAGCTGAATTCATGTCGTCGTAGTAACATCGAATTTTATTTTACCACATAAAAAAGTGTGATACCTAGAAAATTTGATAAAATGTTCCAGCAATCTTAACTAATTGAAGCAATATCAACCTAATTCGACGTTTAGACCATGAGATCACCAGGTTTAGGATGAATCCACAATACTCATTTGGGAACTTTAGGCAATGTAGGATTATTATCCAGGATAAGGGGTCAAAAGTTCCCCTCGGAGGACTTGGGCTATGGGAGGATTCTTGTCCAGGATAAGGAGGAAACATTCTCTCTGAGTATGAAAATTTGCCCTTCTCTCATATAATCCTTTCCCTTTTCTTACTCTTCTTCCTCCTCGAAAGCCTAGGGAAAAACCAGTTACCTGTTGATTTTAGGTCTATCTCATCCTCTTTTAACACATTCAATTATCATGGTTTCACAACTCCGGAGTCTGGACTGATGCATCTGGAGGTCGATATAGGACATGACCAATCCATCTCATGCCATGTTATTAACCTCATACCAAAATTATTACTATATGAATGACTCAGATTCTACTTGACAAAATAAGCCAGAAAATCATTGAGGCAACATTCTGGGAATGCAATAACTGCTAATTCCCAAATATTGAAGTGATGGTGGAGATACCACTCCTCCTCAACAACTCCGCCTCAAACCCAAACTTGTTGGGGTCAACTATATGAATCTTCAATATCCATTTTACTCCTTTTGGAACATGGCACTACCAACCTTTGGAGGGCTCATGATGAGGCTTGCAAGAATCTGACCAGAAATGTTGGAACAAAGATTAACAGATGCCAGTTTGTATATTTGTTCCCTTATCTCAGGACTAAATCCAGTGAACTCCATGTAACCTCCTCGCTTTCCACACTCGCCATAGTATCCTAAAACCAGTAAGAAAAGTTAGCAACAGCAATAATCAATTCAGAGGTCTTTGAAAATGAAATACCGTGCCTTGCCCCCTTCTTCCCCACAACTTCCTAACATCCAGACAAACAGAAGAGAAAGACAACCAACCAGAGAGGGAGAGATGAATGCATTCGTATCTACCTTTTGAGGCAGAGTGAAAAGAAACTAAAGAGATGTCCTTTTCTCCAAATCCCATAGAGCGGGATATTTTCTTAAATGAGTGGAACTGCTTGTCAGGTGCATAGACATTTTCCTGATACACCTGCACAGGTTCCACAAAATATGAGAGTGCTTACAATGTTACAATAGACCATTGTGTCCAGCCCTCCCCAAGCATAGCGGGAGCTTAGTGCACCAGACTACTATTCTTCTTACAATGTTGAAAATTAATCAAAGAACATTCAGAAATGAAAAGGAATGTTAACCTGCAGAATCACTGTTATTTAAATTTCCAAAGAAGCAAGAGAATTTGTCGGAATCAAGCAAAGAAGCATTTAAACAGGAATTAACTCACTTCATCAGCTAGAAGAACAAGGCCTTCTTTCCTGCAGAATTCCACAATTTCCCGTTGGTTGGCCTCAGCAAGAACCTAATGCATACATAGAGAACTAATCATGCCACATGTAAAGATTCTTGAAAATTTGCAGGGAAGGGAGGTCCACATTTACCATCACTGTATCCTCTCATTTAATGAAGTAAATCACGTTGTCCATACAAAATAAAAGGAGATGACTATGAGCTTCAAAAATCGTATAAACCATTACCCGCCCAGTTGGGTTGCCTGGATTGATTACAACCAAAGCCTTAACGTTAACACCCCTGGATCTTGCAGTTTTTAGCTGATTCTCAAGCTCTGAGATCTCAAGTGCCCAACCTGTTTCTTCATCAAGATAATATGAAATCTAGCACCAAATAACATCATAAATTAGAGGCTTCTGCATGAATTACCTGAAACGAATTATTTTTTTCTTTTTGAAAAGGCAAGTAAGCAGAGTATATTATTAACAAAATAGCCTGGCACTGAAAAGGTGCAAAGGCAATATAATGTCTAGGAATCCCTCATAAGTCATACCAAAGGGAAAAAGAAGAGAGGATTCCATGGTACAAAAATCTATTCGTGTAAAGTATCTATAAAATCTAGCATGTAGTATTCCTCCTTTACATCTTGAAGATTAGACCAAAAAGCCAACAATCACAAAACATTTGTATTTTATCTGTTCAATAATAGAGTAAATTTAATCAGGTCAGATATTTCTTTAATAATTGTTTGCAACAATCTCTTACGAGAGACTGGTATTTAAGCGGAGGTTAGATGGATGGCCCCATTAGCCACAATATATGCCAGACTCTTTTGGGGAATTTCTCAATAATCCAAGGGAAAAAAAATAATATTTTCCAAAAGAAAGAAGAATAAACTAAGTTTTTATAAAAGAAATTAATTCAAAGCAAACTACTCAAATAACATTAATAAACTTAGATAGAAGCAAAAACACGTACATGAGTGCCACCATGGAGGGTAATTGAAGCAGAATAAAGAGGATACTGGGGGATGGGACAGAGGATTCCATCATTCTCTGACCCGATGAGCAACTGCATCATCATGTGAACCTGAATACAAGATGAACGAACAGAAACTGTTAAAATCTTGATGTTTCATTCAATTACTCCTGTCAAAGCTGTTAACTTGGAGATCCATAGAATTTACTGCTGGGCTTGCACCATCAGTCAAGAAAATATCATTTGGATCGGCAGGGAAACCATCACGAGCTTCAATACCAGATGCAATTTTATCACGTAATCCTTTGATACCCTACATTTAGCAAAACACAACAATAAGTTTTATGACTATAAGGGTATACAAAACTAGGATAATACAACACAAGATATAGTCACCTGACTGTGACTGTATGCACCTGTAGCTCTACAAGGAATTTGATCAAGGATCTGGATAGCTCGTTCTATAGAGTCCGCACTACAAAACAAAGAGAGAATGCCACTTAGACCAAAAAATCCTGTAGAATATGCTGAACTTTATGAGAATTATTCACCAAAGGATACAATAATATTTAGATAAAATACTCAAAGAAAGAAACCATCAACTAAAACTTTCCAAATTCAAAAACAAAATGTAAAATAACTAAATTTTAGTGAGCAGAAATTATGCTTTATGTCAATAACAAGGGACTGATTGATAGCTCAATAAAGAAGCAAATTGCAGAATACAGCAGTTTCAACACTGCATTTCATTGATTTCAAATGAATGACGGAAAAGTCCAGTCAATGAAAATGAGGAATGGATGGATTGATGACTTAATAGTGAATCACATCTAACATAACAAAAATACATTGCAATAATCTCAAAGAACAAGAAACGTGATAGCCACTTGCATTTACTTCAAACCACCAAGAAATATGATAAAATTTTGAGGCTCAAAATCCGTAAAAGAAAATCCATATGAATAGGTGGTAAAATAAACAGAGACGTCAATCATCTTAAAAAGGTTCAGAATCAATATACTTAGAGAGCTTCCCTATCATCACAACCTTTTAACACCCTATTTGTTTTCTAGCATAAAGTCATATTTTTCATTTTTTTAAAAGACTCTAGAACATTATAATGTATATTAGACATGAAAAACTAGACTACTCTAGTACATCTGATCTGACAGCATGGGATTTGTGATCATATTGGGGATGATTCCCATCAGCCCATGGAGGACTTGCACGTTCAACATGTGCACTCGGAATTCTATGAATAATGGCCGGTGGAGAACTTCCTATTTGTGTGAAGAAGGAATGCAGCATTAGTACCTTACAAGACATGTAATCTTTCATAAAAAAGACAAAAATTATAAACTATCCAACTAGATTTTCCTTTTCCTTTCTCAACTAATGGCTATAAACATATCATCCTACGTTGACGGCTCACTTTCACCCTCGTAGTTAACTTTTCCTCACTTGCAATGATTACAGTAATAATCACTTGATTTTATAAGTTGAACATTGAAATAAAGAACACATTCATTTTAACTTTGAATCTTACCCCTGCAAATTACTCAATATACGATATTAGGATAAAAGATTCCATCACCAGTCGCAGGAGATTTAACCATACCATTCGAGATATACACGGGGGAACATTTGTTTTATGGAAACTAGTCATGTCAATTCCAGATAGACATTAGACACCTATGAAATCGTAGGTACATGATCTGTTTCATTGAACTACAAGGTGCACCAATTGATAAACAAACTTCGTACCTGAACAGAGCTTTTGTTTCCCTTCTGTCCAAAAGAAGTGGATGATCACATAATGCAAGGACCTAATAAAGAAAGTTCCTTAGAAATCATTTTATTGAGATTGAAAAAAGAACACATAATCTAGAATCAAACAAATTATTCCCACCTCCCTAAAGAAAGTGATAGGCTTCTGACCCAGGGAATGAGGATTCCCAATATTGCAGTATAATATCTGCATGAACTAGAGAATATTACTTAAAATGACTAGACGTACTAACAAAGCTCCAATTGAACTTTGTTAGAATAATTCCTTAAGATATGTATTAAGAATATAATGGAAACGACTGGTACTTCATTAAACGGATGAGAGCCTGGATTCTCAAAGAGGTCTTGCTGTAATATCTGCATCACAAAGAACACCATCAATACATCGTAGATGTTTTCTTTAGGATTTGTAAAATAAACAAGGTAGCATTTGTTTGTGGAAATTTTTCCCCAGAAAAACTGAAAACCAACTTTTAGCCAAAATAAACTGAAATTAGAGTGACATGGGCTGCTAGTGTAAAATTGAGCTTGGGAGCTACCTGAGCATGGGTAACAATTTCTCCGCGGATAGCATATGCGCATTTCAAAACCTGAAACAAATAAAAAACTACCTGAGCTTAGCTCCCGTTTGTCTACTCATTCAAAAAACAGTATTTGATTTTTTCAAATGTTAGATGAGGTGATTGGACCTGGTAGTGGAAGTCAAAAGAAGAAAAAAATACCTTTGGATTAAGGTCGTTGAGGGTGGATGAATAATCGGAAGCCATAGAAGGAGGAGATCATGGTGAAGAGTGGAGAATAAAAGGGAAGAGGTGCGGTGCGGTGCGGTGCTGCAACACGCAAGTAATTGGAGACGAACAGGTGGTATTGCTGATGAGAGTATTTCTAGCTTTGACACCTCTTTGTTTCCCTCTACTCTCAAAAATTGAAACGTCTACAACACCAACAGCTATGCACCACTCGTCAACCATATGGAACAACCGAGATTGGTGAGGTGAGACAGAACAAAATTTTATTTGAATTTCAGTTTTAATAGAAATTTTTTATTGACGAGATACATGGAATTTTCACTCTTAAAAGTTTATATGTGACACGATTGACATTTTCACTTATTCTCAAGGTTAATATATATTTTTTAATAATTAATCGCTATCGTCATGTTCACTTTAATTTATCAATTCCAAAGGTAAATTGTTTAGCTAGGTATAAACATTTATCGTTAAGTTGATGTCATATTCCCTTTTTAATTGATATTGCTATTAAGAACCATCAACAAAAACAGTAGAGTGGGTGTTGAAATTTTTAATTTCAAATATCGTGGATTGGAAATATTAACCTGCAAGTGTTGTATGAATTAGCTGCACATGGCAACTTCAAACCCTTCAACAAATAACAACTCTACATTTAAGTATAAAACAAAGGAAGGAAAAAAATATTCAAAATACTACACGCCATACACCATTAGTCTTCAAAATTTCTCGGCTGTCAGAACCAAAAAGAAGAAAAGGGAAACTCAGCCTTCTCTAAACCCACTGCTCCAGTGCTCCTATGACTAAAGTCATGCTGCATATGCAACCATAATCCACAAACTAGATATGAAGGGTCAATAAAAACGAGGTTATAACTTGCCCAGTGGTGATATAAAACTGGACTTGATACCAGTTGGAAGTGACAAACACTGCCTGCGTTAAAAATAAGATTGCAAAAGCTTTACCTGTTTGGTATACAAAACAATCTTCACATTGATCATCTAGGAGAGAGGATCAATGTCAAGTCAAGTCCAAAATAGAAGAATAAACAATCGCCAACTTGTATGTGCCAAACAATCCTATATCAGCTTTCACTACTGAAACATAATTGTTTTTGGTGAGAATGGAAATAAAACATACAAAGATGGCTTATTAAAAATTTTCTATGATCAAGTCTCCAATAGAATGTACCCCCAGACTCCTTAGCCGCGGAATTCATCCATGAACAGCTTATGGAATTCTGTAAGACGAGATACAATAGCTGGTATCTTCTCTTCTTGCGGTAATATTGTGCACCTAAAATGCCACGTTCCAGGACGCTTCAAGGATGTAACAAATAAAAACAGTTTTAGTCAAAACGAGCAGTTCTCAGTAAACAGTAGTGTAACAAATACCCCTTTAGTTTTCAAATTAAAACAGACAAATTTTAACATCTACCAGGTATGCAAACTAATCAGCGTCCTCCCAGGTATGCAAACTAATCAGTGTCTTGACAAAGGAACGTTTCTCGAATAAGACAAACCTTGACTGCAGAAACAGTGGTTGTTTTTCCCATTGAGAAAAATCCTCCAAATCTGTTTGCCCAATTTCTTTTCACAGTTCATTTTTTATTGAAGGTAAAGATACTAGAACTGTTTAGAAAATGCTTATTACAGTTGCATGTTGATGTGTAATCAATCCCGGTGAAGCCTTATGCATTTTTTAAAAATTAGCGATGGTCTATCTGAAACAACTTCTCTAGTAAGGGGGTAGGGTCTGTGACTTGGCATACACTCTATCCTCCCCAGACCTCAATTATGGAATTACACTAGACACGTTGGAGTTGTAGTGATGATAGTAACCAACCATATTCATACTAGGAATATCATGACGCAAGTGGTGAAAAATATAACAATCACCTGGCCAAATCCAGAGCCTGGGACAACAACAATTCCGGTAGCATTAAGGAGGTGCCGAGCATAAAATGCATCTGGTGCAATTTTAGCTTCTTCTGCTGCTTTTATTGCTTTGTCAGGTAAGTTGATACGTGGAAATAGATACATTGCACCCTCTGCTTTATTGCATGTTACTCCCTCCAAATTACTGAATGCATCTTCTAGTGTCTGTTGACAAATTAGTCAAAATTTTGCCAGACGCAGAAGAAAAACAAAAACCGTATAAAATTCACCAAAAGTAAGCACAAAATTTCGATGCCAAAGTTAAAATGGAACTCTAGAGGAAATTAATTAGGACATCTCTATTTTAAGAAAATATCAGACATCATTTTCGCTTCCTACTTTAACCAGCCTACTTTTCAGCATGATCCAAAAATAATCCACTACTACACCAGAAAACTAGTTCATTAATTAGTCACCACCAGTTGGATATGCCGATTCTACTGACCTTTGCACGTCTTGCCAAGGATGAAAGTATCCCTTCTTTCTCAGCAGCAAAAGACTCGTATGATTCATCACCCACCTGCAGAAAGCAGTAGAGCAAGTGCTGATAGTTAAGTATCTATAACACGGATACAAGGAACCTCCGAACAAGCCTCTAAGTTAATAGAAAAAAACTGTCCGACTTCCACTTGAAGGTGTCTTTTTTCCCTACAGTTATCTCATTTGTTTAACATTTCGTCACTTCAGATTATCTCAAAATTCATATTATCTCCTTTGCTCTGGTTTATATGTTTTACAGTGATCTGAAAAAGATAGTTATGTATGAAAAATTTGATCATGCTATAATCGTACCAACGTGATAAAAAAGAAACTCCTATCCTACATCTAATTCCCTCGTGCAATTATCCTAAAACTAATATTCCTATTTGAACGGTAGCAAACCCGACAAAATTAGCGAGAAAGTCATTGAGCTACTCGTTCTGGGCATAGATTCTATAACTACCACTTCCAAAATATTGTATTGATGAAGGTGGACACTCCACTCCTCTTAACAGCTGAACTTCATCCCAAAGCTAGTTGGGGTCAGTTTCGATATCAATTTCACTCTCTTTTCAGAATGCAATGCCCATGTGTTACACAAACAGAGAATTACCAACCTTCGGAGGGCTCATGACAAGGCTCGCAAGAATCTGACCAGAAATGTTGGAACACAGATTGACAGATGCCACTTTGTATATCTGTTCTCTTATCTCAGGGCTAAATCCAGTAACCTCCATGTAACCTCCTCGCTTTCCACACTCTCCATAGAATCCTAAAGCCAATAAAGAAAATTAGTAACAGATAAGGATTAAACAATCAAAAATATTTGATGCATTGGTAAAAATTGAACCCTCCCCTTCTCCTCATAACTTTGTGACATACAGAGAAATGAAAGAGAAAGACAACCAACAAGAGAGGGCTGGATTGAGGCAGCAATATCTACCTTTAGACACAGACTGAAAAGAAACTAAAGAGATGTCCTTTTCTCCAAATCCCATAGAGCGGGCAACTTTCTTAAATGAGTGGAACTGCTTCTCAGGCACATAAACATTTTCCTGATACACCTGCATGTGTTCCACAAGATATCAGAGGACTAATAATTTAGAATATTAAAAGTTGCACAATCTCAGGAATGGAAAACATTGTGAACCCTCCCAAAAAAGTGGAGAATCACTGGTAAATTGCCATGGAAGCAAAATAATTTATCAGAACAAAGCAAAAAAGCATCTAGAGGGGAATAGACTCACTTCATCCGCCAGAAGAACAAGGCCTTCTTTCTTGCAGAATTCCACAATTTCTCGTTGGTTAGCCTCAGCGAGAACCTAAGGTATAGATAGAAAACTATTCATGTCATTCTGAGATATTATTGGGAAAGGGAAGACGAGAATTTTCCACCACAGTTGATTCTCATTAAATAATGTAAATTACATCCTCTATTTACTTATTTTTTTTAAAAAAAAGGTACAATGAGATTGCAAAATCTTAAAAATCATTACCTGCCCAGTTGGGTTGCCTGGATTGATCACAGCCAAAGCCCTAACGTTAATACCCTTAGATTTTGCAGTTTTCAGCTGATTCTCAAGCTCTGAGACCTCAAGTCCCCATCCTGTTTCCTCATCAAGATAATAAGGAACCTAAAATACCAGATAAAAGCATACATTGAGGCTCCTGTTTAATTACCTTCAACTGAAGAGCAAGTCAATCAGGTCATTTTTCATTAGATAATAGGTTAAAATAATATCTTCCATAGGTAAGCAGGTCAACCAAGTTTATTAATATATATCTTTTCTATAAAGATCTGGTAGTTGCATTCAAAGACAACTACACAACTAACACTTATAAAACTATAAGTTGAAGCAAATGCACTTACGAGAGTGCCACCATGGAGAGCAATCGAAGCAGAATAAAGAGGATATTGGGGGATGGGACAGAGAATTCCGTCATTCTCTGACCCGATGAGCAACTGCATCATCATGTGAACCTGAATAGAAGATGAAAACCCAACATTATAAACATCTTACTGTTCTTTTAGTTACTTCTTCAAAGCTGTACACATAACTTCATGAAATCAAACAAATTTACCGCAGGGCTTGCACCATCAGTCAAGAAAATATCATTTGGATCGGCAGGGAAGCCATCACGAGCTTCGATACCAGAAGCAATTGTATCACGTAATCCTTTGATACCCTAGATTTTGCAAAGCATAACAATAAGTTATATGATTATAATGGCTGCAAATCTGGGGCAATACGATAGAAGATATAGTCACCTGACTGTGGCTGTATGCACCTGTTGCTCTACCAGGAATTTGGTCGAGGATCTGAAAAGCTCGTTCTATTGAATCCGCACTACAAAGAAAAGAGAAAATGGAAGACATCAAAATAACTGGTTGTATGTGATGTAAAGCAGAGTTCACAGGTTTTTGCTTCTATTTGGGTGCAAGCCATAATCAATACCATAGTATTTAGGGGGGGAAATGTAAAAAGAAACCTATCATCTAAAACACAAAAAATTGAAAACAAAAGTGAAGACTTCAAAGAATAACAAAAAGGTAGGAGTTTGATTATAGCCAGAATCATCAAACATTTTGAAGAATATGTATACATTTTGAAGCTATAAAGCAAAAACAATACCCATACAAATTAGGTGCAACTAGAACAGAATCATCAATTATCTCAAAAATATGCCACTCAAAGCTTCTCAATCATCATAACCTTCAACATCCTATACATTTTACTTTTGTCAGTCCTCATGAACATTACTTGATATATCAAGTGGACATGTAATAGAAAACTCAAGAACATGTTATCGGACAGCAAAGGATTTGGGATCATAAACAAGCACCCACAGTATGCCCATTACCGCAAGTTGCATGCTTCTCCTGGGAATTTGCATTTTGGACATGTGCCCAGGGAACTCTATATTTCTATTGATAATGAACGAGGAACTTCCAATTTGTTTGCAGAATGAAAGCAGCATTTAATAGCAAACTCCAACAGTGGAACCAACGCCTTCTTTACAAACTAAATATTTGCTTAGAACTTTAGGGGCAAGAAAAGCTTTTGCAATATGTCTCTTTTTATAAAGATTATGTTACCCTTGTGGTTCCTCCAAGGAATAGTGACGAACATTTCATCTTACATGAATGGCTCACTTCACCAGCACATATAGTAAAATACTGCTCACTTGCACAAATTATAATAAGTATCACTTGCTTTTATTAAAAGAATTAAAAGGAATACAATCATTAAAATTTGATTCTTACTCCTACTGCAAATTATTTATTACACAATAGCAAGGACTAAAGGTTCCATCTGTAGCAGGAGACTTAACTGTACCATGTTTGAAAAATACAAGGGGAAATATTTTTTCTACAGAAATTAGCCATGTCAACTCCATTTCTTCAAATATAGGTATATATGAATTGTTTCATTGAGCTACAAGGTGCACCAAGGTTGATAGACAAAACCTCATACCTGAACAAACCTTGAGTTTCACTTTTGTCCAAAATAAGTGGATGATCACATAATGCAAGGACCTAACAAAAGAAGCCTCCTTAGATGCAATCTATGAAACAGAGAATCAAAAAAAGGTTCCTCACCTCCCTAAAGAAAGTAATAGGCTGCTGAGCCAGGGATTGAGGATTTCCAATATTGCAGTATAAGATCTGCATGAATTAGAGGAATGAGTACAGAAAAGATCTAGACAACAATAAAGCTCCAGGTCACCTATATTAAGCATTGTAAAAGTGAAAGAAGCAAAATTCATTAAGATATGCAATACTATAGCTTAAATGGAAACAAAAAACCAGTCTAAAAGAGTTAATACCTCATCAAAGGGATGAGAGCCTGGATTCTCCTTGAGGTCTTGTTGTAATTTCTGCATGACAATGCATCGCATAGTACACCATGAATATATTGTTTTTATTCCAAGATTAAGCATTCCCAGAAAATAAATGGTGCAAGTGCAACTAACAAGATTCTGAAATTCAGATTGATAACTCTAGCTAAAGAGTAAAATCGACTTCCAAACTACCTGAGCAAGGTTGACTATTTCTCCTCGGACAGCATATTCACATTTCAAAACCTGATACGAAAAATGAGTAGTAAAACATCAAGTCATTTGACTGTATAGGCCATAAGTACACCAGAACTGGGAAAAATTATAGCATTCACGCCAATGATGTAGGGTCAAATCAGACGATGCTTAGCACAACAAACATCACGAATCTTAAACACCCCAATTAAAACAAACGAACTATATAGATGTCTCATACACTACTCGTTGGTATAATAATTTGTATACATTACTTGGTATCAGGCTAATTAAAGTAAGTAAAGAATAAATAGATGAAAAATCCTACACTTCTGGGAAGAGATTAACGTGTAAAGAAACATATAAACACATACATCAGGTACATGTTTCGCTTTTCCATTTTCCATTATTTTTTATATTCCTGCTCATGCGCGGATAGAGAACTTCCCCTCTCTAAGGAACTTTCTTACCGGAGCAACCAAAACTGACAAGGACCAATTAAATAAATATGTAAAAAAACCAATCACGCAACACTTGAAAAATCCTTTAAAAAAAGCTCAAGTCAATAAGGGCAATAGCAGAAAAATAAAAAATCAAAAAATCAACCTTTGGGTTAACGTTGTTAAGAGTGACCGGAGTGGATGAATAATCGGAAGCCATTGAATCAGAAGAAGTGGATAAAAAACGAAGAACAGCAGTTGATTGAGATGAAGAAGAAGAAGAAGAGGTGAGCCGCTGCAACACGGAAGTAGAAGTAATAATAGGAGGAGGAAAAGAAGACGAACAGGTGGTCCTGCTCCTATTGATGAGAGTTTTGGCTTTATCAGCAACGAATCTCCGCATTATGGATTTGGCGAACAGTGGGCGGAGAGTGAAGAACGGTGAACGTTTACGATTCACCAACTTTTTTACCACTTTTCGCATAAATCGAGCGCACTTTTGACTTGACGCCCACGTTTTTAGCAGAGAATTAGTACCCTATCTTGACTCTGATTGGCGAAGATATTTTATTTTTAATAGAGAAGTAGTCTATGGGTATTCTGACGATGGCGACCACCCAATCGCCGCCCCTGGTATTTATATTGGCTTTCAAATTCTTTAAAGTTTCGTACTGTTGTCTAATTATTGTCTTTTTTTAAAAAAAAAAAATTAATTAATTACTTATTTATTTTAATAAATCAACAATTAATTATTATTTTGAAAAAAATAATTTTTTATTTTTTTTGAAAATCTTAAGGTTTTAATTTATCTATTTCATAATTAATAGAGATAAATGGTAAATTTATTATCTCATTTTATTAATTTAAAAGTAAATAAGTAATTAAAGATCAAAAAAATAATTAGAAAACAATAAGATTTGTGTTCTTAGATTTAATATTTGTGTAATTAAAAATTAAATTATATAATCACAGAAGAGCAAGAGTGTAAACAAAAGTTCATTTTATTTTAAAAGAAGATATAGTTCTTTACAGTTGAGAAAATAATAGAAGTACAACGAAATAATACAAAGTACAAAAAATAACTAATAGTTAAAAACATTATAAAAGCAAAATTATATTCAGAGGCGGAGTCAGAATTTTCAATAACGGATTTCATAAGCTGTAAAAATAGATAGCCGAAATGGGCTCGACATCTACTATATATACATATTAACTTATCTTAATCATGTTAAATAATATAATTTTTCGCCTAATGAACCCCCTTAATGCCATGTGGCTCCGTCCATGACTACATCTACTCGTACATATGAATAGCAAAACAGCACACTGTTACCTGCTAAATGACTATTCTGAATTTGTATCATTCACAACTTTCTATCTATAGGTATGTTCTTGATAAGTTAACATACTTTTTTTTTTTTGCAAACATTTATAGTCAATCTCTAGTTGGGCATTGAATATTTACTATTCACATGATTGAACGATCTTAATTTCATTTCCCGCATCATGTTTTCTACCAAAATCATTCCCCTAAATAATACATGTATTTTTCCGTCCTAACAAAAAAAATAGTTTTTCAATAAATTCTTGTAAGTTTTTTCTTTTACATCTACTAAACCATTTTTTTTTAATTCTTGTAAGTCGTCTTCCTCCTAATCAATTAGGTACTAATTTAAGGTCCATTGTTGATAAAGAATGAGTATAAAATACTTTTCGAAATGACTATCCTTCTTTCGATTGGTTCAAATTTTTTACAAGGGGTCACATGAAAACTATAAATCAAGCTAAGTGAGAAAATTCATAGGTTTCCTAGAATCAGTGGAATTAGATTAAAAGCATATCTATCGAGAAATTGATCGAATATTATGTTAGCTGTTTTTTTTGTTTTGTTTTAATAGCTATCAATACCGAACTTTATTTGTATAGCCAAGAAAGAGCATAGAGAGCCTTCCATTGTTGACTTGGCTCAACGTTTCTCATTTTATTCACAAGTCTTTTATAATTTAAAAATTAAGTTACAAGCAATATTTGTCAGTTTTGTTCAGAAAGCTTTTATAAAACATACTCTTACATGAGGTTAAAAGAATGTCACTGCCAGAAAAAAGAATACACACAGTAGTAGATTGCCAAATAAGTGGATTCTTCAAAGAAAAAAGAAAATGTTAATTTATGTTTACAAGGTAGAATCAAAGGCAACAGCTGTGTCTGGTAACCAAGTGTCGCCTTGTATGAGAGACGGTACGGTATACTGGGCCGCCTGGTCTGGGGTAATGCTGGACTTATAACCGGCCCATTTGACCCTTTGGGTCACAGATGCACCTGGGCCGGTGTTGGCATACTCAGCATAGAAAATGGTGTTGGCTGGCTCCACACCCTTGACCCATTCAATCCAGCCAAGAGGATGCAAGAATGCACCAATAGTGGACTGCATGATTACTGTTGTAGAGTAGTCCTTCCAGGGCCTGCCCAAGTATGTTGGCGCTTTCAGATCATCCAATGGTGAAAGATCACACTTTTGAATAGACATGCCTGAGTTCTGATTTGGATCTTTTTTGCCTTGGGCCGTAATGGTCACAAACTGATTGGCTAATGGTTGTCTCGGCTGGATTTTACAACTTTGGAAAACAACCGCAGCGTTACCAAACATGAAATCGATTGTACCTGTAATGTCACATTCTCGGTAAAATTGACGGTTGGAGTGAGCATAGAGGGTGTCCTGGAAGGCATCAAACGAACATCGATAAAATACAGATTGATCGGACCCCGAACGCATGGCCACTGCCTGGTGCTTTGCCGCGCCAGCTGTGTTCCTGAATGTTATGTCTCTGGCAATGAAGCCTCTACCAGCAACAGCTGATACATGAACCAAATTAAATTTAACCAGTTGTAATAATTAACCAGGTTAAATTGTAACATTAGATTTTCAGCAAAAGGAATATTAGGCTAAATCCAAAAGATAAGAGGGGCACATTGATAAGTGAACAATTAATGATAGTCATTCAGCCAACCACTGCACCAGTTGTCAACTGAGTTCACATGGGTGGCAAACTGAGACATCAAATCACATGGTGACAAACAAAAACCATGTGCATTCTGATGACACTGAATCAGTTAGATAAGGCCATCAAAGCCCACATGCAAACACACCATATCATCAAACCACGAGTTCACTAAGCATTGGGATGCTTATTTCAGGATTTAGATATTTTGGGCATGAACTTTATCGAGTTAAATAATTCATTTGGATGAGCCTAGATGTGATATAAATAAATTTCATATCTAACTCAATTCAAACATCTACTCAAAAGCGTGTACCATCAAAAATATCTGTTAACTCATCGAGGCTCAACAAGTAGTTATAAACATTTAAATGTGCAAAAATAGACCAGAAAAGAAAGGCAAAATTTCAAGAAAATATCAAAGTCAATTTCTTAGACCAACCTACCTCTGAAAAAATACGATTTTTAAATAATCTATAACTAATATCTTAGACTAGAATTTTTCTTAACAAAAAAAGGTTGACCCTTTCTTGTAACCTTGTAGTACAATTTCAATCAGCAACTAGTAGTTTTTGGAACTAGAAGAAAGATCATAATATAACGTAGTAATTTCAGTTGGCTAATTTAGTACTTAACCATGTAAATTCAATAATCACCCCAGTAATGTTGAATTTTTATAACTAACAAATGAACGGTACGTTTGTATTTTGTGTAAATAATGAGTAAATGAAAACTTACCAAATGTGGCCGTCTCAAAAGTGGGAGTTCCATCGATGAAGTTCAAGCTTCCGGAAATAATGGTCTTAGTTTTGCCATCGCCGTACATCATGACATTCCAAAGCGACTTATCCATTCTCACTGTCTCCACATATTCACCTTCCTTCACATGTATCACGAATCTCGTTTTGCTCTTTTTCGGCACCATTTTCACTGCTTCTCCAATAGTCGTAACATTTCCTGAACCATCACTCGCCACTGTCACGTCCGGGGTAGGATTAACCTCCTGCATTAGTCTCCGGTCACCTGCTGCCACCCATTCCGGGAATTCTCCAATGTTCAACAATTTCCGGTGAATCGGAATATTGAATTTACCTAGAATCCCAAAAATGTTAGCCACAATAGCTAAACTGTTGCTGGTAAATTCAGTCGAATTTTTCATTAACAGCTTAGCGTCGTTCACGAATGTGGCATTGATTTCTTCGAGTGCATCCAAGCAAGTCTCCTGATCTGTAAGCGTCGAGCTCAACCAAGTTCTGAGATCGTCGATTTTAGGTCCTGAAAGCAGTTTTGCGCCTCCGTTCACTTGCACTGACGAAACAGAGTCGTCAAGTTTATCAATTGCATCGTCGAATACAGTCTCGCAGACTTCCAATGCCTTTTGTACTTTGGGTTCTTTAGTCAATTTCGCCCAATTCTGTGGTCCAGAAGACAATTTTTTGACCGCATCCATGGCGATTTTCAAAGAAAGTACGAACAACGTTTCTGGATCAGTGACATTTGAGGATGATAAGCTTGATAAGCACGAATCTTTGTACTCAGTTAAGCTACAGAGAACTTGCAGAGATTGAGCAGTAGAAGAGGGTTGTTTCGAATCGTTGTTTTTGTGAACAACAGTTCCAACAACTATGCCTACAACTGCAATAAGGAGAAGAACGGCAGAGACGATTAAGATGATTAGACGCTTGCGGGTTTTCTTCCTGAAAGCTTCTTCTTCCAACTCGTCCACTTTGCCATAGCCTTTGAAAGATTTCATCGTATCCATTGATGTAGAAAATGAACTAATTTTTTACTATTATTTTTTTTAGTAACTTGTTGAGTTTTTTGGAATATGGAAAGTTTTTGTATTTTGTGTCTGATTCTGAATTCTAATTGAAGGATGCCATTTTTATACAAAGTTTAGGTGACAAAATGGGGCCTTCACTTTTTCCAAGATGCTTCCATGTCGTTGAAGATCTCATTCTTGATTCCTGAATAATTTAGTGGCAACACACAACTTATCATTTTATATTATTAAAATAACATGATTGTCTGTCTTATGAGTTCCATCGTGAGCACAATAAGCAACAACAATTAATAAGTATAGAGTTTAAGTTGTAACTATTTAACCTTTTTTCGTCCTAAAGATTTCCATAGATATGTTTCATTAAAATATCAAATTCATAATTTTAAATTTAATTATTATTATTATAAGTCAATTTTATCTAAGGGTATAACTGGATCAATATATATTGTGAAATGCTTAGTATATCGAGTTACTTTTTATTTATTTAATTTGTGTGTAATTTGACCACTCAATCGTGTGACAGGTATACATTTAATTTGCAAAGACAAAATAATGTTATTAGCTGGCCTGTCTGTTTCTCTATATTTTGGGGCAGATATGAAAAGACTTTGACTAAGTTAAATATCATAGTTCATTCGCCTCTCATCAATAGCGTGATGGAGAGCCAACAGAAACCATACACAGAATAGTATTTAAACTAGCTGGACCTGTTGAAAGCAAAGATATACAAAAATTGAATCAATTTAGGTCGTTATGATATCTAACTAAATGTAAAAGAAATATGGACTTTTTGATCCCTTTGATAGAAGAGAAAGAGTAAAAAATCTTCTTAAACTATGTGAAAAAGAATAAAAATATTTGTTATTTATAATTTAATTCAAAAATGTTATTGATATCAATACTTTAGTGCAAAAATACTCTTATAGTTATAAATGGGCCAAATGTCATTTTTCTGAATAAATGGTTTGTTTCTTTTTAAACACATCTTCTTCTTAATTAAAATATTTATCAAAAACTCATATTCTTTTTTTTTGAAAAAAAAAATTTCTTTTTCTTCTTAATCTCATTTTATTAATTAAAATAAAATAACTCCATATACCCTTTCGGTGGATAATATAAGTCATATATATAAAACCATAGCATATTCATTAGTATTAATATTCATTCATATAACGATGAAAATGATTATAATAAAATAAGAAATATTTCTTTTATTTTGTTCTGAATTTAAGTAGGATAAACATTTAGCTTTTTTTAAAAAAAAAACACTATTAGAAAAAAAATGTGTTAAAAGAAAATAAGTATATTTATTTGAAAATGAGCATTTTTGACCCATTAAATAACAGTAAGAGCAGTTTGAAACAAAGTATTGTCATGAGGAACATTTTTGAACTAAATTACATTTTTGTTCATTTCACGTAGTTTAAAAGCTTTTTTGATCCTAATTTACAATAATAATTAACTGTTTCTTTACAAAATTGCTCAAGTGTTGTGATAAACTTATATTGTTAATTACTTCATATTTTGATGATAATATAGGTCTAATAATAGCTTAAATTTAACATACTTTCTAGATAAAGGAATGAAACACAAATTTCAATTAATTAAAAAGTTAAATATATATATATATATCCCTATTAAATTGTAGATGTAATGTGCAGCTGGAGCCTGGAATCATGGCAATACGCGGGCCGCAAGTCCAAATGTTAGAAAAGGGCCGCGTACGCATGCCGCGGGCGCAAATGATGAATAAATAGAGTAATTAATTATCATTTTGAGTGTATCCACATCACATGGAAACCGTTCAAAACTGTGGATCCCATTTGACAAAAGTACACTATATTCCTGTTGCCTCCGTGCTCCGCTAATTGCGCCTCGTAACAATCTTTCTCTACTCATGTCCCTCGTCTTTTAAGTTTTCTTTTATTTTTTTCTCCATTATCTGTTTTGTATCTATTTTAATTTGTGAGGCCTAGACTAATTAATATTCATGTTGCATTTTACTTTTTTTTTTAAAAAAAAAAGTTATTTTTTACGCGGGTTTTTCATTAGCGTGAGTCAAACCAAAAAACATCTTATGAGTATCCAGGTAACCAACAACCTTGATGGTTAAGATTGGTAAGTTAGTTTAGAGACTTCCAAAGTATACATAGTTTAGTGTATTTAACTAAACCAAGATGGAGAATTATATTGGCCATTGGGTGAAGATACCCTCTCTCACATACGGACTTGATTATTTCAACCCAATATGGGTTTGCAGTGGAAGATGTTGCCGAGTTCCTACTAATAAGAAAAGTCAAAGAGCAACAGCTCCAGGCCCAAGCCCACAACATAGATAGCCGATGCCCAATGGCACCGCTTGTCAGAATATTTCAACTTATCTATTGTTAAAAGAGTGATTTCTTTTTCATCTCAATCTCATAACGGGATGGTAATTGGTATAAACAACTTTGGACCTGGTATACTATACCTAACAAAGAAGTAGTACTTAATATAGATGGACATTTTCTATGTTAAACAATAAAAGTTCATCACTAACTTTAGTTGACAACGGATTATAAAATGAATCTCCTATTTTACTTGTATCTTATGATTAATACATACTAATCTCTTAAGATATTATTTATTATTACTTGAGGTTAAGGGAAGAATAACGAATAAACCGACAGCCACAAGTCATCGGATATAGGCCAAGTATAAGCATATAGAATTTTGGAAATTCTATTTTTTTTTTTTATATTCTTTTGGTTTTCGCATGAGATAAATATTGCACACAATAGTTAATATTAACATGTACATTACTTAAAATTCCTCAGCACGAATAGAAGTTGACAAGACAGGGAAATTCGTGAAAGGATCTTGTTATTTAAATGCCAAGGCCCTGCACACTTAGGTCTCCAAATAATTGAAACTCGCTCGTGTTTATTTTTAGTTTTAAAGACCAAGAGAAAAAGGGAAGCCTGTGGAGCTCAACCAACTACCTCCAGCAATGAACCTGCCAGGAGTATAAGCTTGGGCCTCAGTTGAACTTGTAATTACCTTGTGCCCTTTCCATTTAACTCTTCCTGACGTCGGTGCTCCTGCCCCTGTATTTGCATACTCCCCATAAAACAGAGTATCCAATGCAAAATTCCCATTCCATTCATGCCATCCAGCAGGCTGGATCACATCAGTAATCGACGATTGCATGATCACTGTCCTCGAATATTCTTTCCACGGCCTTCCTAGATATGTAGGGAAACTCTTCTGCACCGGTCTCAAATCAGACGTTGCACCAATTCTACATTTCTGGATAACAATACCAGTATTCTGGTTAGGGTCAGTTCTTCCTTGAGCAGTAACCATGTTCTTCTGGCCCGAACCAGGACGCCTGGCGTGAATATCACAGTCTTGAAAAACAGCAGCACCATTCCCGAATATAAAATCAACGGTACCAGCGACTAAACATTGTACAAAGAATTGACGATTAGAGTGGACGTAGAGGGTGTCCTGATAAGCCAACATGTCACATCTATAAAATGCGGACAAATCAGAGCCCACGCGAAGTGCCACGGCTTGATGCTTCGAGGCTCCTGCTGTGTTTTGGAAGGTTATATCCCGGGCCAAGAACTTTTCCCCCACCGCGGCTGCATCAAATTAGTTATGTCATTTCTATTTTGGACAACTCATTAATAATTGTCATGTTACATTTTAAATTTTTGAATAAATATCTCAGCGACTAAAGTGGAGGGTGTCTCTATTATTGTCAGCTAAGAATGTACCCCTGAGCTGTCCTTATCAAAGGACACGATTATTATAGGCCGCTGCAAAGAAAACGGACCTTCGGTACGAAAATTATATGTAGTAAAAAATATTTATACAAGAAAGAAGTCATTTATGAATTATTCAAGGGAAAGGGAGCGCTACCCCAGCTGGAAAGCAGATTCTATATCACAAGCTGATAGATACACCACTAGCAAAAAGTGGCTGACAAATCTATATCCTTCTGTCCATAAGATATGCCTTTTATCCAACCTTTACAGACGTGGGATTCGTTATATATAGTCATATTGAGTATAAGCCAGCCTTCACCAATAACATTAACTGTTTGGTTGATTGGTTAAGGGATAATAATCTCAGGATTAAAAAAACAAGAGTATGTACATTGTTTTTGGTTATAAGTGAAATTATTTCTCTCTATTTGTAGTACAATAATGAGATAAACTTTACTTTTAATTATACGACTATTTGTAGTAACAAAAGCTCCTAAATTCTTCTCAACTACTACCAAACAAGAATAGTCTATTACTGAACTAATTTAGTACTCGAACTCTTTGGTCAAGTCTAATTTAATTATTCTTTCTCCTTTTAAAGGTAAATTAGTGAACTTCTTTTATTTAACAGTGATAATAGATCAACCTAAATGCTACTCACTTTGACAAACATTAGAGTGAAGTGTGTTTATTTGCTTCACTTATCTAGCACGCGAATGAAGTGTGTTTATTTGCTTCACTTTACTTGTTCCTGACTTATCTATAAAGTATTAAAGTAAAAAATTAGTATACATTTAACATGTGATACAAAATTATATCACTCGCTTACCAAATTAAATTTAACTCTACCTTGTATAAGTAGTTAGCTGCTAATTAAGGCAATTGTTTGATAAAGATAATAATAATAACTTACCAACTGTAGCAGAGTGGAAGGTAGTGCTACCATCTTGCACATTCCTACTTGCTGTGATTATTGTATTGCTTTTGCCATCTCCCATAAACATAATATTCGTCTTCTTCTTTGGCACATCCACGTTTTCCCTGTAAACACCAGCTTTTATCCTAATCACATACCTCTTGCTACTCTTCTCTGGCGCTTTTGCTACCGCCTCTGACACCGTTTTGTAATCTCCGCTTCCGTCGGCCGCCACAACCACATCTGGCGTCACCGTCGACGACTGCAATAACCTCCTGTCGCCGGCGGACAACCACTCCGGCCACTCGCCGTTATCCTCTACTAACTTCCTATTATTGGCGGGGGCCGATAATTTCATCTCATTTGCAATGTCGGTATCGGTCATGTTACAGATCATAGCTAAAGCATTGCTGCACATTTTTTCCACGTGCTTTTGGCCTTTCAACAAAACCTTGCGTACCTTTTTATCGGCCTCATCGTGAGAGAAACCGTCGAGGCAAGTTTCCTGGTTTGTAATTGCGGAACTTATTAGAGTTTTCAGGTCTTCCGCGTGTTCTTTCAATGATTTTTTGTTGGGATATAGCTCCAGATCTTCTACAGCAGTGTGGAGCTCGTCGAGTGTCTCGTCCATCGTCTCCAGGCAGTCATGCAGCGCAACCTTTTCTCGTGGGGTTAAACCTATGAAAAATAATATAGTGAGATAAACCAACTATAATTCAAATAAAAGAAGAAGAGAACTTCTAACATTTTTACAATGGAGTATTAAGTTTAACGTGTCAAGTACCTTTTCTAGTTTTGATGAGTTCCTTGACTGCATAGTAGTTGCGTCGAACGGCTTTGACAGTGATATTCAAGGACAATTCAATCACATCTTTTTGGCTTGTTACTTTTTTTGAGAAATCAGAAACATTGACAATCGCAGAGTAACACAGTTCGGGGTGTAGAGTGTTGCTACACGCAGATTTTACAATAGCATGGGCTGAAGACGAAATGGCCATTATGTCTGCATGATCGTCGGAGTTTTTCGAATGAGATTTTACTCCGGCGACTACTCCGATTACTGCAGCAACCAGCAGGACTGAGGCAACAATGGCCAAGTAGATTTTTTTCTTCCTTTTACAAAAATCGATTTGTTTGCTGAAAAAATCTTCAACACGTGTCATTTTGGATGAAGAAATTTAAGGGAGAGTTGTGGAGAAATTGGATCGGATTGGTGGGGGTTTTATATCCGTGACATTGGTCCTAATTTCAACGTTCTATTTTTGTTTTTACTTTAAATTTTATGTTTTTATATATATATTATCAAGTTGTCGAAAAACTATATATACGCTAATTTTTTGAAATATAATATTCGAAATTTTTAAAAAGTACAGTATGGCATTTACTAGGAATAAATTTGATTTATTGTTTTGGTCATAATGTGAATTTGCATGTAATAATAGATGCCACGTGAATGGTGGGGAAGGTATCGATACTTTTCTTTGTTTGATTACTTTTGAAAAGAATTCTTGTTGTGCTGAGTCGTGCCTTTATCTAAACTTTAATCAATTATTATCACTCCGATCATTGATATTTGAAAGGTGACATGATTAGCTGTATATTGAATTTTGTTGACAGAATAACAAGTGGGTGAAGCAACAAAAAGAAGTAAAACTTTAGCCTGGGCGGCCAGGATATTGGACATCGTAAAATAGATAAATTTAACTAGATGTTAATGTTAATGCCTAGTCTATTTTCCTAGTAATTAATTTGTTTTTTTAGCATGACACTTCCTGGCAGATGTTCGTTAACTAGCTTCTTGTTTTGGCCTAATTAAGTGTTTTAATGAACTGCTAATTATGGAGTAGTTTAGTGTGTAGGCTAAATTACCAAGAATCCAATTGTTTACTTCTTTGTGGTATTATTTCCCATTTAATCTATCTATAAAATCGATATATGTAAGGGTGGACTTTGGAACCTTGGAGGAGCAGAACCTCATATCTTACGTAAAGCTCTCTAAATTAGCTATAAGTAAAGTTCTTCAAGAACCGGAGACGAGCGGCTACTTTCTTCAAAAATTGAGAATCTATGATACAAACTAAATATCTAAAATTGTTCATCGTTGATAATCAAAAGACATATATCAAAAAGCGAATTGAATGTTTATAAGCAATTAAACACTCTTTTAAAAAGTAACTTTATAAAAGTTATCTTATTTATTCTTTGATCTCAATTCATATTAAACTTTTTATTACATTAACTTCTTTCTCGTTTATTAAAATAAAAATAATTAATTACTCAGTATTTTAATTTTTAAATATGGAAAATATTTCTTTTTTGTAACAAGAGTGGAGCAACATACAAGAGACGGCTTGTTATTTGATTTGAATTGAGATGCCTTAAGAGTGAAAAGCCGCCAATCAAGACGATGTATTCCTAGAAAAAATCTAACAATAAGACAGACAAAATGCTTTTGCAATGCATATTTAATAGAGAATAGGGACCAGCTGTTGTTAGATATTTGCACGGGTTCTTTACAATTGATAAAGTATCAACAGTGAAAGGATCCAATGGACCTATGAATGGGACTGAACAAAAGAATCGATCTTAAATGACAAAAAATGTTATAGTAATTAAAATAAAATAATGAATACTAATACCAATTGCCACGGCTTTTTTAGAGTGAATTACAGAGAAGCCGCCAGTACTTGAGCTTTATTAGGAGCTATCAGCCATGCCAGCTACCCAAGCATATTCTTTATTCTCTTGAACATTATTTTATACGAAATCAACATTCTCTTC
The DNA here is from genome assembly GCF_036512215.1 of Solanum lycopersicum. NCBI lineage: Eukaryota > Viridiplantae > Streptophyta > Magnoliopsida > Solanales > Solanaceae > Solanum > Solanum lycopersicum. The sequence goes on from NC_090802.1 coordinate 67,289,777, forward strand.
CTTCAAAATATATCCTATTCTTTTTTTCTCAAACATTATACCTGATATATTTCATATTTTAAATGAAATCATAAAATTTAAATTTTTTATTTATTTTCTAAATTTTTTTATCTAAATTAAAATTGAACAACTAAATTGTAACTAATGTAGTGGTGTTTTTTTAAAAATAAATGTGTATTATACTCTGTTAACATCACATATCTTTATTCAAAAATGGTGAAAACCCAAAAAAGGGACAGTATAATCACATGAACATTGTACTCTTTTGAGGTGTGTTTGATAGTGAGGAGAATATTTTACCTAGAAAAAAGTAATTGTTATTTAATATTATTTGTTTAATTGACAAATATTTCAAAAAAAATCATTCTAATAAATAAATTTATTAGAAAAAACATGTATAGTTTTAGGGACATAATTTTATTAATGAAAATAAAAAAAAAGTTTGATAAATGATATTTTACACACTCTCAACACTCATGGTCTAGTTTGATTCTTTTTCATAAACAATATAACATCCACTTTATAGGTACTTATTAGTTTTATCATCATTTTAGAAACTTGTAAAAAATTATTATAGCTTTCTTTCATAAACAAAATATATAAGTATTGAGTGATGATGAAATTTCTTAAATTTAAATTTCAAGATTTATATTTGTATTGATACTATAATAAATTGTATAGAACATATCAAAAGTAAAAGACCGTATATATTTATTTACAAAAAGTGAGATTGATGTAACAAGTAGTATGTGACAACACATTTATATCGACTATTGGTTAAAGTAATTGAAGAAAAATATAGAAGAAAGGTCGTCGAAGCAATTTTATCAACTAGGTGGGGGCAGGGAAATTAAGATAGTTATTATAGATATATAATAACTATTGATAGATGATCGAAGTAAATTTTTTTCATCAAATTATATATATCAATAATTTTAATTATATATAAATATATATAAAAAAATCTTATAAAAATTAAAAATAACCCCTCTCAATATTATAAGATAGTTATTATAGATATATAATGACTATTGATAGATGATCAAAGTAATAATTTTTTTCAACAAATTACATATATAAATAATTTTAATTATATATAATATATAAAAAAAATCTTATAAAAATTAAGGATAACCCCTCTCAATATTATACGGCTCCGCCCCCTACCAGTAGGTGTGTCTTAATTTGTGGTGTAATAAATTGTATTGTTACAGTTTTCTCTTTTGCCATTAATTCACAAGGCAACTGCCAACTTGTGATTTAGGTTGGTTTGTATTCATTGTTCAACACGTTGTTTTCCGTTTAATTTTCTAACAAAAGAATATTTCGTCTCTTTTAGTTGTTCAATTCTATCTTCGTCCTTAAGTAATTATTTTTTTAATTTCTTGAAATATTACCCATGATCAACTTTTTAAAAATAATGCAATAAAGAAATTTTTTACTAATATTTTTTATTTGATAAAGTAAAGTAGAAGGATTGGAGTAAGTCCCGGTCCATCCAACCCTATAGACATGCATACTTATCTGAGTACATTATTTTCTCTCTGAATTCAACGTTATAGCTTATAAGTATGTGGACATCAAGCTCCACTATATTTATAATTTATTTGATCGAATTATATCTTTTAATTTTTTATTTTTAATTTAAATATCTTAAGTAGTTTGATTATATACATAAATATATTTAATTCGATAATTTGAAGATGTGTTTAATTTTTAAAATTGTAATTTTAAACTTGTCATATAGAATTAATATTGATATCAAAAACTTATTAACTATAGAAATAAAACATTATTATTGAATCGAGATTAAGAAAACAGCCATACACAAAAAAATAGAATGTATAAAATATTTATTATTTAAAAAGTATTTTAAGAGAACTAAGTTGTGGTTGACCTATCATTTTTTAAAAAATACTTTTTTCATTATTGAAACAATAATTTATGCTCTTATGCACAAAAAAAGCTACTTTTGAAAAAAGCTTACAAAAAACTAATCATGCTACAACTTAAAAGCACAAATTTTGCATCGCTCTAATTAAAAAGGACTTTTGGCTTTATAAAAACTTGGCCAAAGAAAGTATTTTCTACTTTTACCTTATTCGATGTGTCTTAATGATGGATGCTTTATAGCACCATTTAGGGAGATTAATTTGTAGTATAGTTTAGAGGTTCATAAATGGGGTAGGTCATGTACAGCACCACAACTTGTTGTTGACGATAGAAAGAACCAATTTTTTTTTTTTAAAAAAAAAGTTGACGCACATGGATGACGTTTCCTGTATAGCCTCACGCTATTAGTCTCGATTCTCCTGTAATTTAAACTTAATATATTTGCTTCAACTGTTTTTTTTTTGTTGTCCTCTTCAGAGTAAGGAATAATCAGTGTAAGGGCAATGAACGTTTCTATTTTCGAAATTTGAATATCTTCTTCTCTTGGAAATTCAAATATCTAATTTTAGAAATCCACTGACGAAAAATGAATGTTTGTTTACACCCATGTAATCCTTTCAAAGAAATAATCGAGTTAGATATATCTAGTAAACTAGTTTAATCTTGTGTTTGGGGTACTGAATTAATAATAATAATTAAAAATTTGAGTATCTAATTTATAAAATTACTCAGAAATCAGAATTTTAAGGAAATGTAGATGTATTCAAACAACTAATTTCTCATGTTAAGTTATAAAGTAAAATAAGAATATGTTTATATTTTTAGAGTTAAACTATAAAACTTTGACTAACATTTTAAGATGTATTTTTTTCATTATATTAACATGCAAAAATTGTAATTTATAGTACTTTTCATACGAAGGAAGTATTAATTACTAACTATATATTATTACCGTATTTTCTACTGATATATATGCATGTGGAAATATGTAATGAATTTATTGAAAAGGTGTAAAGATATGACTCATATCACAAGAGTACAAGTTTTTTTTTTGTACCAAATATAAATAGGATTATGCTACACCAATCATAAATTGTATTAATGTTTTAAATTTTTAAAAGAGACTTTATTTGATTGATTGAAACAACAAAGAAAATTATAACACCAAATTCATGAGACTTGTCAAAATTTAATAAAGGAAATACCAAATAAAAGAAAGGTTAACATCTGTTTTTAATCAATGAAATAAGACAATGTCTTATTTAATCAGACAAATTATTTGACTAATAGAAACGGACATTGAATTATAATGCAGTACTAAATCATAACGTCAAAGCACAGCTAGATTTTAGAAATATATGTAGGTAGGTAGGTATAAATTATGATGTTAAAAAGAATGTCTTTTCAACCTTTTAATTATATTACGAGAAAAGGCTCAAAGCCATTAAATTTTCAGAAAATATTTATTTATGTCATTCGTTAAAATTTTGGCTTATTTATATTATTATCGTTTAAGAAAGACTTATTCATGCTATTATTTTTTAATAATAATTTTAAAAAATTATTTTTGGTACATGACCTTTTGTAATTTGACCACATCATCATTTTTTTAATAAAAAGAATAATAATTCTAAGAAAAAATTAAATTGAATTTTTTTAATAAAAAAATTAAAATTCCACCAAATTTCCCCTTAATTTGCGTGAATTATGCAAAAACTAACATGCGCATACTTTGACATAATAATTATTAGAAATACCTTCTATCTTCACTGATTTTGAATAATAAAAAAGATTCATTCAATTTAAAAATTCAATAAATGATTTCCTATTTTACTTTTATTATTAAGTACTATATAATTTTACATTATTTTTCCATGAGAAAATAATAATTAAACATAAAAAGAAAATTCGATGTCTGTTTATATTAAGCGGAAAAAGGCCTATGATAATTTTATTATTTTATTTATTAATTATTAGAAAGTGTGCCAAAAACAAAATGAATAAATAATATAATTGAGTATAAAACGTCCATCATCATAGTAGTAATGTGCTTAAATGAAAAACAATGTGAAGTGTCGGTGGATAATGAAGAAACTTCCCATTGTGTCGGTGGTTAAAAATCTCCAACTTAAAGACTCTAAATCATCTATTCTTTTCACATAATTTAAAACAGTTAATTTGTAGGAATAAAAAATTGTACTATTAGGTTATTTCGCTGAGAAGTGTTTCTTTTTGATAGTACTTAATTAAAAAAGAAGTTTTTTTTGAGAGAGAAAATAAATGTTTTTGAAATGTCATAAAATTATTTTTTCAAATTGCTAAAATTTGTCAAATCCCAATTGATGCTTAAAAATTTATCGATCAAACACTAATTGCTTCTCTTCTAAATTTTTTTATTTAAAGAGACTTTTTAAAAATTTAAAAGTATAATTTGAATCACATGAATCAAGCAAAGTTAGGAAATAAGATGAACGAGTAATAAATATTGGAATATGTACAAAAGGAAAAAATGAAAAATTAACCTAACTAGTAGTTCACCTGATCACTTAAATTCAAAATTGTTAATGAAGGTATGATGTAATTAATATATAATTTTTTACGAAAGTAAGTAAACCATCCGATAGGCTATTTGTGTAAAGATGTGAGGGGTGACTTACAATCAAAAGTTGGTTCTATTGGGTGGGCTTTTGTGTGTGGTGTATTTAATGGGCCTGCCAGAATGACCTTAGTGGCTGATGATGGACTTCATGGGCTTATGCACTTTTGATAGACAAAAATTATGGGCCCAGTTATAATAAAGGAGGGGAAGACGAAGGATTTGATCGCCTAATTTATGTTATTGGTCCTTCGACAAATCACCCCATTACGAACGACGTTGCAGAAAAATCATCACTTCCTCCTCCGTCTTGCTGCCCTCATTGCTGTTCCTGTAAGAATTTGATAAACTTTACAGTTTTATTGACTTATCTGAAAGTGTCTTTCTGACGTACCTCGTGCTTCATATGCGTAAGGTTTTGCTAAATGAGTTTTCTGCTATCTTTACTGTAATACTTATGAGTTGAGGTTACAAATATCTTATTGAATTTAATTCCGTTTTATTTGGCTTTGCTGGGGCACTAGTTTTTGGTTTTGTATTAATTCCAGTGACTTATACTACTTTTTATACAGTTTGTGATTTTGTTAATTATTTTTCAAAAACCTTAAAGGCTGTATGTCCTAATGCACGGTCAGAAAAATGAAGAAGTGTGACTTTAGAAATCTGAACTATGTCATATAAGCTAGCACAGAGAGAGTAGTTGTTTTTTTTCATATGAATATCTGTCACCTGCTTAATTGAATAATCTAGGGTTTCTTAGCTTAAGCTCTGTCTATGCGCAATGCAGATGCCGTTGTAACATTATCTTGTCTCTAGTTATGTTTCTGATGTCTGTACTCTTGGAACTTTATGTTACTCTACTTTGATCCAACTGTATTATAGCTATTCTAGTAGCCAGAATTGCATCCTTGTATTTGATTTTCTGAAAAAGGTGCAAAGGCTTGTATAGATGGGTTAGAGGGGTGATTTGTTCCCAAAATTCGTTTCTTTCTTGAATTTTGTGAAAGTGCATCACATAAATTGGTTTAGAGGGGTATAATTTGTGAAGCAATCTAATACATTTCATATCCATTGTATTATTCAACTAAGGATAGCCCAACCATAGATAACATCCTTTCAAAGGTTAGACTTCGCACCACATGACTTCCTTGTAGTCCCTTGTGGTGATAAGATCTCTTGCTGACTTCACCAGCCATACTCCATTACATTCATATGGCATATTCATATCAAAATATGGGATTGTCAATTATTCCACCGAAGTTGGACTAATACAATTAGCACCAATGAGATCTACTTAAAAACCCATTGTTGTGTGAAGAGTGCGTTATGACCCGTGGCCGCCTGCCGGGTGGGTGCAGCTTCGGTGGATAAGAGCTACTCGAAAATCGTGGTTGGTGCTTGAGATCAGAACTGCTTACAATAGCCTTGACCTGGTCCAATGGAAAGAGGAATAGAGTGAAAAGCTTACTTCTAGGTAGTGGATATCTACTATGAATTTGCACAAACTTCTTCCTTGTGCCATTTTCTCCATAGTAGTATCCCAAGGAATATTCTTGAGGAGATAAACCACGCCGTCTTTTTTCTCCAAATTTATTTCTAATAGCATGCCTATACTCAAAATATGACATATGTGCACTGGAACGACAAGCATAAGGCATTGTATCGCTTCAAGTAGGAAATTTACATTTTCTCTATCATTGGATGATATAGACTGTAGTAAACAGAAGATTATAGTTTTCTTTAGTACTGAAATGAAAAACATATTATAAAAGAAGTATATTTTTTCCCGCTGAGGTGTTTTCTGGAAACACTAAATATATTTCTTTGACAGTATAAGGCTACTCTTTTCTCTTTGGTTAAAAAGTATTCATAAGCATTTGCTTGAGCATGCTATTGAATCTTAGTTTACTATGGGCAAGCATTGCAGTGTAAAAACCCATGGTTTCTGTAGGTCTGCATGCTTTAGTTTCAAGAAAGCATAGAGGCTGTGATTTGACGGAGCAACCAACTGCTTGGGAGAACCAAACGAATAATCAGGGGGTAAGGAAAAGAACAATGGGCCGAAAGACTTCGAAAAAGCATGCTGGAGTTAACACTGACTATACTGTTGAAAGTGTGTCTGGAGGGAATGCCGATGACAATGATAGACCTCACAAGGACAAAAAGACAACCCCTGTCCCACAGACATCATTTCTCAGGTTCAAATTGCTTCATATACTTGGTTCATCATTTCAAATTTTTGTAGATAAAGTATTTGGCATATATCAATGTGAAACATTCATACTTTTTCATGATTCTTTGTGTAGAAAGCAGATTGATCCTGAGACTGCAAAATACTTTGCAGAGATTGCTAATGCCATAGAAGGTACTGAAATTGACCCAGAGGAGCGATCTGTCATTTGTGGAAATGCCTTGGAAGAAACCAGAGGGAAAGAAGCAGAACTTGCAACTGATTATATAATAAGCCATACTTTGCAAACCCTACTTGAAGGCTGTTCTTTGGATCACCTTTGTACTTTCCTTCAGAGCTGTGCAAAGAATTTCTCTCATATTGCAGCTGACAGATCTGGTTCTCATGTAGTTGAAACAGCTTTAAAATCTTTATCTTTTCACCTTCAGGATAATGAGAATCATTCTCTGATTGAACATGCTCTGAAAAAAATCTGTAAGGTATGAAATATTGTTAACTTCATTGTTTATAATTGTGCAATATTGCCGTATTGCATAGTTTGAATTACAACATGTTAGTGCCTGTTTGGATCAGCTTATTTGTGGTGCTTTTAAGCACTTTTATAGTGTTTGCGTAAAATTAAAAATAAGTCAAAAACCATAACTTATGACTTATGCCATCCTAACAGGCTCTTAGTTGCTTGCATAATCCCTTTTAGCTCTTCTGGTTCTATGTGAGAGCCCTTCTACAAATTTGCTACAAGATTTAACGTGGCGAATGTCACAGGGGATCAGAATAAATGTGTAGTATAATTTCTTGAACATTACATGATCCAGGTTCTTAACTTGATTGTTCATTGGTTCCTTTGTATTTCCATGTCAGGCAATTGTTGTCAATCCTGTAGATATAATGTGCAACTGTCATGGATCTCATGTGCTTCGGAGTCTTCTCTGTCTATTCAAAGGCGTGCCTTTAGAAGAGTTCCATTCCACAAAGTCATCAGTTGGCTTGGCCGAGCGCTTGAATCTCAAGGCACCTCATGCAAAAAACGTCTCACTGCAACCTGTGCAAATATTTCCTAGTTTGCTTAAAAAATTCGTATCAGAGATGTTAAATACTGCCAGCGAAGACATTTCGAAACTTCAAATGAATCAATACAGCAGTTTAGTTCTGCAGGTATATAACTTTTATCCCAGCTTCCATTCTTATGTCAATCACTTTGCTTGCAGTATTTAAATGTGCAAAAGATGATAACGATAAGTCAATGACTATGTAAGCACTACTAATATGTGTTTGTATGAAGTAATGATTCATATCTTGTTTAAGGTTACTGGTTTAAATCACAACTGTCGAATTACATATCAACGAGCAACGAGCAATGAATATTTTGTTCTCTTATTTACAGACTGTTTTGAAATCATTGGCCGGAAATGAACAAGAGTTGTTGCATTTAATTCGAGTTCTTCTTGGAAGCAGTGCTGGAAGTGCCAATGCTGGAAACTTGTTAGAAGGAATACCCATACGGAACATTTTAAGGCTAGTGGAAGAAACTGCATACAGTCATTTAATGGAGGTAAAATATCATCGATGCCTATTTATATTTTCTCTCTGTATAAGCTTTTCCAGCAGTATTTTAATATTTATTTAATTAGTTTAGACTTTAGAGTTCCTTAGTTATGGAATCTATCTGTATGCTGCAAATGGTTGTATTTCCAACAACAATATACCCAGTGTAATCCCACAAGTGGGGTCTGGGGAGGGCAATGTGTACCTAGTAGACCACTTCTCCTGTTCAGGAAAAGGACTATCTTCAGTATCTACTTTAGATGCATGAACAACAGCTTTCCTTGCTTCTTCTCAGTGATTTTCTTGACCTGTAAATTGCAGAAACGTTCAACCCCCCCCCCCCTCCCTCCCCAAGTTATGCAGTTTTTTACAATTCCAGCTGAATTAGTTGCGTACGTCATATATTTGGCATGCCAGCCTTCTGTTTCTTTGATGAAGTATCAGCCTTCTATTTCTGCAATCTAGTACATCTGCAAGATGGAGGATGGTTGAATGTGTTACACAATCCTACATCTGAAGAAAAACTTAGAGCAAATATATTTGTTTATCCTGGAAGCAGACTTTATGGCTTATGCTAATATATATCAGCATAAGTCCTTTGTGGTTTGTTGACAGTTCCACCAGTTTCTGTAAAATCAGATGAAGCCTAGGTCTATAGAGACGTTTGCAAGTTTTCTGACATCATGATTTACTCTGTTTCTTTTAGCTGCATTGCTTTCTAACTTGTAAAGTATTCTCCTTATTTGACGATTTAATGCACAATGTTGCAGGCCATCCTGGAATTTGCTCCTGAAACATTGTACGATGAGTTGTTAACGAAAGTTTTCAGGAAGTCATTGTTTCGCATGTCATCTCATCACTGTGCAAACTTTGTTGTGCAGGCTTTAGCATCTCATGCCAAAAGTCAGGATCATGTAAGGCCTTTCAAACTTCACTATTAGGAATATTTCTTTCATGTAAGATAAACATAAGGACAAGTAGAATTGAATTTAACGATCTTGAGAAATTCATCTAGATCCAAATGTTGGTTAATGTTAAAATCAGTATGCAGTGTTGCCAGATGAACTTTAAAAGCATGTCTTCTATTCTTTTTGCACATTAAATACTATCTGACAAGACATTATACTGATAGTTTGAAATAGGTTTTCAATGGTTTCCCATGTTTAATCATATGTTGGCTTACGGTATTCACTCACACCCTATTTTTTTACTAGATGGACTTGATCTGGGAGGAGCTTGGTACAAAGTTTCGCGATCTTTTTGAAATGGGAAAGTCTGGAGTTGTTGTTTCTGTCCTTGCTGCAACTCAAAGACTCCACAGCCATGAACATGAGGTTTGTTGTGAAAATTCAAGGTCACACTTCATATTTTCCCGATTATTGTGTTCAAACATTCTAGATGTTTGGATGATATAAAGGAACAGGCCACAGGGGAGGAACTGTACTAAGCTGTTTTGTACTTCTCACAGTTTCATCGTGGTACTGTTTGGAATAAAATTTTCTTTATCCTAGATTCCAAAAGAACTATTTGTTTGCGCAGTATCCAGTTTGATAACGATAAATATTTCTTTCTGTATTCATTGCCTTTATTTATTGATAAATGTTTTCTTTGACTATAAAAAATGAAGGATCAGCTGAGTGTTTTCCTTTCCTTTTGTCTTCTTTGTTTCAGTGTTGTCAGGCCATTGCTGCTTCTGTATGCACAGGGGATGAGTTTCCCAAGGGTATCGTCCCCCGAATATTATTTCTTGAAAATTTCTTTTGCTCAAGAGACAAATCGAACTGGAGTTGGCCACATGGAACAAAGATTCATGTCGTTGGATCTTTGATTCTGCAGTCGATATTTAGACTTCCTAGTGTATGGGTTCCTTTGTCATTCTTCTTTTGAATTTGATTCCATGTATATGCATGTCTATGCCACAGATTTATCTCTTCCATTACTATGTTCATAGTCTTTAAGCTTAAGTCTGACATCTGAAGTGTTCTATCTAGCTTGTTTGCGTCAACTCTTATTTCTTCTATTATTTCAAAAGCCAGTGCTTAGTATTGTGTATCTTATATTTATCCTGTACTATATTGCTATTATAGTAACGAGTGAAGTGTTACTGTTAGCATGATTATAATTTTTTTTATATGCTACAGGAACTAATACAGGTGTACATTACTAGTATCACATCTTTAGAAGAACATCATGTTCTCGAGGCATCGAAAGATCCTAGTGGTTCACGGTTCATTGAATCTTTTCTCAACTCGAATATATCGGGAAAGCAAAAGAGGAAGTTAGTTGCCAAGTATGTATTATAGCATACTTTTGTTACTCCATACAGTTGGAACTGATATTGTTGATTTTCTAATAATGATGGTCTGTAACTTGAAGGCTTCGAGGACATTTTGGTGAACTCTCAGTGCACCCATTTGGTTCATTTACTGTTGAAAAGTGCTTCACTGCTAGTAACTTGAATCTGAGAGAGACAATAGTATCGGAAATGTTACCTCTCCAACCAGAGTTATCCAAGTCTAAGCAGGGACCTTACCTACTGAGGAAACTTGATATTGATGGGTGAGCCTTTCCTTTTGCATCTTCATGGCTTCTCCCCCTTTCCACTATCTAATGTAGCTTAACACCAGAGGCGTATAGTGCTTTGTGGCTGAGTGCACATTTTTTTCCCGTTCCGGGCTATGTTGTGTCATAACTCTTAGTTTCTATGCATTTTAATCCTGTTTGTGTCACAAAATTAAAGGGCTAGACGTTGAGGTTACTGTTTCTCCAAGTACAATTGCTTCTTATTTCTTATAATTTAGTTACTTCATGCTGTTTATCATTAACATTAGCATCTGAAGGGACGCCTTTAGAGGCGGCGAATTATGTTTTCTGGCAGTTTGAATAGTAGCCTTTCTTTAAAAATAAGTAAATAAATACATCTCTGAACTGTGAGATTACATGCTGTAATCAATTCAATCATCTTCATTGGAGAAGAGTGCAAATTGATAGTGGGAAGACCTTCTGAAACCATTCTGACAGTCTCATCTAAAGTTGTGTTAAACTCTCCTGGTTTATTGTCACTTATTTGGCTTCCTTTTCTGTCATGATAGATTTGCAAGGCAACCCGACCTGTGGAAGTCAAGACAAGCTTCACAACAATCTGCTCTGAAAGAATTTTATGCTACATTTGGACCAAAGGAAACCAAATCATTTGAAAAGGAGAGCTTTCTTGCTGATACTGTTTCCAAATCAAAGCCAGGAAAGTTAAAAGACATTAGGAAAGAGATTGAGACAACTTTAGCTTCTGCCAAAACTTCAATTACCCCCTTCTTGGCTCATCAGGTTTCAAAAAAAGTGAAAAGGTCTAAAGACGAGAAGAAAAGGCATAGGAAAGATGGCGAGTCAGAATCTAAAAGAAAGAAGATCAAAGTTTAACTGTTATGCTTTTAGGTTCTTTATTGAATTTTACATTACTGTATCTGAGCTCTCAGTTTTGGTTACTTTCTGTTGTTTGATCAGAAATGATGGAACTTCTATTGGATGCCGAAAACACTTAATTTTGTTGATTCTAGTTAAATTATTCATTGGTAAGTTTAAATGGTTGGTTCATATATATGTACTGTTATGAAGAACTTAATAGTATTCACATTTATAAAACTTTTGGAAATACATCTAACAACATATTACATAGCTACCAAGGAACAAAATTGGATCCTGTATTTGTGCTGCAAGTGACTATCCTAGCTGGATAGTGGAAACTAACTTTGTACTACGAAACTGCATTGATATTGAATGAACGAATTGCTTTGAAGGTGCTGTTTTTTGCTGAGGGGATGCTTCTTTTAGTCATCCTATGGAGGCTTGTACCTGGTACAAGAATGTGATATTTGAGAAAACTGCTTATGGATGTAACTGAAAAACACTTTTAGATTCAGAAATTACTTGTTTTGTATAGGATTCCATCTGCTTGGAGGTATTCTCCTAAAGCTTGAATCAACTTTCTTGAATGGTTTCTCCTGTTTTGTATGCAGACCCTTGAGTGTTTGTGATGTTGAAGTTTTTTGGGACGGGTGCTGTTTATTGGAGAGGAACCGAGCTGCATGTGCGGCATTGGACTCTGAAGTAAGAATCAACAGAAGTGCTAGAACAAAAGCAGCTAGTATTCTTGAATAGCTCTTCATAGTCTTGCTGTGCTGTAAGCTGAGTTAAATGGTGTTTTTTCTATGTTTATGGTGATTTGGTAGCTTTGAAGCTGAGGTGATGAGATCTCATATATATATATATATATATATGATGTTTGAATGTGTTGGAACAGTTGAAGGATCCAATGCTTAGTGAGATCATGTGATGTTTCTTTGACTGTTCGGTGTTGGAACTCTGATTTCCAGATAAGTTGTTAGAAAGTTTCAGAGTGATCATGTGACCTGGCACGTGATAATATTTTATTTACTGGAAGAGGGTGATTATTTTATTGTTTTTAACTTTTGATATTGAAAGATTTGATTTCATCCCTTGCGAATTGCTTTCGCCCTTTTCTTTAACTCAACTAGATCTCAAAACTTTTAAAATTTATGCGTGTCTTGTTTTAATTTTTTGGAGTTTCACTCGGAAGCACAATATGGCTAGTGAGAATTCACTTGCGTTTGCATTTGATAACAATCTGAAACGTAGTTATTATATTGTGTAAATTTGGACTGTGTTGGACAGTGGATGATTTTGTGCAATTTATTTATTTCTTTATTCCTATGAGTTGTCTAATTATACGTGTAGCTTACAGGGCATGCTTGAGAGTATTTGCAAGTCAAAAGATGCTCTTTTATGTATTTTATATTTCTGTTGGAAAATGTTTGTTTATAAAAGGAGTCCTCAGATTTTTCACTTTTTGAAATGGGTGTGCGCAGATCTCCATCCTTCTTTTCCTGGATGACAATTGTCATATCGTCCCTCCCCCAAACACCCACCACTTTTTATGTCGACTTGAAACAATTTATACGGGCCATCAAATTGAATATGATTCTTTTAAATTTAGGGTAGACAGTTCAAATTCAATCTAAATAGGTCTTCTGGATGGGATTGAATTTTCTTTTAAGTTTGATTATTGGATTTTCTATGTTCACTTTTGAGCCTTTAAGGTAGATCATAACAATTATCAATCTTAATTTACCTAATAATTTGCTGTGCGGTTAATCAGAATAATTCATGACACTATTACTTCCATAATCATTACATTACACATCTTTATATGAAATAATAAAGTGGGTAGCACTTTTTCTTTTCTTCTGGAAATGCGTGTGAAATTTTAAGACAAAAAGAATGATCCATCTTAGTTGAAAAACACGAACAAGAAAACTTCAAAGTTGAGATGCTTCGTTGATTAATTCTATATTAGACACCACTAAGCCCTTCCCTTTCCAACTAATAATTTACTAATCATATTACCGTCTTTTGCTAATTTAAAGTTTTAAGTTTTTTCTTTCTTTCTTTTGTTATAAATAAAGAACACATTTACTTTTGGAGACCATGTGCGTTTAAGATAGGATAGTAATCAAGAAACATGCTTGAAAGACGTGTTCACAATCAAGCATCATTTTTTAACCGCGATTAATAAGACAGATTATGTTATTATTACGGATAATTATCATGAAAAATAATTTTAAAAGTTTGAAAAATATTGTTTTGCATCTCTCATAACTGATATTAATTGTGAGAAACTGGATTTTTCGGATCATAAGTTGGTGGATTTAAAATTTGTAAATTCAAAAAATATGAAATTTGAGTCCATCAGATTGTGAGAAGAAAAAAAATCAATTATGTAAAGCACAAAATAAGTTTCTTTTTTCTACATTTTCAAATTGGAGTCTATCGTCCTTCTTGCATTGTCTTAACTATTCCTATAATCCTATTATGTAATTTGTTATTTTCTTTGAATTTAAAGAAGTGGAAGCTAGATTTTAATTATTTTTTTTAACTTAATAGTTTTGAATTAATATTTTTGTTTATTGGATTCTAAAAATAATATCATTTATAATATTAATTTTATTTTTTTATAAATACAACATTCGAATCAAAGGTATTTATATGAACTCGTCATTTTATTATGTTCCATCCATGCGGATTTTGAACTATAGAAAGAGTCTAGACATCTATTTTTCTTAGTATTAATTCCATAAATTATATTAAATTATTCGTATAAAGATTACAGTATCTTAAAATTTTAGTAATTTCGTATTTTATAAATAAAATATTCCGAAAGATATAGTATATAAATTTATAATTAAAAAGTTATGTGGCCCCTTTACCCAAATTAACAATACCAATGATATGGACGCGACAGTGCCACACGGAGAATGATAAGTCGGCGAAGTTACAATTAATAGGGGTAAACTCGTCCATCAAATATTAGGAGTGATTGGCAAGGTCAATTTTGTCCTTGAAATAAATTTTATTGAATTGCATTATCGGACTCAGCTTCGGCTCGTGAGTCGGGTCAGTGTCCATCATCTGCAAGCCGAAAACCAAGAAAAGCTTCTCTTCAATTATTTTTGTTCCTCAACTCGCAGCCGTTTGAAGTAGATCTTCATCAGATTCTGGAAAACCTCAATTCGCCCAATTCAATTTCCAATTTCTTCGAGATCTTCGGTAATATATGATCTTCTTCTTTATGTATGTACATCATCTACTTCGTTAATTTTGATACGAAGACAATGAATTTCGATCTGATTACCTGGATTATTGTGCGGTTTGTTTTCTTGTTTGTATGATGCGTATGTCTCTCGGCTATTTCGTTTACGGTGTTGATTATCAATAGTGTTTTAATTTGAGAATATGTGCTTTATGTTCGTCGTTCGATAGTAATGTACTTAATTTCTGTTACTTCCGGTTTCTTGGAGGACTTATTTGCTGAATTGCGTGTTTTGGCTCTCAACTGTTTCCTCCTATCTAGTCCTAGCATTTCCATCACTTGTTTTCCTTTGAATATTTGACTGTTATTATTTTTTGGGTTAGAAATTCGGGGAAAGAAATAAAGATGTGATCATAGATGTCAGTATATCTGGTTTTATTATTATTCTAATGTAGGCAATAAAACAAGACCTATTCCTAATCAAAGACCAGATAGAGTTTTATCTTCTTATAGATGCAACTGCTTTCACCAGGAAATTTCTTTCATTAGATTGTCTATATAGTACTAGAAATATCTAAATAACCAGATGAATGTCTATATAGGTCCATGAAGGCGTCATTTTTTTAAGGTAAAAGGCAGTGCCTTGTACGGCATTGAACTTTTTTCTTATGTAACAGCCGTACGAGTTAAAAACAGTAGATGTGAAACCTTCTACTCGAAAAAGATCTTCCATGCTTGACGGTATCCATTCCCTGGTATTATCTGCTGGCTATATTCCATAGTTTTGCCAATGATGTTGTACTCTCATTCAATCCCCATCCATGATTGGTCGTGAATACTTTAAGAAAGAAAACAAAAATTCTTCATGCCTTTTCCTGTTCTAAAAAATCTTCACTCCTTTCCTCCACAATGCTCGAGTATGTAGAATCTTTATTGGTGTTTGAACCTTGTGTACTATAGAGACCCATCAAAAAGAAAAACTGTGTACTATAGAGTAAGGACTTGATACGTGTTGGTTCCTCTTACGAAAACATAGACTCAGTTGAAGACTGGATTCTTTACAAATATTGTTCTCTTATTCCATTATTCTTTGCCCTCATTACTTTGGAAACCTGTCCTATCCTTTGTATGGCTAAATATAATGACTTGTGGGAAACATTTGTCCATTTCATTACAAACTTACGGTTTATACACATTTCAAAGTCCAGGAAGAATCCTATCTGTTGCTGAAAAGAAGGGAGGATCGGTAAAGAGGTGATGCCTCAACAGAAGGGCTTGGTGAAGAATGTTAGGCCTAGTCAGAAGAAAGTGCATTTGTTTGCTGGCTAGAATTTTATTCAGTCACTATTTCCATCACACCCTATTTCTCCAATCTTATAATCTGGAATGATGTTCGTCAGTGACCTGTATTATATATGATAGTTGTCCTTTTGAAATTCAAATGCACAATATGGATGCGTATTGTAAATGACCTGGCAATTCTGAACAATATTTCTCTTTATTCTTCTTTTCGATAGTAAACCTCTCCTCACTCCTCAGGGTGTCCACAGTGTTTTCTCCCCTCCCCCAGTGACTACTTCAGTTGATCGAAAGTGGAGGGTTCTTGATCAACAGTCTCCTGTCCAATATTTACTGTTGATTGAACGCATTTCTTGTCATCTACCTAAGCCTCGTTGGACCAAAGTTATTGGGTACTTGTGTGTATGGGGGTGGCAGATATCCAATGCATTCATCAAGATGAGTAAAGTTGACCTGGACACTGCCATTATTAAGAATATGTGAAGTTATTGGCCTGTTTAAATTAGGAAATATGAGAGTCTAGAAGAAACCTTTTAAAATATATCCTGATGCTCCCTGTTTATTGTTTTCTCTGAAAATACACGTTGCTCGCTTCTCTTTGTAAGCTTCCTCTATTTTTCAATTCTTGGCTCCGCCACTGTTCCTAATTGCTACTGGGAACAGATTTAGCTGGCTTTGCCTGCTTTTTGTTCCTGGATTATTTTTTTGTGGACTTAATAGTCTTTTTTGGGCATTATTCTACCTAAAAATGTAATGCCCTATATATTCTATGATTAATAAGTTTGGAATTCCTGGGTTTGTTAAGATTCTCATATGTCTACAGGTTGTTGTATTTCTGGTGGTCAAGAGGATAAGGAAAGCTTTGCAGGATTCTCTCTTAGTTTCAATATATTTTGAAGCTAAGACATGGCAGAAAAAGCATGTGTAAAGCGCCTTCAGAAGGAATATAGAGCACTTTGTAAAGTACGTAACCTTTTAGTTGCTGGTAATTGCTCTACATTTGAAGCATTACCAGATACTTTATTTCAGTCTATAGCTATTTGCAACACATGTAAACTAAGGCTAGTAATTGTTAATTATGCAATGGTGGGTTTTTGCTTCCCTCCACACCATTGCTAGGCCTGAAGATATGCGAGTTGTGTGCTTGAAGTCCTGTCATATCTTGGAGAATGTTTTACTTCATGGACTTACTCTTGTGGGATGACGTCCTCCTATGCCTTTTGTGGGCTAGACTATTCTACACCATGCAAATTTAATTATGTTGTACAACGCTATGGTAATGATGCATTCTCCATTGCAGGAACCTGTTTCCCATGTTGTGGCCCGCCCTTCTCCGAATGATATCCTTGAGTGGCGTGAGTCCTACTTCTGCTCATGTTCTTGCAGTCAATTATGGAATAAAATTGTCTCTTAACAAATGATCTTTTTTTCTTTGTTTTTTACAAGTAAAGTAATCATGAAAATGTAGCAGTATTTCTAATTAATATAACTGACTAGACTTATTTGCAGGGAGTGGCCCTCCTTTTGTTTTCCTTGTTTTCCTTTGGTTTCTCTTGATCAATTAATTCGTCATTTGTTTGCTTTGATATTACTAATGGTCCTACTTCTACCTAAACTGTGTGTCCAGATTATGTTTTGGAGGGGAGTGAAGGAACACCATTTGCAGGTTGCTACTTTTTTCTGAGTTCAGTGTTTAAATTATTTGATTAGCTGATATTGTTGGGTGATAGCACTCCCGTTCCTCCAACCCGTCTTCCTGTCATTTTTGTATATTTGATATTCTTCTTATGCTCCTTTTGTTGTTGTTCACGAAATGATAAACACTTCCAATCATTAGGTGGATTTTATTATGGGAAGATCAAGTTTCCTCCAGAATATCCATTTAAACCTCCAGGGATCAGGTAGTCTAACGTCAGATGAGTTCGAAATTCCCTTGCTGTCTCCATGCTTTTGAGGGTTTTGTTTCCTGCTGATTTTTACAGCACATATGTTTTCTTTTTCTGTAGTATGACTACTCCAAACGGAAGATTCATGACGCAAAAGAAAATCTGCTTATCTATGAGTGACTGTAAGTGCTTTTAGAATTGCCTGATTGTCACAGTTTTCTGTTGCTTTGTGATGATCTTGGTCTGTTTTTAACCTTTGTTGCCTTATTTCCTCTCAGTCCATCCAGAGAGCTGGAATCCAATGTGGTCCGTGTCAAGGTAATGAGCTGCAAACAATAAATAATGCTTATTTGTCTGGCAATGCTTTCTTTAGTGCCTGTTTGGTAACCAAAAAACTTGTCTGGTTCTGACTTTGTAATGACAAGAAAAACAAATCATTGTTGCAATTTTTTTAAAAAAAGGTTTATGTTTTCGTTTCTGCCATGACAAGGAAATATATATCACCCTCTCCACTTTCAAAAGCAAACATGATTTCTTAACGAAGAGGTTATATGTGTTTTCACTTATGAAACATTTTGTTTTCAGGACCACTCCTCTGTATCTCCCTGCCACCTGAGATCCACCTTACTGCACTCCAGACTCTCCCTCACCCCCCACAAACAGATGCCCTATCCCCAGGGTGCCAGTCTCCCTCTTTTGCTCCACTTTAGCATAAACCTTTGCCCTGTCTCCCTCCCTTTTTAAGTCCCATTCTCTCATTCCATGTAATTTTGCTTGAGTTAATTTGTTTGCCTACCAAATTTTTTCTCTTTCAACAACAAAGGCAAAATACTCTCAAATCCATACTAGTTGAAATCTCAAACACCATCTCCTCAGTTGCCATCCATGTGTGTCTACTTTGTTATAACTTATGTTATTGTTTTTTTTTTTGTTTAACATGTTTCTGATTTCTTGTTGAAACAAATTAGCAAAAACATGCCTATTTATTCTTACAGCTAAAATGAGATGTTTTTTTCTTCTTTGCTCGGGCTAACTTCTCCCTGTTCTGCATGCAGCATACTAACAGGGCTGCTCTCATTTATGGTAAGTTTGTTATACTAATGCAGCTTATAATGACTCCTGGTGTTCCCATTTCATCTGCTTGTGTATTTTCAGGTCATGTTTTATTTACTTTGTGCTTTTCCTTTAATCAAAATGTTATATCTTTTTCATGCGTCTGGACAATTGAGTTCTATCTGTCTCTGTGCACAGAAGCCTTACTAAATGAAATAGATTCTTCATCTTGAAATGACTGGTAGAGATTGAGGACAATCTGAAGTCATCCATCACATAAAAGATCATTTAGCTAGCATAAAAGCTACCTCTGATCGGTATAGGGGAAAAGGAGGGAGTCTGGTAGTTGGTGAAGTTGCCCCATACTTCCCCTTTGTGGTTTTACATCTGCCTACCAAGAACAGTATTCTAAACTTCCATGTTCTATCACCTCTATGATGATGTCCTCTGCCAGTTGTATGATCTTCGCCCTCAAAATTGTCTAATATTTCCATCTACCCTCACTTCCCAAAAAATGCACAAAGGGACTGTTCTCCAAACTTCTCTATGCTTCTTGTCTATCTTTTGACCCTTCCATCTGATGGTTGTTTTACTCAGACCATCTGGCATGAACACCAAAAATATTCAGAAACATGAACCAATTCTCCGATTTCTATCTGCAGTTTATGAATAGGTGGTTTACTGATTAGTTGATTGCTTGCTTAGATAACATTTTCTTCATTAGTTGAATCATTTCTTTTTGCAAATCATGTTGGGGTTTAAACATGCATTGCGTAATGCAGCTTCTGTCTCGTGCTCTAACTATCTATTACTTGCAGATGGACAATAGTCCTACCACAGGCAGTGTCTCAACAACCGTTGCTGAGAAGGAGAAGCTTGCGAAGGCATCCTTGGCTTTTAACTGTAAAAAGTGAGTTGACTGCGAGTTCCTTGCTGTTGTGTTGTATTTGTATAATTGCCTCGAGCTTGTCTCCATTGTGCAAGATCTCCTGCATGAGAGATGGATATGCTATTTTACTGTGTATTTTCCTTTATTACGTTTTTATTAGGTAGGAGGGTAACTTACTCTCTATTTTTTTATGATAGCCCAACCTTTAGGAAATTGTTTCCCGAGTATGTGGAGAAGTATGAACAGCAGCAGCTCTCGTCGCAGCCAGTTCCAGAGCAGGTATCATCTATGCCAGCTGGAGCAGATAAGTCTAGACCCTTGTTGGAAGAGCATGACAATTCCCCAAAGGACGAAGTGAACAGAGTGAAGCCTCTAAAAGACGTCAAAAACCAACAGAGGAAATCCGTTCCAACTTGGTTGTTGCTGTTGCTAGTTTCAATTTTTGGTGTTGTAATGGCCCTGCCTCTGCTTCAGCTTTGATGACTGGAATCTTGTTTTGTGCACTATGGTGAAGAACGAACCACCCCATATCTCACATGGATACGTAGTAATCCCCGCTGCTGGTTCCTGTTATTTCACCTAATATTATAGGTTTTTGATTTACCTAGGGGGAATGTATAGGCATTACTCTTGAGTGGAGATCTAACTAATCTCTTAATCTAGCTAATGGGCTTCTCTTTCCTATTGTGCACGTCAGTGGAAAGATTACATAATGTGCTTTTATTGTGAAGGGCTCAGAGCTGCAGGAGCTAGTTGTTTGCTTTTGCTTTGTCTGTGTATAGTTGGCAAATGTGGGTTTATTCTTCTTTGCAAGTCTTTTATTTACTTTATTTTCCTCTTTTTTTTCAGGGAGGGGATGAGGTATATATAGACATGTGTAGTTATACGCTCCACAAGTGAAGTTAAAAGGTGGAGCCATAGTAAAAGTATGTCTAGTCTATTGTTCTTTGTGGTAAAATTATACATAGCATAAGCAGGCAGTCTGTCTAGTGTATTGTTCTTTCTGGTAAAATTATACATAGCATAAGCAGGCAGTCTGTCATTACTAATGCTTTCTGTTCACGTGTTTGGATGAGCTGACTAAACCAATTATTTCTGTGCGGATGTCACTCGTGACTGGTTTTTACTTGTTCACTAAAGTCTCAGATTTTTCTTTACGGGAAGCGGAGATTATCAATCTATCAACTAAATTTGAATGTTTAGATAGATGAAAATCCAATAAGAAGTGCTTGGACGAGCCATGCTTGAAATTTGAAACCCATCACTGATGATGCCACATTAACCCCTCTTTTCACGTTTCCTTGTCGCCCACTTGGTATTTATAAAACCTTTTCACCTAAAACTCCACTCCAAAAATTGCGCCTCAAAATTTACATTTATTACCTACTCCATTGTTTATAACGTGAAATCGTACGTTAACAAAACCTGCTTTTCCTATTTAATTACTCCCTGAGATATGATTACGTCTCTCTCACTCTTGTTACCAACATCAATTTCTTCATGAATTCAAATCTTCACCGCTTTCCAGAAAAGCTCAAGAGTCAAATGCTACTACACTTCTTCTGAAGGAACTCTTTTCCTTAGGTAAAGAAATTGCAAAAAACCATACTCATTGATATTTCTTTTTTAAATTACTGAGTGTTATTTAGGTCTCTGATCCGTTTCAACCGATAAAAACAGTTGCTTATGCTGATACTTCCTTTCATTGTTAAGCATTGGTAAATATAGCTTTCCTTAACTAATCCAATTTATCCAACCACTAGTTTTTTCCATTTTTTCATATACACTCTCATGGGATATGGAAAAGCCTTTGCTGGTCTTTCCATATTTATTTCTCTTTTGGAATCTACTATTATTAGGGGAGCCCTCATACTTTCTGCAAGGAACAAAATGTATCTCTATATAGGCATGGGTTGTAACTTGTAAGACTTGATGAAAATTTTCACTTCACAGGGCTCAAGCTCGAACCTGCATTTTGAAATTCCAGGGAGCAAACTATGAACAAGTTTCCCATATACCCAAAATATGAAGGTGGGGACTATTGTGGCTACGGATTTGATCCTCACACAGACTTTACGGATGTAAGTCCATTTGTTTTTTTGCTTTATATCCCTCAACTCATTTCAAGTTTTTATCTTTTATTCAGTGGTGGAGGCAGAGTTTCCAATAAGTGATTCAACATTTTTTTACTTTATACACCCAAAAAAAGGAATTAAACTTGGTATATACAATGTACCTTTCTGCCCTGCTTTGTTTACAACATCACTAGAGACTTCAGTTGCGTATTTATATGATAGTATAGGTTACTTTTAGAGATTTGAATATCTTGTTACTGTAGTTTGTTTTTTCTCTTTGTGTGTTAATATCATTGTATTCTTTGAGTAATGAGATAAGTTACTCCCCGCTTTGTCTATCCCCATTTTGATTTCCGATCCATGATTTAGTTGGGTTGAGTCAGGCTCAAGTGGCTGTGAAATGTTGAACCTGAATAGTTGAACTGTCAAGTTTATATTCTGAATCCGCCTCTCCTTACCAGCTAGATGACATTTGATGATTTATGACTTGCGCGTTTTACAGTTCTTGTCAGAAGCGAGAAAGCATGTATCTGAAGGGAAATTCAGCACTACACCTCCACGTTCTGTGGAACTGAGAAACAACAATTTTGGAAATGATGTTAAGAAAACTTGCAAGAAGTCATGGAAAAGATCTCTGTTTTCATGGCTGAAGACTGATAAGAAGAAGAATCAGGGAAGCAAAGAAACTTCAAAAGGCTCCACCATTAACAAGCCGAAGCGTGGATGTGTCTCTGGTCCAATGCCAGGGATCAGCGGGCCAGGTACTATAGCTGGAAGGCCCAATAAACCTTTGTCTGGGCCCCTAACATATCTGTTCGGTCCAATTAACAGAGTGGACAATGAAATACCTTATCTCTGTCTTAACAAGGTTAAGAATAATACTCCTGATGTTCAATCTTATGGGCCTCTTTATCTGGTAACTTAAGATTGCAAAAGGGTAGGTCTAATTTAGCAGAGACTACAGGTATGTGTCTTGAATCTATGTGTTTGGTGAATGCAAACAAATATCATAAGCAAAAAAGAATTTGCATTTGTTGCAACTTGCAAGGAACAGCTTCTTTTTTTCATCATCACATGCTAGTCTAGGAATAGGTTCTGAATTCACCCATGATTTTGGAGTTTTGAATTTGAATAGCTTCAACATCAACATTTTGTTTGACGAATTTCAGGAAAATCAGGCACACTCGTAATGCTTCAT
The DNA here is from genome assembly GCF_036512215.1 of Solanum lycopersicum. Classification (NCBI taxonomy): domain Eukaryota; kingdom Viridiplantae; phylum Streptophyta; class Magnoliopsida; order Solanales; family Solanaceae; genus Solanum; species Solanum lycopersicum. The sequence goes on from NC_090802.1 coordinate 67,313,006, forward strand.
TTTTACTACAGCTATATACATGTTTACTGCAAACTACTCTTAAATTTCGACCAAATATCGTCCAAACGCCTGCATGATATTTCGAGTAAGCTGTAACATATATTTACAAGGAATTGTAGAACCCATACGACAAATGAACACTCACATTAATAACAAATACTCTCCTGTAAGAGAAGATAGATTCCCCTCAATTCTCAAACAGAGAAGCCCCTTAGCCCTAGCAATTTGTTTTACACATATACAATCTAGTATTACAAATACATAATAGGCATATGAAGATTGCAGACGACTTCTCATCTGCATCAAGAATCAATCAATTAACTTCAATCTAGTGAATTATAGTTCCTAAGATTCCACACTTGTCCGAATTCCAGAAGTGTAACAATCTCTAGCTCAGGTCCCTGCTTCCTCGTTCTACATCTACATTTCTGGGACTGCAAGGATTCAAACTGCTAAATAGCCTCGTTAAAGATCTCAATTGTGTTGGTGTTGGTGTTTTCTGTTCTTCTTCATCATTGCGTCTTGGAATATCAATCATCAAAACCCCATCTGGCCTATTGCTTGTGGATGCTGATGATGTAGTAGTTTCCTCTCCCCAGAAAAGAACATTAGTTGGTAAATTTGGTGTCTCTGTGGAAGCTACTGAGATGGCCCCGGAATTTGTGGATTGCGTATCTGAAATGGGGTTTCGGCATAAAGGGCAAGTGGAATGAGATTGAAACCACATATCAATGCAATCGACATGAAACCCATGATTGCATTTAGGCAAAAGTCTCGCCTTTTCACCTTCACAGACTTGGCTAAGACAAACTGAGCATTCCAGTCCATCTTTAAAATCCTTGGTATCAAATGGAATTACAGGTATGGTTTTAAGGATTGAAGGGTCAATGCCTCTCCGGAGTGCATTCACTTCCTGATAACCACCGGCGAAGTCGAACCGGCGGCGCCTTGTGCCGTCGTTGGGGTTGGCGTCCTCTGTCGTGAAAAATTTGGAGTATATGTGAAGGAAGAATACCAAGAGCACCGTAAAGAAGAGAAATACGACGACAGCCATCATGATCTTAGCCGTGATCGCAATAATACCTGAATCACCTAATTTACCACTTCCCATTTTGGTATTTTGAATTTGCAGTTCCAAACAGAGGCTAGCTAGATTAGTGGACGCAAAACACCAAGTATGAAATTTGGAATTATGGAGTATGATGTGAAAAGTGGGAAGATTTGGAAAGAGAATTTAAAGGTGGAGAGGGGGAAAATTGCAAGTCCAATTAGAAGGTGATGGGGAGTTTAAGAGATGAAAATGGAGTCTAAGCTTGAGTGCGACAGTGGTAAATACACACACGAAACGAAGAGTCACCAAAAGACTCCCAGCATGGCGGCATATATATGGTTTCAAATAAACAATTCTGGCCGCCTTCCCTTCTTAACTTGTGAGGAACTTTCTCATTTGACCATTTGTTTGAACATTCAATGGAAAAAGACATACTCAACATTTATTGTAATCTTTTTATAATATATAATAATCTCAAATGGAGGCCCTATTTGTTTGAGGGTCTTTCTACTTCTTTGATTGAAATATAAGTACATCTCAAATTATTACACAATAATAATTAAATTTATGAATTATTTCACAATAAATGTTACATGAACTCATGGGTAAAACTTTGAACCCGTACACATTCAAATTCTCCCTGCTCATCAACATAACACATCATCCAGCCCATTTATGCTAATAGTTAGCACAATTAATAATATGTTCAAATAAAATTATAATTTTAATAAGTTTATTTTAGTTATTAATCATTAAAATATCACATGATTCAACAACACATGTTTTATAATTTATGTGGTTGAAAAGTCAAATGTGTTTTTTCTAAGAGTGGTCAAAAGAAACTAATAGACCATAAATTGTAGAAATAAAAATCAGAAAAAACTAACTACTGTTGCTCTGATTAGATTCATAAATCTTACAAACTAACGTCGTTGGTTTTGATAAATAAATAAAAAATAATCTAGGCAAACTAAGTAATAGGAAAAACTTTTATTCATTAGTTAAAAAAATGTTTTCCTATCAATGCGTTTTTGAAACTTTGATCAAAGCATCAATTATTAACAAAATATATTTTCAAATTAATTAAACTATTATTTTTAAAATATTTTTTCGAAAAACATTTTTTTGACAAAAGAAGAAAAAAGAACACTTGGTATATTCAAAGTCTAGAGTCTAGACCGATGCTCATGTTTATCAAGCTCCAAACAGCTTATGGTACTAGTCGTTGTTTTCGGTCATCTCCTACGGTATCTCATCATACAGGCAACATTATTACTCAAAATGTAATCGGTTAGACCAGAACTTTGATAAAATTGTATGTTTTCGTAAGGATTTTTTTTCTATAGAGAAGTCGAAAAAATAAAGAACAAATTACAACTATTGAAAACCAACTACAATTATGACTCTCTGCTAATTAATTTGTTTAGATCAGTCCATAGATTATGGATTAGGATTCTGCTTTTGACAAGTATATATTGTAAAACAACATGTATATATGTGCTGAATGGAAAGGTAAACAGAAGTATAACATTCTGGTCAAAGAATGAGCTTTTAATTTCCTGTAAAAAAATAAAAATCAAATTAAAGCAAATACAGTCTCGTGTTCGTTTAGGTGAGGCATTCCATATTTGTAAGGGAAGCAATGACCTCAGAGCTAAGAGGATCAAGAAACCAATTCCAAATGTTATCCGCAGCAGATATCAAGGACGAAACTAAGCGATTTTTGGTACATGATCTCATAGAAATGTTAGCAGGCACAGGAATTCTGCAGAGAGGGCAAATCGAATTGATGTTTAGCCAAGAATCAATGCAATGAGTATGAAATTCATGTCCACATTTGGTAAGCACTCGCCGGGATTCAGCCAAAGAAATATGGGCAAGGCATATTATACATGTCAAGTGATCATCTACACAATTGTTGTCTTGTTTTTGTGTACTGATAATGCTATAGTTAGAGGCGTTTACAAGCGACAACAATGCATCTTTGTGTGCAGTTATTATGGACATTATAGGAAACGCTGCAATCACTGCTACGGCTATCATTTCATGACTACTGCTTGATGAAACCATGAATTAATTTGTGTTCCCCTCCCCTGCATGTTTATTCTATTTATAGTGCATGGTTTGAGGTTTATCTTTTGAATATAAATAATTAATTGACTACTAATTACTCACCAACATTATCTATAAGGATTTTGGTTTTGACTACTGTCCTAGCAGCTGAATATTTCGTGTTACACAAAAAAAAAGAAGATGAGTTTGAAGTTTTGATCAAAAGCAGCAGGCGTGCTGTGCAGGGCACCAAACAGCATGTGCTGAATGACAAGGTAAACAACATTACAATGGTCAAATAATTTACACAAGACAAAATAGTGTTACGTTGCAAAAATTGCAGCTGCGTGCTACTATTAACTATTAAGCTTCGCCGTGTAGAGATAAGTTTTAAGCTTTTTGTCAAACAAGCGCTATTGTAGACAAAAGGAGAGCCTATTAAACATAGTATTTTTAAAACAATTTAGTAATGTCCAAATCAATAGCTTGTTATACTTGACTGCTACTGTTTAATTAATATAACCAAGGGTTACAAATTGGGAAATTATTTGAAAAGTGAAGTACTGAAATAGATAATACCTGATGGGCATTAAAGAGTTGATTAAGTGATTCAATGAAATAAAATAAAAAATATATAGTAATTAAATAAATAAGAACCCTACATTCAAACATAAGACATGTCTATATTGGTTTGAGCTAAACATCAAACTTCTTTCCCTATATTAAATTTTGAATTTGAAAATTTTCATCTAGAACTAATTTCTCATACTTAATTTTTTTTTAAAAAAAGAGATAATTTTATATAAAAATTATTTTTAAATTTTGAGGTCTAAAATTTAAATTACAATAACAACGAAAAAAAATCTTAATGAATGAAATTATTCATAATTTCATATCCACTACAATAATAAAAGAATTTTTTTTATATGAAATTTAAAATCACATCAAATAATTTTGTTAAATATATAAATTATATGAAAGAATTAGATAGGTAAGAAAAAGAAATGAAATAATTGTGACATATTGGAATTTATGCGTCAAATTTAAAAATCTTTGAAATATCATATAGAAGTAGAGTATATTATCCAGCGGCTTGTGAACTTTTGGACAAAGGGAAGTTGTGTGGTTATCTATCGCTGTGTCACCTCTCTCCCCCGCTTGCAACCGCCTTTGCCTTTCTCTGTAATCTTCTTTACTCCAACAACACTAAACCCAAGATTTCAATTCAATACACAGTTGCCAGTAGTCGGTGTATGGAAACTGAAAAACACATTGCATTCCGTTTCTCTTCTTGAATTTGACCGACTTGGAGTTTGACTGGATGAGCTCTCCATGCCTTTATTAGGTGAATTCAACCACTTTTGAATTTTAGCTCTCTCTTCAAATTTGTGATTGGGTTAATGGGTAAGTCTCAGAATCTGTTGCCTATTTGGGATATGTACTGAAGTAGCCGTCATGTTTTATTCCGCAGATATAGCTACTACACAGCCTTGTTTTAGGAACAATGTCTGTTCAATTAGTTCTCACAATGTGTTTGCTACTAGATTTCTGTACAATAATGAGATTAGATTTGTATCTACTTGGAATTCCTTCCGAATACCACAAAAAGCTCCGAATTCCAGAATTAAACTGTTTCGGAGTGGGTTGATGATAAGGGCAATAGCTACCCTCGAAAAAGGACCCACCAAGAACACCAAAACCAATGAGGAACAAAACAATTTTGGTGATGTGAGGATGGGAAAATATGCAGCAAGTTCAACTTCTGTTGTTGTAGAGCAGCAGTCGCCAAGTGAGGAAGCTGAGTTGAATGAGAGAGAGAAGTTGAGGCGAATGAGGATATCCAAAGCTAATAAAGGGAACACACCTTGGAATAAAGGCAGGAAGCACAGTCCAGGTACTTAAAGCATGCCCCATTAATTCTTTTGAACTGATTGTTATGGATAAGCTTTAATATTTTCAAGCATATTTGAATCATCTGCAGAAACTTTACAACGAATTCGCGAACGTACCAGGCTTGCAATGCAGGATCCTAAGGTGATGTCATGTAAGCATAATTTTGTGAATTAAGTAGTAAAAGATGAGAGTTTGATTAATAGGAGGGCACCTCGAAAGTGCTCTGAAAACATTAGTACCTATAGTGCAGCGACTTCTAATAATTTTGTGACATTATGGGCATGTGAAGTTATACCGTCTAATGGTGAAGGTGTAATGCTAACTACGGGAAACCAATGAAAAGGTATAATAGAATGCAAGTAGGATCTAACTAAGGTGGACCTCAGCAGAATGTACAGATTAACATTTTTCTCAAGGGAAGAAGCTCAATCTTAATTCAGCTGGAAGATGTGTTTTGTGGTCATTCGTCTAGGTTCAAACCTGTTTAAGGGTGCAGTGTGGGACTAGAGAATCAATATTCTTGATTACATTTTAGGTACATGCCCTCCGGGTATCTTGGAGATGTTTTATTTGTCATTTTTCAAACTCTCAGGAGTTAGTGTCATTCTTTGGATGTCATTAATCTCAGTAAACTTCATTATGCATTTCTGAGAAAATAACTCAAGTCGATATTGGTGTCATCTGTGGATATTATGACATTATCCACATTTCTACTATGCTATGTGGTCATCTATTTATGCATGTCTTGAGTCATGGTGACACTTACTATACTCCACCAGTAGGTAAGTCAGTCCGTAATCCAGAACATCAAGTAAAAAGCGTAGAAACTAGTGAAAATAATAATCTAAACAAAGGACAACAAGACGGAATCAAACCAAAAAAAATATTTACAGAAATCCCTTCCAGAATGGATGGTGTTCCACGGTGGTTATTGTTGGATTGGACCCTATTGGAGATACCATCACCCCCCGGGGCTGTTCTTTCTAGTTGGGCTTGGAGTGTAAGCCCCCCGGCCTCTCTTTCTAGCCTGGCTGGGTATCCCTGAATCACTCTTTCTAGCTGGGTGGGAGTGCATTGTTGGCTGGGTAGAGTCTGATGGGTTATCTTGGTTACTTTGGACTGGGAGCCCGTATTTCTTCTTTCTCTGTAAACTTAGCTATTCTGTGTACCCGTCAAGCGTATGGGGTCCGTTCAGGTTTTATTTGAACTTGCCATCATGACTTGAGAAGTGGGGTCGTGACAATGCATGACTTAGTTCTTCCCAGCCAAGCTATATATAGTTGAAATATATACATAACTTCATGTGACTTACCTGCATAGGCACATGTTGGAAGTGATTTTCAAAGTCACAATGAGGAGCAGATAGGAGCTTCCAGACTGTGGGACTGATATGTAACATTCCTAATTCATATGGGATATTTTTTTGCCCCTCGTGAATTTGTACGAGTATTTGAATCTCCTTTTGTATCAACACGTTTAATTCCTTTGAATTGTTTGAAATCAATTGTGAACTAACCAGTTTTATACTTGAAAAGCTTGCATTCAAAATGTTCCCTGTAGAGGTAGAGTGCCTCTTTCTTAAAGAAGAGGAAGATGTGATTAGGTGATGATTCCAGCAAAGTTTTAAAACTTGTATGTTGACAACTTTCTACTCACAACTATCAGTTAGTCGCATTAACACTAGCCACATTGTTGATCTTGCCGCAACATTTTTCTCCTGGACAGGGTGTGACTTTTTCTTTCCCTTCATTTTGGTGTCTGAAATAACCATTGTTTTATTCAGTCAACAACTTATTAAGATATTGTTCATTTCTGTTCAATTGCAAATGATCTCGTAAAATCTGAGATAACCAGTTAATTATTAGTCAGCTATGATATCCATTTAATGTCATGCTTTAGAATATTTGCGTGTCAGTATTACTGATATGCTCTAATTATACAGGTGAAAATGAAGTTGGTTAACCTGGGGCATGCTCAAAGGTGGGTTTTGCAAATTATTCTTGAATTTCGTTCTTACGCCCTTCTGATAGGGTAATGAAGTCTCTTAATCAAGATGTGAGTGAAAAATAACCTGCACAATAGAACTTGTCTATTCTGGTAGCTTAAATAGCATAGGTATTGGTTCAACCGTTGCTTCCTATTTCATGATAACTTGTGCTTCAATATGTGAAACTCACGCTTCACTTGAAGTCACTGCCAAATGAGTGTGCAACAGACACATTGCAAGGTAATGCTTAAGTTGACATGGCAGTAATGCGCGAGTTTTAATCTCTTCATCACGAGATTCTTCCTTGGGAATTCAATTTAACCTAGCAACATCGTACTAATTTAGCATTTCATATCCCTAATTGTAAAATCACCCTATTTATCCAGAACCTCAAATTAATATTGGAGATTAGTGAAAATTTTATGTTTCAAATTGCTAAAGGAGACTTTTTCCCCTTAATTGCAGTGAGGAGACAAGGTTGAAAATAGGTGTTGCTGTAAGGATGGGGTGGGAAAGGCGCCGTGGGATGTTGAGGCTCCAGGAAACTTGCCACTATGAGTGGCAAAATTTGATTGCAGAAGCTTCTAGGAGGGGCCTTCTGGGTGAGGAAGAGTTGCAGTGGGACTCTTACGAGATCTTGAGCAAACAGCTTGAGCAGGAGTGGATACAGAGTGTTCAAGAAAGGAAAAATAGGCCCAGACTGAAGGGAAACAAGAGGGCTCCCAAATCTGCTGAACAGAGGAGGAAGATTTCAGAGGCCATTGCAGCTAAATGGGCTGATCCTGTAAGTGTCTTTCTTTGTTGGGGACTGGACTTCTCTTTGGGAATAGCTCCATCCCTCCATCCACATGTTTTTCATTTTCACCCTCCTCCTCCATTCTTATGACTAGGGTCACAGCTACGAGTTTGAAGGCTGCGAATTTGAACTTCCTCACATTTTGATAGCTTTCCAAAAAATAATTTTTTTACCAATCTACCTTTTCTTCCAACTAGGATTACCGTTCTCGGGTCCAATCCGCTCTGTCCAAATATCATGGAATACCCGATGGAGTTGAAAGAAGACCAAGGAGAAAGCCCGCTAGTGATGAGCAGACTAGAAAAAGAAGCCCTCCGAAAAAAAAAGCTAATGAATTGGATAATCCGGTAAAGCCCGAGCCGAAGAGCCAAGTTCAACGTGTTCGATTGAGGAGAAAAAACACACCAATGTACAAGGATCCTTTGGCTAGTTCCAAGTTAGAAATGATAAAGAATATCAGGGCACAGAGAGCAGGTATTGACCAGAAGAAAATTGAAGCCGTCATGAGAGCAAAGTAAGTTGTTATTAAATCTTCGTTATCTCGGCATCTTTCCGTTTGAAGTCTGCTGGTCACTCTGTCATTTTATGAACCTCATAGCAACCTGATATAATTGCTGCCAAAATGGTGAAAGATGAATTCTCTCTGAACGAAGATGTGCCTATCTTAATGCTAAGAAGACTACCCCCAAATTGTTATTGACTGGAATTATTAATTTGCACCTGAAGCATTAGTGCATATATTGACAGGAAACTTAATTAGTACAATCTTCCTTCTATGGAAGTTCGAATTTTGTTTTTCCTATATATATCCAGTGACTTATGGATGTCTTTAGACTTCGTTCGGAACTGAGAGGGGGAGAAATGGAAGTAAGGCAAGGTGGAAAAGGTAATTTTATTCTTTGTTAGAGTAGTTAAAAGTCTCACATTGGTTGGGGAATGGACTAATGATTTGCTTATATGGATTTGGGCCCTTTCCTCATGAGCTAGCTTTTGGGGTTGAGTTAGACCTAAATATCATATCTTTACATTTTCCAATGAAAAAGGAATTTGATACTTCTTCGTCTCTGTTAGGTATAGGAACGTCAGGGAATAATTGGTTTCCTTCTTTCAGTCTTCCTGTTATTCTAGCCAGAGCAAATAAACTATCGTAGGATTTGTAGACTTCCCCTTCCTTTTCTTCTCTCTCTATCTTCCACATCTATATAAAAAATCTTTAAATGATTTATATATAGGTCAAAGGGTTGCGTTAAAAATTTAGAAAGTCCCTCCTCCTTCCAACTCTTCTATCCCCCTTCCATCCCCAAAGAAGGAAGATAGTGCAAGAAAGGTGATTGAAGAAGAAGGTTCTTCGGGCTTCTACCCTTGCTTGTTTCCATAATCTATAATGATGAAAAAACATATTGATGATTTGTCTTTTTAACTTTTTTTCGTAGGAGTTGAAATGTAATAGTGGAGTACACTATAATCTTGAAACAGGGCCTGTTGATACCTCAAACTGAGGAGATGTCTAAATTATGGATTTCAGGACAATATATATTTCTACATGATTATTTTATTAGTATCAATCTGCTAGGTAGTAACTGATAAGTTACTAGGACGTGAAATGTAATAGTGGAGTAAACTATAATATTGAAACAGGGCATGTTGATACCTCAAACTGAGGAGAGGTCTAAATGATGGATTTTTGGACAATATCTATTTCTACACGATTATTTTTTTAGTATCAATCTGCTAGGTAGTAACTGATAAGTTCTTAGGAGGTGAAATGTAATAGTGGAGTAAACTATAATATTGAAACAGGGCATGTTGATACCTCAAACTGAGGAGAGGGCTAAATCATTGATTTTAGGACAATATCTATTTCTGCACGATTGTATTATTACAGTATCAATCTGCTAGGTAGTAACTGATACGTTCTTGGTGTGCTAACAATGTTGCAGAGCATTGATAGCTGAGGCTGAGAAGGCAGCAGAGGCCTTGGAAATGGCTGCCCATAATAGCCCTGTTGCTCAAGCGTCGCTAATTGAAACTAGGAAGCTCATTTCTGAAGCTATCCGCTCCATTGAATCCATAGAGAAAGAAGTGTCTCTTTCAGATGAAGATCTTTCACCACCTTCAACTGAGCTGGGTAGCAACACTGCAGACGAAGGAGATTCGGAATTTGGAGCTCTGGCTGATCCTAGTGAAAGAAGAATAAATGGTTGGCATTCTGCGACGCCTATGGACAGGGATATTTATCATTTAGATGATGGACGACATGCCTTGCGAGGTTTACCAAATGGTAAAAGCACAACTCTCTTGTCAAGCTCCAGTGACTATGACTTACTTGGTGACAGGCAGGAAGTCTATCAAATGATTTCCAGTAGTTTATCTCTGGAAAAGGAGGTCAATGTAACACAGTCCACCAACTCGACTCAGAGATTTGATGAGAAGGATGAAGCTAATGAAAGCCCAGGAGATGAACAGAAACAGCTTCTAAACAGGGATGAAGCTAATGCAAGCCCAGGAGATGAACAGAAACCGCTTCCAAATGGATTGATTTCTGGCTCAAAGACTGAGGCGACGACCACCACAACCAGCACCAAGAAATGGGTCCGTGGGAGGTTGGTTGAAGTAAGTGAAGGATGTTAGATTAGCTGAAAGATTATTTGAAGTATCCGATTTACACACTTGGAATGCATCTCATGGATGCACTATAGAGTACACTTTTTGACAAAAGGGAGTTTTGTCTGCAAATCCAATGATAGTTTGAGCTTTGATAGTTGCAAATAGGCGTTTCAGTCTCTAGTTTCATGCTAGATACATATTTTGTTGTAATATCTGTTTCATGACCATTTATGTAAAGTTTCAGGATCCCATTGGGCTTCACTTAGTTCATTCCAATTATTGTGACATTTGTTTCGTTTCTATCAATGTTTTATCATTGTGCGAGGATGATGTTAAAGCAAATGTCTTAGATTACATGACCAACAAGCAGATAGAGATTATTACATATGAGTAGAGTATAACAAGTGCAGTTTAGCTGGAGAAGCGTATAACGTTCCAGTTCTTCAGTTGGGAGTCGATAGCATTCTCCATTTCTCGCCTCTTCTTTTCCTTCACCTCCCTAGCTTGATTGATCTCCACTTCAACTTGTTCTTTCTGCAAAATCAGTACATGCTAATAGCAAAAGAGATGAGAAGAGAAAGGGAATGAAGGACGTATCAATCACTTACATCGACAACGTCAGGAATGGGAAGCTTGGTGCCGTGGACGGCGGAGCGATTAGCTGCTTTGCCAACAGACCGCAGTGCAGAGTGACGGAAAACGACCTTAGCGGTGGTTTGTGCTACTTTCAACACTCCCTCCATTTTCTAAATTACACCGATCACAAATCAATTCTTTTTGCTAAATATTTGCATCATCTCTACATTATATATTAGTAACAACGAGGTCATGGATATGGCAAAGCCACGTGGCTTCATGTCTCGCTGTATCGTCAACTCCAGATGTCTCTAGTGCATACTGGAAACTATTTTGTGTTCCATTTATTATAAATATCTTAATAATTTCCAAGTCAAAAGTAGGGTCTGAAATTTATTAATTTAGACAAAGTTCAAAATATATTTAATTTTGAAGTCGAAACGATCAAACTTAGAGAATTGACAAAAAGAAATAGAAGTGCGAGTAAGAATTAAATAAAATTATTAAATGATCATCTGAATTGACTTATTTTAAATACTTTTTAAGCTTTGAATTGTTTAGAATAAAATTAAAAAATATTTTAAAGCTAAATAACAAAAATAAGTCATAGAAGTGAATGTAAATAGGTTCTAATTCAGTCTTAATTAAACGCGGCAACCAAGTGAAATTCCCAAGGATCATTGGCGACCCTTGAAATAGGCCAAGGCCCAACACTGGAACCCGTTTCCAATGATGCAGCTATAGCTACTAGCCCAATACCTTGAGGGGTCCAGAGCCATACAGACCGATGGCGGGTCATTTTCTCCCACCGACGATGTGCTACTCTCATGATAGTAATTCCTTGGGCCACACTTAGAAATATTTTTACAAATCACAGGTAGCAGCAGTTGTTAACTTGACTGGACCACTCACCAAACACATCTCATCACTTTAGTTAATAATTATATAGAGCACAGAGTCGTCCTGTTTACTACAACAGCTTAGAGTCCAACAAATATCACTACCATTTGAATGCCGTAAGAACATGATGAGGGACAGAGAATCATCTGATGAAGAAGATGATCGAGAGAACCTGATCCATCAAAATGAAAGAGTAAATCACCTCTCTAAATCTCCACGCCCATCCACATTCCAAATCGAAGACGTCAAGGACCGATTTGCCCTTTGTCGGCGCTTCAATTTCACCTCCGGTAAGACGTATTTACTGGCAATTATTCTTCCACTTCTGGTACTCATTCTTTATTTCGCCACCGATATCAAGGCCCTATTTCAGACCACTGTTACCACCATAAAGTATGATGGTTCTGTCAATTCCATGCGCGAGTCCGAATTGCGGGCTCTTTATTTGCTTAAACAGCAGCAATTGGGACTTTTCAAGCTGTGGAATCACACACTAGTTAATGATACTTCTACTACACATAGCTTGGAGTCCGCTCCTGGGTTTACTTTGGTTTCGAGGTCCTCAATTGTCGAAGATCTCAAAGACGATTTGCTCAGACAGATTTCACTAAATAAACAAATTCAGCAAGTTCTTTTATCCTCTCATCAATTAGGTAACTCTTTAATTACATCAGATAATTCCACAGACCCTAGTCTTGGTGGTTTAGGTAGGTGTCGGAAGGTGGATCACAACTTGTCCGAGAGGAGAACTGTGGAATGGAAACCAAGATCCAACAAGTACTTGTTTGCAATTTGTGTCTCCGGCCAGATGTCAAACCATTTGATCTGTTTGGAAAAGCATATGTTCTTCGCAGCTCTGCTCAACCGCGTTTTGGTTATTCCGAGCTCAAAAGTTGATTATGAGTTTCGTAGAGTCTTAGATGTTGATCATATAAATAAGTGCTTGGGGAGAGAAGTAATTGTGACCTATGATGAGTTTGCAGAAAGACGAAAGAGCCATTTGCACATAGATAAATTCCTTTGTTATTTCTCTCAGCCACAACCTTGTTTTTTGGATGAAGAACGTGTTAAGAAATTGAAGTCATTAGGGATATCTATGAATAAGCTCGAAGCTGCTTGGGATGAAGATGTTAAGAATCCAAAGAAAAGGACTGCCCAAGACATAGTGGCAAAGTTTTCAATGGATGATGATGTTCTTGCAATAGGTGATGTGTTCTTTGCTGATGTGGAGAAGGACTGGGTAATGCAGCCTGGAGGCCCCATTTCCCACAAATGCAAGACACTTATTGAGCCAAGTCGTCTTATTATGCTTACTGCTCAACGTTTCGTCCAAACGTTTTTAGGAGACAACTTTATCGCTCTTCATTTCCGCAGACACGGTTTTCTGAAATTCTGGTATGTTTTCTTTCGATGCCGGATCTAGTGTTTAATAGCTATTTGCTTTTGCATCTATCACTAGAAGGGGGAACAAGGCTGATCAATAAATTGCTTAGTAACTTTCATTTCCAAGCTCAATAATGCCTCCAATTATGTGTTACTGCCATAATGACAAAAGCTTCTTGTCTTAGTTCTTCCTCATCTTTTTATCATACTTTACCACCTCTAACTCATTTATTGTTCTTCTCAGCAATGCTAAAAAGCCAAGTTGCTTCTACCCTGTTCCTCAAGCTGCAGACTGTATCAATCGTGTGCTTGAGAGGGCCAATTCTCCAGTAATGTATCTTTCCACAGATGCTGCAGAAAGTGAAACTGGTCTTCTTCAGTCACTTGTTGTATTCAATGGGAAGACAGTACCCCTTGTTCAAAGGCCTGCTCGAAATTCAGCCGAAAAATGGGATGCTTTATTGTACAGACATGGCCTTGAGGGTGACCCTCAGGTGAGTCAGAGATTGAACGTTAAATATGCACTTTGTCCATATTCATAAGCAGAAAATTAAGAGCAGCTACTCTATGTGGCACTGGACTATTCAGTTGGTAACTTTGACACTGGAACTTCTATGTTCTATCCTTTAGGGGCTTGCTAATCTTAATCTATCAAATGAGCACATTTCGAATTCGTTGAGTTTAACCTCTAGCAACTTAAATTTTAATTCTATCTATGGGAAGGTAACATAGATCTGATCCAATTTTATCTTGGATAATATAGATCATCACCCCATTATACTTGCATTGTATTCAAGTCTAAACAAGGTGTCTAGAGGTTTCATAATTATTGTGGGTTGGTAGGGTTGAGAAGGTAAGGGAGGAAGGACATGCAAAGTGGAGAAGGTGTGAGCCATTTTACAAGTGATAATGTAGGTTCTTGAATGTAGTTTGATGTCCTTTAGTTCTTCATGGGCTTAAGTCAACAGCAACAACATACCCAGTGAAATCCAAATCCCACTAGTGAAGTCCGGGGAGGGTAGAACGTATGCGGACTTTACCACTACCTTTCTGCGGCAGAGAGATTGATTCCGAAAAAAAAGTCAAAACTGTATTTAGTATTTACTTATTAAACAAAAGGTTAATCGGTACCTATTAGCTGGCATGAAATTTGTAAATATTTCTCTTTGGCAAAAGAGAGTTTTTTCCTTATTTTTAAAGATGCGTAGGATTTTGGGATGTCAAAATAGGATTCTAGGATGCTTACCAGTTTCATGAAGTACTAGATGTACAAGAAAGTTGTATTGAACTGGCTGTGCATTTTTGCTCTTGCCTGAATTTTATTTTTACTGGACCTAATGTGTATAGAAAGCCTAAGAGTCTGTTTGGATTGGCTTAAAAATTGGCCAAACCTACTTTTAAGTCATTTTTAGCTTTTGGAAATGTTTGGCAAAGTTAAAATTACTTAAAATAACTTTAAATAGTTAAAAACCTTAAGTAGGACTCTCTCTACTTCTTATTTTTTTGTCTTAAAAGCTACTTTTTTTCTGCCTATCCAAAAGGGCTCTTAATGGTACCTACATTTCCGGGTAATAGGTACAAAATTAATCTGTTCAAGTCTGTGAATCCTACTGGATTTCTCATATTTTAGACACAATGGATTAATGCGTACATCCAAACATCACATGTTTCTTCTCTTAGATTGTACAGTTTCTACCATCAGCTGTATGTAGGATCTTAGAGAACTTATTGGTAGAAGAACAAGGTTCATGTAACTTATAAATAGTATGGTTTTTCTATAGCTCATGTTATTATTCCTTATAGGAGGACAGGCAACGCAGAAGCTGAACCCAGTAAAATGAAGTCTGCTTTTCTTTATTTTTCTTGCATTTTGTTTGTTGGTCTTGCATGCTCTTATTTGTCTGCTCATTTCCTTCATGAAGGTGGAAGCTATGCTGGACAAGACAATTTGTGCTATGTCTAGTGTGTTTATTGGATCATCAGGGTCTACTTTTACTGATGATATTTTGCGGCTACGAAAAGACTGGGGATCTGCTTCGCTTTGTGATGAGTATTTATGTCAGGGTGAACTGCCAAACTTTGTCGCTGATGACGAGTGAAGCAGATAATGGTTGAGCATACTTCGTCTAGTACTCCTCAAGCTCATTCTGCTACTGGACAAGTTACTCTGCCCAAAGCAATTGCTCTACTTGCAAAGCAAATGAAAAATTGTGTTGGAGTAAAGAGTGATATCGGTTGTTATATTGTCTGTTCGATACTTGTAATCTCGGTTCTTTAGCATAGATGGCCTATTTGGCTAATTCTTTTGGTCTGTATTCTAGTGTATAATATTGGTTAGCGGAGTAACAATGTTTTGTTCTGTGTAGCTGTTTTATCTCTTGCGACCAGTTTTAGAGTTTGTAGGTTTGCATATTGACACATACACATCTCAATATTCAGGATGAAAAAAGACAACTTCACTTTCTTGTGGTAGAAAATGGAGTTGTTTCATTTCTCTCTCTTTAGTTCTTTGTTTGTGTTTTATGTATACCGAGGGAAAATCAGAAAAGCTGAGGCAAATATAAGTGGATCAGAATCAACATGCTTTCAGAGATGGAAAAAAGAAATCGACATGTTTCATATTCCGCTTACACTTGGTTTTCTTTACTCTTGTAATTTCCTTTCCGCTCGTTGAGAAAAGATGAAAATGTATACAAATAATACAAAAGTTTCTGTTCAATTTTGCTATTAATGTTCATTGACATTTCTCATTTGTTTCACTGCTGAATTGACTGTTTTGCTCAATCAATTCATTTTACTAACCAGCAAGAATGTTTTTCTATTATGACATAATAATTTTTCAGCTCTGCTAATTCAAAAGAACTGATAAGATATACATACACCTATCGCATACTCTATAATACTCAAAACCATACTATTTAATGCTCTTGTACGTTCAGATATTAGCAACTGCATTGTTCTTACATGTAAGTTCTGATAATATCCATTTTTCTTTTAAGGTATTTGTTATTTTAATCCTTAATTAATTGTTATTAGTTGATACCTTTAATTACCGGAGTGGGCTTAAAATTTGTGAGCCCGTTAGGATTTAACCCGAGAAATCGGGCCTAGTTAGGCCGTCGGATCACGTGGATAGAAAGCCCTATATATAATGAGTAGTCTCCTCTAGTTCTCTGGTATTTGTTCCCATTCTCTTCTTGTTTCTCAAGAAAACTAAAAGATTCCAATCTGAAGGCAATGGCACCGGCAGCAGATGTGGAGGATGAGATTAAGGACGAGAAGAACCCTAGGCCTCTTGATGAAGATGATATTGCTCTACTCAAGACTTATGTACTCTTCTTCCTCGCCTAATCTTTTTTATCGTATGCCTTCTTTCTAATTTTAGTTAGACCCACTGTTGCAACCATATCGTGATGATGCAAAAATGCAGAATTGCGAAGAACTCACAGGTTATACTTAAACAATGAGAAATTTAGAAATCACAAAGCTATGTAATAAGTAATGAGCTGAGAAAACTAAAGG
Organism: Solanum lycopersicum; assembly: GCF_036512215.1. Lineage (NCBI taxonomy): Eukaryota > Viridiplantae > Streptophyta > Magnoliopsida > Solanales > Solanaceae > Solanum > Solanum lycopersicum. Next base: position 67,329,773 of record NC_090802.1, read on the forward strand.
AGTTTATTAATGTTAGATGGTATTTGTACTTTTCATACTGATAACTAGTATGAAACGATCCCTACGGCCTAAATGAACTTGAGACTACTTCTATTGTACCTAACAAATTTACATGTGCTACATTTGAGCTGCACTTGAGATATGTATGGTTTTCTTTTCCTTTAGTTTAATTAATATGTACTGTTAAAAACCTCCTCCGTCTTATTTTTGTGTATGAATACCCACCCTGTCATCAAGGGATCACCTCTGGAAATCGGTCAAGTACTGATGATGGAATTTTTGATTTCCTAAGTTACGCGGATGGCCGGACCATATAGAAAAGAAATGAGCAACATCCAGGGTCCAAAATTTTTCTCATCAGCTTGAAAGCAACCATACAACAATATGACCTTCCATTTACTTCCAGATGTGCCGACCCTCCTTGAAATTGGCTTTGGCAGATAATCCATGAGATTTTTCTTGAAATATAAGTAAGTGAAGTGACTAAGTTTTCCAGCTCAATTAAGAGAAGGAGCAAAGAGTAAATTATTACCAGCATTATTAGATGAAGAACCTGCTTTTGATCTGCCCTGTCGAATGCTTTCTCATTCTTGTGTTTTGGAAGATGGCTACCCTGCTACTACGTCAGACTGTACAATCCCCTTCTGCTTTGAGCAATTAGCACCCTTTTAATATTCACTCCGATAAAACAGAAATTAGGCTTACTCTTACAAGTTCTTAAGCCATACCCATCTTACCTGAAGTAAACCTTCTTACAGTTTGGAGATTTATTTACTAAAATATGGTGTGATCACGTAATAGGGGTGTATAGTTCTTGGTGATAAAATATCATTTATTTGGATAGACATTGCATGAGTGTTATTTATGTAAAGAGTGTTTGATCACATTTCTATATGTACTTGTGGTGTGCAAGTCCGATCACAGACACATCCTACATTATATGTATTAAGAGTATGCTATTCTTTTCCTTGTGAAATTTCTTTTCCTTGTGAAATTTACAGTTTGGTTCCTTTTCTCTAGAAATACCTTCTTTCATTTTGAAAGTATATGCGACTTAGTATCTGATCATTGTTTTAAGTAAATCACTGAAATGCTCTTTGCAGGGTTTGGGGCCTTATTCCACAAGCATAAAGAAATGTGAGAAGGAAATCAAGGAAATGGCAAAAAAAATAAATGATTTGTGTGGTAAGTATTTGTAAGTCTTTGCCTTTTGTCTTTGATGTTGAACTAATTAATTGTATCTCTAAATGAAAACTACTGTTCTTTGCCGCACATTGTGGTCTTTGTTTTTTCTGGTGAGACAGAAAGGAGGAACAGAGTTTTTCTTGTCCCTTGATCCTGGGAATTGATTTGCTTCTGTTAAAATGTGTAGATGTGTTTTCCTACTTTTTTCTTTATATATTTCCCTATATATGCATGGTGAATTTCAACTTACTGTCTTACTGATCATGCAGGTATTAAGGAATCTGACACTGGGTTGGCTGTACCAAGTCAGTGGGATCTAGTTTCAGATAAACAGATGATGCAGGAGGAGCAACCTCTTCAGGTGTGGCTTCTTTTGGAAATGAAAGTTGATTAAGTCTTTGCTTGTCAGATACTTTGAAGCTGTACCTAAATCTTTGGAGCAGGTGGCTAGGTGTACAAAGATAATTAGCCCCAATACTGAAGATGCAAAATATGTTATAAATGTCAAGCAAATTGCTAAGGTATGTTATCCTTTCTTTTGCATATCGCGTTTGCAGTATTAATTTCATTTCTGACAGTATTTCAAGTTGTGTGAGTGTCTTTTGTCTTGTAAGTCTCTGCAAACTCATCCAGAATTAGGTCTGTGCTTAAGCAGTAATAAGAAGCATATTGTGGTTAACAGCAACACATAAAAAATTTGACCTTTTCTTCGGAGAACTTACACTGATTAACTAACAGGATATCTTCCCATGTTTTTGTCTTTAGCCTGAGAATTTGTACTCTTTAGACTGCTTTAGTTTTTTTTGGGTGAATGATGTATTTCCATGCGACAATTGTTGCAGTATCGTTGGTTGGATTTATTTTGCAAATTGCAATGGATTATGATCACCTTTTTTGACTTTATGCTTTTTTCGTACCTGCAGTTTGTTGTTGGATTAGGTGATAAAGTTTCACCGACTGATATAGAAGAAGGCATGAGAGTTGGGTAAATTCTTCTTCTTATTGTTCTGTCTCAGGATCTTGTAGCATGGTTTGATGTTTTGCTGTGGTCTGTTCCCCCAAAAAGTGCTGATTTGGTTTAGCGAGTTGTTCATAACTTTTTGCTGGAGATGGTGAAAGAAAGCAACACTTATCTCTGTTGGCTTAGCAAGCATTTTATCTTTTTAATTGGTGGATCCACAATTCCACATTCTCTATCAGAAGCACACTGTTGCTTATTGCTGATTATGAAACTTGATTGGTGCATATCTTGCAAAATTATTGGTTTGTGGAATGGACCCAAACAACTTACCTTCTTTTCCTGCTAAAGATGGCCAGTATAGTCTATAGATATTATTTAGCTTTTAGGTGGAACATCTGTAAGATTATTAAAGTCTTCTGTTCCTTTAAAATTTTGTTGACTCTTAGCTTGACTATTTTTGTTGATGTTGCAGCGTTGATAGGAATAAATATCAAATTCAGATTCCGTTGCCCCCCAAAATTGATCCAAGTGTCACAATGATGACTGTCGAGGAAAAACCTGATGTTACATATAATGATGTTGGAGGATGCAAGGAACAAATCGAGAAGATGCGAGAGGTGATTATGAGTGTTCATTCTTCTGTTGTGTTTCATATTTTCCCTTTTCCACTTTGGTTGACGTTTGACAAATTGGTTTGTGCTCCTTCTCTTGCTTAATTAACAAAAGGTTGTTGAACTTCCCATGCTTCACCCTGAAAAATTTGTCAAACTTGGAATTGACCCCCCTAAGGGTGTTCTCTGCTATGGTCCTCCTGGTACTGGGAAAACATTGCTTGCCAGAGCTGTTGCAAATCGTACGGATGCATGCTTCATTCGTGTTATTGGTAGTGAGCTTGTTCAGAAATATGTTGGTGAGGGCGCTAGAATGGTTCGCGAACTGTTCCAGGTTAGAAGCACTCTTTTTTATATTTATTTTCTTTGGATCACCTAGGTATCCCCCAACTCCAATTGGTCTATTGGTAGAAAACTCAGGAGAGTATTGACCTGCACCTCTACCATGTTCCCACTTAAATACCACACCTCGTGTCAGTTACAGGTTCGAATTCGTGAGATGCAACTACCTAACGTCCTTACTTTTGAACCAAAGCACCACTGTGAGATAATACACTCTTATTGTTGAACTCGTTTATGCAAGATTCAACTTTAGCATTGATTCTTGACTGGAACTTTGCTAACAGATGGCACGCTCCAAGAAGGCCTGCATTGTGTTTTTCGACGAAGTAGATGCCATTGGAGGTGCACGATTTGATGATGGAGTTGGGGGAGACAATGAGGTTCAAAGAACCATGCTTGAAATTGTGAACCAGCTTGATGGTTTTGATGCTCGAGGGAATATTAAAGTTCTCATGGCAACCAATAGGTTAGATTGCCTATATGTTGCAAAATAATGTGTGTGTATGTTGCAATTGTTTTTTCTTCCATTAGTGTACACATTTACTTATGTTATTTCATGTTTTTGTAATTAAATTTGGAGCTATTGGTCAATAAGTGTTGGACAAAGACGTGAATGGCTCTCCTGAGCATGTTTCAAGTTGACTTCATATATATATGCTACTGAAAAAAGTCACCTAGAGCTGAACCACATGAAGTCCCTTGTGGGCCTGATTTTTTTTTAATTGATACTCTTGAAGGTTCTTCCTCTTTTTGTGCTCTCTTGGTGATCTGAACTTTTCAAAAAAAAAAATTTATATAATAGTCTATGGTCAGGAATGACATGTGGTGTCTTCAAACAAATACTCATGCTTGGTAGCGTAAAATGCTGCTCACAGCTTGTTATCATCTCGCTCAACTTGTAACTCCATCCTATTGTTTACAGACCTGATACACTTGATCCAGCTTTATTACGTCCTGGACGATTGGATCGGAAAGTTGAATTTGGGCTGCCTGATTTGGAGAGTAGAACACAGATATTTAAGATTCACACACGGACAATGAACTGCGAGCGGGACATTCGGTTTGAACTCTTGGCCCGACTCTGTCCTAACTCTACAGGTAATCTCCAATAAACATGAGTAGCATGTCAGACATTATAAAATAAGCAATAATACATCTGATATATGGGCTTTAACTGTGTCTGGCTGATTGTAACACCTACCTTCGTCTTTTGATAGCTTAAAGACTATTCTCGTAAATCGGATATTTGTACTGTCATACTAATGAAGACTAGGAAATTATTTTAGTGCCAGATTTCCATTTTAGGGTTTGTCAGAAAATTACAGGAAATCATTAGAAGTTTTAAGAAATTATTTCTCGTAGTTGTTCTATGTAAACAAGATCCTATAACTTTTGCTGACCGTATGTCATCCATCTCAGGCTGCCATCTTTCTTGATACCTTTTGAATCTGATTCTCTCATTGTTGTAGGGCCACTAATTATTGTTTTGTCATGTTTGTTTGTACTTCTGTTAGAGGTTTAAATAGCTTTAATGCTATGGGGGAGCTTAGATTAATTGCCATGATAGGCGCACACTGCTAGGGACATAACATCTCTGTGAGCTATTGATGCACTTAGACTGAAGTTGAGGAGGCAGCATCAAAGTCAAAGGAGAAATGTATGGTATATATGATATATAAGCAGAGATGAATAGGGACTGTAACATTCTATTGGTTCTTTTTGTTCCAGGAGCTGACATTAGAAGTGTGTGCACGGAAGCTGGAATGTATGCTATTCGGGCGAGGAGGAAAACTGTCACGGAGAAAGACTTTTTAGATGCTGTGAATAAAGTCATCAAAGGGTATCAGAAGTTCAGTGCAACACCGAAGTACATGGTCTACAATTGATTGGGCCTCTTTTTGGCTTTTGATGGAGGGGACAAAAGGCATTGACAGGAACAAGGAGCTTTCTTTGATCATGAAAAATGTCTTGGTTACGGCCTGGAAGATGCAGGATCAGATGTGACTTGTGCATTTTAAAACCTTTGATGATTGTTGTCGGTACCAAAAGAGAACTCTATTTCTCTGATAGTTTTCTATGTTTCAGCTTCTTTAGTTGTACTTCCATTCATAGCTTTGCAATGTTTTTGTTTTGACTGCCCACTGTTACACATCTTCAAAGAGATACATTTGTTTTTTGTTCTGCACATGCTTCCTGGTGTCATGTGTGCAATATAACATTTTTAGTATAATAGATAGATAGAGATATCCAGCAAATGTGTGAAGGTGACTCCAATTCTGAATGATCCTTATACAGTGGTAGTCACATCACATACATATTTAGGTGGTTCATTGTAAAGTGCAAGGAGATTTTATTTTTGGGACAGTGCCATGCCCTGCGTATTGCCTAACATTGTTTCCCCTGGTCATGATGAATCCATCCTCTCCAGATTCTTTGGCCCCAAAAGTCGCAACCAACGGCAAGTGATTGTGTGGATTCAAGTATCCTTCCTCCTGACATCTCATTATATTATAAGCTTGGCGTAAACAACTGGGGCCAGGGTAGGCTTGCAGCCAGTTGGTAAGTAATAGTTGCCGTCGGTTGCAATATCATGTCAAGCGTCATGTAAGATAAAGAAAATCGATTGTTGGGTGTTGGGGTATAGCACTAGTACATGTTTGTTCAGATGATAGTTTGTTATGTGACATCATATGAAAATATGAAATAATATTATTTCTTTACTCCCGCTGTAAGAACAAATTACAAGTCAAAAATTCAGATAAAAAAGGGAAAGAACTGAAAATATTAAATTATGCACTATGAACAAATTTTAGCATCTCGTTTTGGTACAATGCACTCCAAGTCTGCAAAACAACAGGCTCGACGTCAGTTCTCATGACACCTCCACGTGTTAGAATAGGCAACATCAACGTCATATGGAAAAACTATGGTTCATAGTCCGGGCCATCTGTTTCACCCCTTGAAGTACCCTGATCAGCACCAAATGTCCTCTTGCTCATGTTTGCTCGTTGCACTAGCCGAACTAATGCTTCAACCACTTCCGACATAGGTGGCCTGAACTCCGGTTCAGGCTGCCACAAAGGGAAAAAAAAATGAGAGGTCCATTGAGTGATTTAAGGAACTAGATTAAGTAGCAGATTTCTGAAAGCTAATCATATACTTCCAGTTCAAAATATTACCTGGACACACAGAGCTATTACATCAGCAAAGCGTGATAGAGATTTAACAGGATAGAGCCCCTCGAGTGCTGGATCAACCATCTTAGCTAGGGCATCAATATCATGCAGCTGAGGTGTTGCCCATCTAACTAGATCTTGTTCAGATCTTGTTCTTGCGCTGCATTAAGAGAACATCATCAGAATTTTTTCTGAACCTTCAAATATGTACTGTTTCTTTAAGAAACTTACATAATATCATGGCATACTAAATAACATTACCTATCAAAAGGTTTTCGTCCGGTAAGAAGTTCCAACATAACCACTCCAAAGCTGTACACATCACTTTTTATGGTACACAGTCCAGACATAGCAACTTCGGGGGCACCATATCCCGATCCTGTATTATGGTTCAATGCCTACGAGAAGAGATTGATACTCGTGTGAATCTCAGGGAATTGGCTTTATGATGAAATTCTATACTAGCAGAAAAAGAGGAAAAAAGACACCTTGCAGAAAACTACTAGGCACTTCTCAGCTTGAGTCAATCTAATTTTTAACATGGCAACAAAATTCCTTTATTGATATTTGATAGTTCATGGTAAAGAGTATTCACCTTCTATAGATATGATACAGTGGATGACTTATATCGAAGATCTGAATAAAATTTCTGGATTCTTTTATCCAAGGACAGATGAATAGGCAAAGAGGATGCAAGTACAGCCATATAGGCATGTGCATGAGCACCCTTATGCATATGCATTTGTCAATCAGAACCCACATTTAAGACTGGTCAACGGACCGGAACCGGGTCACCGGATCGGAATGAACCGGTACCGGACCGGACCGGAATCCGTTGACCGGAATTTTGACCGGTACCAGGATGAACCGGACCGGAATTACCGGGATGGTTCATCGGTTCCGTCCCGTTCCACTATATACCGGGACGGAACCGGAATGAACCGGAACGGACCGGGATGGAACGGGACGGAATTAACGGGACGATATTTTTTAAATTACGAAAATATAATTTTTTTTTATTTTTTAAGTATAAATTAATAGTTTTTAAATTTATACTATAATTTTTAACTTAAGTTTATTTTAAAGATATTTTATTAATTTTTTTTTATTATTGTTAAGTTTGCAAGTAATCTAATAAAGTTTTCAAAATTTAAATCTTTTGAAGTTTATACTTGATAAGTTATTACTTATATTTATTAATATTTATTTTATAAGTTATATTTATAACTTGTATCTTGTAAATATTAAATAAATAAAATTTGTAATTTTAAAAAAGTAAATTAAATTACAAAAATTAAAAAATATCAATTTAATTTATTTAAATTTGTAACAAATTACAATTTCAATGGGCGGGATTTTTGAAAAAAATTTAAATTTTAAAATATAATTTATAAAAAATATAAATATAAATTATATAAAATATAAAATATAAAAAAATTAATATATATTAAATAAACCGGACCGGACCGGAACCGGAATGAACCGGGATGAACCGGTACCGGTACACCGGTACGAAACTACGGTTCCGTCCCGTTCCGTGTACCGGTTTAGAATATCCCGGCCCGTCCCATAGGCAACCGAAACGGGACGAACCGGAACGAACCGGAACGGTACCGGTACGTCCCGTTCCGTTGCCCAGTCTTACCCACATTCATACATTAGGGGCCAGTTTGGAAGGAAACCCTGGCAATTGCATTTGATGTAATTACACTGTCTTGTCCTGTTTAGAAGGACAAGTAATTACTTGGTCAGTAATAGGTGTAATTGGCAGTGTGTAATTACACTCTACAATCACAGGCAAAGGCTGTGAATTGCTGGTAATTACACGGTGTAATTACCCCTGATTACTTTTTAATTTCTTTTTTTTATTTCTATTTTTATTATATATTTTTAATTTTTAACTTCTATTATTTCAAGTTCTTTTTTTATTTTTATTATTCTAAAAATTTGTAAAAGAGTTTATTTTTTATTTTATATCATTATATTTCATTTTCTTCTTGTTCTCAACCTTACTTTACCTGACTCTACGCAATTTTCTTGTATTATCTATTTATTTATGCTATGGTTATTTTCTCATTAGCATAATTTTTTATTAGTATTCTAATTTATAAATTAAAATAAAATTTATTGTTAAGTAAGGTTATAGACTTACGTTTTCATTATTAAGAAAAAATAAAAATAAATCATATTTATTGCTATGTTGAAATTTGTTATAAAAGTAATATGTCAAGTATTTTGTTTTGAATTTATAACTTATGTTATATTTTCAGTTTATTTGTTTTAGTAACATTGAATTTACATTGCAAGTCATTTTTTAATTAGACTGGTATATTATATTTTTGTCAAACATTTAATAGTTTATAATATTTTATTTATATATTATTCTTTTTATCAAACATGCATTTAATGATGTTCGTAGAAACTTCATATTTTTAGTTGTTATGATCAATTCAATTGAAATATTTTAATTTGAAAAAATATAAATCAATTATTTTTTCATAATATTAGTTACAGAAAATATGTTTATTAATTAATATATTTTTTTAAAATCGAATATATATCTTAAATATTTAATTTAATGTCATTTATAAAGTTCCTTATTTGTCTAGTATAAATTTTAAATAATTAATTATTTTTTTTAATTTTTTTTTTATAATTTATGATTGCAAAGAGAACATGTGTAATTACACTGTGGCATCCAAACAGGACGTGTGTAATTATATGTAATTATACTATGGCAATCAAACAAGTCAATGTAATTACTAGGCTGGTAATTACTACCCTAGTACTTACACCAATTCCAATTACCAATACCAAGTGGCTTTCCAAACATACACTAGAAGATATAGCAACATCCAACAAAAGAGACTTAGCAAAGGAATCCTGAAGCTAGGAGCTATAGCTTACCTGATCTGCATCAGCAATAAGACTTGCCAATCCACAGTCTGATAGATGAGGATTGAGTTCTGCATCAAGTACAATATTTGCAGACTTGATATTCTTGTGAACCAAAGATGGTGAACAAACTTCGTGCAGATACCTGCAAAGGATGCTTATTTAGCTACTACTCTAGAAACTTGAGAAGAAGATGGAAAGATCAGTATATTTCTTTTCTTTCAATGTTCAGAGGTCCCATGTTCAGATACGAATCATCTTCTTGCATGTTACTGATCATCAATGTTCCAGAAATCTAAACTATTTAGTGTAATTCATAATAAATATTTAAGTCTGATTTAAACCCAGGAACACTGCTAGAATTACTGAGTTCTTAGGTATTGGAGTTCACAATATATATCTCTCCACCTCCTCTTCAGGAAGAAAACCTGGTCTTTTCTTCTCTCTCTCTCCCCTCCCCCCCACCCCCCCCCCCACCCCAGGAAAAGAAACTTCATAATTGTTGAGTACAGATACCAGAAAATATATGACAAGACTAGTATTCCAACCAATGGTACAAGGAAAATATAAAACCTTGTTGTGAGCTCCGTGAACATTATAAAATGGCATCAAATATCTTTGTAATCATGGAAACTCACTCTAGTGCTCTTGCTGTGCCTAGTGCAATCTTAACTCGGCTATTCCATGTTAGAGGCTTGCTTTCCTCATCTGACAGATGCAGGAAATCATGCAAAGAACCATTTTTGTGGAATTCATAAACCAACAGATGCTGCCCGTGCTCTGAACAATATCCAACCAGCTCAGTAACATTTGGATGGTTCAACCGTGATATCTCAGAAACAATATCGAGAAAATCTTCAGGATTCTGGAGTGCAGAAGAGTTGATTTTCTTGACTGCAAGAACCTATGGCATTTCAAAAATTAGGAAGGAACTTATGAGGATGGTTCAGTTACACAGGACAAGATGATAGTAGCTCCAAACTGAAAGTTTTGAACAAAACATATTTTTCAACTAATTTTTTATGATCAAACTTCTTTCTTTCATTTTCTTTAGATAGGTACTTTTTCATATTGAACATTTATCTGTCATTTCAACAATCTTGCTTAAACATTCGTTACCAGCACCTTGAATATTCATTATATAAAATTTTTATCCAATTAGAGAGAACCATTTCTTTACATAGATAGTCAGTCATAAGCGAGAAATCATACCTTTCCATCATCAAACTGAGCCCTATAAACACGCCCAAATGATCCCTCGCCAATGAGGTTATCAACATTGAAGCTTTCTGTCGCCATCTGTAGGTCTGCAATTGAATATTGTCTTGCATCTATTTTAGCTGTATTAACTTTCTTGGGTGGGACAATTGGTTTTGCTGCTATGTCAGCTTCATCAAATGACTTGTGGCGTTCAATAGGTGGAGGTCTTAGATTTACTACCGCAGGAGCTTCAAATACTTTCATTATTGGCGCAGAGGAAGCTTCATTAGTTTTCAACTCTGCAGTAAAAAAAAGGACAATGGACAGAAAATCCAGATAGAGAAGGAAGCACAAGACTGTAAGTGTCACAAACAGGCAAATGCATAATCAGGTACGGATTAATGAGATACGGAAGTGAGATGAGGCTTGAGATAAAGGAGTGAGATGAGGATTAAAAGGCACAACTATGCACCACAAGTGATGGAGTTGAGAAAAGCAAAGAATTAGTATTTGCAAGGAGGTGAATTTGGTGGTGAGCACAAATGGTTTAGAATGGGAGAAACTTTCACTAAGCTGAAAGTTGCATTTTGAAGCAATAGTTGTTCAATAAAGGTCAATTAGAATTATGAATAGTAGTTTCATAGGAAAGGCAAACCATCAAGGGGAGCTTACTTATAACAAGCATAGGACCAGATCCACAGAAAGAGATCATAAGGCTTAAGTTTTCTTCATTATCAAAAAAGCCGAAGTTTTCTTCATTATCAAAAAAGCTGAAGTTTTCTTTATCCCACTGTCAGCTTCAACAGGCAATACAGAGTCTAAACATCAGTTCAGACTTCTACAATCAAGTTCTTGGAACTTTTCAGTAAGTAAGAAGTTTTGCTTCCATGGAAAATAGGACCTATCAGCCTTGGCAATTTTACATTTCGATATCATGTTCGGTTTTTACTTTGGTGTTTTTCTTTTATGGCGAAGATAGTGGCTGGCAATGTGTTGATCCACTATTAGTTAAACATTACATGCAGTGATAAAGCACAAAGGTTAAAATTGATTCTCCAAAGTCACTTCCATAAAATTTCCACTTCATGCAGTAGGTCTATTTTGTACCTTTTTAAGCAGGATACAGGAATGAGGTTGATGATAGTATGGTTGAATGATATGTTCCACAGTTAAATAACAATCACAGAGATCATGAAAGTGTATAATAGACATCTTAACTGATAAAACCAAGAAATTATGAAAAGAAGTACCATGTACTTCCTGGGGGGGAGCAAGCGGAGCAAATGGCTGATCATCATGTTTCTCAATGTCCGTCGATGACCGTTTCAATCTCTTCTTGATAACAAAGAATGCTACAATTGCCCCAACAACTAGAACAGATATCACTATGCCTGCAATGGCTCCACCCCCTATCCCCGATTTACCACCACCATCACCACTGCTTCCACCATCAGAAGGGCTATTATTGCCTCCAGATTTGTGGTGCGGCCTGCTTGCAGGGGGTGTGCCAGGTGGAGGAGGGGGTGCAGATCCTGAGTTCCACGAGTTACCATTTGATCTGTAACAGAAGTGTCACAAACCCTGAATAAATTCAAAGTACTTCTGAAACAAATTTCACAATTTATTACACTAACATGGTATACTTACTTTGTGATCCCTTTCAAGTGATCAGGAACCCAGCCAGTAAAATGGTTTTTCTCAACATTCCTAAAGCATAAAGGAATACACATGACTTTCAACCATGCTTTCAATCGAGACTATATAAATGAGATAAAACATCAGGATAACATCTAAAAAGAAGCATAGACTGAAAACTCACAAATCGTCCAGAGGAAGATTGGCTAAGACATCAATAGTTCCTGTAAACTGGTTGTTCTGCAAATACCTGCATACTTCAACATGTAAACTTCCCGCTAAAGGACTCTACCAATTGTCTACAAGGATGAAGTAGAAAATTTATTATCTCACATTTTGTTCATACTAGTCAGTGCCTTGAAGCTTTGAGGAAGATCACCCGTCATAGAATTGAAGGAGAAATCCCTGAAGCGTACAGATAAATCAATCAAAAACTATGAGACAGAGAATGATTAACTAGTCATTTAGAGGTTTCTAAGACTTGACTAAAGAATATCTCGAAATGTATACAGCTTCTTAGTTAACTTAACTGGGACAGCCACATAAGTTTACAGATTATAACAAGGATCAGATACTGTTTTTCATGATATTGACTTTCTTTCCCAAAGCAATAACTCAGATGGGAGAAGGAAAGTTAATACTAATGAAGTAAGAATGACATGTTTTACCAATAACACCTCATAAATAAGTTATGACCACAACTTTGTAATATTAAAACACTCAAGAAATGACATGAGAGGAAGATAGGGAAGACTTACAATGTATCGAGAGAAGACAGAGAGTCGAACATGACAGTCACTTGTCCTTGAATTTGATTATGACTGACATTTCTACAGCCACATAAAAATATTAAAGTCATTGAAAAGCTTTACCTTAAACCAAAAGCTTATTGCTGGAAAGCAAATTGCAGTCAAATTCAAAGATTTTACATACAAGTATCGGAGAGAAGTCATCTGCGAAATGGAATACGGAAGGCCACCATTAAAACCATTAGCAGCAAGGTTTCTGCATTGCAAGGTAAGGCTTAAGATAGATAGGTGGAAAAATCACATCTGGAATGATGAAATTATACTAACTACGAGACATACAGTCTTTGCACATTTGGAGGAAGCTGAAAAGGTAACTGGTTTCCCAAATTGTTATTACTTATGTCACTGCAAAATTAGAAGTGTGTAAGAATTTGATATAGATATAGATCAAAGAAACATTTATGGGGACATTATTGAAGACCATTTATCTTACAAATTAGTCACGGATGTAAGACTTGTTAATTGGTAGCCCAGTGAACCAGAGAGTCCAAGACCTGATATCTTGCTGGAGGAAAATGAAAAGGTAAGAAAGCATCAGAAATTACCAAGTCAACATTTCCAAGAATTGAAACATGATGAAGAAGAGTAAAGAAGGAAAACATCAACAATAATTACTTACAACAATAAGGAAAAGAGGAACTCACATTTCAGTAACTCTATTGCCCGAGCAAGTAATACCAGTCCAGGACTCTCCACAAGGATCACCACCATTGGCATTCCATTTTGTTAGCTGTCCAGGAGAATTTAGACTGCTATACAGAACTCTCAGAGCAGAAGCTGAAAATCAAAGCGCCACCCAAAAAATCAGCTAAGCATACTTACCGCTCAACATATTCTTACACTGTTCAAAGAAATAATATCTTTTGATCAATAATAGCTTGAAGAGTAATCAAACGGTGGACAAACTGTTAACAAGTGGTGTTATCTACAAGACATCAATAAACATGGTGAAAGGCAACAAGTACGATGATCAAGCCATGAACCTATTTGTGTAGTATCACTGGGAGAAGAGCCTTCAAGGTTATAATGTCCTTGATCATTTTTAACCTCACTTGTTTTTGGCCCCATCCCCACTACCCTGTCCCTTCCAAAGCAGCAGAAAGAAGAAAAGCCAAAATCTTCTGGAGTAACTTGGCTGAAAATAGTAAGTCAGTCAACTATGTCCGACGAAGTTTCAATATGTCAGATGTCAGAATGAATGGAAGTAATAATGCAAAGATTCAACAGTAGTATAAGTCCACCGACATAGCCAATACATACATAATATATAAGAATCCAAGTGAGCTCCCTCTACAAGATTCACGCCTTGATCAGAAAGAAACTTGTGGCATTTTGACTTATATAATAGACTATACTATTCAGGTAAGGAAAATATGAACAAATTTGCGACGGTTGCCGAGTTCATTATCAGGTAGATTGATACTCATTGACTTTCCAAATTAATCAACCTCCATTAAATTAATGATGCATCAGCTGATCAGTAAGCATACAGATAGAAACAATAAATGAGAATGATTCAAGGCAATAGCTGACCGTCATTTGGATCTGTGTCGGCAATGGCACAATAAGCACAATAAAGCAAAATGCCGATGAGTAGCGACAGCGGCAGCAACCTCATCTTCACGGCGTAGTTTTCTCCTTTTCCACCTCAGTCACAGTCGTCGGAGTTTTCCTCTACCAGCAACACAAAACACAAAAAAACCCCAAGCTTCAGCTCGGGAACAGAAAGGCTTTGTCAGAACTTTCCTATTTTTATTTTGATTAATTTGCTTTATAATATTGGGAAGTGTATTTTTATTTTTTATAAATAAATAAAAAAAGATGAGGTGGTTGGGTGGGGAGAGGTCGTATAAGGGAAAAGCTGGCAGGCACGATCTGCTACAAGAATCCAAAGACAAAGAGAGTATAATCCTTTCATTTTATTTTATTTAGAATATAATATAGTAGTAATAGGAATTTATTTTCTGTATACAGCTACCAGACCTTAGATTCACATATTTTACAAAAGCAGATAGCCAAACACTATTCCAAGATTTAACTTTTTCCCAGATAGAAAAAAGAGTAATTCTTTTTCAAAAAGTTAATTATTATTATTATTATATTCCAATTATCTTGTCCAGTAAAATCAGTTTAGGTGTGTTGGAGCTAAATTTGGTTGTATTCCCAAATTAATATTTTTTTAAAAATTACTGAGAGAAATTTGTATGTGTTATAAAATCAAGCTCATAAGAGATATAAATATAAAGAGATGAAGACAAGAGAAGTAAGATGGAAGATAAGACTTTCTTCTTATTCAAGTGTATATAACTTTCATATATCTATATTACAATAGTGAATGAACAACCCTATTTATAGAGTGAGAAATCACTCCAAAGGTCACCATATTAAGTATCATAATAAATAGATACATTCTTATCCAAAAAGGTTCATGTAACCTAGTGAATATGAATGGTTGTTCATGTACCAACCTTATGGACTATCCACTCATTCAATGAATTTATAACACTCTCCCTTGGATGTCCATAGATAATGTGCCTCGTTAAAAACCTTACTAGGAAAAACCCTGTGGGAAAAAATTCTAGTGAAGGAAAAAGAGTACACATATCTTTTGATACGCACCATTTGTTGCCTTATTAAAAACCTTGCCAGGAAAACCCAGTGGGAAAAAACCTCGATCAAGGGAAAAAGAGTGCAACGCGTATTGTACTCCCCCTGATTTAAACATCACTTAATTTCTTGTGATGATGTCTCCAATCTTCGTACATTGTGGTTGGTATATTCTTTTTTAAAGAAAAACCACACATTTCTTGAATATGGTGTGTCATTTATCTCAACCAAACACACTTTCAACTTGCTTCATGGAGGACTTTTATTTCTGCATAGCAACATTTGTTTGCTTCATTGATCGCCGGGATATTATTGTGCCTCCACATGAATACACATAGCGTGGTTGAGATAGAGCTTTATACGGATCAGATAAATATTCTGTATTTGCGTAACCAATCAATTTTGTCTTGGATTCCTCGGGATAGAATAAACCCATAACTATAGTCCTTCGAGGATATTCAATCATGTGCTCAACACCATTTCAATGTCCTTTTATCGGGGAGAAAATGAATCTTGCCAGTAAATTTACTGCAAAACAAATATCTGGAATAATATTGTTAGTAAGATGCACTAGTGCCCTGATTGCACCAAGATAGAGTTTCATCACCAAGAAACTCTCATCCTTCTTTTGAGATCAAACTGAATCATCATTTATGTCAAGTGATCTCATAATCATTGGGGTACTCAATGAATGCGATATATCCACATAAAATTGCATCAAAATTTTTCAGTGTATGTGCACCGTTAGACAAATATTTTATCTGTCAAATTAACAATCTGTAGGTCAAGACAAAATTTTGTCTTACCAAGACCTTTTCATAAAAATACAAGGACAATTAGGGTCATTCTTTTGTACCCTTTTTCTTCCTTGACTATTTCAATCCATATAAGAATTCTTGAAGCTTTATTGGATAAGTTTCTTTCAAACTCTTATATGCTTCAGACACCTCGATTGTTTCAAGGATTTTCATATAACCTTCATTGTCTAGCTAGACATTACAATTATTCATTTACATGCATTCAAGTTTTCATATGTTGCCAGATCAAAACAAACCTCATTTCATCCACCAAAGGAGAAAACATCTCCACTAATGTCAGGATTTTTGCGATAAATCTTTATGCCCCAAGGCACAAACCGTATTTGATATCTTACGGTTATACTATCGCATAATAATTTATTTGTACCCCACTGACATTATATCTTGATTTATGGATTACCAGTCCAAAATGTCACTTTTCTAAGTGAAACAAAATATACTTGAATTGTGTATTTTACTTGGCCAACCATTTATCTGTCCACACTATATGACAGATTTGAATTCAAGATCCTCATCACAATTTATATCATTGAGCGCTACCTCATATCAAAGATACCGTCGACGGTTATTTAATATCGATTCCAACAAGACATAACTTATCGAGATCTCTTCATTTTTCATTATTTCAGGTACCTGAACCTTTTTCAAGATTTTATGAAGTGTTATGTCAATGTGCTCTTTTATAGCACTTGCCTCATTATCATGACCATATTGATCATTTGCTCCTTCCTTCTACAAGGAATTTTATATTTGGAATCGATTGGTCTATTACGCTTCCGGCGTATCATAGACTCTGTACTTCAAGGACTTCACATTGGAGCATTTGCAGCTGAATTATATCATAGGGTCAGTGCATTCATCTAGCAACTGATTTGCAACATTATGCAACTGAATTATCCCTTGAACTTTAAGTTCACATATTTATTTTAACGAGGATCTAGATAATTCATAATTAACCTCACACATAATTTTCAGCTGTCAATCATCTCTCCCCCTAATGTTAGAAAATCTAACATTCATTCCAAAAGTTCATCTTTGTGCGTGGTGGAGTAATTAAAATCATAACCGCACATTCAACATTTTAGATGAAAATTATATGGTTCCTGACCCTGAACCAATTTTAATGGGAAAACCTTGTTGGTTTGATACATACATGTGTTGCTACATGTTAAACAAAATTATCTCATACCAAATCATATTTGGGAGTTTTGTTCTCATAACCATGATTTGGCTATAATTGGAGGCATACAATTTCTGCTAAAATGAACCAGCATTATCAATATAATTTCATAGTTTGGAACTATGCTCTTAATTTTAACAATTTGAGCAAACAACCTTACAAAAACCAATTTGTAAGTTGACAACAAAATACATGTGACCATCGCATAGATGCATCAATCATATAGTTGCAAATGATCCACATGACAGGTGAACGGGTCCATATTCACCCTTTTATATGTTCCAAAAATTTTTAGGGGATTACAGTCCCGACCTTAGCTGGTACAATGATCATTTTATCAAGAGAACAAGCAACACAAGAGAATTCTTGAAGAATCTTTATTTCTTCATCATATAAATCATCTGAATTCTCAATCACGTTTGCATTACATTTAATCGGAATGGTCAATCAGTCATGCCAACTGATCTTTATTTTAGTACACTTATAATTTACTTTTACATGTGATTTCATCAGCATGTACATGTTTGTATGGAACAAACAAGAGGAAAAGTGGGGTAATCTTTTACATAAACATTATAACCCTTTTCGGTTGTAGTGATTTATAGTCTCAATATTTATTTTCATTCATCCGAAACTTAAAAAGTTTCTTTTGAGACTTGCTACAACCCCAATATTATTCCTCTAATAATAGCACAACTCGTTAGAGCTTGCAATTAATTTTGTGTACTATCACATATTGCATGACAACATCCCTATAGTGAGCATCTCCTTCAAGGAGGAAATTATATTATTATTTCATGGTCAAAATCATTACGAGCAAGACGTCTTTCTTGCTTTACTTTTATTGTACCATAGGTACACAACCAATGACAAATTTGTATTGCCACACAATAATGACCACAATCCTTATAGGCAAAAACTATTTCTTTCTTTTGCCCTTTCGGTAGTTCATACCACAGTGACATATAAACCGTACAATACAATTAGCCATTTCTGTCAAATAAAATTTATTTCCTCTCAAATCTCCCGTAAAGATGAGAAGTGACATGTATCATTTTTTCTCAAACCTTCCATAGAGGTGAGTTGTGACATATATCCAACCCATAATGATTTTATCACATCTGGACCCATTCTCTTATAGAATGGTCGAGCATTCACGATACTCATTACAAGTCACATTCTCTTCAAGGATTGAACTAATTATTTATATGTACTTCATAAATTTGCATTATAAGCACATTGTCATGGCTTTAAAATTCATCATATTTCCATGACACACCTCAACATCACTTTGAAAGATCAAGTGTACCATCACTTTATCTTCTTGTCTTTTGATGGAGGATTTATAAATTATTGGGTCGATAACATTCACAAGTCCAATGTCCTTTCATACCATTTTGATAATGAAAACTGCCTTCACATTTTGAAGGACTATTTGGAGAACCCATAGTGTTCTTCCTTTTATAATTACCACAATGATGACTATTATATTTATGTCCCTCCACGCCCTTATTCATATCATGTCATCTTTCAGACTAACATTCACTGCTACCACATTCGTATGATTGAATGGAGCAAGTTAACAGGCGGATTTCAGAGTTATTACATGTTGCTACCACATTCTTTTCAAGGAATGAAGCAAATTCAATAGAACGAATTTCAAGACTTTTCATCAAAGCCTAGTCATCATTATATCATCATTATGGTGCATTGACTCAAACTCAATGTCTTATCCATATAAGGCGTTTTACGCCATAATTCTATGGGAATTGAACCCAATCACGGTGCATCAAAACTCAAATTGATGTCTTACCCTTTTGGTGCGATAGAACTTGAATCTATCGTCTTATCCTCAAATATTTTTCATTATGGTGCATCCGGACTTTAACCTGATGTCTTACCCTTTTGGTGCGATGAAACTTGAATTCATCGTCTTACCCTTAACCAACGATATAATAAATCGAAGTACAACATGACTCATCCTTTGAGTCTTTCAAAACAATCAAAATAACATTCAAATTCATGCTATTAAAATTTTATACCTTCTTCTATTTAAGAAATTTTATATAGCATGTCATATTCAACCAATAGTAGTATATGTCTTCGGTTCCTGATAATTGTTAGTGACTGAATACTATTTTATTCTAAATCATAAAAATATTCTAGAAAATACATACCTGATTTTATGCATATAATACTTTGATCTTCATAACGAGATCAACCAAAACATGAGTTAAAGAAAAAGTAAAACTCAATCTTAATTGGCTAGAGACTCGTGCTGATAACGTGTTATAAAATCAAGCTCATAAGAGATATAAATATAAAGAGATGAAGACAAGAGAAGTAAGATGGAAGATAAGACTTTCTTCTTATTCAAGTGTATATAACTTTCATATATCTATATTACAATAGTGAATGAACAACCCTATTTATAGAGTGAAAAATCACTCCAAAGGTCACCATATTAAGTATCATAATAAATAGATACATTCTTATCCAAAAAGGTTCATGTAACCTAATGAATATGAATGGTTGTTCATGTACCAACCTTATGGACTATCCACTCATTCAATGAATTTATAACAGTATGGTTGCATTTATTTATTCAAGGAGAAAGTCGATTTTTTTCATTTTAAGAAACAGAAATGATTGCTGGGCGGACGGACATCTTTAACTTTGCATTAAATATTTTACGGTACTACTTTAACGGCGTTAAATGTATATTAGGAGTAGTAGAAATTTATGAACAGATAGAGTGGGAGTTGTGATAAAAGAAAGAGCTAGTCACGGGCAATCCGTTTGTCTGTATATTCACCAACTGGACATTCACCTTCTTTTTCTTTTTCTTTTTTTAAAAAAAAGATTAGTTAATTTAAATTTATATCATATAAAATATATTTTAAAAAATTTATATTCAAAATTCGAAACTGACATATACTTTCACAGTTTTAACTTTTTTTTTTATAACCGTATGTTCACTGAGTCTCATAAATGATATAATACTATTTTATTTTGTTTCTCACAAAAATAAGTTAAACTTATCTAATTTAATACTGCGGAAACTTATCTAATTTAATAGTACGGACTAACGTCACTAATTTTTAAAATTATAATAATAAAGAATCAAACTCTTTTTTATTTATCTCATTACGGTAACTAAAATTTATTTACAATAAAATAACTAAATATTACCCATTACAACAGCAAAACACATTCATCGAGGTGAGTTGGCATAATTTAGAAATTACCTAGTTTTGAACTTAAATATATTTAGTTTTCGTAAAGTTAGAGAACTATTCAGTTTATTCGTAAAAAAAAGTACTAGATATGAATTAACTTAATTGTTTTTTTTTCTTTCACAGAAAACATAATATTTGATTAAAAAACAGTAGGAAAACTATCTTTTTTACTATATATATATAAATATATATATTATAAAAAATTTGAAAGAATTTCGACTACACCCAAGGTGAAAGTAAAGAAGGAAAATTCAAATGAGTTGATGTGGAGTAGAAGATAAGTGAAGCAATAGTCTAAAGATGAAAGTTGAATGAGAAAATATGTTTTTGCTATATCAATAAAAATGAGGAAAAATTCTTCATATACTTACGCGTTAATTTGGACAAACATTCAACGTTGAAAAATGTAATCTAATTTGGTGAAGTGGCAATTTTATCAATATAAAAACAGTTTGATGTCATTGATGTGCTTGTTTTCCAACAAACAAATCACTCTCTGTCTTGCTAAGCACCAAAGTTTCTTTTCACTAATAAGTATTGTTCAAATTTGACAATATATGTTTTTGGATATATTGCAAGTTTTTCTCAAGTAAGTTTCAAGTTTAGACAACATGAGGTGGGGTGTGGCTGTTTGTTTGTTTCTCAGACCCCCCCATGAAATGTGGCCATTTGTGCACACTTTCACATCAAAATTAGGTAGACTTGATCTTTGAAGAAATGGTCTCTTTTTTTTGCAACCAAAATCTTGAAATTACTCGTATATGTTTACCAATTTCCAACCCCTGTTGTGCACCCCTAACGTTTCCATTTTTTTCTTTTAACTTCAATGTTCTATCTAAATTAAACTCTTTTCTATCCCAAATTGGCATTTTGATAAATTAAATTATTTGACATCTTATCGAAATAGGATGTATTTATTAATTTGTGTTTTTTTTCTTTTCAAATTCACTCTTACTCTTTCAATTAGTGCAATACTAATTAATATGAAACATTTAAAGAAAAATAAAAGCTATGTTAAATAAATACTTTAGGTTTGAGCTAGCTTTGAGGCTACTCGATTGTTCCAGGAGTAGATATTTTCGTCGAAAAATATATTATATATATATATAAAAGTATTCATCCCTTTGACATAAATAGAAAATCTAGTCTAGTGATAAAGAGGTTACAAAAGTTTCTTAGAGAGGTTGTCTGTTCAAGCCATTGCTATGTTCTCTTCCACTTTTCATTTTGCACGCTTTTAATAAAATAATAATTGATATGACTAAATAATTCAATATATTCTTTTATAAATTTAATCTATTACTACTTATTTTCATCACATTAATCTGACTATATATTTATTGAGCAATAATTTTAGAAAAATATAAAAAAAAAATCAGTTCTCTCTCATTTTTTTTAAAACAAATATTCCCTCTGTCCTTAATTATTTCTCTATTTTTTTTTAATTATTCCTAATTACTTATCTATTTTGACAAATTAAGAAAAGTAAAATACTTATTATACCTTTAATTGATTATTTTGAAAAGGGAAAAACTTTTTGAAAATCATCCTTTTTTAATTTATCCACTTCATAATTAATAAAAATAAAATAATAAATT
This sequence comes from Solanum lycopersicum, assembly GCF_036512215.1. Lineage (NCBI taxonomy): Eukaryota > Viridiplantae > Streptophyta > Magnoliopsida > Solanales > Solanaceae > Solanum > Solanum lycopersicum. Next base: position 67,352,029 of record NC_090802.1, read on the forward strand.
CGCTATATCAATAATTTGTTTTCTTAATAGGTGTATCAATTCAAAGTGGATAAATAATTTAAAATAAAGAAAATATTTAGATATAATAATTTTTAATAAACATAACCGCGTGAAAATTAAATATTTTTTAAAAAATGAAACGCTAACAATATACTATGAAGGAAAATATTGAATAATTACATGAAAATATTGAATAATTACATGTCGACGTATTAAATGGTGTTTAATCTATGAGGAAGCAACTTTGAGCTATCTTAGATCTACAAGTTAGCTTTGAAGTCGGCATCATAATTAATGAAATGATAATGAAAAGAGTAGAAGAGTTCTTATTTTTGGTTTAAAAAGAGTCGAAGAGTTTAAATGTAAAGCACATTACACATATGCCACACGTTATTCTCTAGTTGGAACACGAACTTTAGAAGGACAGTTTTCGCCGTATATTTCCCAAAGTGTAATATTTGAGAAATAGGATCTTTAAATTTTTAAATATTAGTTTCTTTTAGTATTTTGGCGAAATCTCATTATTTATGATTTTTTAAAAATTAAAATTTTATATTAAATTTTAATTTTTTATAAAGACATCCTCTATAGTAATTGTTATGTTATATTACATAATTTTTTTTATGTGAACATCAAAGTAGCTAGTGATGAAATATTCAGTTAATATATGTCGTTATTGAAAAAATGATGAACAATTGGCTCAGAATAACAAAGTCATGTACTTTGACTGCTTCACGGTATATAAAATAACTCTTATTGCACTCACTTTAAATTACCACATTGTACTACTTGTTATTTGTTGCAACGAATATCCAATTGACTTGTAATACAAATTTATGATTAGTTTTGATAGTTTTTAAACTTGTGAATGTAAATCATATTTTTCTAAAAAAATAATTTTTTTTTTTCAAATACTATGATCAAGCATATGGTGAAATTTCACTCTAACAATATTTACGAAAGTATATGGAAATCTATAGGAAACGCTAGCCGAATTAACATTTTCAGTCCTACCATTACCTTAATTAAGACCACGTTTTTTCCGCAAATCATTTAATTTGTTGTGTGATTTGATATTTGCTCTGCAATCAGTTATTTAACAAGGGACCATTTAACTACTGTATCTTAATTAAAGCACATCAATTGATAACTAATTCTATTTTGTCTTCTCTCTTCACTTAATCACAGTAACAATCAAATCAAATTTCGTTTTGAGACATAAATAGTTAGTGTCCCTTTATATTATTTTACTTATCATTATATTATTTGATTAAAGCATAAGCCCCTGTTCTTATAAATTTGCTGTTAAACATTTGATGTTGTCATAAAACAAAATTATTAAAAGTATAATGTTGTAGACCAATTAGTTGTGATTAAGCTTAAGACTAGTCATGTACGTTCGTCTTGCTTAGGTCCATTATTTGCATATTAGGTTAGTAATTATAAATCCTTTTTATTTATAGATAATATTATATTCAGAAATTTGCAAACTTGACTTTTCTTTTCTTTTTTAGAGAATATGTATATATGGTTGGTCCCAGCAAATCACCGAAACGCGCATTGAGAAATACAGCAGACTAGGAGTTTGGTGTATATATGTCATGTATTCAACCAATTCTAAATACTAGTATTATTTTATTTTATGCTTTAAAAACAAGTACATGGTAGGTGACAATATTATTATTATTATAATTATTATTATTATCATAATAATAATTATTATCATAACATAGGAGTAATATAAAAAACAACACAACCGAATGTATGAATTCAACCTAATGGAAGGTCTCAGACCAAATAAATAAGTTAAAAACTTAGAGCTTGATGGAAGGCCACGAAGAGACGATGACTTAATTTGATCATCAAAAGAGGAGCCACTCACAGTACACATACACCCCAGTCCAAAAGTTGGCATGGCCTGGTCTGGGTTCGGACCATCCCGTTAGTATTGATTTATTTTAAACGTTTTTAAACGCTTTTAAATCAAAATATCATTTTTAGGTTGTTGAGTGAATTTTAAAACATATTTATAAGCACTTGATTTAAACGTAAAATTAATTATATAAAAAAAAAGTTAAAAGCCAAAAAGTTATTCTAGACTCTAAATCTATGTGTCTGAGTAAATACTGACACATAAAATATATTACCCTTTAAAAACAATAAATAATAAGGGTCATATGACTATATTACCCTTTAAATATATTTAATTTAATACTTTAAAAAATGAACTATTATTAAATAGTATAATGTAAAGGATAAAACAGATACAAAAGAGTAAAGTATCTCTTGATTTTCTATATTGAGAATACTCTATATTCATATTAATTATTATTATTTCATTTGTTCCATATTAGTTGATTATTAAATTAAAAATAATTTTTCTGTATTAGTTGTCCATAAGCATTAATTAAAATTATTCTACATCACCCTCGCAATTAAATTTTTTTGAAAATATTTATATTTGTTTGTAAAATTTCTAACTTTTTTTACGGAGTGAATTAGTAAAATTATTTATGATTTCTCAAATATTGTACAAAATGAAAAGTGATAAACTAATATAACATTGAGAAAATATTTCTTAAGATGTATAATACATAATTTAAAATAGACAAATAAAAAGGTGCGAAAAAAGTATTAAATTAGAGTTAAATTATGTAAAACATCTAAGCATGGCCAAATATTGAACTTAGCGCATTACCGATAATATAATTTGAGTGCTTGTGGGCAGGGGTTTGGAGTTGATTGTCCTTTCTGTTGACTCAGCAATTTTATGTATTAACGTTCTTCTTCATGTATTTGAATACATATCGATAAATTAAATTGAATGACATTTTATGATGAAAATATGATTAATTTATTTAAAACATATTAATATAAATGCTAATTACTCACTCGGTGCATTTATAATTACATATATGGTTTGAGATACATTGTATTTGCCTTGTGAATGCCCCGACAAATTATTGTTACAATTTACAATCATACAATTAAGGAATAACTTACATAATTTCATAGTGTAAAATTTAAATTACATCTTATTTCTATTTTTTTCTATTTTACAAAAATTCCTTAAAATAAAAGTCATTTGAATATATAGATTTCATGCGGATACATTATTTGTGATACATTGCAAAAGCTAGCAATTGCACCCTTTAAGGAAAATAGTTGGTTGTTGCTATTAATTGAGAAAATTAACCTAAATTGATTCTAAATCCCACGATTCAAGCATAAGTGATTATTATCAATTCACAAAAATCTGTAACAGATTTATATCTTTCAAAATTCAAATTTCTATTATCTTCATCAAGCCGCCATTGCAATCCAAATCGTGAAGAATTCAAAATACTCAAAAATATTGCTGATACAATATGAATATATATCGATTTTTTTTTAGAAAATGAGGAATTTGGGTAAGCAATTGAGTTATAAAGATTACAAAGTGCTCAAAGCCACCATTTCCGTCGAGTTGGAGATCGATGAGATTAGGTAAATCTTAGAAATTAGATACAGGTAATAACTGATCTGCATTGAAAATTAAAAATGACATGGGTGTAAAAATGTATTTGGTGGTGAAAAAAATGAGCATGAATTCGCAAGGTATCCTCTATGTATTGATACAACAGAGAAAGTTGGTTGAGAGACACATAACTTTGGTAAAACGATCTGATTGAAAATGGTATGTGAGTTTTTTTTTATCTCTATCTCTAATATTGTGTGATACATTATTATTATTAGGAGATGTATTGCGTTGATAACTTTTTTTTGCTTTTGATGATTGTCTGATGTTGATAAGATATTCATGATACATTAGTTGTAAATTGTCAGTAGTGTAAAATTAATTTTATATTTGGTATTTCTACATGTTTTTTGATGGTATGCCATAAATCATTTTTTGAGAGAATCTGTATCAAACAGTAGTAAACGCAATGAATTGTACGTGATACATACTTCAAAAGAGTTAGAATTAACATGTATCAGATACATTTTGTATCTCTAATGTGAGAATAACACTAATTTCTATAACGTTATCAGGCTAGTACTGTGAATATGATACATACAACCAATGTAATGTTTAAGATGTATCAAGTTGTTGTAGCGATCATTATTACGAATGATACATTAATGTATATTATTCGTTGAGATATTGTGAATCATTGTACTACTATGTATTTCAAGTTTATCTGGTGTATGTATTAATGTGAATTTTTTTAAAAAAATACATAACTATGTGTTAGTTTGCTTTTTGAATAATTGTGGTTTGGAGGTTATGCATTTTGAATGACTATTTTTTTTCGAAACTTTGCAAGTTGTTCCCCCATCTGAGTTTATTAGTGCATGATCAACAATGACTCTTAACCTTTCCTTTCGCGTTGCCGCTGTCTTTATGACACTTTCCTCCTTTATCAACATTGACTATATACTTGAATACTAAATATCAAATTTGAAATTTTGCTTCTTCTGCAAAGTTAAAGAACATACGATTGATATAACAACTGGATAAATTTAAATGTATCACTTTTATGTATTATGTATCATGCCCATAAAATTGTGCACGTACATTACTATTTATAACTTTAACTTCAGGATAAAAAAATTTGATAATGAAATTTCTGAAATTACATGTATTGTGTTGTGTAGTTGATTTTTTAATTTGTGATCTCGAGATGGACATATCACTTATCAATATACTAAATATTTAAAAATATTTAGTATATTGATAACTGTTATAATCCTACATGATACGTTAAAGTAGTAAAGATTGTCCATAAGGTGTTCAATTTTAGATTGATACATTACTGTTTGGTTTTAGATAGATTCAGCAACTGAAAAATTGTAATAGACTAGCATTATTCAAAATTTGAAATTATTTATTTTCGTTCTCTCCCAAACTCTCAGTTTTTGAATTAGACTTGTCGACAAATTGTACTAATACAACATGAACTTGTCGATCTTTTCGAGCCATTTTGAAATATGGTAAAGTGAGGTGAAGTATGAACGATGCAAAAGTGATGAAATTGTTGTTGATCAAAATATTTGTTTTGTGAATTTCTAATCAGCCCATTGCTGTTAAATTATAAATCAATGAATTGAGAAAAAAATTATAAATCAAATACATTGTTAAGGTGAAGAAGCAAGAGCTTTGATTTCAATGAATTTACTATGCATTTGATACAATATACAAAAAGGCTAAAAGATATACAACTTTGATGGATACATGTCTATGTGGTAATCACTATGTAAGTGATACATTTAGTATAAATTCAAATTTATGTATATGCCTAACAAATTAGTCCATGATATGTTACTATTCATGCATCTTACTTTGAAGATACATTATACATGATATTACTATTTATATATCTGCATTCATTGTTGCTTCATTAAGAGCTTGAGGCGTCTTGATCTGATTCATCATCAGCGTGTATTATAAATTATGGATACATTAAATTGATAATGTGTCATATACGAACAAATTTTGGTGTATCAAACATATGATAATGTGTCATATAATACTAAATATTCTGATCATACTGATACAATCTTAAGGTCACTTATTTCTGCAATAACATGAATATTCTTTTGAGAGATCGTGTATGAGTAATCAAATTCTGAAGCAATGTCTCCATTATCGAATCGATATAACTCGCCTTTGGATCTCGATTCAGACCTTATCGAAGACAACAACAACTAATATTTTTCTCTTATTTTTTTTAGCATTTCTTGATAATTGATTTCAAAATCCTTGTTGTCGGAGTTAAGAACACTGTCTTCATTAGATGAAAAATGCGATGAATAAGAACTACCTATTGCCAATTTTTTTTTAAAAAAAGACAAATGAAGAAAAAAGATAAAAGAGAGAAATTAATGGAAAAAGAAAATGACCAAACAACAAAAGAGGATGAACTACTTGTTGAAAAGATTTGAAATTGATTAATTAGAAAACGAAAACTCTTGAAATTCAAATTAGAATGAAAGAGATAACTGATCTGGGGAGTAAAAATAGGAGAGATGAAAGGAGTGAATATAGGAGCCGAGATGTGATTTTGTATTGGAGAGGGATAATGTATCCACACAGTTGGGTTTAGGATGAAAAATAGGGAGTTTTGAAATATTTTAAAATAGTAGGGAATAGGAGAAAATATAATAAGTAATGTTGTGTAAATAGGTAATTTTTTTATAATATACAACAATCAACTCCAGCTTCGTTTCTAGCCCAACTGAAGATGGGCTGGGCCTAATCTCCAATGGACATTACTGGTGACTCCAAGTTTTACACAAAATTTGGCCCATACTAATTTTGTGTACATAATTGCATATTTTACCTTTCAAATGAGTGGTCAATAGTTTTTAGCCTTTAGCAACTGGACTTAATACTTATATACCTAGCGAGGTGAAGTTGATGTCATGTCAAACATAATTAGTGAAAAATTATTCTTGTTTGTTCGGAAGGACATAACTATATATATAAATAATTAAGAGAAGTGTAAATAATCCTTATTTTTGAAGGGTGGGATGTTGTTTACGAAAAAAGAGAAAGTGGTTTGGCTTTGCAACAGCTAAACAAACTTAGCGGCTGTTTCGTAGCGCTGATGAAATCACATAAGGTTTTTATTCTTGGGGTTCATCTTTTTAAAGGAAGTTATATATATACTTGTATGTGAAGTTGGTAAATTCCAGAAGTGAGTTAACGTCACGTATGTTATGTTATTACATAACCCAAAAGAAGTTAAAGGCCCAAACGTCGAAAGATTCTCTTTGGATAAATATATGAATGGCCCACAGCATGCACAATCGTGACGCAAAATACCCGGCCTTTTTTTTTTCCATTAAGTTAATAGAGCGAATCTATGATGACTTAGTTGCTTGCAAAAATGGAAGTGGATGGAGGTGAATGGACTGGGAATTCGCGGTTTTTGATTGTGAATTACCAAGATGGAGGAATTTTGGACCTCATGCGCTTTCTCCTATCAGCTAACAAGGAAAACGCTCATAAATTTCTCCACTATTCCGACGGCGGTACCCCTGTGGTGGCGGAAGAGTTGACACGTGTTCATGACGATACCACTGCCGGAGATCATCGATGGGTTATATTTGTCTCCGTTATTGTGCGCAAATTAATCGCCATTTTCGGTAAACCCATGGAATGGTTTGGGTATCTCCTCGACTTCATCCTCAACCTTCTCTCTCTCAATGGCAACTTTTTTGGCCTTTTCTACAATATATTGCATGGTAATACTTAACACTTGCTCCTTTTTAGCAGAGTAGCGAATTATAATGTACACACATCCATGGATTCAACTATTAAATATAATGTGGCTTGTGTAAAATACTTTTTTTTACCGCTAAAGATATTGGGTTTGAGTCGCACCGGACTGTTACTATTCATCCTACCAAGGTTGGGGTGGAAACAAAAAGAAATAGTACGTAATAGAAGATTTATGAGTCACATGTTACATGAGGTGCTGATTTTATCTGGTGATTTAAAAAGTAGTAGCTTTTTTGTTGGGCACTCTTTGCTTTTGAATTTGCATTCTTATTCTTGCCACTTGAATAGGACTTCCAAAATTTAGGAACAAAACTATATTTCCCATAACAACCTGACGTTAGTGCCATTTGCACTTACTTGGCACTTCGCTACTAAATATCATCACACTTATCTTTTTGAGTTGAATGCTGCCTCAAACTATTCTGTTGTGTTTCCATTATCAAGCTTTGTCTCTCTCAAATTATATTTATGAACAAAATGTTTTGTGAAAACAGGAAAGGTGGTGATGCCACAGAGAGGGTCAGAAACGTTTATAAGTGCGATTGGGCATTTAGATGGGCGTATAGACTTATACAGGACTGAGACGTTAACCAAGGAAATTGGAGAGCCTGATTTCTGGCAGAAAGATATTCAACTTGGAATAGGACACAGAGCCCTTATGGACCTCTGTATGATGGCTTCAAAGTTGGCCTACGAGAATGCAAAGGTCGTTCAGAATGTCGTAAATATTCACTGGAAGGTTATGTTATGATTCCTATTTATTTTTTATTTTTTTATTCTTCTGCTCTAACTAATGGAAGAAAATAAGTTTACCATGTTGTTTATGAAAACTTATACTTAAAATTGATTTCCATAACAGATGCATTTTGTGGATTTCTACAATTGTTGGAATGGTGAGAATTCAACCTTTACCTTACATTCGAGTCATCCAAAATTACCATTTAAGCACACCCTCTTTCAGGGGAGAGTTAATCCTTTAAGACTTTGCAAGTCGCTTCTTGCCAGCCTTCAAGGGAAAATAAAACCACATTGTGAACTCACCTTTCATCCTTTTGTTTGTTTATCACTGTTACTGGTTTATTCTCTATGTTGGAGCAGACTTTGACTCATTTACTTCTTTTTCTTCATCATCAATTGTTATGACATCTTCTGATTTATGGGCTGTTTTCTTGTTCTTTCTCTGCACTTGCTGATATAGATTTCGAGAAAGAGATGTCCACCCAGGTTTTTATATTGTGTGATAAGCCAAAAGATGCAAACTTGATAGTCATCAGCTTCAGGGGCACAGAGCCTTTTGATGCTGATGACTGGATCACTGATTTTGACTACTCTTGGTACGAGATTCCAAAACTTGGCAAAGTACACATGGGTTTCTTGGAAGCCTTAGGTTTAGGGAGCAGAGCTAAAGTCTCCACATTTCATGAACAGCTGTTCATGAATAATCAGAACTTCACCAAATTAGAGAATGATGCAACTATTGCTCCTTCAGAAAGTTCTGAATCTTCTACCATGTTCAGTGATTCTGATGCACACAGTGTGTCAGACCAGTCGCCTGAATCAGATAGGCCTACTGATGCCGGATCAAAGAAGTTCAAACTAGATATGCCAGAGAGGACGGCATACTATGTTGTCAGGAGTAAACTCAAAAGGTTACTCAATGAGCACAAGAATGCAAAGTTTGTTGTTACAGGCCATAGCCTTGGTGGAGCATTAGCTATATTATTCCCGACAATCCTAGTGCTGCATGAGGAGATGAATGTCATGGAACGGTTATTGGGGATATATACATATGGGCAGCCAAGGATTGGGAACAGACAGTTAGGGAGGTTCATGGAAGCCCATTTGGAACATCCAGTCCCAAAGTACTTCAGAGTTGTTTATTCCAATGATCTTGTGCCAAGATTACCTTATGATAATAAAACATTCCTGTTTAAACACTTTGGGATTTGCCAGTATTACAACAGCTTATATGTTGAGCAGGTAAAAGCTTCAATGCCCTATTCTTTCTACAGTTATCAATGTTGCTCGTCTAATATCTGGTGTTCTTCTCGAAATGTCAATTGGCTTGCAGCACATTGTCCTCTAATATCCATTCAAGCTTCTTAGATGATGAAACATTTGTCAAATTTATTAATTTCATAGTGTTCAGTCTCAATTCTTTAGCTGTTTCCTCATAGTAAAGTTGTCTAATATGAAATGAAAATGTTCTGTGTGTTGTACTAATACCTTTTCATGGTTGTCTATAGAACGTCGATGAAGAGCCAAACAGAAACTATTTTGGGCTGCGATTTCTGATACCATTGTATCTGAATGCTGGGTGGGAGCTCATCAGAAGCTTTACAATGGGTCACATATATGGAGCCGAGTATGAGGAATGCTGGGAATCAGTTGTGCTTCGCGTGCTAGGACTTTTCCTTCCTGGTATTTCTGCCCACAGCCCAGTTGATTACGTGAACTCCGTCAGACTTGGAAAGGAGAGAAGTACCCAAATGTCGTCTTTTTAGAAATACTTTTGTCACAAAATAGCGGGGTTTACAGCTACAGAAGATCATGCAGAAGGCGTCCAGTTTAGTTTTTGAAGGTTGTTTGGAGTTTATTTATCTAAAGTAAACTTAAATCAGCTTTTTGTTTATGAGTTCAGTGAACTATATGTTCAAATAAGACTTCCCTTTGTAGAATATGTGTTTTTTTTGTTGTTGAGCACTTTGTGTGCATTGGATAAACCCCCAACGTGTAATAGCTACCATACAAGAGAAGTAACTCGCACTGTCCATGTCTTATGTGGCTCGACTCAGAAAGCATTCAGGGGGATTGATAACCACCCTCCAAACCAACTGAACCATTGTGAATAACCACCCTTCAAATCAACCGAGTCCTCGTGAAGGACAAATATGTGGTTTTATATACATTAAATTTTGTTTTTACATGCTTCCTCTTACTTCTTTAGTTTTCTTGACCATATCTTCTTTTTCCCTTCTGTAATTGACATTTTCTTCAAACCATCCAGCAATGTGGAAGCTTGACGATTTTCCTTCAGAGTAGAAATTGAAAAGAATCAACTAAAAAGGATAGTCCTTCGATTTGATTTCCGGCTTAAAAATAAACTAATAAGAATGAGAGAGCGAATAATAGAATATTTTGAAATTTTAAAGATATTCAACTATGTTAAATTGCGTTATAAATTTCTTAAATTAGTAGCACCTAATAGTTTAGTTCTCAAAAGTCAAAACTACTACATAATGTGCTCATTTTTCACATTAAAATGCCTACATGATGTAAAAGTAAAACTCGTAGCATTCTACGTGTTTTACTCAACTCAAACATCCTGTTCATTTTAATAAACGTACGATGAGCTTCTCTCTCCAATTTTCTTTTCTTTTTTTTTTTTAAAAAAATATTTTTTTTTATATCAATCCAAATGGGCTCCAATTTATCATAAATTAGGTAGAAACTTAGATATTAAAGAAAGAAAAGGGTTTATCTCGCAAGTGTGGCTATGGTGGGACGTGTCAAATTTTGGATTGTAGCCAAACATGAGATTTGATTTAAAGGGAATTGGCCAAATCACCGAAAGCAGGCATCTTCATCATAAATTAGTTTGTTTATTTATACAGAATTATACGCTTTTACTAGTTATAGCATTCGGTATCTTTTTCTGGGTAACTGCCAAACCACCACAAATTTCAAGTTTCCATTTAACTCTTCAACTTCAACCCAACCAAATTTATTTGCTTAATTGTGCAGAACCACTCCCTATATCTTCTAGGTGCTTTCATTCGTTCCGAGGTAAGAAAAGATTTTTGTTTCTTTGAATGCTTTATGCCACTCGTTTAACTTCTGAGGTTTGTGGATCTTTTAGGCGACTTTTTTTTTTTTTGTATGTAAAATTTGTTTCATAAATGCTTCTCAACATAAATCTTGACAAAGAGAAGGAATTTTACCAAGTATTTAGGTTCAGAAATGGATAATTTTCTTACTGTGAAATATCCTTATGGCAGGTTTTACTGTTATTTTTCAGTAAAATGCCTCAAATTGGACTTGTTTCTGCTGTTAACTTGAGAGTCCAAGGTAGTTCAGCTTATCTTTGGAGCTCGAGGTCGTCTTCTTTGGGAACTGAAAGTCGAGATGGTTGCTTGCAAAGGAATTCGTTATGTTTTGCTGGTAGCGAATCAATGGGTCATAAGTTAAAGATTCGTACTCCCCATGCCACGACCAGAAGATTGGTTAAGGACTTGGGGCCTTTAAAGGTTTGGTTTGAATTCTATAGACTGATGACTTGAATTATTATCTCAAGGCATATATTTCTCTAAAATAAAGGAACTATCTTGTCATTCAGGTCGTATGCATTGATTATCCAAGACCAGAGCTGGACAATACAGTTAACTATTTGGAGGCTGCATTTTTATCATCAACGTTCCGTGCTTCTCCGCGCCCAACTAAACCATTGGAGATTGTTATTGCTGGTGCAGGTGATATTCCGGGTCATCTATATTTGTAGCATTCGTTTTGCTTATTTCGAAGGAAGCATTTTTTTGCTGTATTATCATTTGAATATTTATTGTACCTGTACATGCCTGATTAACTGTTTGACTACAAAATTTGAGGTTATTAAGCTCTTGTCATTTTGCGACTAAATAGAAAGTCACTGCTGATTGGACTAGGAGCAGTTACACAAGTTGTAAATTTTGACTATTCAGCCATCACTCTCTTTATTTCTGCTGTTATAATGTCTTATCTCTCTATCATTTGAGCCATGATAAGTCACTGAACATGCTATTGTCTGTGACATGTCCAAATGGTGACTCTGAAGTATTAGAGGTGTATATATCAATTCTCCAGTGCAAGATTGATCCCATCCCACTATACCTATATATTGCAGTATGTGGAGTTCCAAAATTTGAACACTAAATTAAGTTACACAATAAGGGGTTGCAACCTTTAATGCATGCAATCTGTGAGAACGTGAAGCAGATATATGATAGATCTTCATATTTCATCTTTACTATGCTGGAGCAGTGACCTCTAAGCTGCCTTGAACTTGTTCATTGACTTGGTTGCAAAATACTGTAACATTCATTTTCAACTAGTACTATAATCAACTAGTAGAAAATTATATTACTACCTAAAGAAGTGTTATTTGCATGATTTGTTCCATTGTACTTCAAAGCATATAATAAAGAAGGCAACGCAAGGTACTAGATAGCTATTTCAGATAAATGGAGCAGTAACATGATTCTATGATAATTCAACTTTTTGGAATATCAGGTTTGGGTGGTTTGTCTACAGCAAAATATTTGGCAGATGCTGGTCACAAACCGATACTGCTGGAGGCAAGGGATGTTCTAGGTGGAAAGGTTAAGAAGATCAAAAATTTCCTTTTTTTTAAAAAATCCTTTTTCTTTTTGTGTCTTTCCCTATTAGTAGTCCTTTTTGGGGTAGGGGTTCTGTTTGTTTCATATAAATGTGCTGTCTTTTCTGGTAGATTCTACGTAACCTAGCTAATACCTTTAGTCTAGATCACTATGTTAAGTAGTTTCAAAACAAAAAACTCTCTCTTAGTTTGTTTTATGTTTTGATGCATGTTTTCTCTAAAGATTAGATGTCCTTTTTGTCTACTTGCTTTTGTTACATTTGCATTTAGGTGCAAGTTGGTATTTGCATACTTAATAATGCATGTTTTAATTTTACTTTTCTGCCTATTCTATGTCCTTTAATCAAGAATCGATTTGCACGCTATTTCTTCCTCGTATTTTATGCATCTATATGCTTTCAAGTTGAAATGGCTAGAATGGATTATCTTGCTTATGGAGTCACCAAGAATTCTAGTTGTATAGGCAAACAATTGATTTAGTATTAGTCTTTATGTGTTCTACTGTTGAGAATTTATATCTCCCTTTAGGTAGCTGCATGGAAAGATGATGATGGAGATTGGTACGAGACTGGTTTGCATATATTCTGTAAGTTTGACCTCTCATTGTTATATGTTTACGTTAATCTTCTATATACTGTCATTGTATTTTTTTTTTTGATCTCTAGCCAATTAGACATCTCCTATCCTCGTTTGTCGTTTATCGTTTATCTTTTACAAAAATAGCCTATTATTGTCAGTAAATCTGTATTTTGTCTAGCTTCTCCTTTCTCATCTTATTATTCATATAGTGACTCATACAAATTGGTGCTTGATCTCTTTTAAGTTGGGGCTTACCCAAATATTCAGAACCTGTTTGGAGAATTAGGGATTAACGATCGATTGCAATGGAAGGAACATTCAATGATATTTGCAATGCCAAGCAAGCCAGGAGAATTCAGCCGCTTTGATTTCTCCGAAGCTTTACCCGCTCCTTTAAATGGTGAGCTAATCACGAGTAAATTTCTCCCTCTTGTAGTTATTTTGTTAAACTTCCCTAATAAGCTGTAAAGTTGATTAGAATTCTAAAAAAAAAATCTGTAAAATTGATAAGTCAATCACACCTATGGGACTTTACTAACCTTAAAAGAGCATAAAAGTTCATTACTTCTTCATTGGACCTTTTGTGTGCAGCTAAAATATTAAATTCTTTGATATAATTTGCAGGAATTTTAGCCATCTTAAAGAATAACGAAATGCTTACATGGCCAGAGAAAGTCAAATTTGCAATTGGACTCTTGCCAGCAATGCTTGGAGGGCAATCTTATGTTGAAGCTCAAGATGGGATAAGTGTTAAGGACTGGATGAGAAAGCAAGTGCGTAATCAATTATGTTGCTTTTTAAGTGCATAAACCCTGGCTATATAGTTACCAGTTCACACACAAATTGTTCATTTGAGGTGTTAGATTGTCTACCTGCCTCTCTTTTGCTAAGAGCATACATCTAGCAAATCTCAGCAGCAGCAAGTTGCTTTGCAGGGTGTGCCGGACAGGGTGACAGATGAGGTGTTCATTGCTATGTCAAAGGCACTCAACTTTATAAACCCTGACGAACTTTCAATGCAGTGCATTTTGATCGCATTGAACAGGTTTCTTCAGGTTAGAATCCTGATCCCACATTCAAAACAAAGAGAGAGAGAGAAGTACTTTTGTCCCTTCCAGACTCTCACATAACATGAAATCTCTAACTAAGGAGCTTAAATGTGATTGGGTTGTCCATAAGTTCATCTTGTTTGGTACGCAACACTAGATTGCTGTAGGAAACATTCATAATGGCAGTTTTGAAGATGAAACTTTTGAAGTTACCATCCGTCAAATAATATACTTTGGTTTTGCTTGTTACTTCTGGAGGGACAGGTTTCTCTAGGTTGAGGGCATATTGTTTAACTGCTGGAGAAGTTTTTGTTTAATCGACATACTCTCAGAAGCTTCTACTAGCAGAAATGGAATTGATTTATGCTAACTTGGACACTTATATTAACCATCCTCCTCCTCCTTTTTCTTTTCCCATTACTTTTCTGAATCATCTTCTGGAACTTCTATTAAACTTCTCCAAATTCTACCATGCAAATGGGCCTCTTGTAAATTATACCCTGAATCTCATGGATGAAGGACTACTTTACTGATTCACTTTTAAACAGCTCAGTTGTCATCTAGTATGCATTTTATTGTCTTAAAGAATTTAAGGTGAACTACTTATAACTTGGAAACAAACAAACCCCGAAAGAATAAGAAATGATGGTGAATTTCTCCATTCAGTTTAGCTTTTCTGATATATTTGATTTATTAATTAACAGGAGAAACATGGTTCAAAAATGGCCTTTTTAGATGGTAATCCTCCTGAGAGACTTTGCATGCCGATTGTTGAACACATTGAGTCAAAAGGTGGCCAAGTCAGACTGAACTCACGAATAAAAAAGATTGAGCTGAATGAGGATGGAAGTGTCAAGAGTTTTATACTGAGTGACGGTAGTGCAATCGAGGGAGATGCTTTTGTGTTTGCCGCTCCAGGTATAATATCCATTATACTAGTTGATTAATCCAGTTTTCAGTTTCTTAATATGAGTTTATGATTTTTGCTGATTTTTGATGAACCAATTAGTGGATATTTTCAAGCTTCTATTGCCTGAAGACTGGAAAGAGATTCCATATTTCCAAAAGTTGGAGAAGTTAGTCGGAGTACCTGTGATAAATGTACATATATGGTTAGTGTTGAATATTTTACTTGTTAGTGTTTGTGTGTAGCATACCTATGTATGTGCAATGAAATGTCTATACATGTATGTTTATAAATATTGACTTGCATATCCTCAGTCTTGTGTGAATTTCCCTTGAATGAGGAATTATGGATGTTGGGTTTTCCGAAACTTAGATAGTAAAAGTGCAAATTTCTGTACATATTTTAATGAGAAGAACTACCATCGTTCTGGCCATTAGTGGCTAATATTCTGCTGAAAAGAAAAAAATTCTCATCATGAATTCATATGTATCCTTAATATACTGAAGCGACTACTGTTATCGGTACCAAACCAATAACGATTGTATAAATTAAACTGCAGGTTTGACAGAAAACTGAAGAACACATATGATCATTTGCTCTTCAGCAGGTTAATTTCATTCACTTTATTCTTCCAAAGCAGTTTGTGTGTCGATGACTTCATTTTCATTTAGTTCCCTTCCTCCTCTTCCAGTGTCATTATTATTTGATACAACATTGAGTAGACGGATTATCAATTTCCTGCAAATTTCCTAGTGACTTAAATCATTAGATTCATATCATTGTAAATGGCTATGTTTAATAGAAAGTTAATGAAGTATTTATTGGTCTAAATAAGCATTTGTTGTTGCCCCTCCCCCTTCCCGGTGAAAATCCTTTCTCTAAGCATTAGCTGGTGAGATTCAGTTGAGGATAGACATGACATGTCACGGCAACCACTTCTCCGTGGCATGAAAAATGGACTAGAGATCCAAGTCGTCCACATTTCATCAGCTATATGTTAATTATGTTCCCTTTAGTTTTTAAATGACACCGCTGGTGGAGACAAGATAAATAGAGCTCCTTTTTCAATTCTTAAAATATTGTGTTGTTTATGATACTTCTATTGGTTCCTTTTCTTAATTTCTCTTTCATATTCATGCAGAAGCTCACTGCTCAGTGTGTATGCTGACATGTCTGTTACATGTAAGGTATTCATATGTAACCATTTATATTGCTCTCAAATTATAATCTGTGGACTTGTGTATAATTTGCTGTGAATTGCATAATGCTTGTTGGTAAGTGTATGAATTCCCGCTGTTGTAATCTTCATTTGGGATATACAATGATATTGGTTTTGTATATATGGAATAGCCAGGGCTATGATCCTGTCTGTGCACGGGCCCGGAGCCACCACATGAGGCAAGTTACACAGGACAAGTAAAGAAATTTTGACGAAACTTAGCCGGAGATTTTTTTTTTCCATTTTAGCTAATTTTCTAAGAATTTAATGGGATAAAATTCTTTTATTAGCTATCTAGGTTCTTGCTGCCTTGGGGGTGGAGGGGTAAGAAGAGAACTTAATTCAGTGTTACCTGCAGTTTTGGAAAGAGTCTACAGATCTACTTCTCAGTTTTATTGGTTGTGGAAATCTGTACAAATATAAAGCATTGCCAAAAAGTTGGAGAAGTTAAACTTGAAAAAAGAGGCTTATGATAGAACACTCAGACAATTGTCTATCGTAAAAATATTTTCCTTTGCTGTGTATAGTCATTATCCCATTCTCTTCATGTGTGTTTTACGACCCTCTGACATAGCTGGCCTCTATGCAGGAATATTACAACCCCAATCAGTCTATGTTGGAATTGGTTTTTGCACCTGCAGAAGAGTGGATATCTCGCAGCGACTCAGAAATTATTGATGCAACGATGAAGGAACTAGCAACGCTTTTTCCTGATGAAATTTCAGCAGATCAAAGCAAAGCAAAAATATTGAAGTACCATGTTGTCAAAACTCCGAGGTAATATAGCATTTGTCCTTCATAGTTGCTCATCATGATATGTTTTTTCACTCTTCATACAAATATTTAGATCATATTTGAGAGTCCTGCATTTACTAGAATCGAGTCCGAATGGAGTCTATACATGAATCCTTGTTGATCTGCTTTTTTTCTCTCAGGTCTGTTTATAAAACTGTGCCAGGTTGTGAACCCTGTCGGCCTTTACAAAGATCCCCAATAGAGGGGTTTTATTTAGCCGGTGACTACACGAAACAGAAATACTTGGCTTCAATGGAAGGCGCTGTCTTATCAGGAAAGCTTTGTGCTCAAGCTATTGTACAGGTAAGTTCTCACTGGTTGTCAGCAGTTGTTTCTTTCATTCCTGGTATGTTTGATTATATTCTGTCTTCTTTGTTATGGTAGAGAAGTGTAGAACCATTTCTTAGGCATTACATTTGGTAGCAGTCTCTTTCTGTAAGCCTGTTTCTCATTAATTTGGCGGGAGAGAGGGGTTGTCAAGTAGTACAACTTCACTTCTGACGGAGCTTCTTTCTCTCAACTTGTACCTTCAACAGAAATGGATGTCGAACATGCCTATACTAATTCTGCCTAGCGTAATAGTTTCTCCAACCAAATTTAATAGTTTGTGCACACACCAGTTAAGTTCAAGGAGTACTGTAGTCTCCCATTCTTAATTATGGTCTTGGTTTGATCCCTTGGAAAAGGAGAAAATGTTGGAGGGAGCAATTTCCCCTTTAAACGGCACGCAAAACCAGATAAGTTGGACGAGTGAGTTTTGAATACTGGATGGATTAAACAAACAAAAAAAAAATTGGCGCACAGATTGCAGTGTTGTGTGGTCTTAGAACCTCAGTAGTAGCGTGATATATGCAGAGAGTTGTGTTTATTCATCTTTTATTACACCTATATTTTGCAGGATTATGAGTTACTTGTTGGACGTAGCCAAAAGAAGTTGTCGGAAGCAAGCGTAGTTTAGCTTTGTGGTTATTATTTAGCTTCTGTACACTAAATTTATGATGCAAGAAGCGTTGTACACAACATATAGAAGAAGAGTGCGAGGTGAAGCAAGTAGGAGAAATGTTAGGAAAGCTCCTATACAAAAGGATGGCATGTTGAAGATTAGCATCTTTTTAATCCCAAGTTTAAATATAAAGCATATTTTATGTACCACTTTCTTTATCTGGGGTTTGTAATCCCTTTATATCTTTATGCAATCTTTACGTTAGTTAATATCTATCTATCGATATTCTAGTATCTTATACTATAGATCCAACTGAACCAAGAAATTATGAACCGTGTCTTCCAGAAATTCTAATAATGATGGGAGCAATATAAATATAAGGATGTCTTTGACAATAAAAGGGCGGTGGAAGAGTTATAGTGAAAGCTTCTGGCCATCAAATGGGCTCTTTGTCACATGATTGAACTACTTCACCACCTACCGTTGGTATCCATAGTAAATTGAGATTAAAAAAAGTTAAAACAAACTATTCATTCCATGTCATTTTACTTTTCAACTTGCTATCTTCTAATTATAAGTGGGTTGTGGAGAGAGCACTGTTGGGTCAGCAAAGCAAAGTAGATTATACTCTATAATATTATGATGATTAGTCAACTGCTGCTCACTTACAACGATGGAAATGGGGATGAGGGTAACTTTAGCTACACTCTTGGGCATACATTGTATTTGGATAGGAAACAATCTACAAAAAAAGGAATGTTCTTAGAAAAAGACTCACTGAATCTGCACTCACTTCTTTTTGTCCTTATTATTGCCGCTTCACAGTTCATTACAAAATCTCTCCAATATACAATTGTGATTTGTGATTATTTCTTTGGGTTTATATTCCACCGACCCATTTTGTCAGGATTTTTTCTAGGCTCCAATATCCAAGTTAAAAGGCACATGAGTTTATGGATTCTCAAGTGATAATTATAGAGATACTAAGTATCTTTAGCGGGGAAGATAAAGATATGAAGTATAAGTTAGGCTATGGCCTATGCAATCCCAGTTCCATTAACCTAGTAGAGAAAGATCTGTGATGAGCTGTATCATATCTTATAAAAAATGATGATGAGTATAAACAAGTAGATCTATTGAGATTTGAGGTCCTCCCAAAACGTAACAATTCAAAATTGTATATTTTGTTATTTGCAAGATTAGTAGATAAATGAGTAACTATCACAGCTCGGTTTCATCTAATTAAACATTAAGCAAATCGACTGACTAATGATGAGTTGAGATTTAAATAATAATTAAAGGCAGAGTGGGTTTTGGACGAATATCCAATGTAGTTCAAGTGAGAACGATAAAGAATTATTTGCCGATGGGACTCGGACTCCAAAAATAGCCGACATTGTGTTTCAAAATCCCATAGGGATGCCTTGTCCAGATTAAGCAACCTTCCTTTTCTCACGCCCACTTTACCACTTTTCTAATCAAAACGCACGTAACTACAAATTACAACAATCATCCCTTGGATTCCAATTTACTATGCCTCAAAGTGTAAAATACGTTCACTCCAAGATTTTAAAACCAGTGTGCTTCTTTCCATGCAAATCCCCACTGTTTTCAAAGTGACCATGTTCATTGTTTACCCCCTTCTTGATTTCTTGGTATAAATACTTTGTTTCCTTTTAACATTTTTCCATCAGGGTCCAGCTCCAATTGAGCTTTTTTCCCCTTTTTACTCTCTTCTCAATCTCCCAAAACTAAAAGTTATCAACTTTACTACTAGTAAGAAATTATGGCTGATCAACAAGTAAAGCAAGTATCATCATACAGGAATGGATCATCAAAGAAGAAGAACAACATTTCAAGAAAGTGTGCTTCCTTGATTAAAGAACAAAGAGCCCGGATTTACATTCTCCGTAGATGTGCCACTATGCTTCTCTGTTGGTATATTCAAGGGGATGAATGAGTTCATCCATCATCAATCCCCAAATCAACTACCACTACTTCTTCAATTAAACGTACAACCCCTACTCTACATAGTCTACCTTGTATCCGTATGTGCTTTCCCCTTTTTGGCTCCACCCATCATTTCCACGTGCTTGATCATGAAAAAGAATCGGGACGTGTTGAAGATATAATTAAGTAAATAAATGTGTACTCTCTCGAGATAGTCACACACTTCAACACGGCTACCTACTCAGGCACTTGGTCGTATTGCTCCTGTTTGTCTTCCATAGTTTCTTAGAAGTCCCTAGTTACTCTTGTCATTTTGATCGTGTACCACTTCACATTTTTTACCCAAACTCTATTGGGTTTTTTTGGTCCATGAACAAATTACAGGGGAGATGGTCACTTTGAAACAGAGGTTTTTGGACAAACAGGGGACAAAAATTGGATGGGGAAGCTGATAAGAGGGCATTTCCAAGCATATGGTGGACACAAAGTTGTTCTATATAATCTGAAAGCCTATTTTGATGTAACAAGTGTAATGCAATCCACCTGACTTTTCTAGTATGTTTAATTTGGAGCAAATAAATATCGACAATTGAATAGTAATTCAATAAGTGTAACACATCCATAGTGATGTGCTAGCATGTTTACTACTAGTAATAAGGAGGGCCGCGATGGCAGCCCTTAATGGAATAAAAGGAAGGGATTGTATGTTTAGCCGTCTTTTGTGTGATGATATTGTAATTCAATATTACTTTTTTTGTTATTTGGGGTCAAGAAGTTAGTTTCTGGGAGTTTGTTTGGCATGAGAATATATTAGATAAGAGTGTCGTTGGATTTGGAAACCAGGTTGGTGATCAACATGCTACTAGCTTGAGCCAACCTGGTTCTACTATTCCCATGTATATAAGATATTTTCATGGACACAATTGGTTTGAACTTGAAATTTTAACAGCTAATAATATGTTAAAAAGATTTGAATATTTGATATTATGTGTAACTGAATCCTGCAACATTCATAGGCTGTTGAATACTTGGAGAAAATTAAAAACGAATTATTTACCAGTAAAAGGAATCTTCACTTGCAAAACTACCCATAACATAAATAATTTATTGTGCTAAAATAAAGCTTTTATTCCCGCCCTCAGTCTCAGTGGGCTCTAAAGTTATATATAATGCTTCCAAAAGTTGCTAAATTCCCCTACACACAATCAATGCAGTCATCTTATTAAATTTGTTATATTCGACTTTTAACTTCCAAGGTTATTGGTCATCGTTTCTTTCTCCATCTGAAATTGATGCATATTTGATGTGTATGTTAAATCAACATATTTATTAGCACATGAATTTTTATCCCTAAAGTATAAAATCACGATAGTATTTAGAGAAACTAAATGAGGTATTTTGCTCCTAGAAAAATTTGTGGCGAATTGAAAAGGTTTAAGTAAGTTGAATTACTACAAGTTGGTGTATATCAATTATATAAACAACAATTTAAATTCAATGTAATTTAGATACTGTCTTATTCAAGTGCAGGTTGGAAATGATTTTGGTTTCAAGTTTGCCTATAACCTGCTTGTGGAAATGCCCGAACCAGAGTTTAGAGCATAACTGATACTAAATGGTCAAGGTAAATTCGTGGTAACATGAATTGGATATGCTTATTTCCCCATGTATACTCCTACAACCAGAAACTGTTGAACCCCAAAACGAATGGGTACTACTTTTTTCTTCTGATTGCTTTTACTAGACTAGATTGAATGCTGGCTTTCCATGACCCCTGAACCTCTAGGGAGTTCCTTTCATTTTGCATGATTGCATAGGTTATGCATTGGAGTTACACGTTACTGAATTAGTCAATGAGAATTTCCATGTCTTATTCCCAGATACTAATGCTGCCTAAGTTTGTTATCTTTAACTTAACATCCAATGTTAGCCATGATGCAAAATCGTAAATGTAATTTATTGAGGAAATCGTCCACTTTATACATTTATTCCTATATGTT
Source organism: Solanum lycopersicum (assembly GCF_036512215.1). Classification (NCBI taxonomy): domain Eukaryota; kingdom Viridiplantae; phylum Streptophyta; class Magnoliopsida; order Solanales; family Solanaceae; genus Solanum; species Solanum lycopersicum. The sequence goes on from NC_090802.1 coordinate 67,374,109, forward strand.
AACTTCCTACGTGTAAAAACCAAAAAAGTTCATCTATACAGACACTCACAGCTACTTCAAATTTATGCATACCCCACCACCTTATTTAGGTGCTCCCTCGTTGGATACTACTCTGTTGAGCCACTCAACCACTTCTGCTATACTTGGCCTTTTGAAAGGATTCTGGCTGACACACATGCAGGCAACATCAAGCACTTGAAGCATTTCTTCTTCGAAACCCTTGTCTCTTAGTATGGGATCAAATATTTCTTCTTGTTTACCCTCATTTCTCATTAGGTGCACCCATACAACCAATTCCCTTGACATCTTTGGTTTGCTCATGTCCACAGGTCTTCTGCCAGCCAGGAGTTCTAACATCACAACTCCAAAACTATAGACATCTCCTCTCAAAGTGGCTATCCATGATTGACTATACTCTGGTGGGATGTAGCCAAGGGTACCAACCAGTTCAGTGGTGACGTGAGTTTGGTAAGGAAGAATCAATCTGGACAATCCGAAATCTGCCACATGTGCTTTAAACTTTTCATCAAGGAGGATGTTACTGGACTTTATGTCACGATGAACAATATGTGGTTCACATATCTGATGCATGTAAGCCAGCCCACAACTTGCCCCCTGTGCAATCTTCAGTCGAGTTGGCCAATCAAGTTGGGATGCTCCATCAGTCTTCTCGTGCAACCAGTAGTCCAGACTTCCATTTTGCATATAGGAATAGAACAGCAACCTACAGCCATCATGCACACAGTAACCTTGAAGAGAGACCAAATTATCATGTTGGGCAGTGGATAAAACTTCCACCTCTGCTTTGAATTCTCTTTCAATTAAACCCATATCTCCTGAAAGTTTCTTAACAGCCAACGTAGTTCCATCTGCTAACGTTGCTTTATAGACCAGACCAAAGCCTCCACAACCAACTATGTTTGCTTGGTTGAAGTTATTTGTGGCTCTCAGAATGTCAAAAATTGTGAGATCATTAATCTGATCCTTATTGGTTGGAAACATAACAAGCATGCTGTTATCCTTTCCAATCTCAGCAGACAATCCAGAAGTGGAGTTGTAGGACACAATTTCCAAGTCATTTTTCTCGGCGTCACCTCTTGGAAGGATCCTCCTCTTGGAGAATATCCAGAATGCTATGATGATGACTGTGAAGGCAATGCCAAAGGAGATCCCTAGGATGAGTCCAATTAAGATTTTCCGTTTTGAGGTTTTTCTAACTGCAGAAGGTTGTGTAATTCCTGATCGATCAGGGCAAGGGTGCTGCAGGATTTGACCACACAGTCCTGGATTACCTAAGAAACTAGTGATAGGAAATGTGTCAAACTGACCTCCCGTTGGAATAGGTCCCTCAAGATTGTTGTGAGCAACACTAAAAGAAGACAAAAAATGAAGACCCTTGAGTGAAGAAGGAATTTCACCTGAGAGGTTGTTGGCAGAGAGGTCTAGTTTTTCCAGATTAGTGAGGTTGGATATTGTTTCTGGAATGTTTCCTGTAAAGTTGTTCTTGCTCAGATCAAGAACATGAATGTACTTCAGCTGGCCAATCTCCGTTGGAATATTGCCATCAAGGTTGTTGTTTCCAAGGTAAATAGCTGGTGGCAGGTTTGACAGTAGATTATATTGCTGATTTGAGGCATTGTTTGGTTGAACAAACACAGGCAATTCTAAAGCACTTCTGTCGACCTGATCAGCAGCCTCTTGTGATGCGAGTCTTTGCAGTTGAGTAAGTTCGACTGGGAAGCCTCCATATAGAAAATTCTGAGACAAATCCAGGTAAAATAGATTCTGTAAAGTCCCCAACCAACCTGGAATTTTGCCTGTGATTTGATTCATAGAAAGGTCTAGAACCTCTACCCTCCCAAGTTTAACCAACCATGTGGGTATCTGTCCGGCGAAATTACAACCACCTAAACCCAGAATTTGGAGATTTTGAAAATCTTCAGACCCAATCAAGTCCCTATTATCAGGCAACGTTTCATTATAAAAGTTTTTGGTGAGGATTAGTGTGGTAAGATTCTTACAACCCTTAAGGACTTCTATTGCCCCTGCAAAATTGGTTAGGCTGTTATTGGAAACCGAGAGGAAGGACAAAGCTTGTAAAGACATTATACCAGGCGAGATATCTCCTGTCAGGTAGTTAGTAGCCAGACGGATTGCAGTTAATGACCTGCATGAAAAAAGGCTTTGTGGAATGCTTCCAGTGAAGAAGTTATTTCCAAGGTCGATTATGCCAAGTCGACTAAGGTTGGAGAAATCAAGAGCTGAGAGTTCACCTTCCAAGAAGTTGACCCTTAAATTGAGCACAGTGAGACGGGTGCAGGTCATCAGCGATGGCGGCACAGTGCCATTTAGATTGTTTATATGGAGGAGCAACTGTTCCAATCTGGAGAGTCTTCCAATATCTTGAGGGATCAAACCTGTCAACTCATTGCCATAGAGTGCGAGGATTCTGAGGTTGACAAGGTTGACAATGCTTTCTGGGATGGGTCCAGAAAATTTATTGCCAGGTAAAGATATTTCTTGCAGTGTTGACACACTATAAATACCATCAGGAATGAATCCCGAAAGATGGTTGAATCCTGCTCTCAAAGTAACCAAACTGGAGCAACTCCCAAACCCTTGGGGCATCTGGCCCCTGAAGTCATTGGAAGTGAAATCAAGAACTCTGACAGCGGCTGAGTAGCTGCAAATAAAAGAGGGTATTGGACCAGAGAAGCTATTGTTGCTAATATCGAAACTCTCTAAATTAATTGCTGGCTCGAGAAATGATGATAGTATTGTCCCATTGAAGTGGTTGCTAGAGAGATTTACTGTCTTGATGGGTGATGGCAATCTATCTGATAGCGGCAATCGTCCTGATAAACGGTTATAACTCAAGTCAATGATCTGCAAGGTACTAAATGAGTTGAAAAATCCATCTGGGAGGGGACCAAAAAATCGATTATTTGACAGGCTGAGTTGAGAGAGTTTGGTTAAATTTGCAATAGCAGGGGTTATGTTTCCAAAAAGGCTTCTTGAGGGAAGCCAGAGAGTGGTTACTCGGCCATTATCATCACAAGCAACACCTTCCCACAAGGTGCAGCAATCCGCGGAAGAAGACCAATTCAAAGGAGAAGGTGAAGAGATACCAACAGAGAATGATAACAAAGAATCACGATCAAGCTGATTGCAAGAAGCATGACAGATGGTAGCAACAGAAGAAAGAAGTAGAACAAGTATCAGTATTATTGGATAATAGAGAGATTTATGGTGGGGTGAAGAAGAATGGATGGAAGTAAGAAGCATGGCTTGTCGAAATTGATGATATGTCAGACCAGATTGGAGGCGGCTGTCTTTATTATCCATGATGATTAATATTTTTAGACAACTAAAGATGAAGAAGAAAGACAGTTGAAGATGCCAAGATACTCCAATCAACCATGTGGGTATTTTTTTGGCAATTCTTTGTGCTGTTGATCGTGCAGACTTTAGTCTAACCCCATGAAGAGAAGAGGAGAGAGAGAGTGTTAGTTGATGTTGACAAGGTGCAATTTTTATGTAGCAAAAAGGTGAGGTATGAGTTTTTGAAATAAAGCGTTTACTTTTGGGACGGCTGGTGGACTTTGTTTATTCTATGGATATTTGAAAGCGTGTAATATACATGGGAGAGAGAGACTTTACCATACTATTCTCCTCACTTTGTGTCTTCTTTCTAAGTAATTTTAAGCAACAGATTATGGCTTATTGTTATGAATTTGTTGCTATCCTATGGCCTATGGAAACTGTTTCAGATAATAAAGCCAGCCAGACCTTTAGAGATGGTCACATACTTTTCTCTTTTGGTGTTCCTTTTTTATGCAACTGACTAGATGTACATGTTATGTTCTTCAACATTATTTGGCATCGTGTTCATTTTTTTTTAAAAAAAAAAATACATCACCTGGTCCGTTGACTATTCAATTCGTTTCCCGATCCATCCAATTATTTTATTTGTTTTACTTCTCTTTTTTTGGTGACAAGGGAGTAAATATATAGCCGGATTGAGATAGACACTTTCAATGTCTGGAAATTCCAGACTCCTGAATCCACGGAGTTTGACAGCGTCTCAAGGCATCATTTAGAAAAATTACTCTGCAGACAGAGAAAAAATATCTTTTTGATTTGGCCAATCGATGCTGCTAAGAGCCCTCAACTGTTGTGATACAGAATCTTGAAAACAAAATCCAATTTATTTCAAGTGGAGTCGTCATTTTCACCCTTTGAGGAATCATAATCCATTACCGTGCGCATGATGGTGAGAGGAAAGGGGATCCAAATAATTGTTCAAAAGTCAATATTCATAATCACAACAAATAATCCTCAAAGGAATCATTATGGCTTTTATGAGTATAGTGGAAGGAACACCATCAGATAGGAATCGCACACTTTAGCAAACATATATCATGTCTTCTCACGTGATAAATTTAAGTTGAACGGGATGTCACATGGTAAAAACAAAACGTTTCAAAGTTGGTGCAGAGCATTGTATATATACACAGACAGTTGTTGTGTGGAGTATAGTCAGTCACTTTCACCAACCACCAAAGTTTACCAATTTGTAGAGACCTCAAGACTAAAGAGAAGAGTGTTCCATTTTCAAACCACATGTTCCTCACCAGATAGATGCAGATACTAACAACTTATTCGAGACCAGTCAAAGGTCAGAGTCCTTTTCCATCTAATTTTTCTTATCCAGTAAAAACCACTGCATCTTATTAGCATCCTGGACCAAATATTAATTGCACAACAGATTTCCCTTCTTTTCACTTCTCTTTTTAGGTATGTAGGTACAGCATTACATCATTTTCACTTAACTACAATAGTTCACAAGACAATTCATGAAAATCACAGATGAAAAATACCCTTGTGTGCAAGAGTGAAGTGAAAATATCTCCTTGCAACACATTGATATCAAGCAGAGACATCTTGGATTTCTATAGATTTTTTCTTTTTTACAATTGTTACATCTCGTAACACTAACATTTGGAACAACAATTTGAAGAAAGAAAGAAAAGAATAATTATATGAGATTTATACCTTCACCCCTTCTATTTTTTTTTTCTCCAAGTGGAAGACTAAAACCAGCTTTCTTGCATTGCTGGGAATAATTGGAATTGTTTGTCTGCTAGAGAAAAATGATACAACATGGATAAACATTCAAGAAGTCAATACCGAACTACTCTGAACATATCGTTGTAACAAGCAAGTCCCTTCATTCCTCCAATCCAATCATCATTTGGGTAGAGCAGCTGGCCAGCCTCAATGATGTTCATTACATTGCCAGGAGTCGAGGTGCTCATTTGGCCGAGGCATGGGTAAAACCATGGCTGCTTACTCTGCATCTACACCAAGTCCATTGCAACAAAGGTTAATTACCAATTTTTATTATCTTGGGATTTGGTTATATAATGACAGTGGTCAAGATGAGCAAGATCTTAACTCATCAAAGCCTCAACTCATCAATGTCAGAACAAGCATTTCGTATTTGCAAGTCCCACTTAAAGCCTAATATGCAGCTAAAGAAAGAGGGCGTGAAAAAGGGAATCTACCATTAAACAAGACTCATTTCAGGACACATTAAGGGTGACCAAACAGTGATGATATGTGTAATCCTTTTTCTCCTTTCTAATTTATGAACACGGTCTATGTTAATGTTTAGTGTGCACGAATATCATGGCAATTTAAAACTACTAAATTCAAGAGAAAGTGAAAATCATTCCTTATTAATCAAATGCTTAAACCTTGGTGGTAGTAGATAAAGCCAACAAGTTTTGCACAAAAATGGTAGTGATAATGAAGTCATGTGAAAGGAGAAATAGCAAAGTGCTCAACTGTGTATTAGAAAATTATTAAGGAAATGGATTTTAAAGGATGCTCAGGCTTCAAAGGGAACAAGGAAAAAAGAATGAAACTAGGGACCTACCATTGGATGGATCAACGTGTACAAAAAAACTTGCAGCAACAATCAGATAGCATAGGATCAGCATCAACCCTTTAAAATAGTTTGATGTGCCTTCCTACATTGTGTCAAAGGAACATCAGAAGTTAGCGACAAGCCTAAATTTGAAAGGTCCAGGAACAAAGTACAGGGAAAGATGAACAATTTTTTTTTTTTTTTTGGGGGGGGGGGGGGGGGTTTAGGGGTTGAGATGGGGAGGGAGATGAAAGTGAAGGATGTTAAGAAAGAACTGGGTAGAATGCCGAACCTGCAACATGAATGCCACGACTAGCACTGTGATGAAGAGTGTAGCGGTCTCGAATAATTGAAAATTCAAGTCCATGGGCTTTCCCATAAACCAACCAACAACAACGCAAAACGGTATCTGCATATTTAATAGCACGAGATATGAAATTACCAACTACATACATAAACTCTATCATCTATCTTGAATAAATATAACCTGGCTGCCCCAAATTTAACAGTGACACAGAAATACTACGTGCTCTCAGGAGAGATAGGAAAATCCATAAAATGATCTCTAAACATTTTTCTAAAATAAATAAAAAATTCTCCTAAAATTTAAAAAGCTATCTTGGATAGTTGTAATGCATTAAATGTCTTACCACAAACATTGATATCTGAGTAGAAGATCCAATTGCAACTCCAAGTGTGATGTCCTGCCAACAAGGATACATTAGTAACTGTTTTCGAGCAAAAGAGAAAGTAGATTTAGTTTTATAAGCACTCACAAGCTTATCTTTCATTGCGAACATGATTGCACTGGCGTGTTCTGCCGCATTTCCTACAATTGGAAGCAAGATGACACTAATAAAGGACATCGGCATGTTCAACGAGTCAGATGCACCCTGAAAGAATATTAGTGACATGGGTTTATTACCATGAAGAAACAAAAAATTGCCACTAAAGGATTAAAGCTAATATTGAGCCCTTTTGCATTACACACATAGCTCAACCTTATTAGGTGCTTACGGGAGACTATAAATTTAAGGCAGAGTTAAATAAAAATTCTCTCGTGACTGTGACATTGCGTCCAAAACTTTTCTTGCTCTATATGCTAAATGCTGTTTTTGTAATTTAGAGTTCTGGGCTTCTTCCTCACATGGTTAAAAGAAGGAACAAGCCCCATTCATTTCGTGTGCCTCTATCTTGACATTCTTTACCTGGTGATAAGTAGGAATACACCTAGTTAATTTTCTACTGATCTACTGGTTCTCTCAATTACTGCTGTCAACATTTGAAATTGCTTACTACATGATAGTATTTTTTAAAATGTTCAAATATATTTTTTATATTGTATCTTGTGCATACACATATGCACTAGAATCTATGGATTATGTATTTTTGTTATGTGTTGTTTCCTGCTCTTCAGCAGGTTAAACTTTAAAAGAAATCTGATCTCCCACCCAGCTTTTGCACACCTCAATTACCCCACCACGTGGCTGCGTCCCAACAACACAGGCACCAGGTACTTTGAAGCCACACCCTTGGGTGTTTAATAGTTACTAATATTTGTTCAATATTTATGATACTATATCCAACAATTGTCATGTTCTTGATTATTTTCATGCCTCTTCGCGTGCATGCTCGACATTGCCCCTTGTGTATCTGTGCTACATAGATTGACTTTCTGATCAAATTTTATTAAAGGAAAATTAAACATTTTTCGTTTCACTTTTGACAGACCCTCGGCACGAAGAACACACAATCCGAATCCCTAACTTCCATTCACAATTCCCATGTCCAATAAGTAGCCAACCTTTTTGTAGTGTGGACTTTCCAGTGGAACCAAAAAGCATCATGAGGATTGGACAGGAAAATCAAGGCAGTCAATTTCTGGAGGTCTACTGCACGAGGTGATTTATGAGGTTATTAGTTATCATGCAATTTTTTCTCTGATAACCTTAAAAGGGAGCATCCAAAGTTAAGTAGGAGGTAGATATACCTTTATAAAACTGGTATATACAAACAGCTTGCCGTAAAAGAAAAGGAAAAGGAGGAAGGCAAATAGATCACCTCGATGGCATCTACTAGATATCCAGACAGCACTGATATCCATATTGTCAAAACAGCAAGCCACCCAATAGCTTCCCACTGGGTTATCTCAGGCGCCTCTTCCTCTTCAGGATCTGCTGAATTGTGTTCTTCATCCTGTATACATATCAGAGAAACTATTAGACCCGACAAATCATTTACAGCAATGAAAAATAACAATCACATATTTTGGTATAAACTCATCTCGAGAACTATCTGAAATATGTGCACTCTTCAGACCTCATATTAGGCATTTGATTACTCCATTGAAAAACATACTGTAGAGAAACAGAAAGAGGGAACCTACGGAAAATCAGACAGCTAAAATTAGACCATCTACCTCACTCATAGAGCTATAAAGATTTGGTTGACTCTTGAGCTGAAAGAATAGGTAGCTTGCATATGCTACCAGCATTATGCAACTGCTAAATCTTGAAAGAGCCAACTGTGACTTGCCAAAATGCAATTCCGTGTGGGTGAAATGAAGTACAGCTGGAAATAACAAACCCATGACTGCCATCAACAATAATCCTGAGTTCACAATGGCAGTAGCCTGAAACATTTGAAATTCAATGACTGTTTACACATTAAAGCAGAGAGGCACTTAATGGCGACATTATAATAAGAGATCAAACTGAACCATTGCTAATAAAAATGTGAATTTTATTGTATTAACTTTCAGTTTTATTTAATTCATCAATAAAATGTCATTGCCTCCATTACAGATTTAAATAAGAGTATGAGTTCATGACTCAGAAGAATATGATCACCTTATTAAAGACCTGAACTTTCTGCTGATGAATAATTCCACCACTGAAGAAGGCACAGCCAAGAACCAAGAGCATATTTGATAAAATGGAACCCAGCAAGGACTGTTTAACAACCCGCATCATTCCATTGTTCAATGCATATAGCGAGATTATCATTTCAGTTGCATTTCCAAATGTTGCATTCAGAAGGCCCCCAACTATAAATCAGAAAAAAACAGTGTGCTGGCTGATAAGAAAACGATAAATATGTGGTCGGAGTGGATGCAATCACGGGCTCCACATATTAGACACTGCACACATGTATCTGACCCGTTTCAACAAATATACAATGTACAATATCAAAACAACATGATGCACTATTCCACCAAAGGTCAATGAGTGCATGAGAAACTAATTCACAATTATACAGCAGTGCAGCAGGTTTCTCACAAGCCTTCTCAAACAAAAGAGAAGACACTAAGCGCAAAGAACATGGTAAACATGTTGCAGCAGTCTTTTTCCATCAGAACTTCCACCAAATGATGTGCAGTAAATCATCCCCACTTTAGATGTGTTAGGTTCAACATAGTACGTACATTCATCTAAATGCCTTTTGCAGTTCGGAGTTGAATAGATCTGTTGCTCACTTAGTGCCACTTCTAAATTCACCTTAGATACCATATTCAGATTCTTTAAGTTAGTCTGATGACTGCATACCAACTTGACGAAAGCACTAATTATGACAAGCATTTTGAGAAGCTTAACTTAATTCTCCAGACTAATTCATTTAAATAGGAGCATGCCTGAATCTTTTGAAACCGAAAGGGCATGCTTGAAACTAGAAAATAGAAGTGGAGAACAAATGATACAAAATTAAAAGGGAGTACCTGTTGGCCCGGTATAGAATGCGAGCTGCCTGTAACAAGAGGATTAAGATTGTCAATAAGAGCACAAACAAGAAAAAAAGGTGTATAAGTGAACTACACTAATTTGGAGAGAACAAGCTTACTCGGTTGCATAGCCCAAGCGCTCAGCTAAAGGTGTAATGCCCAGTAAACTGAAGAAAAAGACCCAAGTCTGAAACATCAAATTGTACACAAAACACAGAGATAAATAAGCATATATATAATTAATTATAAGGAAGAGAAAAAACATGGTCTATATTCAGCAACAATGATTACATGTTTTCCTGTAAGATAGTGAAGCAATATGGCGAGGGGGCCAAAAGGAAGTAACAAATTGATCTTTGCTTTGATAATAACAATGTATATACTCCTTAGAAGGCTGATCTGATACATCTTTGTTAAGACCCTAGTAGAGCGACAACTTGCAATATGAGGTGCCTCATAATACAGACTGTCTATTTTGATAGTTCCCTGGGATGAGCTAAATGGAATCTCCTCGTCAAGTTGAAGGTCTAACTTATCCCCAGCAGATCCCATCTCCTGAAACATGAAATGGACCAAACAAAAACTTACGTTGTAATCATTCCAAACTAATCAGAAAAGTATGCAATAAGCAAAAACAAAAATTGAAGTTGATTCAGAGAGACAGAGCAGATCAAGATTCGCCATAAAAGATAGTAAAAGGATAGCAGTGTAGTATAAAGATTGAACATTTACCAGAGAAACAAAACAGCAATTAATTTAGTTATGGTAAGAATAATTAGAGTAATTGTGTTGAAGAAGGGAGCCGGCTGTTCTGAAAATGGAAGACGAAGGTTCCTGGAAGAAGCGCTTAATTAATTAATTTGAAATAAACAATTGATTATAATTATGATTAGTAATTGGAAGATTTTTCAAGTAATCAAATAAAGAACTGATTGGGAATATTTTAGTAATATGTATGTAGGTGCAGAAGTGTCCCACCCACTCAATTATTTTATGTATTTAATTAACAAACATTGCATGTTGGATTAGCTCATTACATCTTTTTTATTTTCCACTACACACCCACAACCAGCCCTCATCTCTTTTCTTTTTCCATAATACAAACAAAATAATTTTCATTATAGAAATCCTTAATTCAAAAAACGGAAATAACTCTAATTTTGCTTCGTATTTAGGAAAATTTTCCCATGATATTTTAAACATAAACAATATCGATTTTTCTCGATAGCTTTAAGATTAAAAAATTTCAAATTGACGAGTATCACCATTAATGAAGTAGTAAGGCTTGATAGGTAAGTCGTTCCAAGAGAGAGAGCTTTTAAATATTTGGATTTGACAATTCAAGGAAATGAAAAGATTGACAATGATGTCTCACGTCATATTGAAGCGGAATGAATGAAGTGGAGATCCACATATGGTGTTTTGGAGATAAGAATGTCTCGTGAAGATTCAAAGATAAGTTTTACAAAGTGATGGTTAGATCGACTATGTTGTGCGATTGAACTGTCGCCGCCCCTTATATCGATAGTTGCAAAAATGAGAATATTGAAATGAATGTATTGCATAACTAGATAGATAAACTTAGAAATGAACAGATTCAAAACAAGATAAAAAGTGAATTATATATGTCATAGACATATGCAGAGAAAGATATGTTGATGTCCTACTAATATGGTGTGAGAGGTTGGATGTCATCCTAGGCTTATGGTAAGGGAGAGGTAGGCTAAAAAAATCTCAAATTAGGCAAGACAACATAACTTCAACTTATCGTGACATACTTGTTTATAGAAAGATATAAAAATCAAATATTAAGATAAAGTATTTTAGTAAGTTATTGGGCGTATTAAATTTACCCTACCAGGGGCATTAGTATCTTCTTTTTTATGTTTGCTTATTTTCACTACTGTAGTGCTACTGATTGTTTGTCTCTTTCATTTATTATCTTGGTATTGTTGCTAGTTATTACTATGCTTTTTTTTGGAAAGTCTTTTCTTTTTTAACGGAGAAATATTTTTTTTCATAAATAAAATTTATGTTCACTCTTTCTATATATATTTTTATTTGTGAAATTTTATGATTAAATCTTTTATCAATAAGATGATTAAAAAAGTATGAGTCATAAAAGAGCAGTGCGTTTTCATTTGATGGTGAGCACTGAGAAGAATAGAGATATGTCAATGCCAATAAATAATTAGTTACAGTTAATGCAAGTTGCTTGAGGTGATAACTACCTCTGCGATGTGCTCTTGTCATTTTATTCGCGCAAAAAGATCTTTTTGTTAATTAATCAATTTTAACATATCAATATTTCTTTTCTTTTCACATTTTATCTTTGACATTAATAACCTAAAACTGTATATTAATTAATAAAAAATAATGAAGTAAAATTGAAGTGTGAGAGTACTTATACATCAAGCTAGCCATTAGACTTGTATATAAATATTCAAGAAAGGGTTAAAATTATCTCTGAACTATTCGAAAAGATTAAAAGATATCTTTTATTCACCTACTGAATTTAAAATTTTTAATTGATTTTTGATCCAAACTCAATTAAAAAATTTAATCACCTCTTCTCTCCCTCTCAAACTTAATAATCTATTTTCTTCTTTATCACGACATACAACCTCAATTAATGGTAATTAAAATAATGCATAATATATGTGATGTAGCTAATTTAATTTGATTCAGTCCACTTCAAATTTATATAAAGAGTATAATGATGAGAAGTATTTGAAGCAGCGAAAGGGGAGAAGGAAGAGGCGTGAGTGTTTTGATGTTTAGTATTGAGTAATAAATAGAAAAACTGATCTAATAGATTTTTATATTTGTATAGAATTATTTTCTAAACACTCCTACTTTGCTTATTACTTATACTTTTGTCGTCTGAACCCAACATTTTGGATTTGGATGGAGGCATCAATACTGACCAACTCCTCTCTCTCTCTCTTCCTTTAAAAATCAATTAAGTATTGCGCTCAAAATCTAAGCTATAAAGAGTTCATCTGGAATATGGAATTATAGATTCTTCCTTGAAGTTGAAGACAATCAACAAATAACAAGCTATAATGAATTGTTATACTATGATTTATCTTCGAATAAAAACAACGATATAATCATGCCACTAAACGAATATAATATCCACGAGTAAAATAAAAATAAAGAATTACACCACTAAATGAATTGTTATCTGATATATTACGGATAAAACAAAATAAAGGTAACGATATAATTACACCACGAAATGAATCCTTATCTGATTTACCCACGAATAAAACAAAGACAACATATAATCATACCACTAAATGAATCGTTATATAAAACAAAAACAAAGATATCGATATAATCACACCAGTAAATGAATCGTTATCTAATTTATGCACCAATCAGACAAAGATAACGATATAATCACACATCTAAATGAATTTATCCACGAATAAAACAAAAACAAAGATAACGATATAATCACACCATTAAATGATTTGTTATCTGATTTAATTTAGGAATAAAACAAAAATAAAGATAACGGTGTAATCACAGCACTAAATGGTTTATTATGTGATTTAATCCACGAGTCACCAATAATAATAATAATAATAATGTAGTAAGAAAACAAAAATTGGAAGTGATTGTGACTGTAACGACTTTTCATGAGAGACTAGTTCGCCGACACTTGCGAATTGTGATACTCTCTCTTGTTATAGACTTTTGAATAGGCAACATTATCACAACAAATATGAATAATCACTTACTTATAGAAAAGTTTTCAAAGGAAAGAACTTGTATGTATGTATGTATGAAGAAAGGAAAGGATGGACAGGGGATAGAGGGAAAAGTCGAGTGATCCTTGTTTTATGAATAGCAGAGGAATGAGCGCAAGTCATGTTACTTAAACAATTCATTGATCAACAGTTTTCCCTTCCTTTTTACCTTCTTCTTAACGGAGGAGGAACCAACACCTAAACTAGTATAATAAAAGAATGATTAATCTTCAACACTACACTTGCTCCTCCCCCAAAAGTTTTTATCTCTTTTTCCCCATTTAAATGTAACTTTGAACAAATCCAATACACAAACAATCAATCACAAGCAAAACTTAGGATGATTTAATAAATATCCAAAATATCATTAATTGAATCACTAAGTTGGGGGCAACCCATAATATTTCTACTTCCCTCAAAGTGGAAAACCAGCCCCATTTTTTCTTTCTCCCACAAATAAAAATCCATCATCAGTAAACAACATTTTAACATTACACCAAAATAAAACCACAAAACTAAAACAAAAGAGAGTGGGGAATTTCTCCAAACCTAAAACCGTCAAGAAGAGGAGGAAAAATGAGGAGGTGGAGGTAACAATGGATGACTCAGTGAGGTCGTAGTAGTAGCAGGACCCGTGTGGGTGGTGCCGGTGCTATTCTGGGTGATGAAGGGATGGCGCAATAGCTGGCCTGCCGTCCACCGCCTGGCAGGATCCCTCTGCAAACAGCACGCAATGAACTCCCTAAACTCCCTAGAAGCACTGGGTGGTGCCTCAGGAGGCTGAGACATACAAATGGCACACATGAGGCTGGCCCAGTCTCCTTGTCTCCCCACAGAAAAGGGGAACCTTCCCAAGTAGAACTCTAAGATGCTCACCCCAAGACTCCATATGTCCCCAGCATACCCGTCGTACTGTCCGTGATTCAGATCTGTGTTGATTCTCTCCGGACTCATGTAAGCGATGGTACCCACTGAGGAATTGCAAGGATCCATAGTTTGTGCCAGAACTCTTGAGACCCCAAAATCTGCAATCTTGACCTCACGCCTGGAGTTGATTAAGAGGTTCGAAGGTTTGATATCTCTGTGAACAATCTTACGCCTGTGGAGGTAATAGAGGCCGGATAGAACCTGTCGAGTTAGATCGGAGAGAGGTTGTTCGAGAGGGATATGGATCCCTTCGAGAGAGCCTTTATCCATGAACTCGAGAAGAACTTGGATTTCTCCGTTGTGATCGAACATATCGTGACACCTAACGACGTTAGGGTTGTCTACATCTCGTAGAATCTCGATCTCACGGCACATCTGAAGACGGACAGAATCCTCGTGGTTACCATAGATCACTTTCAAAGCATAGAGTCTTCCAGTGGGACGATGTAGAACCTTGTAAACAGTACCCCCGGTGCCACTACCGATGCGATTAACCCTCTCGAGCTCAGAGAAATGTAAAGGGGTAGGAAGCGGGGAGGAAGAGGATGAGGAAGAGGTTGGTGGAAGAGGGAGAGGAACAGCAAGAGCAACGTCACGTTGAGGAAGAGGAAGGGTCAAATCAGTACGACGGCGGGGACGACTGCGTTGCCCGGCGGAAGATGGAGGAGGCATGGATGATGCAGCGTTGGTGGAGTTGGCGGCTGGTCGCATGATTGATTGAATAATGGTATTGGATTGTCTGCAAAATTAATTATACAGAGAATGAATGAACGAACGAATGAATGAATGGGGATTTTTTTTTTAGGTTCTAAAAATCGAGAGAAAGAGAAATGCAGCCATCCAACACAAAACACAAAACACAAATAGAGAGAGAGAGAGAGAACTTTCTTGGAAGAGAGGAAGAGTAAACGTATTTGTATTGGGTGGATGAGTAGGTCAGCCTAAATCCTACTATTACCATCTCGTTAACAAATAATACGAATCAAATTCTTTATTCATTCTAACCTTACTTACCAACAAAACATTGGCTGTATTACTTCGTATAAAAAGAAAATAAATATATTTACTTATAACAGTATGAAAGTAGCATGGGTTTCTTAATATATTTTTTTTTAAAAAATTTATGTTAAATATTTTTAGTTTAACTTATATTTCACTTAAAATCAAAACGTTTTGTTTTATAAAAATATCAGTGTTCTTTTTCTTTGTCTGACATAAATAAACATATTTGGTTCATGAAAAATTAAAAGATCCACTCTATTTCATACTCCCAAAAGCAAATTTTAGTATTGAAGCATAAATAATAAGTTAAATTTAGGGATATTTATGTTATTGGTCAGACCGCATCACTCCAAAGGTTTTTGGAATTTAGTTTTGTAAAACTGAAAATGGGAACTATATATAGTATTGCTCAATGATTTGTTGAATCGGATGTTTTTAAAATCAAATACAATCATGAAACAAGAATCATTACCTTGCCTAATACACAATTGCTAACGTTTTCTCAACTCATTCAAAATTGAATGAATTTCTTGAAACAAAACCCATATCTCACTTACTTTTTTGTACCAAATGATGATAGGAATTATTTCATTGCTTACTATTTACCAAACATGAATTTTGGTGGGATAATTGAGTCTTGGAATCATAAATTCAAACCAGTTATACTTATCTTCAACGAGGCCTAAATGTTGAAGACAAAATTATGACATTCAGTGGGTTGAGGTCTTGGGTTCAAATCCCACCACTAGAGCTAAAACACTAGGAAATTACTTTGATCTATTCTTGGATAGAGTTATATTGTATGTATACTGGTTTGTAGGAAGTAGAGAATGTGGGGGTAATAAAATTGCGATACGATAACTAGGTTATGGGGAAAGCGTACAATGTGTTGAATCCATCCCATTGTTTTAGTCAACTTTAGTTATTCAATTGGTAAGCAATTGTTAAAAAGGAATAGTAATTGGAGTTGAAAAGAAAAGATTTGGTAGTTGGCAAATTGGTAAGATTTGCAACCATTTTTGACTTTGCTATGTTTACATATGTCATTAGTGACATAGGTATGGCTTTATCCTTCTATAAATAGAGCATTCTTGCTCATTTGTAGAACACACCAAGTTAGAGAGAAAAACCATTTTGAGAGCAAAGTGAGGTATTCCATAGACTATATAAGAAAAAAGTCTGTAAAGAAAAATAGAGTGTGAGCGATATTTTAGTAAGACGGAAACCAAAAGAGTGTTGTTCCTTTTGAGTGTGTAGTAGTCACTTTGAGTGTTGTATTCGTGACTACACAGTGTAAAATTCCTTACTATAGTAATATCAGTTGCTCCTTTTGGCCCGTGGTTTTTTCCCTTATTCAGAGGGGTTTCCACGTAAAATTATTGGTGTCGTTATTTTCTCATTTTATTTCCATTACTTTTACCATATATATTTTTGTGCTTGTCCACGTTTTCCCAACAAAATGTTTATTCATTCCTAAATCCCTTTCACCCTTAACTAGCTAACTCGATGGAACGTCAACAGCAGGAATGCCAAAAGCAAGACCTGGACCTGGTTCACGCAGTCAAGCAGCAAAGACCTCTTTCTCTTCGGGAGCTTTCGTAACGGCTATAAAGAATGCTACGCACCTCGTGAAAGGCTATTGGGATCGATCCCTTCAACCCTCCTTGGCGTGGAAGGTCGCAAGAGAAAAGGCATCTTAACAAAATCAAGATTTACTACTTGCTATACGTTGCATTTGCCCAAATGTATACATGGAAAAGTGCTATCATCAACACGGAAACATGGATAAGACAAAAGTTGCACCCTTTTTTTTTAATTATATTCTTACTTATGTGTGTAATAATCATATTATGATACCTGCTGGACAAATGACATTTAGTACATATTCATGTGCATGCCAAATCATCATATTTCCTAATTATTTAGAGCTTGAAAAGGAAGAAGGAAAAAAAATAATATTTTTGAGTTTTCTTCTCCTTCTCCAAAGAAGGGCTAGAGGCTGCAAAGGTGAAATGAATAAATATCAGTTGGGGTGGGGGGACTTTACAGTCACCAGAGATCGATACGGCTGAAAATGATCTCAAAAATCTGTCTAGTTGTTATTTGGTTGAGCCAAATTTTTTAAGGGATAGTGCCTTGGTTGGAAGATGTGGTACAGTTTTAAGATAGGAGCAAGGATAAGGCCGAAACATTATCTTAGAATCAGTTCCTACATTTGAAATAGGATGAGACTCTGGTATCACGGAAGCTTTGCAGCTTTCAGAAGGCCCCTCACTCTCTTTAAATTTTGGAGCATCATCGCAGCAGCTTGAATTGAGCTGAGTACAGCCACCCCCAGACGCTTGGCAAAAGCACATCCAATCGTGATCTGCTTTCAAACCCACCCAATCGCTTTCCTGGGAGATCAAATCCTTGTCCAGCTATAAGCTCCTCAAAAGGGATGCAGGAAGGGTTTAAATTAGAAAAAGAAAGTTGTAAGAAAAGCAAAAAGAACGTTGTAAGTGGTGCAAACAAAGTAAAAAGTATCTCACGCATCCAATATATATGGGCCATATTCATTGTGGCAGAGTAAGCATGGTATCAAGAATTTGAGCATAAGGGTAAAAGTCCCACTCATTCTAATCTAATCTTAACTTCAGCACCTCCTCCTATGTTGAGTCCCAAAAGAGATGGATTGGCAGGACTGTGGAATCAGATTAGCTCATGAGCAACAAGAAAATGGAAGATAATAAATAAAACCAGGAAACTCATCAGGAAATAAATAGGCCAGTACCAAAAGCACCTTGACTTTCCACTCTGTTTTGCTACATTTTCCCTCGCCTCATCATCACGCACCTTCTTCACTTCCCAAACCTTGTTCAGATCATTAAGATCCATTATGCTGGTGCTAAACCGCAACTGAACTGACAATGTGGAGGAGTCGTTGACATCAAATTGAAGTCAAAATGGTCAGACATAGAAAAAAGGTCATGTTATTATACAGAATCAATAAGAGAGAACACAATTTCTTTTCTAAAAAAGAGACGATAGTGATATGATGGCTCTTTCAATCCGACGAAATCAAATTAGCCTGCAGCAACTTGGGTCAAATTAATGAGCTTACGCCCACTGAACAAATTGGTTGACAAACACAGTTTATGCGCCGCTAATATAGCGGCTTGTCGAGCATTTGACAAGCAAGGAGGTCAACCTCTTTCAAATATACAACATGAATTCTGGCAATGTAGCTGGACTCTCATGTCGATCCGAATGAATCATCTTGTCCACAGAGGTAAATCTTTGCCTGCTAGGCAAGAGGATAGCAAGTTCCAAATTCTTTCTCGCATTTCTATTACTATGAAATTTATAAATGAAGTAGTTAATGGTAGGGTTACCATTATACTTTTTGTGGTGACGAATCTTGTATGTGTTCTTAAGAAAAGGAATTTTCTCCATTTTTTCGGTGTCTCAAAAGGGGCGTGAAAATACATAAGAACTCTTGAACGGAAAAGAGATGTAACTCTAGTTTCTTCGGAATCGATAGTCAATCCTATTTCCGATAGAGATGGTTGCTTGCCAATTGAATCAGATTTTGACCATTCTTTTCATATCCGTAAATAGAAGACCAAAGTATCAATTAGGGCTACTAGTTAAAGTTCACTAAAATTGACACAATAACTGTTATTGTTTTTGGGTTGACATATACATTTTTTCGTGGTAATCTGTCAGGTGCCTTAGAATTTAGATTGGTGATAAACTAAGGGATGGATAAAATCTTCAATTAAAATAAACAACTAGTTGAGTGAATCTTAATGTTTTACAAATGTCAAGTTCAACAATATATCTTTTGGTACAACAAAGACAACATACCTAATGTAAATATATGTGATTGCCAAGATTGGAAACAAATTTTTATTTTTGAAGTATAAAGTCCGATTATCACAAAAAAGGAACATCTTAAGAGCAGAATCCTAGCAGTATTAGACCTATATCCCTTAATATAATCTCTCACCACTTTTCCCCGCACATCTCAAATTTGTCACATCACCAGTTAACATTGTTCCTTCCTATTGTTGGTCCTACCATTATTGTGTCCGAAACCACAACTCTTCTCCTCTAATCTTATAGGCATAAACCATCTCAATGCCCATTTACCACCTGGATTGCAGCTAGTTCTCTCGATTTAGTATTGATGTGCTTCCTGTTTGATTTGAGGATCCTCCTTTACATTTAAGGTTCTGGAATGTGACTTGTGGTCTGTTACGTAAGTTATATTGGATGTAAAAAAGAGAGGGGATATTTAGTATGGACGAAAAGAAACAAGGGGATCATATTCCATATGAATTTTGGGATTCCAAAGCCCCATCATGGGATAGGGCTTCTTGGGATGCCAACTAGTAAAATCTCTCTTTGCAAATTACTTACTCTGTGAAAAGAAAAGGCAATGAGATGAATACCCAAGTTGAAATTATAATAGCATGTATGTGTCACTACTAATTATCCCAGTTAGTTTTTTGCCCAACATAAGATGAGGATTCTTCTTTCATGTTTTGGAATATGTAAGGATTAACAAACACTATTCATCATTCCATAATTGAAGTAAATTTCAGATAAACAAAACTTGGGACCGTGCAGAATAACTTTGTACGAACAATAGGGACGCAAATTTACAGTAAAAGACAGAGGAGATTTAAGGGCTTACCTGAGTCGCCGGTAAGTCGGAACTCGAAAACGTGTAGACTTTTTTGGTAACTATCTCTCATACAATGTGGGCCGGGCCGGGAAACGTACTTCCGCTCCAATTGATTTGGGCTTTCGCTCAACTTCTTATGCAAGTCTAATAAAAAGATCAATTCAATTAGACTTTTTTCTTTTAATATGACTCAAATCCAATATTTCAATTTAAAACTAACCATAAACTCAACTACTCATGGCCTAATAGTGAACATTGATTTCATAAAAATTCTCATGAAAATCGTTAAGAGGAGATTAAAAATAGTAAATTTATTGTTTTTTTAAAAAATAATCAATGATGAAGAAGAGAACGATGGATACAATAAAAAATAGTGATAAACAATTATATATTTAGTGTAATCTCATTTGTAAAATTCTAGAATAAGTATGTATACGATTTTATACCTATTTAGTGAAGATAGAGACACTCTATTTTATGAACCCTCACTTATAATTAAGAGTGGCAATCGGACCTGTTTTTATTCGGTCCGGTCCGGTTTTCATACCGGTACGTCCGGTATCGGTTGAACCGGTAAGGAACCGGTCTCCCATGATACCAGATCATTTACCGAATTGGGTCCCGATTTTTAATTCGATAGATCCGGTTCCGGTCCGGTCCGGTCCGATAAGCATCGGTTTACCCAATTTTTTTAATAGCTGTTAATTCGACCGTTGGGCCCTTCTAGCCGTTGGGTCGGGGCCCACAACATCAAAAAAATACCCTCATCCCTTTCAAACCTCTTTACACTATAAATATACCCTTTTTTTCATTTTAAACCACAAATTCACAAATTACTTACTTATACATCTTATACAATCTCTGAATTTTAAATATCTCATAAATTGTTAATTATTATATTGTGATATTGACTTGGAGTTTGGATTTAATATTATATAATAATTAAAATAACCGGTTGAATCGGTAAGACCCGATTCTGATCCGGTCCAACCCGATTTCTATCTGATTACTAAGGGATTGGGCGAAACATGTGGGGGTTTTCGGTAAATCCGGTTACCGGTAAGAAAATTCGGTACCGGTATCGATTCCGATAAAACCAATTTGGTTGGACCGATTTTGTCCAATTGTCAGCCTTACTTATAATCATATATTTGCATAAAAGAGAATTTTATGTCCGCCTACATGGAGACACCACAAACAAGGATTTCCTTTTAAATTTATCTATATCATTTTATGAATAGGTGTGATTTTTATAAAAAGTTGAGGATTTTGTCAAAAATTGTGACTTTAATGGAGAGTTGTGACTTTATGAAAAGTTATGACTTTTATGAAAGGTTGTGAACTTTCTGAATGGTTGCAACTTTTCCAAATAGTTATAACATTTCTGATAAGGGTCAGTAAACATTTGTTCACACAATCCTTTGTTGTCTATAAATAGAAAGATCTTCTATCGTTTTAAAACAACAAAAATTATATTCTTTTTCTTATACTTCTGCAAAATTAAATAATCGTGTGTTTTGTCATTATTGAGTGACTTAGTGACAACATTGTTTTGTATCAATAAGTTGGTGAATAAAATCTTTCCATATCAAAAGAATGTAATTCTATAAACCTCTGGTATTTGAGGGAAATAGTTTTCTTAGGGTACATTGTGCATTCAGCGGACTCGATTTTTTCCTTTCTATTTCATTCTATTTTTACATCCTTGTTATGTTTTTCAACACTCATTAATTTGCATATGATATTAATTATTTGTTTTGTATTTTAACTTTGTTGTTTATGTTTATGAAAAGTTATTGTCTCCGGTTATATTGAACATATACACATATAGTATATATATTCATTGTGCAAAAAATAATTATTTTACTCTGTTCCAAAAATTTATATTTTGATATTCTATATTAAATTTTATAACTTAAAAGTATTAGATATAAGTTTACATATTATCTATTTTTACATAGATATGAAATTTCTCATTTATCAATTGTAGAAATTCAAAATGCAAGTTAAAAAATTATAGTAATTGATTTCATGTTCAAGCATAATTTTTTAAAATTTCTCCTAAGAGATATATCACAATTGTATAATTTAACTAAAATGTTTCTTTTTATTACGAAATGGCTTCGTATGTATAATCTTATTTAATTTCTTCTTTATTTTTCTTTTAATATTGATGAAAGAACTAATAATTTATTATTTCGTGAATAATTCATTCATTAAAGGTTCTTGAGTTATTTGATAATAACATATAATTAAATTGGTGTTGAAATATTGTTAAGAGCGTAATGTATGAATACAAATATTATTTATGACGGTGCAAAGTAGCTAGTAATGTAGGTATAAAATAGAAGAAAAAAAGAATTGTGAAATATAGAATACCGTAAAGTAATTTGAAGATGTGATTGAGGTGAAATGGTGAATTATAAAGAAGAAATAAATAAGTGGAAATGCTGTTTGGGTGCATGTGATTATTCAACTGAATTTTCCCACCAAAAACACACTGCTCTCTTCTCTACATTTCCTAAGCTAATTTCAGTAACCGCCCATCGATCGCCGCCGCTCGATTTCTAAAAATGCCTAAATTTTTCCTCTTCTTCACCATTATCATACTGATTACGCACTCTGATTCTTCTAACGAAAGTATGTTCATGTTTCTCTTTTTTCGATTTTTGATTACAGTTTTGCACTGCCTACATTCTTTGAGAATTTGACGATTTCTTGTGAAAATAAATTTTGTTTTGCAGGTCCAAGTTATATGGGGTTTGTGTTCAACGCCACGGAGTTCCCATCGGAAGACTATTACGATTACATCGTTGTGGGAGGTGGCACCGCCGGTTGTCCACTGGCGGCGACATTGTCCGAGAAGTACCGAGTTTTACTCCTTGAAAGAGGCGGTGTTCCATATGGAAGGCCTAATTTGATGACCCAAGAAGGCTTTCTCACTGTAATTACAGATGTTGATGATTTTGAGTCCCCTGCACAAGCCTTCGTCTCCGAAGAGGGAGTTCCAAATGCCAGAGGTCGCATTCTTGGGGGAAGTAGTGCAATTAATGCCGGTTTTTACAGTAGGGCTGATCAAGATTTCTACGCTAGGTCGAAATTGAATTGGGATTTGCAAGTTGTAAATCAATCTTATGAATGGGTTGAGAAGGCTATTGTGTTTAGGCCGGAACTCAAGAATTGGCAGTCGGCTGTCAGGGATGGATTAGTGGAGTCCGGCATTCATCCTTTCAATGGGTTCACTCTGGATCATGTTATTGGTACCAAGATTGGTGGCTCCACCTTTGATACCTCTGGCCGCAGATATAGTGCTGCTGATCTTCTCAATTTTGCAAATCCTTCAAACATTCACGTAGCCGTTTATGCAAGTGTCGAGAGAATTCTGCTAGCTCCATCCGCAGATTATTCTCCATCTAAGCAGGCTGCTACTGGTGTGGTTTTTAGTGACCAATCTGGGCGCTATCACCACGCCATGCTTCGTGGAAAAGGTGAAGTTTTAGTATGTGCAGGAGCTCTTGGTAGCCCACAGTTGCTTCTGTTGAGTGGTGTTGGTGCAAGGCCTTACCTATCTACATGGGGTATACCAGTTGCTCACCATTTACCTTATGTGGGGAGGTTTCTGTTTGATAATCCAAGAAATGGTATCTCCATTGTGCCACCCATGGCACTCGAACACTCTTTGATTCAAGTTGTGGGGATCACTAATTCGGGGGCTTACTTGGAGGCTGCCTCTAATGTCATTCCATTTGCTTCCCCTGCTAGCTCCCTTTTTCTCAGAACTTCCCCGTCTCCAGTTTATGTTACAGTGGCGACCCTCATGGAGAAGATAGTTGGACCTGTTTCTTCTGGTTCGCTTCGATTGGCATCCACCGATGTTAAACTGAACCCTATTGTTCGATTCAATTACTTCAGCAACCCTGAAGATGTAGAGAGGTGTGTGAATGGTACCCGGAAAATAGCACAAGTTCTGAGAAGTAGAACCATGGATATTTTCAAGTTTGATGAGTGGTTTGGCAGTAGGGATTTTCGGTATGTTGGTCCTGCTTTGCCTGTTGATGAGTCCAATGATGAACTCCTGAAGGATTTCTGCCATGAGACAGTGAGTACGATTTGGCACTATCATGGTGGGTGTGTTGTTGGGAAGGTAGTTGATGAAAATTTGAGAGTGCTTGGCATTGATGGGCTGAGAGTTGTTGATGGTTCCATATTCAGAGTGTCACCAGGGACCAATCCCCAGGCTACTCTTCTCATGCTTGGACGGTGAGTTTGTGTGCTGTTAAATTTGTTACACAGTATGTATAGTGTGAGAGAGAGTAAAAAAGTTTTTGGTTGCAGGTATGTTGGTACGGTGATGCTCAGGGAGAGGTTTAGATAGTCGCTGCTGGTTCACATTGCTGCTTCTGTAAATGGTTTGTTGTGTTGCTAAAAATTGATTCACTTCTCTTTTTGCATCTGAATGTTCACACAAATGAAATGAATACGTTGGAGCAAACATGAATCAATGATAGGGCCCAAAATTGAACCTCTTTCTTTCACTACTCACTCACCCAAACATCTTCATGTTCAATTGCGCTTGTCAATCATCACGTAGAAGAAAATTACAATGGTTGTAACGACATAACAATGGCCGACTCTCAACTCCTAACATCACAAATTCTTCTTCTTTAGCTATATCAATTTTTTTTTCCAATTTATTTAACCTAACCTAACAATTGAGATGGTCTTTTCAATTTATTCTCAAACCGAATAACATAGTATTTTGTAATATTTTTTAAAGTTGTGATCCGGACCACTTGAATTTTTGTTTTATATATTATTAATAATAGTATATAGTAAGGTTATAGATAAAAAAAAACCAAAAAGATATTTTTAAAAATTGAAAATTTCCGAAATAAAATAAGTGGAGGGTCGAATTAAAAGAAAAAGATGAAGGAATATCTATATAATATAATGAGTCAATATTCCGCAGTAGGAGTGTGGAAAATGGTAGTAAGAGAAAAAGCAGCGCCATATTCTCGTCCACACAATATTGAGGGTATAATTCCACAAATCTAATTAATAATTTTCCAAGTGGAATTAAAAGTGTGACTTTCGAATCTGCATATGATTTGATTGGTTAAGTGATGACTTTCATATAATTACCATCAATATTAGAATTTTAACAATGTGAAATTAATTTCTGTTAAATTGAGTGTGTGTTCAATTATTTTTGGATATAAATAAAATATTAAGTGTTTACACAAAATAAATAAAGTGTACAAAACCACATAAAATTGTTCAAATGGTAAGAATTCCTTACATCCAATCTTAAAATTGTAAAATTTGAGCCACTAAAAGATGAAAACTCCTGGAAAAAAAAAACAAAAAAATAAAAGCTTATGAATAAATTATCTAATAAAAATAAATGTTATGATAAAGTAAAAAATATATATATATATATATATATTCAAACTCATGACATTAGGATATTTACTTGCAAATAAATTTTATCACGTATGTTTCACATGTTAAATCACTTTCTTAGTTGCACATTTTTCTTATTTTGGTAGAATATCCATATCATAAAACCCAATATATTTTACTCTGTTTTATGTACACATTTATATAAAATCAATTTTTCTCCTTTTGATGTAATAACTTTTAAAGTTTTTTTTTTCTTAAAAACAAATATCATAAAATTATGCAAAATTTCTGGAGATTTTTATTTAAAGTGTCATACAAATTATGCAACATATTTGATTTTTCGCTGGAAATATCAAGACTGGGTAAAATATTGAGTTTGAAATTTGTTTGCTTAATTTTCGATTTTGAAATGACGTTTGAGTTTAAATATTCAACTAATCTAATTTGAAGAAACATGATATAATTGAACTTAGTAAAATTACATAATTTGATTCGTTTGTCTGGTGAAATAATTAGTTAACGTAAAACTATTAGGTAAAAATAAAGTTTCATTTCACTAGTAAAATACATTAGATTTACTGATATATTAGTATTCTTTTTCGTATATTTTTTTACTAATTTTCCAATCTTGGAGGAAAAGGTCAATGGGGTTGGTAAGTGTATCTGTCACTGCATGCACAATATATAATTACACATTTAGATATGTGCTTACGTCCATGTAAAGTAAAATTTAAAAAAAAAAAAAAAAGGCCCACGTTCAGTCATATGCAATGTCCCGTGAAAACTCGTTTTAGTTTAGATATGCAATTTAAAATTAAATTAATTTATTTAGATATATAATTTAAATTTTTCATAAATAAATTGTAAAAATTATTAAAATTCTTAATTCTTATGATAGTTTACGAAATGAATAAATCATTACTTATAAATGAAATATTAAAATATCGTATCACTGTGGCACACCGTCTTAGTACATTTTCATACTTTTGTCTATGAATTATGATATGTTTGTTTAATAAGAATTAAAATAATTGCATTTTTTAATGTTTATATCAAAATATACAATATAAAAATTTTAAACTATATATCCAAATAAAAGAAAATCAATTTCAAACAATGATTTTGACTCATTATTACACATCTCATAGGGGCTGTCGATTAATATGATGTTTTGAAAATGCTCTTATAAGTTTTTAATAAATGAAGTGCACTAACATTAGTTAGTTTCTAAAAGAATCTTTTGGCGGGACCCAATAAAAATTGTGGCAAGGATGTGGGCACATGGCATAAATAAAAGGTAAATAACTAGTAATTCCAATAATATTGCAATACCCTCACACTATTAATTCGGTGTATTAAATTTTAAACTTTTTTTTAATTAAAAAATAGAGGCGTAAATACAAATACAACCTTTTGGAATGATATGTGCGGTGAGGAATTAAAAGTTCTTAGTGAGAGCAATAGCGTTATATAAAATTTTTCATCAAAACGTAAAAAAAAAAAAAACATTTTATACTATTCAAAATAATTTGTTCTTCGTAAAACTTAAAAGTTGACTAATCTACGAAGACTCAGATCTAATTTAATGGTAACATGAGGAAGAATATTTGAAAAGTAAATTACGCCAAAATAAAAATAAAGGTTGTAAGGTAATGACAATTATTAATAGAATTTTGGCTACGTCCATCCATAGCCGATGAAAAGCTAAACAACAATGTCTAAATAGAAATATTTTATTAAAGATTTTTTATGGCTACATCTCCATCCATAGTAGGTGTTTGGGCATATTATATGAAATTGCGATATAAAATTATGACATGAAATCAACGATTGGATATGTTATTTTATCTCATGAAATAAAATGTTAAATTCTTCAAATATCATATTTCAAATACAAAAATATTTCACAAATTTATATTTTGTAAAACACATTAGGATGGAAAGAGACTCAAAGCACTTTACAAATTTGATGGGGTTGCATCAGGGATCAACCTGATTGATGCATTAACACGACAAATTTAGGATGAAATGTCATGCTTTATGTTATTATTTAGATGACATAGTTTTTATTAACATTGCTCACAACTAGGTTGACACTAAATTTGGAGATTTAGAAACAAACTATAAAGTCAAAAGGGATAAGACTGAGCAAGATCAAAATAGAATACTTGGAGTGAAAATTATATACTAATATAATATATAAAGCAAATATGAAGGTGAAGCTCGAAACTCATGTCATCCAAAATAGAGAAAATTTAAGTATTTTGAGTCTATTATTCAAAAAAATTGGGAGAGTGACGAAGATGTCACTAACCGATGTTGTATTCGTAGTTTTGTGTGAGGAAAGTTCTACAATGGTAGTTAGACCACCTATGTTTTATTGAGCAAAATGTTGACCATTCAAAAACTCTCACGTTAAAACTAGAGATTGGAGAAATGGGAATGTTGTAGTAGGTTTGTAGGCATATTAAGAGAGCTAGAGTTATAAATGAGGATATTTGAAGCAAGGTGAATATGACTTTGGTGGAGGACAAAATGTAAGTGTCACGATTGGAATCTAGACTCCAGGCGAGATCGGCGTCGTTGACCTCTCAGAGGTCGCAAACAACCCTACTTACGTCATTCTTACTTTACATAGGTTAATTTTAACGGAAAATTTAAAATTTTTTATTCTTTAAATATACTTGCTAAGCATTTTTTATGCCCTTAAAATTTTAGATTTTTAATTAATAATTAAATCACCTTAAGTAACTATTTATTCAATATTTTTCGGATCGTTACAGTGAGAAGCAAGACGCCTGTGATGATTAGAACTTATGAAGATGAAATAGTATAATGCCTATTGCATTTGTAAGAGAGATTGACTATGGATAGTTTCAAACTTATAGAGTTCTTGACTTTAGATTGGAGATTGTGAATGACATAAATAAGAGTAGAAAGTTAATTCGTATAAGTATGTTGTCTTGTAATTGTCCATACTGATAGTTATGGTATTGCTCTTGTATGTTGTTTCAGGTTTTTCAATTTCTGTTGTTTATTGTTTTGTATGTATTACTTCGTTTTCTAATAATAAAAAAAAAAAGTGAATTAAGAGAAAATGTTTATAAAGAAAAAAAAAAGAAAGTTTGTCAAGAAAAAAAGGTCAAGAGGGGTAGTCCATTAGTAAATTCACCATTCTATATAAAGGAACATGTTTTAGTTTCATTTTGTGTCCAAACCCCTCAAAGCCTCCAACAACTTTTGAGTTTTGCAGTCAGTCTATTTGTTGCTCTCATAAAAATGGCGTCCATCCCTTCTCCTCACACTGCCCGCCTCAATTCTCTCCTCTCTTCTTCTTCCGTCAATCACAACAAACCTTCAAATCTCTCTTTCCTCCATGCCTCCTCAAATCCATCTTCCATCAAACTCCTTCACTCTGTTTCACCATCAATTTCTTCTTCTTCGACGACGGTGATTTGTAATGTCCTCAAAACTGTTGAATCTGCTGACATCTCCCTCTCTAGAGATCTTCACGGCGTTGTATCCACTTCCAAACCAACCATTCTCGTATCCGAGAAGCTTGGAGAGGCGGGTCTAGATTTGCTCAAGAGTTTCGGCAACGTGGATTGTTCTTACGACTTGTCTCCTCAGGATCTCTGCGCTAAGATCTCTCTGTGCGACGCGCTCATCGTCCGTAGTGGTACCAAGGTGACCCGTGACGTGTTTGAGGCTGCTCAGGGAAGACTCAAGGTCGTGGGGAGAGCTGGTGTTGGTATAGACAATGTCGATCTGCAAGCTGCAACTGAATTTGGTTGCCTCGTCGTTAACGCACCCACAGCTAATACTATTGCTGCAGCTGAGCATGGAATCGCTTTGCTCACCTCCATGGCCCGTAACGTTGCTCAGTCTGATGCCTCCATGAAAGCTGGTACGTCGCAAAACTTACTTTTATCACCAATTTCTATAGATCTGGAAACAAGTAGTATCGTATTCTGTCTTCATTTACAACAGAATTTTTAGGTGAAAATTAAAAAATTCCGCTAGCTATTTTTTTTTTTTTTTTTTTTTGAGATTTGAACCTCTACTAATTTAGCATTTAATTAGTTGGACTACGCATTGGGTACTGAAGTTTAAGGTTTGGTATTAACTAAAAGAGAAAGTTAGATCATCACTTCTTTCCATAGAGGTTAGTCTTGTATTTAGCACAAACCATTTTTTCTTTTTAACTTAAAAAGACAAAAGGCATAGAAAGTTGTGAACTCTTTTCAGTTTTCACCATAACCACTTCATTTTTCCAAGTTTAGCTTGACTACTGAGAGGAGAAACAATGAGACAAGTGGGTGGGGGCATTTTTGGTATCAGATCTGTTGGTCTCTGGGAGTAGCTAGTCCAAGATTGTGACATTCTAGCTAGATCTCAACTCTCTTTTTTTACAATCAATCAATTTTTTACAGGAAAATGGCTGCGCAGCAAGTATGTGGGTGTTTCTCTTGTTGGGAAAACATTAGCTATTATGGGATTTGGTAAAGTTGGTTCCGAGGTTGCTAGACGTGCAAAAGGCCTCGGTATGCATGTTATTGCCCATGATCCTTATGCTCCTGCTGACAGAGCTCGTGCTATTGGAGTCGATTTGGTTTCATTTGAGCAGGCCATATCTACTGCTGACTTCATCTCACTCCACATGCCTCTCACACCTGCTACGAACAAGGTATTCAATGATGACACTTTTGCAAAGATGAAGAATGGAGTCAGACTAATAAACGTTGCTCGAGGAGGTGTTATCGACGAGGATGCATTAGTTAGAGCCCTTGACAGTGGAATAGTTGCTCAGGTATATAGGTTCAGTTCATTCACTTCAGTATATTCCTTTGTTCAATTATTAACTTTGAGTCATCCCTTTCTTTCACAGGCAGCACTTGATGTGTTTACTGTGGAGCCCCCACCAAAAGATAGCAAACTAGTGCAGCATGAGAATGTTACTGTTACACCTCATCTTGGAGCTAGCACTAAAGAAGCACAGGTACAATAATTATTATCTATGCATTTGCTTTATTTTACTCAGTTGCAGTGTTTTCAAAATCTTGTTTTCATAGGAAGGAGTTGCAATTGAAATAGCTGAGGCTGTTGTTGGTGCTCTAAATGGGGAACTTTCTGCTACCGCTGTGAATGCTCCAATGGTCCCTCCTGAGGTAAGCTTTAGCATTATTTGCTTATTTTTCACTTTTAGGGCTTCCACTCATACAATGAAATTCCTGCTTCTGTTATCAGGTTTTGTCCGAGTTGGCTCCTTACGTCGTGCTCGCTGAGAAAGTGGGTAGATTAGCAGTACAGCTAGTGACTGGTGGCAGTGGGATTCAGAGTGTGAAAGTGGTTTACAAATCGGCTAGGGACCCTGACAGCTTGGACACTAGACTTCTTCGAGCCATGGTTACAAAAGGCATTATTGAGCCTATATCGGATACAATCATCAACCTTGTAAATGCGGATTTCAGTGCAAAGCAGAAGGGTCTTCGCATTAGTGAAGAAAGGATTATTGTTGATTCATCTCCAGAGTACCCTGTTGAGTCAATCCAGGTGCAGATTAGTAATGTGCAATCAAGATTTGCAAGTGCGTTATCAGAGAATGGAAACATTAGCATTGAGGGTAGAGTGAAGTATGGAGTTCCCCATCTTACACGTGTTGGACCATTTAGCGTTGATGTGAGCTTGGAGGGTAACCTCATCCTTTGCAAACAAGTGGATCAACCTGGTATGATAGGGAAAGTTGGGAACATACTTGGTGAGAGTAATGTGAATGTGAGTTTTATGAGTGTTGGGAGAACGGTGAAGGGAAAGCAGGCAATTATGGCAATTGGAGTAGACGAAGAACCAGACAAGGATACTCAGAAGAAGATTGGAGAGGTGTCTGCAGTTGAAGAATTTGTCTTCCTTAAACTATAGTCAATATTGCTGGCTAATGGGATGGAATGGAACTTGTTATTACGTATTATTATCAAGTAAAAGATAAAAAGGGTGTAATGAAATTTTAGCTGTGTCTGCTTAATGTGTTGATCAAATTAATTTACAAGGAACACTTATCCTCAGTCTTTTATGATGTGTGCTGATCCTGCTCTTCTACTCAGGTAAAACATAAAAATAAAGAAATACTTTATCGCAAAGGTTATGGTGTTAGTTATCAGTGTAATACTTATTCCTATCTTCTCTTAATAAAAGTAGTGTAGGGGCGGTCACCCAATTATGCCTTGTGCTTTTCTTCGACATAATCATGCTGCTTTTCATTTACTACTCCTAATTTTTATTCCAAATAATTGACGAAATTAGGTGATTATAACCTATTTTAACATAACACCAGTTTTGAAATATGGGCAAAAGAGATTGGTTGAATCAATCAAATTGAATTGTAATAAACCTTCCAATGAATTTTGTTCGAAAAAATTACAACATCAATTCAACTACTCAATACTAATTTATTATTATTATCTACCGTTATAAAGAAAAACTCTCTCCGTCCGATATTGTTTGTTATGATTTCTATTTTTAGAGTCATACTATTAACATTTTAACATGTATTTTTCTATCATATTAACATGTAAAAAATTGTACATTTCATATAATTTTAAAATATCTAATTTTTTAATTTAAAATATGTGATCTAATTTATCTTTGAAAATAATTAAATTAATTTTTGAAAAGGACAACGATAAATAATTTCGGATTATCCAACTGAACCAAATCATTAAAGTAGGTAGTATTACATTCATCGAAACAATATAGTAGTAGCAGTATATAAATAATGTATTTGGACAAAACCTCTCTCCTTTATTGTCCCAAAAGAGTCCCCAAATCGGTGTTCTAGGGTTTAGGGAACTTGTAATTGCAGATGGCTGGTAATGCTATTCACCCATTCCACCAACAATGGCCTCCAGCTCCAGCCCCAGCCCCTCCTCTTCCTTCTGGCCCCCCTCCACATCATCACCATCACTCAATGCCCATCGATGAGGTAAAACACTTGCAGCTTCTTGCTTGCTTTTTCCGCTACTCTCAGGTTAATCAATTACGGCTGCTGTCATTCATTTTTAGGTTCGGACGATTTTCATTTCCGGGCTACCGCAGGATGTAAAGGAGAGAGA
Source organism: Solanum lycopersicum (assembly GCF_036512215.1). Taxonomy (NCBI): domain Eukaryota; kingdom Viridiplantae; phylum Streptophyta; class Magnoliopsida; order Solanales; family Solanaceae; genus Solanum; species Solanum lycopersicum. Next base: position 67,406,630 of record NC_090802.1, read on the forward strand.
ATTGGTGAATCTTCTGAGGTGGTTACCAGGTTACGAAGCATCTCAGCTCAATTTCAAAGGCGAATTACCCATGGGTTTTGCCTTATTCTCTAACCATCAATGCGCAATCGGTGCAAAGGACGCCATTCAGGTCAGTTTTCATGATACTCTTCTCGAGATTTTCTTCGCCGCTGAAAATGTCTTTTTGCATGATTCGTTACTTGGATGGCTGTAGGGTTTGGTTTTTGATACGGAGGGGAAATGTGTTCTGCACACAGAGATGGCCAAGAAAAATCTCTTTGTCAAAAGAGGTTACTTTTTATCCTTGACTTCTCTCTTTAGCTTTCTTGCTTTTCTTTCTGTTTTCGAATGGAAAAAGTTATATACATGTCCTTATGGTCGAGGTTAGTGCAGGAAAAAAGGGCTAATTTCTTTGGTTAAATATTGCAAGTATAAAGACTTAATACCATTTTATTCAGTGCACAAGATAGTACCTTTTTAGAGGCCATTTTATGTGAATGTGTTACTATTAATTGATTCTTTGAGTACAATTTCTTAAATTCTTTTTAAATATTTATTATATTGACTTATAGGTACTTATGATGTTGTGTTGAAATAAATAAATGCTAAGGGAGATTGTCACTTGGTTGTCTATGGATTACTGTTTTTTTTTAAATCCATATCTGCCTCTGCAAACATAGTCTTTATAAGGTGCTTGAGAAGATTAATGAAGAAGTTGGTTCATTTTTAAAGCAGTCTTAGCTATTCACTTCAATCTTACGAGCTCAAGTTATTTTATGTGTCAAATGCTAGCTTGTGATTACTAAGTGAGATGTTTTATGAAGTGTGTTGAGTTTACATATATAGAATTGCATTGGCTGATAATTTTGAGTTTATATTTCCATGGGGGATTGTCTATTGGAGATTAGGAGGCTATATGTACCCAGATGGGTCAATCTTATTCTTTTGAATAGATGTCCAATGAAAAGAACTTGATAAGCTTACAATGAGATATCCTTAGGTATGGTAGTAGTGGAAAATTCAAATATCTTATACTTGGATGCTAAGCATTATCTAAATCACTCTGTCAGAAGATAAGTGAATTAAAGGCTTACATTAGTTTTACATGTTCTTCCTCCCATGCATGTGCCAGCCAACCCACATTTTTAAGGGTAAGATTAGCAGCAGGGAAAAATAATTGTTTCTATTGTTTATAGACCATATTGGAAAATAATTTTCTTTTATGACAAGGAAAACCTGCAGCTGCCACTTTTTGGGTGCGCACAGGGCCTCCTATGTAATAGCTCGCAAACTACATAGGAGAGGTAACCCGCACCAGGCAAGCCTGGTGCGACAAGCTCGACCAAGAAGGCAAACCCCTTGCTTTAGCTGGCAAGGGGTTTCAATCTTGAGACCTCCAATATGGAAGTCCCAAGCTCAAACCACAGGGCCATCCCGATGGGTCAAAATGATTGTTTCTATTGTTTATAGACCATCTTGGAAAATAAAATATTTTTTTTTATGACAAGGGAAACCCGCAGCCTGGAAAATGAAATGTTTCTTAGAGCCAGAGTAGCTGTTAATCTTGCAAACTGCTTACTCAACATTGCTTGTAAATTTTCTTTTAAGCAAGGCAAAGGGGAATACTTTGGAGCACTTCACTATTTTATTTTAAAAGGAGGAATATTTTGGACCACATGAACTTTGATGACTTCCTCAACTTTGCAGCTTTATCGTTTTTTCTGATTTATATTGGTTTTTATTTCACTGTTTGCTGCGGATTTTCTTGAATTTCTTAATGTTTAGCGCCTCAGAGATAATCTGCTCTAGTGGTTTTACCCACCTTTATTTGTATGACAAAACAACGTCACATTAGATTCTTCTTATTTGATTTGTCTGCAGGAATTGTAGTTGATTCAAATGCACATGACCAGAGTAAACGTATGCGTACTGGAGGTGATTACACGCACAGTGGTTATTCAAGTCCCTCTCCTTTCCACCCTCCTCCCGCACCTGTCTGGGCACCACATGGGTAAGAGTTCTTTGATTGCAATTTTTTTTTGCATTTTATGACAACATTATGATGAAAAGTGTGATAACAGTAGGAATTGATTGTTCTAACAACATAGAGCTAATTTTTGTACTATTTATAGTCAAGTTTCTAGGAGAAAAAAAGAAAAGAAAGAAAGGAGGTCAATGATTTCTTTTATTAGTATTAAATGATTGTATCTCCTTTATTTCCAACCCCCCACCCATCCCCCAAATACAAAAAGTTAAGGGATTGTATTTCTCAGGTATATAACTCAAGCTCCTCCACCATACAATCCATATGGAGGCTACCCTGTTGCGCATATGCCAATGGCTGCACCTGCTCCTGTGCCAGCACCAAGCAGTTATGCACCAGTCCAGGTAATGCATGCATGTCTCTGCCTCTTGTCATTTGTGTTGGATTTGCAATGTTTTGCTCAGAGAACTTAGGGTTGACTTCTTTTCCGGCATGCCTTCTCTTTTGCGTTTCCTTTTTAGGTTTGTCTTTTTTTTTTTAATCTGGTTTACTATGGCATATTTGTTTACGGCTTAGATATGACTTTATGGTTAAGTTGGTTGGATCCGACTTCCTTCAGTATAATAGTATCTGTGTTCTGCAGTTATTTTTGAAACTGTTACCGGCTGGTTTTGTTGGGACAGAGTTATGCTTTTTATAGTAGGTGGATGTAGCATTTCTGCAGTATATGCTTGTTTTGATGATTAATGCATCTTGTATCGTGTAGTTTGAGTTTTGCTTTGTCCACTGATCTATTCTTTTTTTCTTCTTGTAGAATACTAAAGACAACCCTCCCTGCAATACCCTTTTCATTGGTAATCTTGGAGAGAATATAAATGAGGAAGAGCTGAGGGGCCTTATCAGCGGGTATGACTCTGCATTTTGCTATTCCGTTCATGCGGAAGTACTATTTCTTATTTTTATGTCTCCCGTTAAGGCCTAATCTATTCATTTGCTTAATGTACTACCAGACAACCTGGTTTTAAGCAGATGAAGGTTTTGAGACAGGAAAGACATACAGTATGTTTCATTGAATTTGAAGTAAGTTCGTACTATCCCGTACAAGATTCTTCTTGATTTATCTTTAGTTTTTGCTGACATTCTATGCTTCTTCCTGTTTATCAACTTCTGCCTGTGATATATGCAGGATGTGAATAGCGCCACCAATGTACATCACACTTTGCAGGGTGCAGTCATACCGAGCTCTGGTTCAGTTGGCATGCGAATTCAATATCCTTTTTTCTTGTTTAGCTGTCTCATCTATAGTCTACCGGAGCTTGATATTTCAGTCATCCTTTTTACTTTGTTTCTGCCACTATTGTTTTAGCTGTGCCTGAGTCTTGACTGTTTACTTGATAGCGTGTACTTGATGTTGGGCAAATATCATTATGATCGCTGCTAACAGGCCGACTCCTGACTAACATTTTATTCATGATGTTTGTCGAATCTTCCTCTGCAAATGTTGTGACCAACTTTTTCATCCTTTCCCATTCTTTTTCTTCCCTAGCATCCAAAATGAAAAGAGAGAATGATGATAGTGCTTTGTGTAACTCGCATGTGACATTTGAGAAGGGGCTATGCTTCTTTGAAAGCTTACACTTTCCTGTAGCCTTTTCCTAAATACATACTAAACCATGATCTATGTGAGAAGTAGATGTGATAATTTATCTAACAAAGTTGATCACACCGAACTCATGCAAAAATACTACTTTTAGGAATCTGAGTTTCATAAATTTATAATCTATTGTAACATTCTTTATATGACCATGTTTCTCCTTAATATTTAGCTACATATTCAAAGAATCCATTTGGGAAAAGGAAGGACTTTGGCCACCCAGCTGTTGCCCCCAATGCAAATGGAGCTCCTTCACCTCTGACATACTAGTAGCTGCAGGGGATGTATTCTGTTCTCTATGCTCTGCCAAATACAAATGCATCATGCAGCTGTTGCATGCATCCTTGCTATCATCAAGTCATGAGCATTATCATCTTGACATGAACATCTTTTTGGACCATATCATAGTTTATCCAAGACATGCATTTGAAGCACAGTCATCTCAACATTGTCAGCTTATTCAGGGTTCACATTTTGTGGCATGTCATAAGATGCATTTAATTTTTGGCCTTGAATCTTGTTGGTCTGTGGTGTCGCATTGTATTCTACATTTGGGAATTTCTTTATTTTGTGTTAACCTATGTTTTAAACCTCAAGTGACTTCTTAGCACCTCTAACAACGTATTATGTGCGGGTGAAATAGAATCTGCATCATAAATTGAGATCTTAATGCGAGTAGCATCCATCTCAACTCTCTCTGGTTAGGGTTGTCAGTCACTCCTTTAACCCTCTTACTTGAACTGATGATAACGCTATAACATCCAGGTTTTCAGATCCTGGAAGACTGGATTGTCCTGGAAATTCCATTGTGCTTGTGTTATGCAGCATTTGTGCAAAAAGAGGGGACTTCCTTTTACTTGGGGATTGGCGGTTGCTGGAGTTGCTTTATCCAGGTATTTAGTTCCACATGAAGAGTGTGCACACAATCATATAGATGTTGATGCAGCACCGTGTGAGAAGATGGTTCATGTTTGTTTCAGGCTGGTGTGCTAGGTTTGAGCTTTCTCGCATGTTTCCTTTTTGCTCAGCTAACTTCGATTGCAAACAAAAGTTGGACTCCTTGATTTTTCATGGTTGACTGGTTGTGGATAAATGATCTGTAACAGTTTAGAGTGAGTGACTTTGAAGAGTAATAGTTAAGAGGATTTTGTAGGAATTAGTAAATCCATTAGATTCTAAATCAGCCAGTATTTCTACCCCTTTTTTAAAAAAAAATAATAATATAAAGGTTATAACCAAATGATTTGATTTAATTGGTTAATATTTCGGAAAGCAACATGGAATTTCATGGTGCAGTGCGTGCACTGAATATCACAGCCGTAAGTTTGATAATTGGTTGTTTGGTTGGAGTGATTTGAAAAGATGATGTCCGCATGATGATGCAGTGTTTGGTTGGCTATACGAGATGCCTTTTACCTAACTAATGCAGTGTTGAGTTGACTATATAAGATCTAGTAATTTTTACCTAAGCTAATGCAATGTTTGGTGAGTTGATTATTCGTATTGAGTTTGTTAATTTTTTCAGTACAATTGTTTAACGTATGTGGAATATATATATCTTTAAAGTAAGTGATACTACTGCATAATTATTGCTCATTTTATCTTTATATATTTACGCAAGTTATCAGTGCCTTGGAATTTACGTGTGACTAGTTAGCACAGAAAATGATCCTCAGCGGTGATGCTATTTGGTTTATGGCATAACAGGTTTGGTTGAGTAAAAATTTATCCGCATTTGGTGTTCACGTAAAAACAATAAATATGTGATACCCCGTTGCCGTTAAATCGTACTTGGTAACCAATAATTATTGTTCTGGTGTAAACAGGGCAAACTTTTTACATTCCTGGTTGCACTAAATGGGTACATCCTATTAAGAAATGATGGTGTTTTATCACAAGTCATATTAATTGGTTTTTTAAGGTTTTGAAAAATGATTTTGGAACAAGTAAGGGAATGATCTTGATTACTGAAGTCGAGTGAATGTAGTGGACTAATAAAAGTGATATGGTGATTAAAATCCAATTGTAATATTGGTTCCAAATTTCCGTGGAATTTCATGATTGACGGCAACATACTTGGTTTTTCTGGCAATGTGAATACAGATGCTCTTTGGCAAGGAATTTATGGCAACAACTTTGAAAAGGACAATAATTTGAAGACACGCCAATATTTATTATATATATCATAGATAAGAAATAATAAAGTTGGGGGTGTCAGTTTTAATTCGATTATAATGAATCGATATTTAGTACACTTTTTTTATGGAACAATGGGAGGTGACATATCTGAAGTAAGAATGCATGATTAGTTCTTTTTTCGAGTCCGAAAAATATGATTTAGTTTAATTTGATATGAAATTTTAAGATAATTAAAAAAATAATTTTGATCATGTGTTCTAAATTAAAATTACGTAATTTTAAACAGAAGGGGTAATTTAAAATAAGCAAGAATGGTAAGAGTTTATTGGTATACGTGTCTACACTTAATTAATGATGGAATGTTGTTAGAGTGAGTCGGTGTTGGGACAATGGAAAATTGATTGAGTAAACAAGGTCAAAAAGAGTCGTCCACAAAAATCTAAAATTGTGGGCCATTTCTGCCGGAATACTATCTATCCCTATTTTACGAATATTTCTTTAATACGAGGGTTTTTAAATTAGATTTTTATTTGTGTTCGGTATATAAAAGATATATTAGCAAATCTTTTTTATGTAATAATTATTTTTTAAAATATAGAATAATAATTTTTTTAATGGACGTTGTGATGTCGGAGTATATATAGTACAAATAAAAGAATGGTATGGTATGCTTTTCTGAATAAAGAATAAGTAGTTAAATAGATAGTTGTGATTTTTCAACATGTTCCCATTTCTTTTCACACTTGAACCCAAAAAAAAACTCCCAATTTGTTTAAATTTCTTCCTACACAAATGCTACCTAAACTCATATCTTTTTCTTCCTTTCCCTCAAAAAAAAAAAAAACATTTTTGATTATGAAGATAGCTGTTCATAATTTGATCTTTTTCTACTGCTGCTATTTCTCAGTGTCGGCTTTTGCTGTATGTGGTCTCACTTCTGATGGCACCGCTTTAGTTTCCCTTTCTAGTGACTGGATTGGTGTACCCTCTTCTTGGAATGCTTCAGATACCAATCCATGTTCTTGGGTTGGCGTTGAGTGTGATGACAACCACTTTGTCACCTCTTTGAACCTCTCTGGCTATGATATCTCTGGCCAATTGGGACCTGAAATTGCTTATTTGAAACACTTGCTTACCATGGACTTGAGTTATAATGCTTTCTCTGCCTCCATTCCTTCTCAACTCACTAACTGCACTCTTCTTCGTTACTTGGATCTATCCTACAACACCTTTACTGGAGAAATCCCTTCAAACATTGGAAATTTACACAAGTTAACCTACATAAGCCTCTTCTCTAATTCACTCACTGGTAATATTCCTCATTCCTTGTTTTCTATCCCACATTTGGAAACTATCTACTTTAACCAAAACAGTTTGAATGGTTCCATCCCGTCCGGCATTGCTAACTTGACTCACCTGTTGTCTCTCTATCTTTATCAGAATGACTTGTCCGGTCCAATTCCCTCTTCCATAGGAAACTGTACAAACTTGCAAGAATTGTATTTGAATGATAATCATTTAGTTGGTAGTTTGCCTGAGAGTTTACAAAAGCTACAACACCTTGTTTATTTGGACTTAAGCAATAATAGTCTACAAGGAAGTATCCCTTTCAGTTTAGGCAACTACAAACATCTCGACACTCTGGTCTTGTCATCCAATAGTTTCAATGGGGAACTTCCACCAACTTTGATGAATTCTACGAACCTAAAAGTTCTTGCTGCTTTTTCTTCGGGTTTAAGTGGCCCTATTCCTGCTACTCTAGGCCAGCTCACAAAGTTGGAGAAACTTTACCTTACTGACAACAATTTCTCTGGAAAAATACCACCTGAGCTGGGAAAGTGCCAGGCCTTGATGGAATTACATTTACCCGGAAACCAACTGGAAGGTGAAATTCCTAGTGAACTAGGATCACTCACCCAGTTGCAGTATCTCTCTCTATATTCCAACAAATTGAGTGGTGAGATTCCCCCCACTATTTGGAAGATTCAAAGTCTTCAACATATTCTTGTCTATCGGAACAACCTGACTGGGGAGTTACCTCTTGAAATGACTGAGTTGAAACAATTGAAGAACATATCCTTATTTGAGAACCAGTTTACCGGAGTTATACCTCAAGGTTTGGGGATTAACAGCAGTCTAACGCTGCTGGATTTCACAAACAACACCTTCACAGGTCCTGTTCCACCTAATCTTTGTTTTGGAAAGAAACTGGAGAAGCTTCTTTTAGGTTATAATCATCTTGAAGGTGGCATTCCTTCTCAATTAGGACAATGTCATACTTTGACGAGAGTAATTCTCAAAAAAAATAATCTGTCAGGTGCCATTCCAGATTTTGTTAAGAATATAAATCCTATTTTCTTGGATCTCAGTGAGAATGGCTTCAGTGGGAAAATATCTCCAAGTTTGGCAAATCTTGAAAATGCTACATCAATTGACTTATCAGTGAATAAGCTTTCAGGATTTATGCCACCAGAGCTGGCAAACCTTGCCAACCTCCAGGGTTTAAATCTGTCGTACAATGGTTTGGAAGGTGTACTGCCATCTCAACTTTCAAACTGGCAGAGACTGTTGAAGTTTGATGCAAGTCATAATTTGCTGAGTGGATCGATCCCATCCGCGTTTGGAAGCTTGGAGGAGCTATCCATTTTGAGTCTGTGTGAGAATAATCTTTCAGGAGGTATTCCCACCTCCTTGTTTGCACTCAAGAAGCTGTCCAAGCTGCAGCTTGGTGGAAATGCACTTGGTGGGGAAATTCATTCAGCGATTGCGACTGCATCAAGAGAAACACTGAGGTGTTTAAATCTGAGTAGTAACAGGTTGACAGGTGAACTTCCTGCGGAGCTAGGAAAATTTACTTTCCTGGAGGAGTTAGATATAGCTGGCAATAACATTTCTGGAACTTTAAGAGTTCTTGATGGAATGCATTCATTGTTATTCATCAATGTATCAGACAACCTCTTTTCTGGTCCAGTACCTGCACATCTGATGAAGTTCCTCAACTCAACTCCTACCTCTTTCTCGGGAAACTTGGGCCTTTGTGTGCACTGTGATCCAGAAGAAGGCTCAAATTGCCCTGAGAATATCACGTTAAGGCCCTGTGATCTTCAATCAAACAATGGAAGGCACCTAAGTGTAGCAGAAACGGCAATGATTGCACTTGGGGCACTGATATTTACCATTTCCTTACTCCTAGTAATTGCTTACATGCTTCTGTGGCGCAAAAGTTCTGGGAAAGGAGTTGCAATCTCTGCTCAAGAAGGTGCATCGTCCCTGCTTAATAAAGTATTGGAAGCTACTGGAAACCTAAACGATAAGTATGTCATTGGGAGGGGAGCTCATGGAGTTGTATATAAGGCCATCTTGGGTCCAGGGAAAGTGTATGCTGTGAAAAAGCTGGTGTTTGTTGGTATGAAGGATGGAAGCAGAAGTATGGTTAGAGAAATTCAAACAATTGGAAAGGTTAGGCACCGCAATCTTGTCAAATTAGAAGACTTCTGGCTGAGAAAGGATTATGGGTTGATTCTTTATAATTACATGGAGAACGGGAGCCTTCATGATATTCTCCATGAGACTAAGCCACCTGTAACATTAGAATGGAGCGTTCGGTACCAAATTGCTATTGGAGTTGCTCAAGGGTTGTCATATCTCCATTTCGACTGTGATCCTGCCATCGTGCATCGAGACATCAAGCCCATGAATATCTTGTTGGACTCTGATCTGGAGCCTCACATATCAGATTTTGGTATTGCCAAGCTTCTGGATCAGTCTGCAGCAACTTCCGCCTCCAATGCCCTTCAGGGCACAGTTGGGTACATGGCTCCAGGTATGTAATTATCATTTGCTTCCTTTCAGTTAGCCGTGTCTTTAGAGATCTAGTCATCTGTAGAAAAATAATATTGTCTGTTTTTGTTGACAGAAACTGCATTTGCAGCTACAAAGAGCAAGGAGTCGGATGTTTATAGTTATGGCATTGTCCTATTAGAACTTATAACTCGAAAGAAGGTGTTGGACCGTTCACTCTATGGGGAAACAGATATTGTATGTTGGGTTAGGTCTGTTTGGACAGAAACTGAAGAAATTGAGAAGATTGTGGATCCAAGACTTTTGGACGAATTCATAGACTCAAGTGTCATGGAACAAGTAATTGAAGTGCTTTCACTAGCTCTTAGATGTACAGAGAAGGAAGTCAGCAAAAGACCCTCAATGAAAGAGGTAGTCAAGCTATTAACAAGGTCAAGTTCGAGTATACGAAGCAAGTACTAGCTAGCAGGGACAGAGTGAGGATTCCAGCTTCATGGGTTATAATATCTAGGACAATGACTGTAGTAACTGGGTTCTAAATTTAGTATTTGTACATATTTGATGTCTCACTTCTAGCTCCACCCTAGCTGAAGTAAAGAAAAAAAGAAAGGAATATCATTGTTCTTAGTATTACCTGATTGTTTGTTTCACTTTGTTTATCTTATTACCTAGTTGATTATACTGCTTCTTTTTCTTCTCGCGTTACATGGTAGGGATAAGGTCTAAGAACCAGTCTTGTTTTATGGTTTGGATGACGTGAATAAAAGTGGATGCTTAACTAAGTTTACATTTGTATTTATCTTCAGCTCAAAATTTACAGCTTAGCTATGAGTATGAGGTGCTTAGACATGGTTTTTCTTGTACATAACATGCATTGACAAGAAGGTTCATACATACATAAATGTCAAAAGGGGCATATATTTTGGGACCAGGGAAGTGAAGACTATTATCAAGTAGAATAGTTGTACATGAATTCGACTTGAGAGTTTTACTTTGAATAATAAAATTTTGTGATAGATAGAGTAATTGGTAGGGGAAAATCAACAATGGCTTGACAACACTTTCATCATCATTATCAGATAAGAATAGTGACGATGCCTTTTATTTCATAGCTCCCGTTTAAATATTACTTTTAAAAAATGAATTAATGACCTTGATTCAAAATTAATTTACGTATGATTTTATATCTTGTCTTATATACATCAAAAAGTATCTAATGAACAAATGTTTTATATTGATTTGGAGCAGTGAAAATTAAGCTGAAACCAACAGACAGTTTTTAATGATCTTTTCTGTTGATGAGAAGACATGGAAATGTAGTCAAAATGAAGCGTTGACAAGAATGAAGAAATTGAGAAGATTGTGGCCTGTGGACCAATTCATAAACACTCTCAAGTATTCTTCCCTATTTCTTATATAGCCATCAGTATATGTACTATGATGCATGTGCCAAGATTTGTATATCTTTTTTGATTTTGTTGTATGTAGGGGAGGGGGTAAACAATATTTTATAAGTTGTTGGCAAATCTGTTAGTTGGATATAATTTCTGAACAACTGATTGTACCTTCATCTTGTGGTGATGATACTGATCTCTCATCAAAATGTCTGCAAATAGCTACAACTTTTTGACCAAATTGTGATTGGTGAATTTGAGATTCTATCTCTATACCTCTAACTCCTCCAGTTGATGGCAAAAAGGCCTCTTCATAGCCATTGGGGCTTCCATCCCAACGGGAACATATACATACAAGAGACAAACCGTGTCTTTCAATTAGAGATCAAATAATCAAATCAAGATATACAAATTCCAAATGCCAACACTACAAAGAATTTCCTAAATCCACTACCATCCACCACAATCTACAAATTTGCCAACGCAACACAAGTTTCTATCAATACATTTTCTAACCAAGTCGACATCCCATATTTTACAACAGTAAAATTAATAATACATCAATAACTCCCATGAGATCTGACAGAGGACATAGATTGGGCAGAGACAGAGGCTGTTGGACTGTTCAGGTCCCTTTCCCCATTAGCAACTTTGGGCTTTCCACTCAGCTTCTCCATCGCATCTTGAGCAATTTCAGTAAACCATTCATCCTCAGGGAGAACACTGCAGCAATGAGTACCAAACTATTAGGTTGAAGCAGCAACCCCCTTAATGCAAAGCTATATACCACAAATCATACTACTAATAAACAGAGCATTTTCTTCTGATGAACCAAACCCTTTAATGCATTGCAAAATGTACTCACAGTCAGATAAGAATTTGGTAATAGGGAGAGAGTTTATACCTATATGGATCCATCCCTGTTGCAGCAAAGGCTGACATAGCTTTAGAGATTATGTCATTGACAACCCGAAGCAAATTTCTAGATAAGTAGCGTCCTTGCGAAGCAAAGCATGTGACAAACTTCATATCCAAATAGAACTACAAAAAGTTCAATGTAAGTTACAAACATATTGGCAGTGGAGAGAAAAACAAGATTAGTGGATACCAGTAACTACGAACCTGCTGAAGACCAAGATGACCCAATGGCCTTGGTCCTTCCTCTATGTCATCCCAAAAGCTCTGATCTTGTGAAAGCCACAAGATGACAGTTTCTGTAAGCCTCATCAACAACAACATAGCAAATCTTTCCCTTCCCACAAACATATCAGCAGCTATGGCAGCCATTCTGTTTAGTTTGACATAAAGTTCCTGGAAAATCGCAATATACATAGATTAAACACACATAGTTGATCATGTGTAAACACAAACCACCACTGAAACTTCGAGTAATACCAAACCAAAACATTAAGTTGAAATCATACAAACAAAAGACAAACAGATACTAGGAAAAAGTGGTGCTCATTGCACAACAGCTTAGATTATCATATTGTTAATAATTAAGTACCCAGGAAACCAAGATCTCAACTCTTGCATTGTTCTCTCAGGGGTCGTTTGGTCTGAAGAGAAGTTATGTTGAGATTAGTTATAATGGGATAAGTTATGACAGGACTAGTTATGCTAAGATTATTTTTTATTGATTGTTTGGTTTGTCATATTCAAATAAATGCATGACATAATTTCTAAGAATAAGTTGTTTGTTTACAAAAATACCCTCTAATAATAAGTTGTTTGTTTATAAAAGAGGGTTTAAGGGGGTACTTTTGTTATTATACATTTTTATCCCGGGATAAGCAAGTATTCCCCACACAAGTAGGGATAACTTATCCCAGTCATAATTTTAATCATGGGATAAGTTATCCTACACTTGGTAACCAAACAAAGAATTGAGGGGTACTAAAACCTTATCCCGGATTTATTTTTTTTCCTATCCATCACACGAAATGACCCCTTAGTATTAATAAGTATCTATAAACATGAAGATCTAAGCTCTTACACGGTTAAGTATTAATGATTTAAGTATAAAAAAACACCCGTGTTTGCTAAGAGCCTTAGAGGCAAGTGCAAATTCTAATGCTGCAGTAACTAACACATAATAAAGACATCAGTATTTCAGCATATTAACTAACACATAATAAAGACATCAGTATTTCAGCATACTTGGTAGTTGATCAACTTAATGACTCATAGTGCTAGCAAGAAAAACACAGGAAGAGAAACTGCACCTGAAATATTAGAGAAGGCGACCATTCCATATCGTCTGCATTTCCCTCCATGTTTATATACATTTCTGCAGTGAGATGGCTGTCCCCTTCCTCAGTGAAAATAAGATCCAGAGCATGTTGCTGACAAAAGCTATCCTTTAATCGGTCGACTGAGTTCACCAGACGCTTTTTCCATTCCCTTTGCTCAGGGTGACGGCTTTGCCTATCTGAAGCTCTTCGTTGAAGATCATCCTTTTGATTAGCCAAGGGAGCAAGCTTCATAGCTGCACGTGGCAATAGTTCGTCCGCCAATAGAGATGCATTTGCAAGCAAAGCAATTTGTTGAGCTTCAGTCTCAGCCATTCTAACAATTTTATTCCCTGAATCTTCATAGCTGGCTTCATCCTCCATGGAGCCAGGTAATGCTCTTACAAGTGTGTTCACGTATGTATTAAACACTTGAAATAGACCTTCCAAAGCTTTCCCTCCCAACTGCATACTTAGCAATGGTCCCACGTCCTCAAAGAAATCCTAGATAAGCAGTAGGAAAGTAGCAAACTAAATTAAGTAAAAGACATCAGGGCCATTTGCAACATAATACACAAAATGATTGCTTAAAAACATAGAATGCAGGTTTCATGCTGCAAAGAGAAATAAATCTGATAAGTGACAGATTAACACTCACTCAAGCAACTGTAACCAATAAAAACAATTAAAAGAACATTGTTTTGATATAACAAAGTAAGATTTAGCTAATCATCTGAGTCGATCATCTACAGCCAAGAAGCAGTAACAGAGTTAAGAAAAAAATGCATTGCATAAACAGGAAAGGTTGGCATATACAAGGTTAAAGTAATTCAGATCTATATTCTTGAGATGGTAAGAGGAGAGACATGTTATTACAATGTTTTATGTTGAATCTATGTCATGCCATGACCATACTGAGGAAGATCCGTTGCCTCTAATGATTTAAGTAAACTCAAAACACCACTAACTACCAGATAGAAGAAAATAGACGACAATAATTGTCTTATGAAAAGCAGAATAATACTTTTATACTGACATATTTAAGCACATGATGGAGGACTAAAGGGTATATTGTGCTTCACTCGCAATCTTCAAATATCTTTCAACATGACATGAAGTACTAAAAACGGACATAATAACTATAAATGGTGGAAGCCAGAGGTGTTGAAAAGTAAAGTAAGCAAGAGTGCAGCAGGGAAGGCAAGTAGGTCGTTGTGGATATTGACACAAATAGCAGGTGCTTGTGATGGATATATTACACATTTATCTTTATCAGGTCACTAATTCTGTGACAATGACATTACCTGAACCATCAAATTGAATCGGTGCGCACTACTTGAAAGTTTATGCTGATATGCCCCTGTAGAACCAGGAACAGCACCAGCTGACCTACCGGATGCGCGTGTAACAGACGGTGGATATGTGAGTTCCCAATCATCAGCAGCTGCCAAAGCAGCAGTGCTTTCTTCAATTCGTTTTAAGTTGGCATCTAGCGCTTGCTCAACGCTTGGTCTAAAAAGCTTCAGAAGCACAGGACAAAGTGCAAGTCCACGAGCTTCCAACAAGGAACAGTGTCCTAAAGCTATTTGAACACATTCTGCAGCAGCACGTAAGCCACCAGCAGCTGCTGATGAAGTTAATGCATGTCTTTTGACCAAAAGTGCAAATGCCTCAGTCTGCTTAGTAGACCACATCACTAGTTCGGATGTATAAGCTGGCTCTTTACCAAAAATAGCCAATGAATCGGTGGCTGCTTGAGCAATGCCAGAGAATACGAGCTGAGAAAGGGCGGCAGTATAAGCTCCTCCATAAGAGGTGCTAGATGGACGAAGATTTTTCATGTTAAATTGGTATTTCTGGTAATGTGCATTAAGGAGCAAACTATGAGCACGGGGGCCATCCCCGAGCTTTTTAAGAGCTGAAATAGCAGCACGAAGCTCTGCACCACGAGTAGAAGGTTGACAGGCAATTTCAGCAAGCTGATCAGCCAGCTTTTGCCTACGTTCAGCAATGGCAGTTTGTAGTGACAACAGCACAGCATGACCTAACGTTTTCTTCTCTTTTGCATCAGATGCTACGCGTTCTCCTTCATCAAGACTCAACAAGGCTTCATCTACTCTCCTTTCAGCTAATAGAACATCCAGGTGATCAGGAAACTCCGTAAGCCACTTCTCTAGGTCTGAAGGCTCCCTAACGTCAGCAGTAGGAGAGCTATCGGACGTGGACTCGGGAACAACATCAGACAAAGAATCAATATGAACTCCCTCAGCTAAACCATGAATTAAAGTTGCCTGAGTAGATAGCAAGTTTTTCATGGATGAGAGTTCACCCTCCAAATCTGATATCTCTTTTGATGTGCTGCAAGTAAATGAAATACAAAACAAGTAAGCACTGACCAAACACAACAGTAAAGCTATCAGTCTGTCACACACTATAGATAAAGAATATGCAAGCAACAGTTTAAAAAGGCAGTAGCAGGTCAAAATATCATTCTCAATGGGAAGCTTCTCTTATTTCATAGGCGTTTTCAGTTTGGGACAATCGGTCCGTAGCTGCTACATAAAGGACTCACCGAATGAAAGCTGTATAATTGGCATAGACACTTCTGCGCATTTCCTCAGCAGAAGCCCTTTTCAGTTCCAATAGATAAGAGCACAGCTGCCTTATTTCCTGTAAATTGATGGAAACTTCTATCAACAACTCACCACATTCATTAGGCAAGAATTTAAACGCCAAGGTGAAAAACATGGATGCCCAAATATGAATTCAAAGTTAAAACCATATTCACGAAGATAAAACCATATTCAGATCATTCAAATAACAATTTAGTCAAGTAAGCCGAATCCCCTCCCAAGAATTAGTTGTTCCCCTAATCTCAAATATTCATTCCTCCATATTACGACCACGAAAGAAAAAGAGCAATCAACATCTGGTAGAGGGGAACTAGCTTCTGGAAGTATTTGTCATCCCTATCTTTCAATCATTTCCAGATACATGGTTGTCTTCACTTTGTCAACTGCAACTACCTATAGCCAACTCTCTAGAATCTAGATGTGGTCTGACTGGACAAAATAGAAGCTGAGAAGTTTGAAAATGTATTATGAAACTGAGTCAGAAGAGCTATATATCTTTGTGGCAGAAACAGACTTCAGGCAATTAAGATGCTAGCGGAAGTTATGATACCAGAAATGAGTGCCATAACCAGCTGCAACAGCACTCTACTTTAAAATACAGAACTGAATCAGCACTGATCTATGTCTTGTGGAAGGCACAACATTCAGAGTATGTTTCAAAACTAAGAGTGGTACTCACTAAATGGTGCTAATGAAATTTATCATAGTAGCAAGGGGTATTGTAACTTGTGGCATTGCTCCTCCAACATAGAATAGAGAATATAGGTGGAAGCAAGGAGGTAGATGGAGAAAGGTAGAATTTGAAAACTAGTAGCAATAATAAGTATTAGAGCAGCTGTTTTATTCATAATAAGAGCGTGTTTTGGCTCATGAACTAGAAATTCATGATTGAACATCTCCGGATTATCATTCTCGTCTTGGATGGGTCATACTCACCTTGGATAAGCCATTGGGTAAGTAATCTTCGGATAAGATCTTTTACATATGTTTGATTAACAAAAAAAAATGAAACTCTGGATCAGAATATCTAATCATGTCATGTATTCGGCTCACCATTAATGAATATTTTGATAAGAAAACAATTGACCAAATGTCGTGGGAAAATGAAATCTAGTTTTTATTTCACTTAACTTTTTAAATTTATTAATTATAAAACCAAAAACACATATAGTGCCATCAGATACTAAAATTAACTCTTTTTTATTGGTTACTAAAAGTAACTAATTACTATCATCACAAGGCTTAAGAATATTTTGGTAATGCAGTTAAAAAAATTAAAAAGTAAAAAAGAATGTAGTGGGAAATGAACCCTAAAAACTAATCCATTAATTGGAAAAGTGGTAACACCTGGAAATTTGAAAAACAACATCCAAATACAGGGACAAACAAACTAGGATGACTATGCATTTCTGCATGTTTTGAATAGCTTGATTAGAAAGACATCGTGGATGTTTTTAGAGAGGGAGAGAACATATTTTGTTTATAAAAATCACGTATCAACAGTACTTAAAGATTTGTGGAAGGATGAATGCCGAATGATCCAAATATAGCCTTGGACTTCATATACTCCTTACATACATGAGATAAGCTAGCTATATTTTGCATACCATCAGTACCCTCTTGTTGCTGAGATATTCTGTGAAGAACACTAGTTTACTTATTTTTCTGAGGAACTGAAATGGAATGTCACTGTACAAAACTAGTTTACTTAATAAAAAGAAACTTACGAGTTTGTCTGATTGAATAAACATTTGGTTAAATAAAAGGCCTATAATTTGTCATTAAAATATGTGTTATCACTCTTTTTAAGTTCCAATACAGTAAGACTCTCATCCTGGCTATTAATACAACCTCCTTCGGTATTAAATAGTGACATTGGGATTGAAGGTTTTGAGATGACTCATCCTTGCTTACTTTTTGCATCCAAAAACAGAATGATTGAATTGGTCTCCAATACCAAATAATTCAGCCTCGTTCCCCACATAAAATGCACTAAGGGACTATATTATATCCTTGTAAAGATTCACGTTGACACCAGTATTGTCAAAAGCACGATGAAGCCTTGAAACGAGCCTCAAAACGTGTTGAGCATTTCCCCTTGCTAATGTGCACTTCAATGTTGTTATCAAGGTACTAAGGCATACTTTTCCTTGCCATTGAGAAGAGGCTAAACAATAGATATTTCACTTCTTTTTTTATAACCGTGGTGTTGAGGCCAGCTTGCACGCACTTAACTAATCCACGAAATACCTACTACCTCCCACCACCAGCAGATACCTGGTAACTCTATCCATCAATGTTGGCACAGATAGGAAGAAAACACCTAGTGTTTTTTTGTCCGCTCTGAAATTTGAACCTGATATCATGATTCTCACCGACTTCATTGACCTCATTGATTTTTCACTTTACCATAATTTTCTTTTTAATTTCTTTGTTCATGTATCTGTCATTCATGGTTATAATTGATAGCTTTGGACTACATGTTTTTAAATTTTTTCTCCCTTCGTGCCTTTTTCTTGTGTTTTATTTGCCATTGCACTTGTAGCCCAACAGACCTTAAGAGTTTTTTTCTGCTTTTTGCTTTTGATAACACTGGTTGAAACATTTCCCTCATCTCCACCTCCCCAAAATGAAATGAAGTCTGATGTGCTTAACAAGAAGGGAGATTTGTGAGAGCTGATAATGCTTCAATTGTTACTGTCACTCTTTTTCTCTCCAAACAAGTTATAGAGTAAAAAAAAGCCACTTCGTTTACCAAATTCCTTCTACAAAAAAAAAACATTTTCTTTTTTCTTAAGTTATGGAGCTACGAGGAAGGTAAACTCCTCAACTGCCAACAACATTTTCCTTAAAACAACAATTCGTGCAACAAGTCATAGTAAATTCAGTGGAAGGGCTGAAATTGGCAATCAACATTAGCATTATTGTAAATAATTGAGGATACTGAGATGACATCAACTAATTGGAATGAGTTACTATTGAAATCAAGGAATTGTAAATATATCCAAGTGATGCAGGTAAAGTGCGTTCAATGTTAAGTTAAAAACATGAGTGATCTTCATCAATTGGCAGTCGTAAATTCATAATCCTGACCCTTCCGATCCACTAAAACTAACAAAACTCAATAATTTTTTTTGGATAAATCACACGTGGGGTGAAATTGAGCACTGAATTATATATATGAAAAAAAAAAAAGGCAAGGCAATTAAGAAAATTGTACCTTCTCGTTGAGAGAATGACATTTGGACTGGACAAAAGCATCAGCATCGAAATTGTCGGATTTGAAGACGTTAAGATTTTCTTCGAGCTTGGGGCCGGTATCCTTGTTGATTCCTTTAGACTGAGTGACCGCATGAGCTCTTGAACGAGAGGATTTGACGGAAGCCATGAGGTGAATCTTAATGGCGGATGTTTAGGGTTGAAATATAGAGCAAAAATAGGGAAGACGTAAGAAAATCAAAAGGGTAGATCTAATCCTAAGGTGAGAGTTGTTATCGCCATCGCCATGATTGACGAAAGAAGAGGAGATTATTAGTTGTTCGTAGAAAGAGAATAAAAATTTGTTTGATTGTGTTGTTGGTTCGCTAATCGCCAGCCTACCCAATTTTCTTTCTCTTACCTATCTTTATTTACTGCCCGCCCGGTACCCATCCCTACCTTCCGGCTGCTTGTTTCGTTTTAACTTTTCATTTTTCTTTACAACTCAAATTGTTTTACATTATTTTGATATTAAAATTAATGTACTAATATTTTGGTGTAAAATTAACTGCCGTTACTATTATTATTTAATATTTTACTACAGGTTACTATTTTATTTTATAAAAGAACTATCATACTATTATTTAATATTGAGTTACTGCTATTATTCAATGCTAGGAAAATTATATATATAATAGCAAACTAATTAATCAAATTAAATATTATTATCACACTTTAATTTAATTATGTCATGTAGCAAACTGTTTGTCATTCAGCTCTCTCACTCAAACTCTCAAGTCCAAACATTCTTGAAGTGGAAAAAATAAATATAAAAGACTGATTTAAAGTCAACATTGTCTAAAATTCAACTATTGAAAAGATAAGACCAATTCAAGAGACGAACATTGATTACTCATTAGTTTAAAAGATAGACAATGATACATATGGCTTGTTATCTAATTAAAAATAAGTCTATACGAGTTATTTTTTCGTTGGACGACATTGTTGACATTCTTACAAACTTGCCTATTTATTAAATGATAATGACTTTTTTTATGAGCTATTGTCCCTTAATGCAAACTTGTGATCATCAATTTATTTGGATTTCAAAACAATTTATGAATTCAAACATAATACGAGAAATACTATATCATCCGCATTCAACAGGAGAAATACTCATAATTGTAGCGTATAAATATTACGAATTAAAAGGAAAAATAAATAGTTGTTGACAACCTATATGAGAGAATGACAATAATTTTCTTTCTATTTTTCAATTTATTGAATAAGATAAAGAAATAAATATGTTAAATACATTAGTGACAATCATGTCATTTGATACTCTTAATTATAACACATATATATTAGAAATTAAAAGGAATTTTTGTGAATAACATATATGAGAAAATGACAATGATTTTCTCTAATATTTAAAATAGGATAGATAATCACAAATTATTTTTATGGTAAAGAAAATTTACCAACTGATATTGATGTGTTTATTATTGACGGAGTAGTAGAAAATTCATGATTTGTTAGCTTTTTTCTCGATATCTAATTCTTTTTATGACTATTTTTCAAACATCTTGTTTATTTTAATTGTTTTTCTTTCATTTTTTATTTTTTAACCTTTCAGGTGTTAGGACCGAAAATAAGCAGGTGTAAACGCGGAAGCTAGCATAGCAAACCTCGAAAGATCACGAGTAAGAAGACAACGAGAAATATACCAAAAGACACAAAGATTTAACGTGATTCGGTCAATCGACCTACGTCCACAAAGGAGATGAGCAATCCACTATAAATATGAGAGTACAAAATACAGAGGGAAACAACCTTAACCAAATTCACTCAGAATACATGGTTGGTTCACATAAGTGATAACGTATCAAACTTGTGACCCACAATTTCTCCCCCTAACCAAAACTCTCAAGCCCTTTAAGACTACATTGTGAATGCTGATTATGTAGAAGGAACATGTCTCTATTTATAGAGTCCTAAACTTTTTCCTACTAGAAAAAGTATTAGTCAATCCAAAACCTTTTCCTAAAAGGAAAACCTATTTATAATAAGAAATTTAGGGCAAAATAAAACCCAACATCAGGAGCATCAAACAAGTTTACTGAATATGCACGTATCAAAGAGAAAAAAATTCAACAACATAGCAAATAAATAAAAGAAAATCATGAAAGGGAAGAAGGTATCAAGCACCAGAAAAAGAAAAAGAAAAAGAAAAACAACAAAGCTCCTAGGAAGTAAATCTAGAGATAAAAGAGAAAAAAATCTCAAAATGAAAAAAATTTCATCGATTTCAGCGTAAGATAATAGACATATCATTGACAATAAATATAAGATATGTGGAAATTAAATTAATTTTATGCAATAGTTAATCTAATATCCTATTTAGTATGATATTTCTATTATATAGAAGAGCGAAGTGATAAGACGATCAAGGGTAAAAATGCAATTTCATTCCAACAAAAATATATTAAGAAAAATAGTAAATAATTCTAAAAATATCTTTTTATAAATAAAATGAATAATCATTAAGGGTAAAAATGTAATTTCAAGCTAATAGAAATCTACCAAGAATGATAACAAGAAAATTAAATAATTCTAGAAACATCTTTAGTTATTGTTTATTTGGTTATTACTTTTTTTTTTTGCGAGTTATTGTAATATCTATTCATTACTCTATTTTATTATCACTTTTTTAATCTAACTCTTAATATTTTTTCTACTCATTATGCTTATAAAAAATGCCTACTTTAATATAAAAATACATTATGAATTAATTATTTTTACCTTTATTTGACTAATTAATATACTTGAAAATAAATAAGTGTGATAAAATTAATAATATATATTAGATTGAAATAAAGAAAAAGTTGTTAAAAGATAACTTTACAAAAAAAAATGAATAGGATGATATATTTGTATTTTAAGACGATCACGAATGAAAACATAATTTCATTATAACAAAAATCTATTAAGAAAAATAGCAAAAACAATGAATAATTCTAGAAACATCTTTCTATATATGAAGCGAATGATGATCAAAGGTGAAAATATAACTTCACGCAAACAAAAATTTATCAAGAATGATAACAAGAAAACTAAATGGTTCTAGAAATATTCTTAGTTATTATGATTATCATTAACTCATGTTGTTATTACTTCACTTTTTTATGACTTATTGTGATATTTACTCATTACTTTATTTTACTATCACTTTCATTTAATTATTGATATTTATTATATTCATTATAGTTACTACAAATGTCAATTTTAATATAAAAATTCATTATTTAAAATATATAGTTAATTACATTTAATTTTATTTTTGCTCTAATTAATACACCTAAAAGCAAATAATTAAATGTAATAAACTAATAATATATATTAGATTGAAATTAAAGAATAAATAAAATTAGTTGTGTTATTAAAAAATAATATTTTAAGAAATGTCAAAAAGTAACTGTACAAATAAAATAAATAGGATTGTATAGCTCTGCATTAAAATATATAATCAAATTTTTACTTTTATTTGTTTTGAAACATATTAACCTGAAGAGTGAACTAACGTAAGTTTGATTTAAATTTAAAGTTGACGAGTCAAAATTTGATATTTTTCTATTATATAAAAAGTATGAAGTTGAGGATAATCAAGGATAATATTGTTATTTCATATATATTTCATTTTAAAATTCTATAAATTCTATTTTTAAATTTGTCAAAATATTTTTTCAAGTGACTAAATTTCCTGCATAAATTACATGATTATTCTAGAAACTATAAATTATAAGATTTTTTTAGAACTAAGTCCATGACTCAAGTAAATAGACACTAACACATTCTTCATTTCATTCACTCCTCAATTCTCTCCCTTCTCATGTCATATACCAATAAATTTGTCACCCCCTTTATTTGTAATTTGCAACCTAAATAATACATGTTTCGATATAGATTTCTTATTAGGAAGATCAATAACACAATTCTTTTTCAATATTAAGATTTTTATTTTTAATTAGTTCCCTACATGATGACTCCGCTTTTGTAAAACAATTATAAGATAAAAGTAAAATTCACTATTTCTTAGTATGAACACGTCATTTTGAGACTTACACACATAACAAATTTTGAACAAAATTCAATTGATCCATATTATTCAAACATTCTTATGAATATGATAATGAACCAGATAACATGTTAAATCCAATATCAATTACAATTTCAATTCTCAAAAGGTCTAATTCATAATGAATGTATCCAGTGAGCAAGCTCTTCAAGAATATAATTTTCAAAAATTTCAGAACATGTTATGACCTTTCCTTTTGTTCTCTTTAGACTTTTAAATTTCATGGCGTTGCTTTTATTTTTGGATTGCAAAATTATTTTTTGAAGCATCTATTTTATTTGATTTCTCTTTATGTATAATTCCAAAACATATATGTCATTATCTAATTAATTGAGAAACATATATTTGTTTATTACTATTATTTTATATCAGTTAAAATCATTTTAAGCAAGTTATGTAAAGTATTGTTTTAACTACCTTATGTTAAATTACTGCAGTATATATGATGTTAACTTTTGTTGATATTTTCAAACTCTCATTATTTGAGATAAAACATTCATCCATCAGGTATATAAATTAGTTTGAAAAAAATTTATTTCCTTACTATACTAGATTGTTCTCCTAATTTTAATGAATATAAAGACAAAATGTAAAGTTATACTTTTTTTAATCCTTTTATCATTTTGTAAAGAATGAGAAGATTCATTTTAATTTTTTTTATCAAGTAGGTCATTATTTTTGTTTGTTAAACACCTATAAAATAAATTTATAAGTGTACTCAAAATTAATAAACAGATGGATCAGTATGAAAATTTTTAATATATTGAGACTCATAATTTTAATCTATTTTCTTGAATGATTTTCAAATAAAATAGAAAAAGAATATCATTAAATTAATTATTTAATTCGAATGACATGATGTCAAAATAATCACGGGAACATCTGATATTTTATTATTATTACTTATCATGTTTATTTGAAAATGTCAAAAATAATTTTTTATATTTGAATTTTTTAGAAAAAATTAAATTTTTGATGTATCCTTAGATTGTAAAAATAATTTCTGACCTTTATTAACTTTGTGCCCTCCTTGACCCCTCTCTAAAGGAGTATAACTTGAATTCTTGACTATTGGGTATAGTACTCGTAAGTAATTTTTTCTCATTGTCCCTTGATTTGATCGAACATGTTGTCTTGCTTTATCTCTCTCTCACGCATGTTCTCTATAGTAATTTATTAAATGTGGCTATGAATTTTTTATTGGTTTAAAATTTTCTATTTCTAAATGTTTAATCTCTTTTTTGGAATAGAATCAACTCTTTGAAAAGTACAAAGCAACAAAATATTTTGGCCATGGACAATATTTTTCATATCGCTATGTGATTTATGTGTTCATTGTGAAAACTTTGAAGTACCAACACTGGTAGAAAAGTGATATGTTGTGTTAATCATGTAGCATATGATGTCGGATAGTGTAATGAGTCAATGACACATGCTTGGATTTGATTTTGCAAGTGTATTAAAGAAAGTAATAGGTAAGTGCGATATATATGATCGTATGTAGGGTGTAAAAAGAATATGAAAGATCGACCGAACCAATCAAACAGAATGGTGTCGGACCGGTTTATTAAATAAATATTTAATAAAATTGTGAATTATTGTTTAAGTATATACCGTGCCAAACAAGTAGGATGGCTTTTTCATTTTGTAAAAGAAATCAATTTTTTTTGAATCGAACAATCTTACATGTGTGTCAATATATTTATATATAAATATAAATAATATTGGAGCTAATTCGTGAATTATACTGTCTATTTGATTCTTCGATTATTTTTTAAATAATAGTAAATTACTTTCATGTATGAATGATATTGAGTTTGAATTAAAGTTAATTGGGAATGAACATGATATTGTATTAAAACCTTAATTTGTTAATTTGATTTTTAAAAATGATGTAGACTTATTATGTCAATTTTTTTCGTTTTCTCTGATGTCAAACTTAATATGAAGTTATTATTTCTTTTCTTAATTATTTTGTTTAAACTTAATATGAAAATATTATTCTACTTTAATTTATAAAAAAGAGTTCATTGTAAATTAGACAAGTTTAAATGTTGATAATAAGAATAAAAATAAGTGTGTTTTACCCAAAAAAATAAAATAAAATCTGGTTTGATGTGCATAATTTGTTATCCCAAAAATCCTTTTGAGTTGAGAAGGGAATGGCGAGTCACCTTCCAAGTTCATCTCTTTGCGTATGGAGTGATGTGAGGTTCCTAAAAAGGAAGGTGAATCTAAGGCCAATTGTAAGGAACAGCCATGGAAAACCATTCCCAGCTGAGGTATCGAGAACCATTCTGGAATTATCTTCAGTTGGCACTTTATCCACACCGACCCAAGATGGTTGGCCTTTAGGTATTGCTGTACCTTTCGCTGTTGACCCTCATGGAACTCCTCTACTCTTTCTCAATCACTCAACTTCCAATTTCGCTCTCAATTCCAAGTCTAGCTTCCTTGTTCAGGTCTCTCTCTCGATATCTCTCTCTCTTCTTTTGTGTTTTTCTTCTTCTTCTCCTCTAACCCTTGATCTATTTACTCAGCTACAACAATATGGCTTGCGGACTCCACAGTGCACCATACAGGGGACGCTACAAAAACCCACAGCTTTGAAGGTATCCCCTTTTTTACTTCTCAAATTAATTACTAATCTCCTTCTCCATTCATGATACTAAACTTTCTTCTTTTAGATGCTTCATTCTCTTTGGGAAAATAGATTTGGCCATCAAGTAGATGACGATCGCTTATTTTTGCTTTCTGTCGAACGGGTACTTCAGATGGATGATTTTGCAGAGGTTTGTAGTGTCTATTCTCCATCAAGAATGCTTTATCTCATTCGCCACTTATATTTTATCTCCATATACTTTCAGGATGGAATTTGGGTCACTTCAGAAGAATATAAGTCAGCGAACCCTGATCCTCTTCGAGACTTCGCAGAAAGAATGATTGACGAAATAAATACTAACAATAGGGAAGACATCTTACGGTTTTGCAACATCTATCTAGATTTGGATTTCCAGGTATCTAATGAACCTAACATTATGATTTTCTCTTATTCCCAATATAGTTTTAAATTTTCATTTTTGTTTTGTTTTTTTAGTATAATAAGTCTAGGTGAAAAAAAAAATCTGCTTCAAGGAGGGTAGAGGCAACCCATTATCCATCAAAATTTGAGGTTGGAAACAACAAATAATTTGAGTTATTCAATGTTCGTTCGAAATACCCTTTTGACTTTTTTTTTGTTAAGAGAAGAACAAATTATGGGACCAAGTTTTGTTGAATTGAGCAGAAAGATATTTATCATAGGTAGACAATGTTTTGGAATAACTGAGAAAGTAAAGCAGGACAACATTTTTGTGACAGTGAAATATTTAATAAACCCATGATCCTGAAAATAATTTTAGGTTAAGGGCATATAGACCATCATTGAACGATAGAGATAAATAATTATCAGAGTTCCAAGAGTGATATATATACAAAGAACTTTTGGTAAATCTAACCACTGGTCATACATGATCAAACTTCTCAGAGCTTAGGCTTTGGGTTATGAAATCGGATTAGCAGTGGCATCGTGATGGCCCTAGGTTCACATTAGCAGTTGATAATGTGCCTTTTTACCTGGCTCAAGAGCTCTGTTTGATCGTTTTCCCACTCTCTTTTCTAGTTTGATAGGTACAATTTGGTCATTTTCTCCATGTTCCATTTTCACCAAATAAAAGCTCTCTTAAGTTTAGATTGACATGCATGGTTTTTATGACCTAGTAGTCTGGTAGAATGCGTGATTGTTTGCATATTTGTTATGTGCTCTGGGTCAGAGAAAATGGTTTGGGCATGTGAAGAGGAGGTGTGCGGATGTGCCAATAAGGAGGTGTGAGAAGTGGGCTTTAGTAGGAGTGAAGTGCGGTAGAGGTAGGTCAAAGGAGAATTGGGGGAGGTGATTAGATAAGGTATGATTCAATTTCAGCTTTTTGGGTGTTGTCACCTTTAGATGGGAAAGGCAGGAAGCTAGCCCTATCTCCTCTCAGCCTTGACAGTAGTAGTTTTTAGTAATCGGTTAGTTTTTTGTTTCTTCAAGGTGTTTTACTATGTTTTGCTTCATTTTCTTTGTATGTTAATATTTTTTTGCAACGATGGTCGAACATCTTCTCTTTTGAGCGGAGGGTCTATCAGAAACATCAAAGAGCATGTTGTTGTTGGTTGTTGTTTTGATCCAGGTCAAGGAATGGTAATGTTTTGCTAGTCTCAAGAAGTATGTTTTTTGTTGCAGGTTTGCGATGGGAAGATGCTTTGGGTTGATAGATTAGGTTTTGATGTCCGGTTCAGTTCTCCTCTGAATGATGTATTTGAAGCTCGTATCCCTTTTCCGAGAGAAGTTACAGATGAGAAGGGTGCAAAATCATCTTTCAACTGCATGTCTCAATTTGCTTGGGAAGTAGAAAAGAATTTCCATGCAGCAGATTTTGAAAAGGTGAAACAAGTGAAAAAGATGGAGCACAGAGGAGTGTGAAGAATCCTGATGGTTGTTATTACAATGTGGTGGAACATGTTCCTGACTCCATTGCTTTTGTTGGTGTTGAAAGACATATTTGGTTTCTTTCAGTAGCGTGGAAAATCAAAAGAGACTATCGTTTTGGTGTGTGTTGTTTTGCTTCCAACCATAAAATCCATAAGAGTAGTTGTATGTCATCTAACCAATTTTTCCTTTAATTCCGGATGACCAGAATCAAGATTATTATTGATGTCCGATTAATTGTTTTTATATACTCTATTAAATCAAAGGACAAATCATTGAGCCAAATGGCTATCACTTGCTTGAGGAAATTAATCTTAGTAGAAAGCCTTCATTATCCCACCATAACTTTATTATTATTAGTAGTAGTATAGTATAATAAATGATGATGATGAGATTAAATAATCTGAAACCAGCGCTTCTATAAAAAATATTTGCTCATACCCACCCACCCTCCCTCTAACATTATTTTAAAATTTAATATTGATAATTGAAAGTAGTATGAATATAAAATATAAAATTGTTGTTGTGAAGTGGAGTGGAGTAGTATTATGATTGAGAGTATATATACATGATCAAAAGGAATCACGTTTTTACCTAACCTCCTCCTGTTGGTAAATCACAAGGATGGATATCTTACCTTCTCCCTCACTAATTAATGCTCATGAATATCAGGTACTATTACTTTTACTTTTCTATTCTACATTGCTGATGCCGTCGTAATAGCAACATATCTGCGACCAACGCTCCTACTCCCACATATAATAACAGCAGGTCAGTTACATGTTTACTCCTCCAATCAACTTTTCCCACAAATAAAATTACTAACTCTTGTTCGGTAAAAGAATATATAGATATTTGTCATGTACTACGTACACCTGTCAATAACATATACAAATTACTTTATACATCATGCAACATGCTTTCTAATCTTTTTTGGGGCTTCTCTTCCTAATAAATAATCAGCATTTATCAAATCTAGCTAATGGGCACTAGTCTATACATTTTTTTTCCTTCCAATTCAGAACTATTCTCGTACTATACATATTATATACAACCAAGTAGTGCAGCTGAATTATGCAATGCATCGCTGATATAACTTGATGAAGACCTTAGCCACAGGGGTCTTTGGAACTGGGATCAATTTTCCCGCAGCAGCAAGAGGCCAACTGTAACGACAATAAACAAAGATGTTGAGATGTAGATGAGATTATCGCTAGTCAACTCCTTCCTTTCTACCATACCTGATAATACCAATGACAAGTGAAACCATCCATAATTTCCAACTCAGTCCAACCGTCGACGTAAATTTTCCAAGTAACTCAATGATAATGATCTGTTCAGTTGTATGGAGGGATATGAGAGTCAGTCACCAAGAATTCTAATCAGAATTTTATCCATTGCTCAAAAATCTATCACCTGAAGTATAAAAGTAGTTCCCACAACCCCAGTAAAGAGGGGATTTTTGGTCACGCCAGTAAAGACATTCATTTCATCTGGCTTTCGAGCATTAACCTCATTGAATATCTGTATTTCCATTTAAATTAGTTACATATCTGAGGCTTCATGTGTAATCTAGCCTTGAATAAGACAAGCGAACAAAGAACATTATCCATACAGAGAATAACCATTTAAAGAAATTACACACACATTTCTTTCTCCTAATTTGCACCAAGAATGCAAAAAGCTTACTTGGCAGAAAACAAATGCATTGAAAATTAAGGTATTCTTCACCATATTAGCATGTTTTGGGTCATCATTCTCTAAGCTGAGAATGCTCTTGCCCTGGAAATTGAGTAGAAGAAGGATTCCGATTTGGTAGAGAGCCTGCAGAAGAGAAAAATAAAGAATTTGTTTATACAAAATGTGGGCTATTAAACTTTCTGTTTTTACGGTGAACATAGCAAAGATAGAATGAAACAACAAATATCCTATATCAGTAAGGCCACAGACCTGAATAAGCAAGTTCCTCCACATGATATTTGTCACCAGAGGTTCCCTAAGTTTCACAAAAAATTATTAAGTGTCAAAGCATGTAAAAATCCTGAAAAAGATCTTGAGTCACAGTAAAATAAGCAAACCAACACTCCCCAATTATTTTTTTTTTAAGAAAACCAAGTGCACTGATAACTAGAAATTCACAATTCTAAATGTTAAAAAAGTCTCACATTGGTGGTTAATGAGACGGGCGGACTCCTTATAAGGCTTGGACAATCCTATTCACTTTGAGCTAGCTTTTGGGGTGTGAGTTAGACCTAAACCCTACTTTAACACCGTATCAGAGCCATTGGGCGTGAGGTGGGGTGTTAAAGAATGTCAAAAGTCCCATCATCGGTGGTTAATGAGATGGATGGACTCATTATAACGCATGTACAATCCTCCTCCCTTTGAGCTTGCTTTTGGGGTGTGAGTTAGGGCTAAGACCCAATTTAACATTAAAGAACCTCGAGTTTCCCATAGAAAGCATGTCTGAATAATTTTTCTTCACAAGAATTATATACTGAGCCGTGAACTAGAAAAACCATGAAATATTTAGGAAGGTGCAAGCCAAGTTTATTTTAGATAAAGAATCTGTCCCATGATGAATTTTATTCCTGCAAGTGAGGGGTTCTGAGATTAAATAAACAACACAGAAGCTAACATCTTGATGCACCTTTTGGAAAGAAGTGGATAAAAGTAGGTGCATAATATTTACACTAGGAGGGCTCTCATATTTAGTTGAACCATCATACGCGGAAGATGCCTATGAAAGACTTTGAATATCTCACATTCTGTGAAATGGAAAAAGATGCATCTAGCATAGAGGTAGTTTCATCACAATAATATAGAACACTTCAAGCTTACATTCACAGAAATTACAATAGATGTTCTGATCATGCACCATTTAGACCTCAAACTAGCAGGCTCTGTGGCATAATTCATTTTATGACAACTGCAAATCATAAAAAAAGTATCAAATATAAGGAGATAGAATGGTACATCCGAGTTGCTCACCTTCGACCAACAGGAGGTCTATGCATAAGATGGTCAGTTGGTGGTTCAGTAGCCAAAGCTAGTGCTCCCAGAGTATCCATAATGAGATTGACCCAAAGAAGCTGCAATAAGAGTATCCTTGAGCAAAACGAAAAAAGAAGAAGACTTCCAGCAAATAACTATATGTAAGTCCTTATTACCCACTGAATGATAAACATAGCACACGTATGTACTATATATCATTCTCAAAAAATATATACATACATATACATATTTATACCTATGAAATTACAATTTTATATACCCCTGCATCCGTGTAGGTCAAAAGATAGATAGACAGATAGAGAGAGAACCTGCACTGTGTTTAGAGGAACATCACCAGAAGAAACTGCTGCCACAACATTGATTACAAGAGCTGCGACATTAACAGTGAGCTGGAACTGAATGAATTTCTGAATATTTGCATAAACAGAACGACCCCAGCGTACAACCTACATTGAGATAAATTAAGTCAAGGACCACGGCTTTTCATTACGCTAGTACACTAAGACACCACAAACTTACACCAGCTGATACAACACAGATATGGATTAAAAAGACACATCATCTACTTCCTCGGTGTTTTGCTGCTTTCTCCAAGTTGTTAAATAAACATGGCTCAAAGGATGGGGTGCCAGTCCAAGAAGAATAATATCCACTAGGAAATTTGACGATGAGAAGGCAAAGGGATGCAATAATAAGATAAACAAGAAGCTTGCACTGCTTGTTTCTCGTAATCTGACTCCTCTTTTTTGCCCTTGCACTCCCTCTGTCACTTCATCGTTTAACAAAATATCTAAAAGATCTTTGATTTTCATGTTGACTTCCAAAATTTGATAAGCTAGTGTTACATTGTGTTTGCAAATCAATACAAGTTTAGAGTATATTCTAATGCCTACTGGTTAAAAGTGCTCAACATCTACATGCTTAATGCAAAATAATAAATTATGATCTCAGAATAAGTGGTCAAATTTTTAGAAGCACTATCTGTATTTCCAAGTCACCTTCACAAATTCAGCCAAATTACCTTTCAAGATCAAAATAAAAAATACAGAACATGAATACATGTCTGAGTTTTCATGTGCTTTTGACCTTCAAAACCCACCCTTCATAGTTCAAATAAATGTTCTCATCAGATTTCTGAAGTTCTGATGAATATGCTTATATTAACAGTGAAAAGACATACAAAAGCATTCACAACATCACATGTAGTTGAGGTGTAATGAAAGTTCAGACTAAGGATAATAAGTGATTTTTTTCCGAAATATTGGTCATTTTGATAGTAAAGGAGTTAGTAGATACAGAGTAACTAATCTCAGAATGACATTTTACATATCTCAGAGGCATTATAAGTTGGTACAATTCACCCTCTTTCACAGCTTTGTAAAAACATATCTATGAGTTTTTGACCTCAAAGCCCACCTCCATAGGCCCACAAATGTTCTCATCAGAATACTGAAGTTTATGATAAATGTGCAGTATTTTAATGATGAAAAGATTTAATAAGCATTTCTGGCATTGTACATAGTTGAGACCTATTATCACAAAAAGTAATTTTTAAAAATCAAACTAAACATTTTCTTCAAACACCAAAAGAGATTTTCCAACTCACCTTCACTACTGAAGCAAAATTATCATCCAAGATAATGATGTCAGAGCTTTCTTTTGCGACTTCTGTTCCTTGGATGCCCATGGAAAGGCCTATGTCGGCCTAAATATTGAAAGACAATGAAATTAACTAAACACAGAAAAATCACTAGACAATACAAAAATTAACATTGAAGAATTGCAGCTAATAAAGCATTCAAATAGAATAATGTAATTAGGCACAAAAAACTGCTATTCCAGACCATATACAGCACCTAAACTTTGGCAATATTATTAAACCCTGAACATCAAGTCATGGGTACATTACTTACACAGGAGAATAATTTATATTTGAGGTCTATCACAATACTCTGACGCAGATAAGACAGTGGTCCCATTGGAGATATGTAAGACTCCATAAATTTGAACCTTTCTACCAGGTCTAATACGGATTAAGAATCTCAAAAATCCCACAAAAACTGGAATGTGGAGACCACCTGAGGATTTTACAGACAAAGTAATTCAATGGACTAGGACGGTGTGGAAGCACGGTGAGCAAAGGGACAAAGGTCCAAAATGATTAAAGATTTTATAGTGCGACAATGACAACTAGAAATAATGCTTTTGTGTTACAAAGGAGGCTACAGACTAGTACCATATCAAATGGACATAATAATAAGTATAGGAAACGTCTCAGAAGTGATTTAAGGTCTAAGGAGAGCTAGCATAAAGTTGAAATTGGAAGCTATAGCACGAACTAAGTTTTTGATGAGCTCGCACAAGGTCCAACTTCAAACAAACATATCTACCCGCATGTAGACTTTTATGCACAAACCGTTCATCAATGAGCTCTATACAAAAATATATGTACGTTTTACTGAAGTGCAATCGAAATGGCTGGGGACACCACATGGCCCGCGTTGCGTTAAGACAAACTTCAGGAAGTCGATTCTTTTTCATCCATGCTGGCACCCCGCATCGTGGTAGGCTAAAAATATGCTTGTTTCTTCTATTTTTTGGTCTACAAAGTGAGAGAAAGAGGGGCATATGTTTGGACGATTTTGGAGCTTCTCTCTAGTTTTTCTCCCCCAAAGACCTCCTACATCAAGGTAAGATATTCCTTATCTAATTTCCTCACTTACTACATGATTAACTCATAGATTCTCATGCAGATTTTAGAACACTCAAGTTGCTTCCCAAGAATTCAAGTGAAGGATTTTGCAAGGGTTTCTTTCTAAAGGTAATACTTCACCCTCAAACTCTCATGCATTAATAATTGAGGATAACGTGAGTTTGTTTTAGTGTTGTAACTTATGGTTGTGGAATGGTGATGAGAAGCCATAAGTTTGTGGCTTTAGTTGATGAAAATGGTAGAGAATGGAAGAATTATTGCAGGTGAAATTGTGGGATGAGAGCGAATTTTTGGACTCATTGGCAATGAAGGAAGTTGTTATGTATGTTGTGAGAAATATAAAAAAAGAATGTTATTGAATTGTTGTTGTGTCTACATTGTTACATTGAGACCCTATTTATAGACCCTAGAATACAATCCTTTATCAAGTAGGATACTATTAAGTATTCCTATTCATATTCTAATAGGATTGTATAAACATATTCCTATTCTAATAGGATTGTATAAATCTATTCCTATTCTAATAGGATTGTATAAACCTATTCCTGTTTTAATAGGATTATATAAACTTATTCCTATTCTAACATATCTAAATTCGGTTGTAGTGTCATTTTTTTGACAAGGGGAAGGGTTGTTGGATGAAAAAACACCATTAGTGGAGGTTGTAGAGATTCATACTCAGTGCCTAGGCACCCTCCAAATGGGATATCACATCTTTGAGAGGGAGGCAAGAAAAAAGTATTAGGAAAAGATAAAACGAAAGACGAAGGAGAGAAGATCTCCATCATGCATCCTTCAACATCCTATGTGTTCCTTTTCTTTACTTGTTAAGGTTTAGCAAAGACAATGCTAATTCTTTGATATTCGGCAGTAGATTTAGTTAAGTAAGAAGCTTAGATATAAAAGGTGCTTAATATTTGATGGTTTTAAAAATATTTTTATCTTTGTTCCTCGTTAAATTATGCATATTTTATGATATTGATGTATTCCTCATGTTTAGTGAAGTTGAAATACTTGCCCAATTGTATTTGAAGGGACAACATCTAACCGGGTTTGGATGAAAGAAGTAGAATGCAACGCTACTCAGGAAATCAGAAAATGACAAATTTAAATAAACTCCTAGCTTTTTTTTCTTCTTTTTTTGTGGATAAAGTGCTAATATTAAGAGGAGCTTACTAGATCATCCTGCATCTTGGACAAAACTAGATTAGTCACTAAAGGGGCATTCAAATGTAGGAAATAGAAGGCAGTCAATGCTACACATAATAGCAATAGAACATTAGGGAGTTCCACCAATTTATGAGATCGGTTCCATATGACCAAGTCTACACTGAAGCCATCCTTAATGATTAGAAAAGCTTAAAGTACGAAATATAACAAAAACAATGATTATAACTCAGGCAATGAGTATTTTGAAACACTCGTTATTAAATCCTTCAATAACAAAATGAGGTTTAGTTGAACCCCTAACCTTCATTTACTATTAAATTTTCCTTAAGTTCGCCTCTTGTATATTGAGTTCTCTCTGCATCATGTTCTTCTTCTTCTTTTTAATTTATAGTGACCGACCAAATTTCAATCGTTTATTGCTCAAGTGGCATAGGATCAAAACCACTTCTTCTTAAAGTTTGTTTTAGTGCTCAGAGACCAAATGTGTACAAGGATCAGCAAGTGAAGACTCAAAAAGCAGAAGAAAACTAAACAATTGAATAAACGGAAAGTGATAAGAAGGTCATCACACCTCATGCAGTGCAGGAGCATCATTAGTTCCATCTCCAGTAACAGCAACGACTTCCCCTAGTTTACGCAGAGTTTGCACAAGCAAAAGCTTGTCACTTGGTGATGACCTTCCCATAACCTAGAAACCAGTTTTCTACTTTTAACAAGATGTGCCAACATACAAATGGAGATACAAGTAGATTAAATATATAAATCAGTTATTATCTCTTCATGGATAACATACCGACATTCTGTTTGCAACTTGTTCTCTCTCCTTCTCAGACAACTCACGGAAGGTTTTCCCCTCAATAACTTCAAATTCTGTGACTTCAGTATTTGAACTTAAAATTCCACACTCCAAGGCAATTGCTCTAGCTGTTTGAATATTATCTCCAGTTACCATCCGCACCTAAAGGTTCTCAAGAGTAAAGTTTTTGCTTATAAGAACAAATGCTTAAGCTAAATGCATTCCAGATCTCCTCAAATTAGAAGTCACGGTCATGTGGCTAAATGTGCACACCCAACCATGACATACTGTACTATATGCATCCTGAAATGGCTAATAATTGAAATATTTTAAACCATTCAAGACCTACCAAATTTCCAATAAATTACCTGTAAAGAGGAAGATAGATTTTGATAGAATAAACATAAAACATTAGTATACTTAACTGGTTCAAAGTGTTTGAAAATAGGTTCAATTAATTAAAAGAAAACACCTTGGACCAAGTAAAAGTCTTCTTGCTGACAAAGTAAGATACGATTATATAGTCGATCATTTCACCTTATTAGCTACTATTACATCCAAACAAAAAGATTACCTTAACACCAGAATCACTGCACTGTCTCACTGCATCTTTGACACCTGGACGACAAGGATCCTATGTAAAAAGGAAAATAAAGATGAATGAGAACATGCAAAACAACTCACGAAAAATTAAATACTGCACACAAATATGTATCATGTCAAATAGTTTTTTCATAAGGTGGTGTCTCAGACAGCTGGGCCATACACTCTATCCATCTCATTTTCCATATCAGTTTTAGTTTAGTTGTCCACGAAGATTAGAAGTCAATTTAATATATTATACTTTAACAGTATTACTCTATCAAATGCCTTGAGATCTATCTATTTATTTTTTTAGTTCTATTTTTCAATAGGATTTGACATCATTTAATCCTATGATAACTTCAATTAATGTTAACACATATGTTTTAAATAGAATATTTTTTTTGAACTGACGTTTTAAAAAGAATATTCAAACCATTTTCTCTTAAACCCCACGATAGTTGAGCCAGGTGAAACTTGAAAGAGGAGTAGGATGGTGGGAGTACCTGTGCTGCAGACATGAGATTGTGAAGTAATCAAAGGATATGGTAAGTATTTGTCATAAATTACAACTACCAGGTAGACAAACTTGAGATGAGAGAGGACACGAGCAGAACAATATTCAAGAGACTATATACACCTCAATTACACGACCTTACATAACATGCACCTTTATTTTATTTTGAGCTGCAAAAGTATGATTAAGAATATGTACCTTTATACCGAGTATAGCAAGCAAAATAAGGTCATCTTCTGGTAGAATCCATTGAGCCAGTTGTTCTTCATCAGTTGGAACCTCATTCACATTACAAGTTTGGTATGCAATGGCAACACACCTCAAACTTTTTGCTGCCATATCTTCAATGGCTTCTTTCAAAAAATCCTGCAGCCAACATAATTACTAAAAAGAGATGAAAGGATAAAGTCTGCACTAAAGTGTCCTTTTGTGATTCATAATTTTTCTCAAGTTTTTAATGGCCGGATTTAGGACAACATAATGTCAACAGAAAGTAGTCCTATCTCAATTTTATCAAAATTTTCTCTCTTAGAAAGTAGTCCTAACTTCTTCCAACCTTCTCCTTTTCAATGGATTGCAAGCAGCCATTTGAATCAAGGTATCCAGTACAAGATGCCAGTATAATTTCAGCTGCACCTTTCCAATGCATATGAACTTGAGAGCCACTCTGCAAAAGAAGAAAGAAAAATCATTAAATATGCGATTAATAACCTCATGCATGTGCAGATAATTAAAAAGTTCATCCACTCAAATATATAGATTAAAGGAAATCAGAAGTGTGCATCAACAGAAGAAACTATAATGTGAGCCATAAAGAAAACAAGAAAGAATGAACTTGAAAATCCAAAGAGGCCACAGCGCCTCTGCTAGCTCTTATCCTAGGAAGCCCTTATTTCATGAGATTATGTACCTGAATGTCATAGTCCAAAAACTAACTCTATGCTGATTTATCACCGGATAATCATACAATCAGGTGACACGAATGCTACAACGGATCCTAGGTCAGTCCGAAGGAATCACTAGCAGTGGGGCTTATTATATATATCATTTCTAGGAATTTTCTATTCTTAAACCCTGAGGACTGTTTGATACGATCTTTTGATATGAAACACAAGTAGATTATAACTTAGCCTACGACATCTCGCGAAGAGATAACTTGTTGCAGTACATCATCCCACAAACACTTACATGCAGACTACAACTTTGATTCTTGATTTTAGCACTTGAAGCCTCACAAGGTAGGTTTTAATTATTTAACTAGTTAGGAAAAGAAATATCACAATATGTTTCTCCATTAAACTACTTATGTGGAGCAATAAATCCCTCTAAATGGGCATAATTACGCATAATTTTAAATTAAAGAAACCTTGGCAAAGCGAACAGGACTATGAAGCAGCAAGCACTCGAATATCAGATAAGTCGATTACCTGCTCTCTAACTACAACACCTCCTCTCTTCTTTGTAGAATTAAAAGGAGAGACATGAAGAACTATGGATTGTGATCTGACAACATCGAACTTCATTCCAATCTGAGTAAATTGTGCATTAGTTGAATAAGCAGATTTTGTTGATTTATATCAGTAAACGGAAAAACAAGTTGTTAATACTACCTTGACGCCCCATGAAAGAATGGCTTTTTCAGTGGGAGAGCCTGAAACCTCTGTTCCCTTGCCATCCTACGAAGAGGGAACTGAGTCAAAAATAGAATGAACCAAAGGTAGTATATACATGCATGCCAAAGTAAACAAGAACATTGATTAGATAACAAAATAAAATTAGAAGTATTGAGCATGGTGAGGGAGGGAAAGATAAAGAGGTGCAAAGCAGTTGATCCAAATACTACTGTGAATGTGCAATTAGAAAGACAATGCATGTTTTTTCCTTTGAAGAGTTGATCTGTGGGGACTTATATTGAAGAGCATTTTGAGTAAATGTCATCTAAGAAGACTATTGCGAATTCTCATCTCAAACTTTATCATGAATGTCTGTCACCCTAAAGCCATCAAAATACATGGCACATGTATGAGGAGAGGCAGAGATAATTTAGGGAGCGACAAGGAAACAGGGTGAATACCTTAGAAGTAAAGACACTGCCAGATGTATTCTGAGTTATGCCCTCATCCAGAAGAGAAGAAACAGCTGAATGCAACTGTGAACCATCTTCAGGTGAGTCGAGCTTCTTTTTCCCGACATAGGCTTCTACGACTGTCATCTGCACAAACACGAGCATATAAGTCATCATATAATTTGTGAATCAGTGTAAATATGTAACTGAAGTTGTCAATTTAAGATCAAAAGCATGAACCAGCAGCGTAACCTGATTCAGAGTCAGTGTTCCAGTTTTATCACTACAAATAGTTGTAGCAGAGCCCATAGTTTCACAAGCTGAAAGTCTGCGCACCTGCAAATTAATCAAAGAAAACTATTTCATGCATGATTATCATAGTATCAACATCCTTATATATTTAACTAAATAATCAAACAGATATAGCAAAGGAGGAAAGACATATGTACCAAAGCCTTGTCAGCCATCATTTTCTTCATTGAGCATGCTAAACTGTCACAACATTTAGAGCAGGCAATGATTTAAGAGGATTATAAGGCACATGAAAATTAAGTCAACAGTGTCGAGTAAGAAGCACTTTTTTGATACTTACGTCAATGTAACAGCTAAAGGAAGACCTTCAGGGACAGCAACAACCACAATTGTGACCTGAAAATAACTTATTGCATTAGATAGATGACTCGAATTGTAGGTACTGAATCTGTCAGACACTTAATGTCTTCCATGAACAACAAAACATGGACTAATAGTTTTATACAAAAAATACAACCATTGATTATTGGAGACTGAAACAGAATCAAAGTATTAAATCATGTGGGCACTTTTAACAGATTGTTGAATCCATTTTGGATCATTTTTTTCCCTCTTTAAAATTTATCGACACTTAAGTTTGGCCATTGAACAATGTGGAGTCCAGTGTTATCAAAGGTGAAAAGCGCAAAAAAGCTCTAAGGTCTGATGGAGCTTTAAGCACAAAAAGTGTGGCTAAGAAAAGTGCAAAGGGACAAAATTTACAAATATATATGTTTACTCTAAGACTAATAATTATAAACATGTATGACAAATATATGACCATAGAAAATGAAAAAAACATTATGATAAAGTGAAATATCAATTGTTTACTATCACTTCTTCCGAAGAGGCTCACTGGCAAACTTTGTCTTAGAACCTTGATGACGATATTGAAGCGCATATAAAGCGAGTTGAAGCCCTCAACACGTTATGAGCCTCGCTTTAGGGCTTAAGTGCGCCTTTAAGAAACACTGGTGGAGTCTTAGAGTATATTGTCCAAAAAAGGGGACCATTTTAAATACACATTGTTTAGGAACACATCTCATCCTTTCTCTTTGTTTTTTGGGCAATACAAGTCTATGCAGGAAAGTTTACTTAAAAATCTCAAAACTCCACTTTGTGGGCCTCATTGAGAAAATGTAGAAGAAAGGATAGAACATTTATAACAAAGAATAAATACAATTTATATACTACGTTAAGTTCTAATTATATGCATACACAAAGGGGATATAGAGAACTCGTATAGCTGACCACAACTAGTTTAGGGTTCAAGCGTGTAGTCGATTGATTAATATATGACAAGACTCCACTTCTACACTCATTGATAGGTTATAAATGCATGTTACTTTTTTTGAGAACTAAAAAAAAAAAGGGCCCTCTGTTGTGTGTCTGTTCAATCTAACCCAGATATCTCACTAGAATCTTATCTTCCATGTCAATAATCCTGATTGGACATGACAAATAGCTTTCTGAACTACATACAGAACCTAAGAGCAGTGAAAATCAATAGAAAAAGGCTTTATCGATTCTTAGGTAGTGGACCTAAAATTTGCAACTCCACTGGTGTCCATTGGAATCCATAATATTTATAGTGCCTAAAGGGCAAAGCCTGTTCGATAAAACTTAAAAACATTGATCAGCAAGAACTTACAGCTGCAGTGATGATATGTACAACTCCATCCATTGTTTTACCAACACTGGTCTGTCCATGAACAAACTGGGTAGTCCCATCTGGATTTTTGCTATGCCCAGTGAAGAACCTGGGGGACAGAATATTTAAGTCATATGCAATATTTAGCATGAAACCATACAGAGAAGCTTTGGAAGGGAGCAAAATTTTCACCTGCTCAAAAGAACAATGAGCACAAAGAGAGCAACAGCAAGGCCAACAATGCCGATAAAGGTGGCAACCCCATTCAAACGCACCTGCCATATTGTAATTGAAAAGCTAAACACAGAATGGATATAACAAGTAGAGAAACTGATGATGATGGACAGCACATTCTAATATAACCTGCAAAGGAGTTTCTTCACCAGTATCCTCTGATATACTCGCCATCAACAATCCCCATTCAGTATTGATTCCTACACCAGTTACCTAAATAAAAATATATGTTTAAGAAGATAAAGATGAGGGAGCTTTGTTTTTAATATAGAACAGGAGACGGTCTTTCAATATGAGATGTTTGGATAAAATTTAGCTGAAGTTGAAACAAAAAGAGTAATTATACATGTTTGTACATGAATTTCACTTGGAAAAGAAAGTTGAAGTTTTGTGAGTGGACTATTATTTCATTTGAAATACATCAAATCAGTTTTCCAACTTATATTATCTATTTCAAGAAATATTGAATCGAATTGTAAGACAAACATCGGTTTGTAAATAATAATTTGTGTTTTAGTTTGGATAATGAAATAAAATTTATGGCCAAATGGGAAACAATGTCTAAAATTTCATCTGCTCCAAATAGAAATTAGCTCTTAAATCCTCAAAGGGATTGGGGAGATCGGAATAAAAGAAACAAAGAAAGAAATAAGATGATCTTACAAGCATGGTTCCAGCACCATCTGCTACCTTGCAACCAGCCATCAAGAAAGGTGCCTTTTGATTTTTGTTTACCTTTAAAAATGATATGATATTTAAGATCATTTGGATCAATGAGCTTACACATACTATGCATGAAGGTCAAACCAACTTACAATCTTGCTTTCACCAGTCATGCTAGACTCATCAATTGCCAGAGAATGACCAGAGATCAAGACTCCATCTGCAGGAACCTGAAAGAATACCAAAGCTTTATCTCTTTGATCAGAAAATGACTAGAGAAGAGGCAGAAAAATCTACATAGCCATCTTTACCTGATCGCCTATCCTGAGAGGAACAAAATCACCAACAACAATTTCGTATATTGAAATTTTATCCCTTCTGCCGTCTCTTATAACCTTTATAGATCATTTTGAAGCAGTTAATTTTTCATGTATACGATAAGGATCGTAATTAATATAATTGTCACGGGGCTATGGTTCATAAACTGCAATTACCTCTACTTGGATATTTCGTTTTTCTTCATTTAAGTTCTGAAATCGCAAGGACTGTCTGTAGTCACTTGTTGCTAAATGAAAATTTACAAAACAAAATTAATTAAATCAAAGATGTAGTAGTAAATAAGGATTGGTAGGGAATAATGCCCCCGCCCCCCACCACATGGGTTCTATCAATGAACTATACACCTCAATCACGAAATATACAAACAAACCCAGAAAACAAGATGGGAGCTTGCAAATCCACTCTGAAAAGCTAGGACAAGTTAATTTATGAAGAAAAAAAAGGCACGAGGAGAACTACATAAATTGAACTCTCCTTTCAAAGAAAAAGGAAAGAAAGCTACATTATGATGATCAATTAGCAGGATTGCAACTCATGAATTGTTAAATTGCAATACTCACATAACACACCTCACCCCAGAAATTCAAGACTAGGAATAATAAACAGCTACCCTTTTTGTTACCAAGAAAGAAGAGAAGAAGATTGATTTGATAATAGAGTAAACATAATTAAACTTCAGAACAAAATAAGTGAATAGCTCTTGAAGAATATTAAAGAACCTTTTTCATTGTAAAGAGAAACAGAATAATCAATTTATTTGATAGGAAGGAAAATGCGTGTAAGAATGCAACTTGTTATCTGGAGAACTAAAGCTACTATTAGCAAACAGAAGAAAGAAACTATATTTTAGCAACCGAAATATTAATTGAATATGATTAATAATCTGCTACATGAATCTGATAAGGCTTGACCAAGCTAAACACGTGAATAGAGAGAGAGAGAGAGAGAGAGAGAGAGAGAAGAAAGTATAAATAGCAAATTAAGCTGCAGCTATGAGTTTTATCAGTTTCCTGAAATTCTGAGAGGTTGATATCTTTAGTCTGATTCTATTAGTTTCATGGTTTTCTTGAATGTTAATGAATATTCTTCAATTTGTTCCAGTAGTCAATACAAATTTAGTAACCTGGGATTGACAAAAGAGAAAGCAGCCAAGCCATTGTAGAGTTTAATGAATTCTATAACTCCATTCACTTGGATTAGAAGTAGTAGACAAACAAGAAGCAAAGTAATTACCTGTTACAAAATAGCAGGTAGAATTTAATGACTTATAAAATCCATTCACTTGGATAAGAAGAAGTAGACAAACAAGAACCATAGAAATTACCTGTT
Source organism: Solanum lycopersicum (assembly GCF_036512215.1). Taxonomy (NCBI): domain Eukaryota; kingdom Viridiplantae; phylum Streptophyta; class Magnoliopsida; order Solanales; family Solanaceae; genus Solanum; species Solanum lycopersicum. The sequence goes on from NC_090802.1 coordinate 67,449,674, forward strand.
ACAAAAATAACAAGAAGTACGGCAAAAGTTATGCTTCCACCATCATACCATCCTTCTTTCAGGCCCTGTATAAATAATCATGAATGGAACTTTTAGTAACAATCATCATTAAATATAACATCATCTTCTGATTTCCTAAAATAATCAAGGACCATCATTAATTTTCCATTCTATACATGCTTCTGTTTGGTAAAGAAATGGACATGAACCTAACTTAATCTGCCCAAGACCATATAAGGAGTCCAAGTACTTATCTCACAAACAATGTGGGATTCAACACCATCACCACCCCTCGCACGCTCAATACTGGACATATCTGCTTTATTTTTTCCTAAAATGAGGTCTATACTGGTTGATAGACGTCAAATTGACAACTCGGAAATATCCAGATATTTCGCACTTCCCAATAAAAGGTTAAAGATAGGCTATAGGGGGGAAAAAGATAGAAAAATGCAGAGTTTTTAACATCAAATAGAAGAACCTATAATATAAAGAGCAAAGTACCTTTGTGTGTATTCCAAGTGCCAGTGATAGTACAGCAGCTACAATTAAGATGATGAGAGTCAGATCTTGCCAAGCCTCCCAAAGGAATCTCTACAAAGAATAAAGATAATAGTTACATCTCACTTCTCCTTACAGAAATCAGTTCAACAAGACAACTTGGGAGAAACTAATACCAAGTAACTGCGACCCTTTTTCATGGGATACGTATTTGCCCCAAATACATTTTTTCTTTTTGACAATTCAATATCATCATCAGCAATTCCTGAATCAACATCTGTTTTCAACTTCTCTGATAAGCCTTTGGCCTGAAGATGTCAACATCAATATCAGAATGCCGATATAGATGAGTCCCTACTAGTAGCATGGTTTTATGTAAGATAACTAAAACTCAGTGAAGTTAACTTACTCCTCCGTATTGTTGCAGTGCAGAAAGATTGTGATCCCTAGTCACTGAAGCTAGCTGTTCAAGTGAAATTCCATAGTCACCACGAGGAGGTAGAGGAGCAACTTCGGTACCCAACACTAGAAAATAGAACAGATACCAAAAACAAAGCAAATGACAGAGTTTAAGGTACGTTGTTACTTGTACGAATAGTTCGTATCTAAGCGACCTACAGTTAAAGACAGAGACGTAAAGTTAACTATATCCTTAAATTCATTTGATGTTCAAGATATTGAAACTTCGGCTAGCACTTTGTCTGTCTACCATAAAATTAGCTTGAGGCAGCTTGGCTACCCTGTATGTGCTTCCAAAAGAAGTGTGAAACAATAGAACATAGTAGATCAAAATTATCATTTTTTTTTCCTTGTTTACTTCAACAAAGAATAGAATTATGGGCTCAGAAGATAGATTTCTTGATTAACAAATCTAGCAACCATGAGACAAAATGACTGCGCTAACTTCAGTTTTGCACCAAACAGGTCGAATGTGATGAAAATATTTACCTAGAAAAGAAGAAGACTTTTACAAGTAAACGATCTCGGTTGTTAGAAGAAAAGAGGATGAGGGGGTGAGACAGGCAGAGAGTTGGCAAGCAATGAGTTAAGAAATAAAGCAGCTACGTTTACAGATGTATCAATCAAAAGAAAAAAAGAGTTGAGAATTTTTCATGTGATGGATGCTTTTCTGGGAATGTATATTGTCCATTTAATAGTATACATTCAATCCGAAATGTCAGTGATGCATGAGCACCAGTTATTTTACCAGTGTTATGCAAGGGAAGCGGCAATATTTGGTAGATATTGAAGATAAAGCATTAGTTGAAAAGGATTTGCAAAGTATATACCAATAGCTCGTTGTCCAGCAAGTTTAAAAAGTAGTGCGGCCTACAAAAGCAAAGCAGGGATGGTGAGATATTCATTAAATCAATCAAAAGAAGAGGGTAGAAATGAATTTGATCATTACTCTTATGACTTGAGCATGTGCTCTGATCATCCTTCTTCTTTGTTCTTTCTCTTGGGCTTTTCTCAAGTCGAGAGTATACCTAAATCGGCGTGAAGCATTAAGCACAAGTGCAGCTTCCTGTGAGTGATGAGAAAGATGTTAGGATATTAATGCGTGAATAGAGAAAAATGTACTAGTTTAACGCAAATTATGATATGAGATGGAGATGATCAACTGTGTCAACACATGAAAATGAAAATGAAAATTTCAATTACCCTCCAGCGTTTAAGAGCGTGGAAAGATACATTCTTGGTATTGGGAATGTGGAAAAGATCAGAGAAGTGGTGTTGGGGAGAAGAGTTGAGATGGGAGGAGCCGGCTTCCAGGTCCATGGTTGGAGCAGTCGTCAGATGCCACCACTCTCAGATATATATAGTAAATGAGAGAGAGAGATACATACATCCTTTGTATTTGTAGTGAGAGGAGGAAGAGCCAAAAATCATGTAATATGAGGTCGAGCGACTATACAGGGAAACCACAAACCTTGATTTGGGGTTTTGCCCAAAAACCGTTTTCTATTTCAGGGTTTTCGCGCAAAGGATGGGTTTTTTGCTTTACCACCATCACTTCATGTGATGCTCACACCAACATTCTCCTATCAAAATTAATACATTAATTTCTTTCATAAAATTTCATTAATAGTTTAATAGGAAACTTTTTTTTTTATCATTAATTTATTTCTTTATTCATTTGCACCACATACCATTGTATGCTAGCTAGTTTGAGATATAATATTTTGATAAATATAGCTGGTAAATGGCTTAGTTAGCTGCATTTTTCTTGTAATGTAGATGTAGTAGTTAAGTCTCTGTATAAATAATAATGCATTTTGGCTTAGCAATTGTGTCTCTCACATCAACACTATTTCAGATTTACATTTAGACCTTATTTTGTGAAATCTCATCATCAACCATTTATATGTATGTATTTTTCGGAGAGAACTTTAGACAAAAAGTTCCATGCATATAATGACATTCAAATGTTTCTTTTCACATATATATACATATATGGATGTCATTGTTGAAACAAAAGTGTTACATACATTACAGCGAATTAAGCATTCATGTATTTTGGGCTCTGTCAACAAGAAAAAGTCTTTCAACTTATTCATACCATAATGTGACATGACTTCCATCATCATCCTTCTGCTGCTATAAATAGAATATCAGAAAACTACTGTAACTAATCTTGTACCAGCTTCACGCCGTTGAAGTCTGCAATATAAAAGTATTAACACATGTACTAAGAAACAATATTATGGTCCAATCACCTCACTTTTGTAATCATGAACAGAATCAACAACCTGCAGTGTCAATAATATATTTCGCTAATTAATCGACCAGATTAGTAAAGAAGATTATTTTTCAAAAACTTTTTTTTTATTAATGGCAATGGCATTAGAATGAATTAATGATGTTACCTGATTTGCATTATCGGCAAGTAAGTGAATGTAGAGCTTCAGCGAGAATAACTCGACAAGCTTTAGGGAAAGAAGAAGAAAATTGCACCTTACAGCTGTTGTGACGGCTCTCTGGCTATATATTAGGAATAATGGAATTTAAAGTGTGTAAATTCTATATATATATATATATAAATACTAGTTGTCGTCGTCGTCCATTCTATTGTATATCATAGACAAAGGACATTGGTGAGCTATTCTTTCGCTCTTTTTACTACACCAACCAACAAATCATTTTTTATGAGATCGAATCGTATGGTTTAGAAAAATAAACCATACATACCATAATCATATCCTTTAAATTGTCTAATCATTGAACTTCTACCCGAGACATGTTGTAACTATATATTGTGTCGCAGAAGTATCACATTCACAAATACACATACGTATAAGAGATAACTAACTCCCTGTCAGAGTAGCAAGTTTCTCATCTAGCCCAAAAATGCAGAGCTGGCAGCCAAAAGGAAAAAGGTACACCCCAATTTAAGAGGCGAACCTAAATTTGCTATGCTACATACAGTTACTACTGCTCCATGTTAGAGCATTATCTTTTATAAACTACAAAGTATAGCAATACATCCACCCAATCTGGAATTAACAGAGTAGTGCACATCCTTCCTTCACCTCATAGGAGAGAGGCTAGTTAGCACTTTCTTGGTGAGTGGATCCCATTATAATTAATCATTAATGATGAACTCGAAATCGACCTTCTTTCCTGGTTCGCAACTGCCTATCTGATTCTTCGCTTCCACCTGACCTTCCAGAACTCACTGCCCGATCATTCCGAGTAACAATTTTTATGGGGTGCGCTTCTGTATTGAAAACCCACTCATCAAGGGAGATAACTGATGATGGAGAGAAAAGAAGATACAGATATTTAAGAGTCTCCGCAAGAAAGAAGCTTTGCATCATATTGTCTTTGACACCAGTGTTTACCTGGGGAAAACCGGCAAAAATGTGTTAAAACAATGATATCACCCTAATGATTGCAAGCACAAAACCCTGAGTTCAAGAGGTTCTCAATGACTTTTGATTGCTGACCATGAAGTCACTTCGTCGTGATATAAGTTGGCAATTGTACATGCTAAAGTTAGTTGCAACAATTTAATAACATCCTCAGAAACTAAACACCTTGTATGTCCAAAACCCTCCACTTCATTTTTATCTGCACAGTTTCCTTCATAACTGGAAAAAAAAACATTGATCTACAAGGAATGGGGTCAAGTTCTAGCTGTGCCTGGACAAATTTAGCTTCAAATAGGAGAGGATGCAACGAAAATACTGAGATCATCTATGAAATATAGTAGCTTTGAATTTGAGCTTCAAGTGGGAGAAGATAAAGATCAGAGGCAGCAAGAAAACAAAACGGAGTTCTAATGTTGCTCTTTGCTCATAATTTTACAATTGTGGATGGTGGACTGGCAAACATAGACCTTTTCAATAAATCAAATTTGAGTTGCTCAATAAATCAAATTTGAAGCCTGCATGTGATTAAAGTACAGTAGAAGTCGGATAATTTGTAAAAAAAAAAAAAAAGACCAAGTTCAGAGGCGAGCTGGTGTTTACAAAAGAATAGAATCAACTAGGTGCACCAGGTTTCTATCAAAGAATACAACATAGCCAATAATCCCACAAGTGGGTTCACTATCAAAAGATAGCATAAAAAACCACATGCACGTATGTTCATCTCAATCATCAATATTAAAATCCAATAGAAATAATGTATTTAATGAGGGGAGACAAGTTTTTGCAGAGAACACGAGAAATAGCAGCAGTTTCTTAATGTCCAGAAACAGAATAAAAAATGCACCTAAAAGAATTGAGTTTGAGCTTACATCTTTAAGTCCAACATATCCAGACTCTACCCTTGAGTTCTTTTCAAATGCTTGAAATATGTTCCAACCCCACTCTTGGTATGTCTTGTTTCCTGTTAAACGCCAGAGGTAAAACAGTGACTCAACTGTCTCTGGCCTTAATATGTTCCATGATGTGCCCACACTCATATCCTGAAGATTATTAAACAGGATGAACAATTGAAGTAATAACTTATCAGTTATCACCATTAGCAAACAACAAAAACAAATATCATCCTGAACTAAAACTGAAAACACTGACTTGGCCGTCATTAAAAAAATAGTTCTCTCCTGCCAATTTTGTAGGTGTTGACTGGTAAAAGTTATAGCAAGTCCAAGCAAGCTGCAAGAGAACATTAGGATATTCAGCTAAATAGAAAGGAATACTAGAACTTTCTGGCCAAAGGAAACAGCACTGCAGTCATTAAAAGCTCCTATATAGATTGAGCCCACCGATACTCTGGGCATTCCTATGATGTGAAAGGCAAGTTATATCATAGAAAGCAAGCACACTTAAGAGTCACTAACGTTTTGATCTTATCACGTACTTACCCTTCAGCATCCCCAGCTAAATATAACAGTCAATGGAAGTGAACATCCGGTGGTATGTGAGCATTGCCCAGAGCCCACCATAGCTAATGCTCAAAGTTGAACTAAAACGTAAAGCTTTATCAACAGAGATCACCTCTCAAATCAATTAATCAATTACTAAACCTCAAACACAAACTAGTTCTTTTGAGAACGTTAACTTGTATATTACTACAAAAGAAATAAACAGCAGTAGGGCCGTGCCAAGCCATATTTACAAGAAATCAAACCCAAACTAGTAAGAGTTGACTATGTGAATCCTCTGTATCCATTCCAATGATAAATAGGGTTCACTAAACCTAGATGTGCTCTAGGTGATGCTCTGTAAGTTAACAATACCTCCTCAGCCAGTGATAAGAACTTCTGAGCCTCATCAGGGCTATAACCAGATGATCCTAAAGCTAACATTCCAGGAGCAAAGCATGCAAGTTCATCCATCTGCACAAAATCCAACGGGTAAATAGAAGTATAAAACAGAGTCAAGAACTTAACACATCTCAGTCTCCCCAAATATATGCAAAAGCATGTACATCACCTTGTCATTTACAGAACTTCCCATCTTCTCACCAAGATACGCAAAAGACGAAGGGGTCGTCCTCCGGACCAAGCTTTGAAGACCTTTCATTGATGTCTCCCACATTTTCCTGTTTGCAGAATTAGTGGAAGAATCATATTGAGGAACACAGAGGAATGAAAACTTTGTAGAAGAAATATAAGAAAGTTAAACAAAATCATATGAACCAGTATCAAATAATAAAATAAAATCATTTCATATTTCAAAACATATCAAGTTCTCAGAAAGGCTGAATTTTTTTTAATAAAGGACTCAGAAAGGCTGAATTTTTTTTAATAAAGGACTCAGAAAGGCTAATATGCATCAAACATTATTCTTTTCCGCATCAGAGGTCCCCCTTTGTTCAAGCTAAGCATTTATGATAGCACAATCTTCTCACTATAACCAATTTCATCTTCTGCATCCCAGCACCAGAAAAAGATAGGATAAAGGAAAGACCAACCACCTAAAAACAAATTTCAGTAGTAACTAGTACTCAAAGCTCTTCACATTAGACACTTCAAGTTCAAACTCCCGTGAAATTTACTTAAAACTTCCAATCAAACGAAGAGTCTAAGCAGCATAACAAAGTTTAATACCTCAGCTGCCTCACTTTGACTACTGTAATGTGCTTGGGAAGGAACTCAATAAAATGTTTTTGAAGCTTGCAACCAATAAATAAATACATGTGAAAAAAAAGTATAAATCTGTGAAAGATCAAAACATTAAATGTAAAGCATCAAGATAAATTTTTTAAGCACTGTTACAATAGGTGAAGCCAAGCTCTTCAAGCGGTAGCTTTGACATCAAGTGAAAAGATCAGTTTTAGGAGAGTGATACAAAACTCGTACTCCCTCCGTTTCAATTTGGTTGTTTGGTTTTGACTTGGCATGATATTGAAGAAAGTAAAGAAGACTTTTTGAATCTTGTGGTGTTAAACTAAAGATATGTAGCATATATCAAAATGTTCATTAATCTTGTGGTCTTTAAGCATTCTTTTTTTCTTTCTGGAAATTGGTAACTTAAAGAGGCATTCTTTTCAGAGCGGACTAAAAAGGAAAGTAAGACAAACAAATTGAAAAGAAGGGAGCGGTAACTTTAATAACTAAAGTTATAATGATACGTATTTTGAGGCCATTGCTGGATAAAACATTCTAATCCCCGGTTATCCAATGTGCTTCCATCTTAATCTTGTAGAGCGATAGAAAAAACATTAATCATTTATTCAGGTCTGACTGAAATATCATCAAAAGTCACTGCTAGCTTCAATTTAGATGTATTTGCTGCTGTACTCAAGTACGATATCATGTAATCACAACAATTATGTGGACTACTTGGAGAGAGAAATAAGAGAACTTTAATATAGAGAAGGACTATGTACATGAAAGGAAAAGCTTTATATCCCTGATTTCCTTTTGGTGCACCCATGAGATCCCTGTATGTAAAGAAACTGGATGCCGTTTCATATCTTTTTGTAAGATTTTCTACTATTTGGTATACTCCTGGTATGCAGATGTTTAATGCCATTGTATTATAAAATTTTATTGCTTGATCAACAAAAAAGAAAAAGAAACCGTGCATTCACAGAGATATCATATTTCATTTCTTTCAGTTTTAAATCCTAGCTACAAATTTTCTTGGGTTTCTTGCTCTTGGCTTTCCTACTTGAAAATCTTAAATGCTCCAAATATGTTAACATTGTCACAGAATATTTTATGCATTTGCACAACGCATGATCAAAGATTTGATTTCAAACTGATGCTAAGTATTGAAACAGTAATATATGCACTTACACCTACAGGAACCATGAAGTGAAATACCGAATGCACTGAATTGAAAGCTTTAAAAGAACAACAATATATGAAGTGAAAATAGAGAGAAGTAAACTTAAGCTGCTTACCTATAATGACTCACAGCAGCAGTTCTGTTTCCTTGTATCCAGACCTTGAGTAAATATTCATAAAAGCTGAAACAAAAAATTATTATATTAACTTTTTTATGAAAAGAAAACATGGAGGATCTAAATGTCACTTCACAAATGTATAACGAAGGTTCTCCCCCATTTTATTTTTTTATTTTGGGGAGAAATACTCCTAATCAATCAGGTTTTCACTGGGATCATTCTGAAATGGACAAACAAAGGTCATTTTACCTGTCACCCATAGCTCCAAATGTTATAGTTGAGTATGATGTTGTGCCTTTATGTGGATTAATGTATATCGGAAGCAAACCATCATCTGGAAAAGTTCTGTTAAGTTCTAAGATGACATTCTCCACCTGAAACAGGAATATACACCTTTCATCACTGTTGATTATATAATTATATAATAAAGTGTGCTTCCTAACAGCTTAAGTTGTTAGATGATATGGTCACACAATTCAATATTGTACCATAACAGGGGGAGATCTAAGATTGAATCTCGCCGTCACCCATTAGAAAAAAGAAATGCAACAGCTTGGACTATAAAAAAAAAGAGCCAAGCCGGCACATGAAGGGTAATGTTGAGAATATAATTAAATAATAACAGTGTGCTCTTTCTAAAAGCTTTTAGATGAGATGGTCACACAATTCAACAATCACCAAGAGGAGACTGTCCAACAATCTGTAGCTTAATCAGTTAACGTGGTAGCAATTTTCTATCATAGTTCTTTGAGAACATGAATTAATTTGTATTTTAAGAAATTCTCTCAAGCATACCTTTTGTTGATATTTTCGGTCTCCTGTCCTCTGTGAAAGAGCAATAAACTCAAGCTGCTCAGTACCAGAATCTGCCAGGATACTATCACCCTGAGAGCAAAGAGCGAAATAATTTCAAAAAAAAAAAAAAACTCACAAACCACCCTCTGGAAAAATACATGTTTCTGCAACTATAAGCAACATGTGACATCTCACTATAAGATAAGTCAATGTGCTTCGCACAAAGGGCAAGAATAAAGTTCTTAAAGAAAGAGGAGAGGTGAATGCAGGGAGAGAGTGGGAATACGAAGAGAAGCATACTAAATGTTCTTTGAGCATATTACAAGGGAACTACAAGAGATTCCTTCGTTCAGGCATCTCCCAATAGATAGATACTTTTCTCCTATGACGGGTTCCTTCCATGATCTTCACAGAACATAAGAATCCGGAAAACCAAATCTTGTAACTTGTCATACAGTAATAATCACGCCCACCCTCAAATCTATTTTTGGGAATAACTAATCCCTCAATCTTCTTGCCATAAGATATTGTCGTAATATCACAAGGGGAATGTAGGAGCAATATATTAAAAGTTAAAAAACTTACCCCTGTCCACCCAGGGTTATGTGGATTCCCATGAGCCAAGTTGATAATGTTGTAAGGGATGCCAGATTCGGTATTCCATGCAGGCAACAATCTGTCAGCAATGTCTTGAGCCTTATCAAGGAAAAGTTTATCACCAGATAGATCATACGTACTAAGAAGCCCACCTACAACCCTGAGTGGTTGAAAAACATAATTAACCAACCGAGACTCATAGTTCCATATTATTGGAACTGTGAAAGGATAAGGACAACTAATTAAAAACTCATAGTAAACCTTATAAAGCAACCTTATGGTTGTCTCAAAAACACTTGCATCATAGTTCTTGTTGAAATCCAAGGAGTTTGCAACCCATCTGTCATCAGAAAGTTATTAGCCACTGTTAGCCACATGGAATAGTTCAACACAACATAACCAGTGTGTTACGTGGAATAACTCATTGGAAACAATTTATAAATGGAAGTTTATATACCTTACATACTCCTAATATGCAAGACAATTCAAGAAATTATAGCAAGTACGCTTAAGGAAAATGGAAGTGATGAACTCTTCAAGATTTGGCAAAGGTCAAGATGCAAGGCATCAAATTCATAAATAAAAGGAAAAGCAAGCAAAACGAGGGAAAGGGGATGGAACAAGAAGGTAAATGGAAAATTGAGAACTCTTGATCAATTACAGATGCATTTAACTTTAAAATAGAGACGACATACAGTACCTTGCTTTTGACAATTTTCAATATATTTTAGTTCAACATTAACAATTTTCACGTATTTGGTGAATGCCAAAACACCAAATAAAACCTGCTTTTTAATTATTAATTAGGCCCTTCTAAGAAAAAAACAAAACGCGACGCCTTTGTCGCCTTGCCTCACCGCATCGCAACTCGCCTTTTGTCGCCTTCTTTATCTTGCCTTGCCTTGCCAGGAATAGGCGACAAGGCCTCGCCTTGCCTTGCCTCTCACCAAAGGTGATAAGGTGCTCGCCCTTCACAACACAGTTCTGGTCTGATGATAAAACAAGGACTACAAGTAATAGAGAGAAAATTATCCTGCTTGTATGTACAGCGGGGCGGTCGCAGTAGAAGATGATACCATTTTGGACAAGTAACTGATAGTCACAATTGTACAACCAAGAACAATGAAAAAATTACAATATTCTTAAATGAGGTGATACTGGTTCCTAGCTATATAGGAAAAGAAAGATGATTCTAGAGGAGACATGAGAACAAACTCACTTTCTAGCTCTCTGAAACTGCTCATCCAAGCCCATAATATATAGTGTGTCAAGAGAATCTATCAAGGTTGCTCCAAGACCACCAAAACTGTCAACACCATTCTTTGTTTGCGGCTGGCATTAAATATTTTCAGCATGTTAATTAAGTACTTTTACACAAGTGCAGTAAAGAAGTAGTGTAAGAAGTACGAAGCACATAGCAGAAACTAACTGCAGAATCAAGGCAAGTTTCCACTCCTAAATATATTCAATTACGAACAAAATAATAAGGATATGTCCAACAGATCTCACGCAATCATTTCCTTTCTGATTTTCAATAAATTATAGTTCATGATCAAGAAGAGAAAAAGGGAGACTAAACTATGATTGCATACAAGGTGATACTATTTCCTTCCATAGGTAAATATTTTTTTTGGTTAAATCATATCACCAAAGAAATTGCTGATTATGCAAATTACAAAAGTCAGTTGCATCTTAGACTTCAAAGGAAGTAAGAGAGGTATCTATTTTCATATACATATAGTTCTTTTACGAACAATAATTCATACACATATAGTTCTAAACAAAAGTAGCAGCAAAGCCAGGTAGAAAAAAATGTTTATCAATGTTCAAGTCTATCTTTTCATGAACAGCTAGATGACTTTATCGATAACAGACAGGTGCAGCATATCTTGTTACCTTTGTCAAAAAAAAAAAAAACAGACAGATAGGTGCAGCATAAAGCAGACCTCTTTTGAGAGATATAACTTCACAGTTGAGTGAGAAGTATGTGGGAAGAAAAATGGGTGATATTTGATTGCTTTATTTTGGGACCAGATGCATGGGCAGCATGAGGGGTATGTACTTTGGGACCTCACATTCAAGAGAAATCTACAAACCAGAGATGGAAGAGTATCAAAGGTTGCCGGAGCTACTTTACATTCAAATCAGGTTCAACCTTTTTTACTCATGAAGGTGGGCATTTGAGAAGCAATGGTATGTTCATGGTCAAATCTCTCCATCAGAGCTTGCTTCTGAAAAAGGAGACACTTTCCACATCTTTCAGTTTGGATTCATGGGGCGCCTAGAAAGGTGTTTTTCTTAATACAGATTGCAGTAAGGAGCTGATTCTAACAGCCAAAATTTGAGGAAGACAAATATCACTTGTGTTTGTTGGTGTTATATGTGCAAGTGATCAGGTGAAGAAGTTGATCATCTCTAGGTGCATTGTGAAGTCGCATTGAACTTGTGGAGGGTGGTCTTGAACTTATTGGTGTGCAATGGGTTATGTCAAGTATTGTTAGAAATGTGCTACACAGTTGGGCTGGAAGACGTAGACGTAGAAGACAAAAGGCATGGAATATTTCTCCACTAGACCTCATATAGGTCGTACGGAGAGAGAAATATGAGAGCTTTTGAGGGAATCAAAAATGATTTTGCACAGTTAAAGAATAGCCTTTTTTACTCTGACTGCTTTTTGGTGTACCCTATCTTTCCTACTTGTATAGAGGATTGGGTGGTTTCTCTACTTTTGGTATACCTGTTGTAAAGTCGGTACCTCTTATGGTACGGGGATCTGGAGAGATATAAGGAAACTGTGGGAAATATTCGTTAGTGATGCCTCACTTATGGTGGGAAATGGGGAACATATTCAGTTTTGGAAAGATATTTGGCTAGGAGACACTCCTCTAGTGAATGTTTTTCCAAACATTATCCAGATTGCATCTCATCCAGACTCAACCATCTTGCCGTACAGGGAAGACAATGTGTGGAATCTGATCCTAAGGAGAAATCTTAATGACTGGGAGTTGGAAGAGGTTTTTAGCCTTATGGCCACCATTCAGACTTGTGCAATCAACAGTCAACGCAGGGACAAACTTATCTGGAGACATAGCAGGGACGGATCCTACTCAGTTAAAGCATGCTACCTTCAACAAAGCTCCAAGAAGACCTTAATTGTTCAATAGCCATGGAAATTAATCTGGAGAACTAAGTTGCCACCTAAAGTTATTTGTTTCAGTTGGATTACTCTAAAAGACTCTTGCTTGACTCAGGATAATATCATGAGGAGGAAATTCCAAATAGTCAACAGATGTTACATGTGCTTGTGCAACTCAGAATCTATTAATCACTTGTTCCTTCATTGCACAGTTGCAACAGGCCTATGGAACATGTTCTTCTCACTTTCTGGACTCACTTGGGTCATGCCAAGATCATTGAGAAAGGCCTTTGTGTGTTGGAGTTCTTGGAAAGTTGGGAAGTCCATCAAGCGGATCTGGTCTTTGGTTCCAAGCCTGTATTTTGTGGTGCTTATGGACGGAGAGGAACAAAAGATGTTTTGATGGCACCCAACTCCCATCTCTACCGTTAAAGCAAGATGTTTGATTACTCTTTTTGGCTGGGTTAATCTCTCTCCTGTACTTAGTGTCGATTCTTACCTAGAATTTATCAGCTCCATAGATCTCTGCTGTTAGCTGTTTACATAGCTTTTTTGGCCTTTTTGGGAGCTGATATTTCTTTCTTTTGTAATCTGTGCATCTGCTTGATGCTTTGTTAATGACATTCTTCTTACTTCATCAAAAAAAAAAAAAGGTATACCTGTTGTATGCAGAAATTTTTCTGCCCACTATAAATAACAGTATTAAACTTGCCAAAAAAAAATTGTTAATAAGTAAAGGTCATTTTGGTAAGTTCTACATACTCATATTGCGTGTAAAAAGTCTTCCCTGATTTCATAAATTTTGTGCCCAGCAGTCGCACAAAATGGGATGGAATGAGAAAAAACATAATAGATACAAAAAACTAAATCTGTATGATAGTAGGAACGTTAGAGAATCGCTACTGTTAGAAAGTCTCAAATTATCAAAGGTTAGAGAATCGCTACTGTTAGGAAGTGTAAGGAGCCCAAATAGAGCAAAGCATATCATGATAATTCATATATTTAAGGTGTAGTTGTGCTTTCGTAAGCTAACCTACAGAACATTGTAATTGAAAAACAAGGAGTCACACAATTATCTAGTCAACAAAAGGTATAGCACTTTGGAAGCTCACATAACATTAAAAGAAGAAGTAATGAAAAATGTGAGAAATATAAGAAAAGAATATTGAATTGTTGTTGTATTTACATTATTACATTGAGACCCTATTTATAAACACTAGAATATAATCCTTCACCAAGTAGGATACTATTTACTGTTCCCATTTCTATCTGTACTCATATTCTAAATATGATTGTATAAAGCTATCCCTATTCTAATAGGATTGTATAAACATATTCATGTTCTAACAATCTCCCTCAAGCTAGTGCATACAATTCATGTACCTAGCTTGTTACAAATGTAATTAAATACGAGGACCGATGAGAGGCTTGGTGAGATCTCTGCAAGTTGATCAGTCGACTTCACAAAATTAACAGTCAATCTCAATGTGCTTAATCTTCTCATGAATTTGATGCATAATGCCGATAAAATACAGAGTGATAAAATTGTAGTATTGAACTTCCCAAACCAAACTAGCAAAGACTATTTCAGACCATAGCGTGACTCACATAATCGACAAACAAGGCTACTAAACTCCCCCCCCCAAGCAACAAGGTGCTCAAAACATATTATAAAGTATATGGATCATGATGAAATCAGTAGACGAGTTGATATTAGACAAGAAAGTCACTAAAAAATTGGCCAAAACATGCTCATAAGCCGGAGTACTGGATTTGATAGCTAAAATTTGTCACAATCTAAGAAATAAAATTATATGAGTAGGGTCGGAACAATGTCACGACCCAACTAGAAAATACAAATTATCTAGGATAGTTTGAATTGACGGAACGACCCTATTGAAAAAGAGAAATAATATGGGTAGTAGGGTTGTGTATTGGCCGGTTCGGTTCGATTTTGAAGTTTATCGGGTTCGCTTATTGGTTATCAGTTTGTAAAGATACTAAACCGTTATAGAACCATTAAGATGTTGGCTTATCAATTATTGGTTTATCAATTTTTTATAGTTATCGATTTAACCGTTAAAATTTGACACAAAAGAAAATACATTAAAAATCACTTAGAAACAAGGTGACAAATCAAATAAATATGCACTTGAATTCACAAGTTACGTCTTGCTCAAAAGCAAACACTTTTATATTGTAGAATAATCAAGTGTTTGAGAAAATCAAAAATAAAAATAGGACATTAAACTCTAAGTCGAGGACTATATACACAAAATGGTATAAATATAATTATTTAATTTACTATCAGGTTATCGGTTAACCTGTTAAGAAAAAACTTTAACCCGTTAAGAACCGATAACCCAATAACATAAAAGATCAAAACCGTTATCAAAACCACTAAACAAATAACCCAATACTATAAACAAATAACTTTTTTATCGGTTCGGCTTATCGGTTTAAGTTCGGTTTTGAACAGCCCTAATGGGTAGGGTAGGAATGATGGCACGACCCTACTGAAAAAGAAAAATTATACAGGTAGTGTTGGAATAATGGAACAACCCTACCAAAACAAATTTGAGGAGTCACCGAAGACAAATGGAACTATGCAAATCAAATCTGAGAAGTCACTGAAAATACACATGATACTATGCAACTCAGATATGGGAAAATAGTTTGGAAAAATCCAGGATACTACACAAATTAAATATGAAAAGTAGTCCAAAGAGATGCATGGTGCTACGCAAATCAAATATGCAAAAAAAGGTAGTCATCGGTGCTACACAAATTATATATGAAAAAGTAGTCACCGAAAAGATGGCACAGTGCTACCCAAACCATATATGAAAAAATAGTCACCGAAAAGATCCCACGGTGCTACACAAGTTAAATATGAAAAAGTAGTCAGTCGAATGATGGGCGATGCTACACAAATTAAATATGAAAAAGTAGTCGCCGAAATGATGGCACGGTGCTACACAAATTAGATATAAGAAAGTAGTCACTGAAATAATGGCACGGTGCTGCACAAATTAGATATGAGAAAATAGTCACATGAAAGATAACAATGACCCAACTTTTGCTAACATAATTGTTAGCCAGACGGGCGGCATATATAAGTAAGTAATAGCCGCTCGCCGGCAGTGGAAGCTCTTTGATTTTCTATCAAGATCGTAGAGGCTTTGATACCATGTGAGAAATATAAGAAAAGAATATCATTGAATTGTTGTTGTGACTACACTATTACATTAAGGCCCTATTTATAGACATTAGAATACAATCCTTTAACAAGTAGGATATTATAGACTATTTACTATTTCTATTTCTATTTGAATTCCTATTCCTATTGGACCTATTCTAAATATGATTGTATAAACTTATTCCTATTCTAATAGAATTGTATAAACGTATTCATGTTCTAGCAGAAAACATCAATCAATAGCTATAGTGTTTAAGAATTTCCTTTTTTAGACTGGCACATAGGGAGAGCATAGTGCAACGGCTACCTTTTTTTACGCCTCCAATGATCTGATAATGAAATCACAATATGCAACAAAACAAAGGCAACATTAACAACTTAAAAAATAACTTATTAGAAGTGACATCCAAACCTGTAGTTCATCATGGCCCCATGCATATTTTTCGTAAGAGCTCCAAGCATGAAGCATAGCATCTTTTACTCTCTCTCTTCGCTGAGCATCGAGGATATTATCTGGTGAGTCCATATTCTTCACCGCCTGACCACCTTCACCACTATATTTCTTTTTTGAAATTGATATGTCTCCACCATTCTTCAATTCTTCCAGCTAAAAAGTATCCAGAATAAATACAAACAAGTTGAGTGTATAAAATTAAAAGCATGAAGGCTTCACTGCAAATAATAGAAGATAGACTGAGAAGCAAGTATACATGAAAATAACACTGGCATAACTGGCTATATTTTTGATATTGAGATGTAACTAGTTATCTTCGGTCTTTGTATTTCTTTTTCCAGAAAATGTAAACCGAACCATTAAACTTTTAGACAAAACAAGAAGCAGAAGAAAAGAAGTACATTGCACATAGATATTTTTGTAAAGTTGCATTGAACACAGACACACATATGTGTGTTATGTGTGAGTGTTATTCTGGAACATCATTTTAAGTCGTTGGTGTTGGTAGTCTTAAGTCTTCTTGCATACTGCTCCAGTGCTCCTCAAAGCCAAAGAGAAAGCCACTCCCCATTCGTCTAGACCGTTTTTCCACCCAATGTCATACTTCCCTTTTAATGCCAAGGGAATAGCAAAAAAGGCACAGATTTGTGAAGCACCTTAGGAAAGTTGCAATAGCTCGACTCAAACTCACATCCATCATATCTTGCTTGGTCAGTACCTCATCTACAAATCTTTTCATCCTGCTTAGAGCTCAGTGAATGTATCACCTTCTTTAGACTAATTTACTTGATTTGCTTTTCTGTTTTTTTTTAATAACGATTTGCTTTTCTGTTTTCTGGATCCTAACTCTATTTTTTCTGCTTTTGTTCATTTCCTATAATATCTAAACTTGGTGGGATGGTCCTAAGCTTTAGTCACAATGTTTTAAGTTCCAAGCCAATTCAGAGGTAGTACAACGACCATAATATCTAAACTTGGTGGGATGGTCCTAAGCTTTAGTGACAATGTTTTAAATTCCAAGCCAATTCAGAGGTAGTACAACGATCATCTTCACTAAGCCAACCAAATTAAGTGGGGCACTGGAAGTACAGCTCTGAACGAACTTAATCAAATTGAGGAATTAAGTTCAGTGAAAAGGTGGTAGACGGACACTCTTCACTAAGCAAACCAAATTCAGACTTCATAACCAAACTGGTCATATAAATTCCTCTAGGCATTCATATTTTCCTACATTAACACAGATGTTAAATCTATCACGAAAGTTTATCCGACTATTCCATTATAAGTAGTTAAACCAGATTCTCAACCACGTTCAATTTGAAGAAGGAAGCACAGGAGGTAGCTCGTGTAATTGCAGCTTGTATTGGCATGTATTAACAGACGCTGTATGATACCAATTCCCAACAAGGCATGAAGAAGGAAGGCAGCCACAAAAGAACCAAAATAGTAGGCTGATTATTTAACTTTAAAATTCCACAGCTACAGAAAACTCAGCTAAAAAAGATAAAACTACTTACCAGATTCCGCAAGTGTATCACTTCTTCATTCAACTTAGAGATCTCTTCCTGAAAAAGAAAAAAAAGGTTCTGGTCACTTCACCGAAAGAATTATTTTCAGAATGTTCAAGAAAAAGCGTAGACATATTGTGACTCATATCCTGACAGCTGCTCACTTGGGCCCCCAACAGAGTGGGAGTGGGAAAATGGCAATCAAGAGAACTTCTTAAATATCCAGGCAATAAGTCGACCAATACAACAGAATGGCGGTAGAGGCTAACTTCTTCTTTGGTTCCTTTTAGCAGATTTTTAAAGTAATAAAAGATTAACATTCAGAGAGGTTAAAACAAGCAAATAAAGAAGAATGGGAAAGGGTTGAAAAAAAAAAATAGGCCCACTGAACTCATCTCCAGCAGCTCATTTAGAAACTTGAAATTGCCTAGATCACATTTATCCAACACTGATCTTCAATAATCAGCGAAGATCTCTATTTCTGTTTTCCAAGGAATGTGAAAACTAATCAAATCAGAAGAAACAATGTGTGCCTCTAAACTCTGGCAACTTAACATCCAGAGTACATGAAAATGAGAAACCTAGTGATGAGTTCCCTTTTAACCACCAACTCAATCAAAGCATCAACAGAATCTGAAAGACAGACACATGAGGGAGTTGCTAAAGACTTGTGATACCTGCTGCGTCTTTTCCGTATTAACAACAAGAAGCAATCACAATCTCAATCTCAGGAATCCCAAATAGGGAGGGGGAAAGGGAAAATAAAAACGTAAAACAGATAAAAGAATATGTCAACGTAATAGATGTTTTGATGGGGACATCGACTCCCATTCATTGCTAATGGTGAATTTTAAACCGCATAATATAATTCTTAGCATGGATGCCAAAATCTGCAATTACATAATTTTATCATAACTAACTAAAGATGGGTTATTTAGAGATTGTTGAACCAAAATTAAAGATGATTGAAAAAATTAAAACTAAGAGGAACCTCGTGATCACGGAGTAAAGTTTGTCGATCCCAAAAGAAGAAGGTTGCAAAAACGAAAACAATGAAGAGCAAGGCAAGGCGCTTAGGTCGTTTCAAATAGTAAGCCGGATTTATGTAACGCCATACAGTGGAAGACGATCTACTCCTCGCCATTCCACAGTGCAGATCGAATCGAATCGATTGGGTTTTGGGGAGGGAAAAGACGAACCAACAACAAGACCGAGTCAGTCACTGGACTTGTACGGAATAATAAATATGAACACCAAAACTCTCACCTAATCACTACAAAGATTATCCAAACAAAGCCTCTTTAACAACTTACGCTCTTTTGGTACAAAGACATCATATACTCAAACAATATTTAGCCGAGATTTAAATTTTATCTATTATATTTTGTATTTATTTGCTTAGAGTTATATTATGATATTATTTCATTATAATACATAAAATTTATATAAAAACAAATTGATACAGCTCATACCACTAGTTTTGAAAATAAACTATTGACTCGTTTGGCATGGACGGAGCTAATAAGCTTGCATAATGGGTTTTGTCTATTAATAAATTTATTAAATATGCATAATTATTAAATTTAAAATTCAATTATTATCATTTAAAAATAATTGACACCTTCAAAAATTTCTAACATCGTCTTTGACATTTGATGATTAATCAAACTTAGTGCTCAAAAATCGTACTTTCATAAAAAAAAAAATTAGAAGTGTATTATTGAAATATTTTATTAGAAATTATGGTGTTCATGAGTTCATTTAAATATATTAATAAAATATGGTGATAAATTTTACGGAGCTAGTTACGTATTAGGTATAATTAATTTGTCTATTATTACTCCATTTGTATACCTGTGGCTAGTGGTTTACATAGATTGAATTGGTTTGGGCTTTTAAAATATTAAATTAAATTATTTTTGTTAAAAAATTTAAATTTATAAACTAAATTAAAGTTATATAACTCAATCTTTTTTCAAATACCAAGGACCATTTGTGTTGAATTTTTTAATTTCTAAATCAAACCTCAATTTTTTTGATTTTTTTTCCGATAAAGTATTCATATAGACATATAACTAACTTGTGTTTTGAACTTTTTGTTTAGTTCAATCAACATATAACTTTATAACTCACTCTTACGAAATTAATACAAAATATAAGATGAGAGATGAAGCTAAAATATTCAACAAAAAATAATAATAAATTATATAAAATAAATATTGTAAATTGATAAGTCATAATAAGAATGATAATAATTTAAAAGTATTGAATCATGCTAAATAAGTATTAATTACAAGATTAAACATTAAATAAAAATTAAAACTTGATTATGTATTTTAAATGTCCAAAGTAATAAAAAATTATAGAACAAATATTCAACATTATTGTTATTCTTAGTATTGACTTAACTTGTTTTGTTAGCATTAGTGTTGATTTGATTTTGAATTAAGCTTTATTAAAATTTATAATATCTATGGACTATAGTCAAATGTATAATCAATTTTTTTTTAATTTAATTTGACTTAAATCATTTGTTATTTATTTAATTCACTTAAACAAACTCGTACTATTTGAACACATATACCCTCTTGAATTTACTTTACGAACACGTGGCATAAAAAATTGAAATACACACCTTTTTGAGCGTGTGAAATTAATATATTAAGTATTAACGTTTTCCTTTTCTTTTTATTTTTTTAAAAATAACAATCTTTTTCTCTTTCAATAGGGTCCGGTCCGGCTGCCACCATTTTTTTTTACAAATGTACTATTAATTTTTTAGATGTAGAATCAACTCCTAATTATTTTTGGCCAAAAAGAACGGAGATTGCCGAAAAATAGAGATCTTCATATATGTCTTTTTTATCGAAAAAAAACCAATTTACATTTCTTTGCCTAAAAAATGAAGATCATTACAAATATTTTCAAAAAAGCACTATCGATTTAAATGGAAATAAAAAAGAAGGCATAGAGAAACAAAAATAGTAAATTCATACTTACAATACGTATCCCATTTTTCTATATTGAGAAGTAACAATGGTGGAAGGAAAACTATTTGGTCCAGAGAAGAAAGGGAGAGGTTGGGGTGCGGGGAGGGGTGTACACTTTATTTATTTTTAAGTTGAAATTCTTTTATTTTAGATTTAAATTTATTTATATTTAAAATTTATTTTTATAAGTTAAAATGTCATATGTCTTTATTTGATTTGTTATTTCAATTACATACACTTTAAAAAAATATTTGATAAGTATTTATTTTTTAAGATTTGAATGTCAAAGAATTGACATAATTTAAACTATTAAACAACTTTGACTTAATTATCGACTAGCTTTGGCATAGGTTTTTAGTTTCCAAAGAAAGACCCGTATAGAATGCTTATGAGACTTTTCGATTTAATAGTAATAAAGAATTTTCAATTGAATAAGTTTAATTTTGGGAGCAGATGAAGTAATTACAGTTGAAAATTGAAATTAGAAAAAAAATAAACTAGTATAAATTTAATTGGTTAATGCTCGCAAATTCCATATTCATGTATTTTGAATTGTCTACTTAGAAGTGTAAACTAAATCTCTTATTTCTTTCCTAGTCACTTTCAAGTTTCAACAAACAAAGAAAAATGAGAAGAATAACAAAGAAACAAAACTTGCATTAATTTACACAATAACATTTCTATATTAGGCAGAAAAAACTATGAGCTCATAACAACTTTAGTTTAGTTCTCCACATCTCTCCAATGACCTTCCTTGGTGATGGATCATCTGGTCCTTTGTCTCTTTGTCCTGATGTGAAGTACAACCACCCGTTCCAGAATCCAACAAGTGTTGTTTTTACACGGTAAGGAAGTTTGCCTAAAACTTTCCATGTCTGCATTGGATCAAAAACCACAAGGTAGTAAAGAATCAACAAGACAAAAACAACTATCTTATATTACCTCCACTTTTGACCAGACAAAATTATAATAGGGCAAAGAAATGTGGAATTGGAAGCCACATTCAGGCATATCTTTGATGAGCAAGTCTATCATGAGGAAAGAAAGGGCTAAAGGATGAATTTTTACTGCTGCACCACATTTTGAACAGTTGCCCTCCAAATAGACCCCTATAGAAGACTGGTGGGGTAGCTACTAACAAGATCCTTATAACACACTCTAGATCCTTTGTGTACCTTTTCTGAAGAGTGAACCATAAGTTGAATTGAAAGGATAAGCCTAAGCAAATCATTCAGTTTGATGAATCTACTAAGCTAAAAACTGATGGAAGCGCCAGGTTACAAGTCAGCACTAAATCTAAGAAAAAGTGAACACTATTAGTTTGTTGAAGATAAGAAACAATACCTGTGTATCGAATTGAAATTGGAGGATTTCTCCAACAAGGGTCATCTTTTTGGTATTTGGGTGCTTCTCAGTAGTTCCTCCAACAATCACAAGAGACCTATTGACAATAGCCCAAGCAAACTCTATATGGGAATCTGGCTTTGGCATGGGAGTTAACACTTTCCATGTCATATCGTCATCTAACATGTAAACATCATCATATACGACCTGTAAAGTCAGGCTTCATAGTCATATTAAGCCAAAACTACATTAAAGTAAAACATACACATTCTCGACCCCTACATCAGCTCCAATTCTCAGTATGTTGGGAGTATGGAACTTAATCTGCTTTTATTTTTTGAGAAAGGCAACATTCGTATGTATTGACAAAAACCAGTACTTGTGTTGTACTGGAAACCATAATAATAACTTATCAGCGAAACAGGATATCTGAATCAAATTCTAAATAGAGCCAAGGATCTCAATAATTGACTCAGTGTCCTCTAAGAACATCTCTTTACACCAAAAATAAAAAAGTTTGATACAGTTCAATTTGATCTTCTGAAGATCACAACTTTTGCTACAGTTCAACTTTTGAACTTAATCTGCTTTTATCAATCCCCAAAAATTCTTCCAGTTTTCATCTATTGGCTAATACTGTTTTTCAATTTGCAAAGGGATCTGGATAGTAGAGAACAAAGATGAGAATGATTATATCAACTAGAAATCAATAATATCCCTCAAATGTATAGCAGACCAAAGAACCAACTAGCCAAGAATGTCTTCTTTATTTCAGTAAAAGTTTT
Source organism: Solanum lycopersicum (assembly GCF_036512215.1). NCBI lineage: Eukaryota > Viridiplantae > Streptophyta > Magnoliopsida > Solanales > Solanaceae > Solanum > Solanum lycopersicum. Next base: position 67,472,786 of record NC_090802.1, read on the forward strand.
CCCAATAAGGCAAAAATGACCTTCCATTTGGCAAATTTCATCTAATGGTACAACTTGTTGACACCCAAAATGAGAAAAACATGCTCGCCAAATTTTTTTCACACAAAAAAAATCAAATCCCATAAAAGGAGTTATCAATGTCCAAAGCTTAATTGAAACACAAAGTTTTAAAATTCAATAACCAATACGTTTTACAGATTGGTTGAAGAGGAACAAGAGATACTTTGAAGGTCAAGAAAAAAATTTCTTTTTTTATAAAAATAAGATGCCTACAGAACTAATAGTTTTGGTGTACATATAAAATAAGTCTCAGTATTTTGATTTTCAGGAAATTTTGGGGATATAACTGGAACAGCAATGCTGTGTTCCTTGTTTATATTTTTATAGTACATCCTTGGTAATTTCTTAATGAAATATTCTTAACTCATACAAAACAGCCAAGTCACAGTTCAATTACCTCATTTCTACGTGAGCATTTGAAAATAGGTGATCCAGGTTTAGCCATAAAATCACCCTCTTGACCACCAAAGACATAAAGTCGGTCATCAAACACAACACAGGCCCTGCGTGAAAGTTCAAGCAAGATCCAGTTACTTCTACATCTCCATGTGAGAAATAAAAAATCCTATTCCTATTCCTCTTCTAACAGACCCCAGCACAGATAATTTTCCCCTCCTCTGCCTTAACGATTTGTAGACATCTATTCCTGCTCAAAGCACAAAAAGGGTATCTCACAAGCATCTAACAATAACCAGGCAAGAGCAGCTAGATACACGAAAGAGTTCTCCAGAATACCAGACTATTTTATAGTTTTATACCAATTCCAATAAAGAAGCATCATTCAGTTAAAACTGAAAGCATAAGCTGGAGAACAAAAACAACACAAACTATCAACATCACAATGGGCACAATATCTCCCTCAATATATCCCATGTTATCCCACAAGTAACTGCACTCTTGTGGATTTCAAATCAACTAAGCAGAGAAACCATCACTTAACTGCCAAAGTTCTCATCACCTTACAAAGATAAAAGATTACTATAGTAGGAAAAACTCATTCTCATTGTTGATTTTGAGCTCCTAGAACCCAGTTACTATTCATTAGATGCTCTATGCTGAAAAACTATATTATCCAAAGTATTGTTTTTTTCAGGTGTAACATTCATTCTCTCTAAGAAGAACCCTTCACAGTGCACATCGGGATTTCCCTTTCCCTCCTTTTCCTTCTGAGGGCACCATAAGTAATCGACTGCATATATTATATTATGCTTAAGATAATATTTGCATGAAATCGGCCAAATACCTGTGAGGTCCACCACGAGGAATAGGTATCTCAGCCCGCCACTCCGTTTCTAAAGCTTTTCCATCTTTAACAGCAATACTCCAATGCTCTAATCCTGGGGTATGCCGATTCTCTTTGCTCCCACCCATGACATGAAGCCTGCCTCTCCAGAGCTGTGTTGCAGGCGCATACCTGAGAATCAAGCTCATTAACAGGATATTACAATTTTACAATAAAACTTAAAACGTATTACAGTAGTCCTATCTAGTCAAATATCTCAAAATAAATATAGTATGTTCAGTCAATGAAGTAGCAGAAACTCCACTGTGACTTAGAATTCAAACTTAATTGAAGCTTTGGAAAGATGTAGAAAAATAAGGACTTTGAGGAGCCAGGCGAATAGTTTCTTTCCACTGTGCGTTGTCAAGCAAAAGTAGTGGTAATAAGAAGAATAGCTGTTTACAGAAATCAAATATAATGTAGGCAAACGCTAGTTTCTGCTCTTACATATGAAGAATTTTCTGAACAAAGTTATAATCTTAGATTCATACAGAATTTAGCATAGTAGCAGCAATTAGTACCAAGTCTTCCAAAAGAAATGGTTTAAAGTAGGAATGGCCCAGTTTGATGATTCTTGCAGACAGCAACCAAGTTGATAGAGAAGATACTATTTACGGATTGGGATAAGTAGAAAACAACAATCCAGTGTGGTACCTTGGGAGTGGTAAAGGAGGCAAGTCCTGCCATTGCTTGGTTTTGGTGTCAAGAACAAAATTGCGGGCAGTAGGACCCCGGCACTGGGGACCGTATTGTCCAGTAACCACATAAATGTATCTCCCATCAGTTACCATACCCAAGTGTGAATGAGCCATTTCTTTGGGCATATCAAATGTTCCTCCCCATGAGTTGGCGGTGAAATTGTAAATATCGACATGCGAGTGAACCTGATAGAAAATGAAAAAATTTATTTAAAAAAAAAAAAAAAGGAGGGATGGAGAAAGAAATAACGTACATGATCAATGGTTCCATAACCAGCAAAGACGAAAAGAAGGTCGTTGATCTGTAGTGCAGCGCCGTCAAGACGAGGTACAGGTGATGGTGCCATCTTCTCCCAGTTCAGTAGCGGGGCAGGCAAATCGGCAAAGGTAGCCGATAAAATCCTGGCATCTCCTCCTTTTTTGTTAGATATGGGTAGCGTGTTATTAGGAAAGAAGAGAAGATTGGATGATGGTGGGAGTGGCCAATTGAAGGAGGAGGAAGAAGCCCAGAGCAGATCTACAAGAAGAAAGGTTCCCAAGAGAGCCACACAAAGAAAGACCAGCTTGGTGGTGCTGCTACTAGTTGCCTTCCCTATTCTCATCTCATTGCCCACCCCAGATCTCACCAAATCTCCTCTACTTCATTATTAATAATTTGGTTATAGGATGACAAAAATCTTAAATCCATATATATTTTTTTTTGGTTTCGCAGTGCCCCTTTTGTCTTCTTTTTTTTGACCCTAAGGCAAAAGGTACCGTAAAAAAATGATTCACACTTTTCTAATATACTAGTTTCAGAAATATCACAAATATTTTATATAAATTTTGTTTCGTAAATGACATATTTTCTCCACTTCAAATTTATTGGTATTTACTAAAAAAATCATTATTTTTACAATTGAAAGTTCATATATCATCCTAATAAAAAAAACGCAAATCCTTAATTATAAAATTGACTAAAAGTGCATAAATGGTTAATTTATGTACTAATATGATGATTTACTATTCAATATTTAGTTTATTAAATAATTTATAACATTGAAATTTAATGTAGGAATAGAATTGTAATCTAACTTTTCCCTAACATATATACACACAATGATGTAATATTATATTCTTAGTTTACTTAATTAATTGTTAATTATGTTTTCTTTTTCTTTTTTATGTGAATGGTTAATAAGAAGCTGGTATTATTGAAATTGTTGAAAGACTAAAAGATTGCAATTTATTAAGCTCCTAAATCTTGTAACTCTTTATTTTTCTACTTTTTGATAATTAAAATTCAAGTTTCATAATGTTCTTTTTTGGCATAGACAAGATAAAGATAAAGACTTAGACTCAACAATTTTAAGATCCAATATGGATAAAACTATCACTGCTACATGAAATTAGATCCTTCATAATACTCTTCTCTCGAACTAATTAGAGAGTGATATAATAATTATAACTCATGAAGGTTATTTAAAAAACAATTTCACAAATGAGCTGAAATCAACATATTTATTTTGATTCCTACTTCACGCGAGTATTGAAATATTATTATTAGATAAAATGAGAGAAATTAGCGAAGTCATAACATTCTTGCAATTAACACAACTTCCAAATCTTCTTCAAATCAGAAACATCAAACATCTTAATAGAATAATACTCAAACGTAACTAACTAAATAAAAACAATAGGAAAAAAAGAGGTATCAGCTTAAATCTTGAACAAACAGACACACACTTTTCATTTATTCATGCCAATAACATTTTTAACTATATCTACCGGCCCTTGTATGGAACCCTTTAATTGACACATTAAAGATAAATAATGAAAAAGAAGAAAAGGACATGTGGTATTGAAACTGCAGAGGAAAATTTCAATGAATTTACCATACTTCACTAAAGTGACTATTTATAAAATTCTATAACTATAGTTGGAAGTTGAAAAACCTTACAAACATTGAATTAATTTAGTAACATGAAAAGTTATTTTAAAGTATTGAAAATGCTGAAATAAATGACAATTGAAAGCATATTAATTCACCTCTTTGTATGCCGAAATACTTAATTGATTTTTATTAAAATTTAAATATGCCATGTATGTGGACATTATGGTGTAGTATTGAATATGATGATTTTCTTCATTAATGATAGAATATTTAATTAATATTTTTATAATAATTTTATTTAGTGTAGGATAAAATAGTAATACAATTTTTAAATTTTGAGCTTCATGCTTATAATAATATATGATATTATATATATACATGGATTAGAAACACAATTATACTCTCAAACATTTCATCTAACTCTATTACAACATGTCATGTAAAAGTTTAAACAACAGCATAGTAACTACTTACTACTATACAAGAAATGAAACACAAACTATTTTCTCCACAATAAAAATTCTTAACCTCTCTAAGTATTCTGAACATAACCTATCACACTGGTATAGCATCAACTTTTGACGCATCTTCACATCTTAACACAATGCCCTCAAGGCTAGCAGGAAATATGCATTTCAGCCACTGGCACCCTGTTGTAAATGCCTCAGGAGGTGGGACAATCATAAGCACGTTTTCATTCCTCTGAACCACTCCAATCACACTCACTGTGCTTCCTTCTTTTATATACCTATCACAAACACCAAAAATAAACATCTTAATTTACTAAAATATTCTTTTAAAATCCTATATCATCTACCGGCACCAAAAAAAAATGAGAGCGGACAAGAAATCCTACCCTTCCTTCAGTCGCATTATACGATCATCACTTGAAAGGCTTCTTTCTCTCAACCACCTGATAAATTCTGGAGATAACTCACTATTCAAAGGATCCACATCAACAACTACTGACTCGTCTACATAAGGAGTCACCTTTGCACCATACCCAGTCTTAACCAATGCTCTTAACCCTGACTGAAAATCAGAGATATAAAAGTCGACCACATGCCTCTACAAAACAGTACAGACAATGAGTTCAAGTCAGCAAAGTAAAATCTCAAAAATAGTTAAAATTTTCATACATCATCCAAACAATGGGATATCTTTAATCCAAGGTCCTAAGACTAAATCCAGCATCATCATGAGAAGCAGGATAACAAGATTAGGATATCTGTCTAGCAACTCACTTCTGAAGACCTGACGCCCCATGTAAAACGCCGGTGAGTAGGATTTGCAGCTTTTGAATCCCATCCTCGATACTCATATAAACTTGTGGAAGAATAGACACACCTAGGAACTTTTTGGAAGGATGACTCAAGAGGCACATTTCCACAAGTCACCACCTTCATGAAAATAGAGTGTTATGATAATTATAGTTCAGACAGATGTCAATCAACAACAGGAAAAGTAATTGTTGAACAGAAGAATCTCAATGTTCATAGGTTAAAATATCACTTTGGACTAAATAGCAATAATAACTTTATTCCATAAAGAGACAATCAATATCCCGTGGTTCTAACCTAGCAACTTCACATAATATAAGAGTTTCACCAATTCCAAAAGCTTGTTCATTGTAGAGCTGATAAGAAATGATGGAATCAAAATCAATTATCTACTAGAAGACTAGAGAGGCACACACATGAAATACAATTATGATAACTTGAGAATGACTATGACTTATCTGATGAGGGATGACGGACACTTGAAGAATCCCTGCTACTTATTGTTAAGAGTGGAAGCTAACTTTTGGGTTTGTGTTAGGCCCAGGTGCCATATTTTCTCACTTATAACAAATTACTTAGTGCAAAAGGCTTTAGATTTTCATGCAAAAAAGTGAGGGACTGAAAAAAAAAAAGACAACAAGGGAAGCTTAGATGGGGGTTAGCTGGCAATGCTTGTATTCCTGGTAGATGCAGCTACAAACTAGTACTGTTAACAAGAAGCTAACGAAGCAAAGCTGCTGAAATAGCTAGTTCTGGTTATGGATACAATAATGGTGCAACTACACCACGCACCAGATCCCAAGGATGATATTCAGTCCATTTGCTTACAAATAGCATGCATGAGTGAGAAGGGTGCACTCTGCCATGCTGTTTTCTGATTAGATTTCTTTCATGCAAATGAGAGCTTGAGCGTCAGCAATAATATATCAAACTTTCATATAACAACAAATGGTTGAATACAAAGTCACCCAAAGAAAAGGAAATAGGTCCTTAATCCTAAGCTCTTATCTTGCTATTTCAAACTTTGCAGCATCAAATGACTTGTTGGCAAGGAAAACAAATGGTTCAACGGTTACACCTGTTCCAGTATTAAGCAATTCAGCAACAGTAACATAAAGTCGTTCTTTGCTTTAAACAATATTCTAGACAAGTGATGCTTATTTAAATTGATACCTACGATTTTGTTTCCCGTAACTCTTCCTGATATTTTGGATTCATGAGAAGGCCAGAACAACTCAATAATCCTAGAGACCAAAAGCCATTCAACTAGAATGTGCCACAAAATTACCCACAAAGAAAACCCAACTCCAACACCATGATCCCAGCAGCATACCACCTGATTGCAACACTCACCAGCTTTCACCCATGTCCTCGCTAATAACCCTCACCACTTGAGACTCTTCCATAGTGCACAACTACCATAGCAGACATTATATCAGCCACTAAAATAACAGCTGCTGCCCGTGAGCAATCCATATGCAAATACCAAATAAGCTCTTTCCAGAAGAGGAAAAGAAAATAACTACCGAAAGTGCTGCTAACACCATCACACGGCGGTCATGTACTACTTCTCATCTATTGCATACCACCACCTAAGCCATCTATAAGACATTACCAACAAAACCCATCTATACTCTCCAAGTTGTAGTTCTCCTAACTTCAACAGGCCATGCTATTGCAGCCATCATGTCCCTCAAAAAGGAAGGAAATGGCCAAATTTAGTTGCACTAGAGTAACAACCACATTGATTTGAATATGAAGAGAAAACATTTGTGAAGATGAATAGGGTGAAGTTGCCTTTTGAAGAACGCATATCAAGTGCTATCTCTCAATAGATTTTCTTATCTATTTGGGTGCAGCACACCAATAGGTAACTAAACTGCAGAAGTAATAGCCTAGTGTAAAGGACCCACCAACTCCAAATCACCAAGGGCACAAATGGAAAGGAACGTGATTGACTCCTACAAGGGAGGGTGTGGGCGGATGGTGTTACCATATCAAAAAAAAATAAAATTAATTAACTGGACTAGTTGAGGACTTCTACTGGAAACTTCGTAATTACACTAAAGGTCATTCAGATTGAAACTGGGAATTCGTGAGTGGTAGAAATGGATTTGCATATTGCAAGATAAATATGAAAAGAAGTTCCAGGAAGAAAATTCAAGTGTCCAAAAGAAAAATTTATAATAAGGTAATTCAAAATGATAGCACAACTAAGAGATTAATCAAATAACTCTTAAAAAAAAAGAACATAAAACATTCATACATGGCCACCAAATTAGGACTACACCCACTGGGAACTACAACAACTATTACCATTACACCTCGGAGCCCCAAACAAGTTGGGGCCGGCAATATGAAAACTCACTAAAATTCATGATTCTTCAATCAAGCGCATCTCAAGCGACCACGGGAACTACAATGTGGAAGAAATACTTCTTAAAGCCTTTTAAATGTCAGAACCAAGCTTTAAAGATAGCCTTGTTACCTACAAACTACCAATATGACAGCAATATAAAAGGCCAAAAACAACAAGAATCTTAAACAGACCACTAATATACACTTTATGCGTAAACAACAGCAAGACTATAAAATCTAAAGTTTAAAACAATGAAAGACTTTTGGGGCAAATGGGATTGTTCAAATGCATGATTATAGTATGACATCAGATTACATTTAAAATTACTAATTTCAGCATCCAGAAAACAATGACATCGATATTAATCCAATAACTCTTGCAAGAAGAAGAATGAATCATCATTTAACCCAAAAAACAAAAAAAAAATAAAAAATCAAGATAGCCATCTCAAAAAAAGAAAAAGTCAATCAAGAAGGGCAGATAAACAGAAGAAGTAGAAGATGAGTAAATACAAACTTGAGAAGAAGAGGATGACGACAAAGAAACCCTTAAGTGATCGTGGAAAGGAGTCTTAACACTCAGTTAGCAAATGTTCCTGTCTTTCTCTCTTCCTCTTTTTAAAACAAAAACAAAAAACAAACTGTTGAAGTTACACACAGATAATCAAATATGTCTTGCTTGGATCACATTGCACCTTATGGTGTGAAGCGTACGCTTCTTACACGTGCATCACTTTGTCCATGAAACTTATCCCTCCTTAACATCACAGTGTTTCATTTACTTAAAAGAAACAAAACAATGCTACACAAAATGTTGGTATTTCATTTACCCCTCAATTTTAAGATGAGAAACGATATCTTCTTAGACTTTCGATAGGGACGCCCCATTGTTCATCCATCTTTGGGATAGTTTGAGAATATTCTGATGAGGGTTGAATAAAAAGACAAAAAACCCTCACAATGAAGGGGAACTTATTTTTTATTAAGAAAAATAAAATTGACTTGAAAAAGCACAAAATTTATGTAATGAATAAAAGATAAACAAAAAGATTGTTGTCTAGTGGAAAATGTATTCCATGGAACAAAGACCAAAAAGAGAAAAAATTATTGTCATAAAAGCAATTCTTCGTTTATTTTTTCTGCATCGTCTACTTTGTAATATCAATCAACTACGCTTCAATTTGTATGTAAACCAAAGAAAGAGAGAAGGGTTGGCAATTGGCAACTGCAATTCCTTTTTTTGTGCAACTTGATAGTTGGCTCCAATTCCTTAAAAGAATTGCATTCGTGATTCTAAATGTAAGTGAGATGAGATTTTAAATCTTCCATTCTGTGTGCGACGACACGGAGGAGAAAGTGAATGCAGTGAGATGGGATTAATTAGTTTTTTTTGGAAAAAAAAAAATGCAAACATCATGTTTATTTTCTCTCCCCGAATACTATTGATTGATAGAGATCATTTTAAGAAGAGTTCAACTATAAAATCAACTTATAAAAACTAGATGGATTTGTAATGCCATAAATGACCTATTGTGTCATTAGTTACAATCTACTAAGAAGAAGCTTTACTAATTTTACTTAATCACTCATTAAAACATCCCCGAACTTGACAGAAGATGCATAGTGTGGAAGTGGCCAATACCTATCCATGGTTTGTACCATCTTGTTCCTCTCGCAAAATTTTCAGGTAGGTGAAGTGAAACTAGCCTTATTTTTATATAGTTATGATCAAAGCTAAGAATAGACATATACGACAAGTGGACATCTCTAATTGGCATACTCTAAGTTTTAAGGAGAAACAAAATAATGAATGGCTCTAATTCCCAATCAAGCACCAGAACTGCGCAAAGTTAAACGGTAAGAAGTAAGATATCATCATACTAGGGAGAAAATACATACCCCAGAAACCTTGACATATTCGCCATTTTTGGCTGTTCTTAGTTCAGAATCTGGATAGCGGGTAATAAAACGAACTATAGCACTTCCACCCCAGCAAGAGTTCCATAGGAACAATGCAGCAACAATGCCAAATAGAACCACAACAACAATGACCAGAATAGCATTGTGCACAGCTGCAAGAATAAATCCCCCGGCAATAAATCCCATGAGAAATAACAAAACCATTGCCCAGAGGATAGGTTTAGGGAAGCTCCTCTTGAAGGAATACACATCATTTTGATTGAGAGTGGTGACAGCCTGGCTGTTAACAAGAGAAGGGGCATGAATCTTTGCTGAATCCAAGGGACCTGAGATTTTTCTTGGGGCCCCAGAGGAATTGAGAGGGCCAGAAGAGATAGGACCAGAAGTAATAAGACCTGTTGCAGGGAGAAGTGGTGGTTGGGGACCTGAGTTTTGGCGGCCAGTTGGTGTGACACCTCCAGATTGAGGACCGGATGATTTTTTTATAGGCTCACCATGCTTGGTAAGGGGGCCAGAATTAGATTTCTTAGTCGAAAGTGAAGCAGGCATCCCTGAGGATGATATGGGACCTGAGGTTGAATAGCTAGTCCTAGCAGAAGGAGTATTAGAATTGATAGGTCCTGAATGTGATGTTCTGGAAGGTGCAGTTGTTATGGGGGCAGATTTCCTGGATTTGGAGCCATCGACAGGGATATCAAACATTTTTCCAAGCTCTCCCGACTTCTTAATGTCACCACCAGTATAAGGCATGGGGGCAGAAGTGATTGTTGGTGTTCTTTCTTTGGGGTGTTCTGGGCGGCCAGAGACGTAAAGGCCATTGCTGAGCTGGTGAGATGGGAATCTAGAACCCATTAAATCGTTTTCCCAAGTCTGGCAGTGTCCATTTGAAAAATTAGGATACAAAAGGGATATGTATGAGTTACAAGTGAGGAAGAAGAAGAAGTACCTGAGAGAGTGAGAAAAGAGGAGTTGCAGTCCGTACTAGCTAGTCGGTAAGCATCACCATCGCCAAATTCAGAGTAAATAATGAGATTTCAACCTAAAGTAAAAGGAGCGTAACACCGACGGCATGGATGCACAATTCAGCCCCCATCCCACCTTTTTTTTTTTTTAAACCCTTTTCCTTTTCTCTTTCTACATAATATAATATTACTTTGATAGAATTAAAAAAATAAAATTACATTATTCTTTCATAACTAAAAAAAACAAGTAATTAGAAGGAGTATATTTATTTATTTTTATACGTAAACTACACTAATTTATTCATCAATGACCAACACAATCATTAAAACAAATGCCAAATGCATATAAAAATTACTCACCACTAGTGCAATTTTCTTAACATAAATTTCATATCTATGATTAAATAAATGTTTCCTCCACTTATCCTTAGACTGATATTTAATAAGGATCCTGTTATTTACTATTTGTTTTTTAATTTTTATATTAAGTTAATAGTAGACAATATAATAAATGAAAAAATATATATTTTTATTCAAATTTAAGTATAAATAACGTGAATCACACATAAATACAAAATGTCATAAATTTTAAATTCGCGAATTTCAATAACATTAGAAATTATCGTGTCATATTCATTTTTTAAAATTGTATCTTCATAATGATCTTCACAAAGTAAGCCTCACATAATTGCAAAAAAACAAAATATATTGAAAAGAAAATAAAACTAAAAAGGAAAGAGAAAGTAACCTATGAACAAAGTGACAAAAAGAACTAGCTCATCACCAAATTGGAACCAAACAAAAATGTATATTTCAAAAAAACAAACACACATACAATCTGTTACCTTGTATTTGAATTTGAGTGCGATATTCAAAATAAGGTAGTAAAATACCAAAACCAATGAGTATACAAAGCATTGGTAATTAGTTTGATATTAAGTTAAAAGAGAAAATACATAATTCCTCCGTTCTTTTGTAATGCTTTTTTAAAAAAGACATTGAAATTTTACAAAGATTCTAATACCTCTTTATTCTTTTTTCGTATGGATTTATTACCTCCTTGTGTTCCTATATGGCACCTAGAGTGTATTCACTCGCCACTTGCGAGTGAGATAAGTTAAAAATAATAACTTTATTTGTTTCATTATTTATTTAATTAGAAATATTATTTTCTTTTTTACTTTATTTTTTTGATTTATTATATATTTTTAATTCGAACCTGTCAACACTGATGGTTAGTGGTGTCAAATAGGCGGGCTGAGTTGAAATTGAAAATATTATAATGGGTTATCGGGTTGGATCTTGACCCGCCCAAGTTTACTTTGGACTCAAATGGGCTAAAAACGTGTTGGGTCTTGACCCGATTAATATCAATAATTTATCATATTGATAATTAACTTTTATAATCACAATTTGAATTTCCGCTCAAGAATTTTTTGTTAAAAAAGTAACAAATAGATAGATAAACCCTAAAAGATGTTAAATAAATAATAATTCAATACATTCTCGGATTTTTATTTATGTTATGTTCGGTATACATGCGAATTTTTTTCCCTAAAATATATATACATATCTAACACAAAATAAGAAAAATGTAAAAAAAATAAAATAAAAATGGAACAAGGGTTTGTTGTGGTTGGTAGGGGGGGGGTTACGAAGGAGGTGGGGGAGTGGGGTATCAAGGTTTTTTCAAATGAAATAGAGGATGCATTACACATACGATTGAGCTGCATTTCTCAAATTAATAAGTGATAGTTTAAGTATGATATTCATATCCTTAATAGTTTATATATGAAACTCAAATAAAAAAATAATTTAAATGTGTTTTTGACACTTATAAAATAAATAAAATTGGCAAGCACTTTGTATATTTTTTTGGACTTATGAGCAGTCACAAAGTTGGTCATTTGTCACACTTTGACGTGTTCCTCATGTTTAGCTTTTCATCGGTAAAACTTATGCTTCATGAAGCCAGGGCGTGATTCAATAATACAAGGACCTCTAGGTGACCTATTAATTAATATTATACATTAGGGAGCAGTAAATAGTATGTGAAATATAAATATGATATTTTCATTAAATTTATATAAGGTCAATTCATATATACTGTTACAAAATAACTTTTAACGGTATTAAATATTAACACTAATAAAGAGTGCTGAAGTAATTTGCCGGCATTAGTTAAGTGTATTAGAATCAATCTGGCTAGATATTTTAGGGGCATATACAAAGAGTTACAATTGCCGCTAAAAATACATATTTATCGATAATTAAGAATTAAATGTCACTATTGATCATTTTTATTGTAATGAGATAAGCATAAAAGAATGTAAATTAAGAAATATGTTTAGAGAAAATAATCATGTTTCCGAAACTTAGCATGGTAATTATTCACAAAATTCTTTCATCGGCTTCAAGTAATTTTCGCTACCTCTCATGCCCTTAAATGATTTGAAATTGTATAACCCTAAGTATTGTGAGGGTCACATAACTCCACACTTTTCTCCTAAGTTGTTAAAACAAAAATTTTATATATAATTTTATACAAATCAATATTATCTCTCTTATTCATATTTCACCTTTTTCTTCTATAATCAATACTTCTATCCGATTTCGAATTTCAAATGGGCAAAAATTCAATTTATCCCTCCCGAAATTGATTCAACTTTTGTAGGTAATTCTAAAATTTAGTCTTGTACAATTTTTTTTCCTTATTCAACAATTTTATATGTATTGTGTTTCTTACTTTTTTTCATAATTTTTTGGTGAAATAATCGATTGTTCTTATTAGATTACAAATTCTTCAAAATCAAAATGAATGAATCATCTTTATCGACGAGGATTACCAGAGGTATTTCATTGCATGTCAATTTTGTTGACAATTTACCCTCGTTTTCAATGGGTTTAACTTAAGATTTTGGAATTGATGTAGGGTAAAATCCAAACAAGTTCAACATGAATAAACAATGGAAGAATTGAGATCAATGAAAAAATATGACCCTAAGGCAGTTCAAAAAGTTCTTAACAATGCCAAAGCTAGAGCATTAAAATTGTACAACGAGGAAGAAAGAGGAAAGCAGTAAACAGTGATTCAGAGGAGAGTGCATCTGAAATTGACGGATCTGAAGAACTTCACAATCATGATGTAGTGGCTTAAAACACAACTTTAGATACAATATTTTTGTTACTTAGTTGTCAATATACAAAAAAATATTTGTTTAAGTAATTTTTGTATTCACGTAATTGTATATAGTATATTGCATGTTTAGTACACACATGTTTTAGTTATTTGTATATATCTTTCATTATTTATTTGTATATTCCTTTAGTTATTGTACGTATCTGTAGATTTGATAAGTTTATACATATTTTAAGTTATGTATAACAAATAATGTACTAAGTTTTAATAGGGGTAGTAATGGATCGTATATTAAAGGCTCCATATTATTTTTGTTTTTGTATACATATACAAAAAATAATTACATTTAGTTATAGATGTCACGACCGGAATCTAGACCCCAGACGAGACCGGCGTCGTTGACCTCTCAGAGGTTGCAGACAAGCCTGCTTACGTCATTCTTACTTTACATAGATTAATTTTAGCGGAAAATTTGAAATTTTTGATTCTTTAATCATAATTGCTGAACATTCTTAACATTCCGTAATCGTTCATCATCAACCATCTAACATTTAAGAGAGAAGCAACTGAAAGAAATAATTCATTAAGTATTAATTGTATATCGGCCACAATAGCACTAATACAAAGTTTGAACCAAAACAGGAAAGAAACGCTAGTGGAACATGCTCCACTAGCTCAACTCTAAAACTACGCTAGAATGTAAAACAGTAGCATCCTCGAAAGCATGAGGACCTACCAAACTCCGGATGAATACTGACGTCCGGATAGCTGCAACGACGAACCTGTAGCTCTAGCGTCCACCTGTGCCTGCACCTAAAAGTAGATGTTCGTATGGAATTAGTACACACTTGTACTAAGTATGGGTATATGCAAGTACACACCAGGGACATACATGAGAAAGAATAGCTCTTTCCTAACAACATGATTTTTGGAAGTCAAGTCAGTGGACTTGCCAAATTGAGATTGGGAAAGTTATGCCATGAGAGTGACATGCATCATTATAATTATCGTATGGCACACAAAACATAACATATTCATATAGCACATAACATATAACACATACTTTCTCTCATATTATTCATTCGTATACCATGAGACCTTATTATCATAGACTTAACTTTAAGACTTTCCAAAATGAGGGCTCAACATATGGGACCTCAACTAGGGAGCCTTCTTTAGCAAACCCAGAGTCTGCTTCACTCATTCATTCGTATTTCATTTCAATTCATTCATAGGCCAGTGCGAACACCAGCTATACCTAGGATGTAGTTTAAGACTTTCATCGGGTTTGCTGTGCAATGATCAGGAATGACCTAATGTCATTACCTGAATCTAGCTCACCTCTTGATTATCCTATCCTAACACCTTCGGTATCATTCATTTCTTTATATGATTCATTTGAGGCTGGCCTCATTCATTCATTGGGAACTTTAACTTTAACCGACATAGATCATGTGAGCATCATGAAATCCAGTGTCTTCCCTACACCGAAAAGAGGTGGAATCACCGGCCAAAGCGATTCAATAACATACTAGCGTATATGGGAATTTAACCCCGCCAGATCCCTATAGTGGCAATATAGGTTCAAAGACTAGGAGATGTATGGAGACCCATACCCGGCAAGCCGGACAGTCTCATCTCATGAGAATTACGTGAACCTCCGCCCTTCCCGAAAGAAGGCATCACCACTCATAGCTAGCCTATCGGTGCTCGGTATAAAGTTCCATTACATTCAACTCATACATCATAGAAGTTTGCTTCTAGTATGAGGACATCATAGCTCAATAGATGATTTCTCATCTCATCATTAGTATTAAATGTTTTAAACTCAATATTTTTATTAGAGTATTCATAGAGGCTGGTCTCTTCATTATCTCACATTCACGTTGGTAAGTACATATTAGTAACATTTACTTGGGCTTATTTGAGATTGCTCTCATCATATACATTAGCCTCACATCATGGTTGTCACCACATTCTTCATTTCATTACGTATATCTTAAGTCCACTTATTTTTGAACGTATGTTAGATTTATGTGTCTATACATACAAGCCATGGGACTTCATTTATAGTTCGTTAAGTGATTCTTATTTTTCTAAGATTATGTATTACAAGACTTATGTATCTTGTATATATGCCAAGGTCTTTGATTTTTAATCTAAGTAGATGACATTACTCTTGAATATTTCACTCACGTATGACTTATGTATCAATACGGAGGTTTGGACACGAGAACCCAAACCTTGAATTATTTGGATATCATTTATATTTTTCATTGACTTTAGTTCTAATATTCGTAAATTAGAACTCTAAATTAAATCTCAAAATTTTCATGACATAATAAATTTTTCTATTTTAATTAGAAATTCTAAATTAAATTTCAATCATTTTCATAAAAGAATTAATATTCTATTTTTAATTAAAATTCTAAATTAAATCTCAATGTTTACATAAGAGAATTAATTTTCCAACTTTAATTAGAATTTTAATTTACTATTATTATTATTTTTAATTAAATTCGCTTGAATAGGGAGGTTGTGGGTTCGAACCCCCACAGCCCCTTATTTTTCCTCTCTTTTTCGCTGAAGAGGAGACTGTGAGGTGGTGGGTTCGAACCCCCACAGCCCCTCATATTTTTTTTTTATACTCTGCTACAGTCATTGAGGTCGTGGGTTCGATTCCCACGCCTCACGTTTTATTTCTTCCCATTTTTCCCTCTCTCGCGCGCACTTGGAGGTCGTGGGTTCGAATCCCACGCCTCCCCTTTAATTTACAGAATTAATTCCCTTCCCCTCTTTTCCTCAGGTCGCGTGTTCGATTCCCTTCAGCCCCATTTCTTTTCCCTTTTTCGCGAACTGGGGGTCGGGGGTTCGATTCCCGCCCCCAGCATCTCCTTTTTTTTTTCCTCTTCCTGTACCCGATTTCGAATCCCCCAGCCCCCCTTTTTTTTTTCTTTTTCTGCGAGCTACTGCAGCTTCACAGGTGAGGTCCCAGGTTCGAATCCTGGCGGCCTCATTCCTTTAAAATTTAATAAATTTCCAGATTTCCTTCATTAAACTTTAGTCTAAATTAAAGTTGCATTGTTTCTGGAATTTTTGGTCATTTTTCAATTCGTTTTTATCAATATTTTCACTTGAATTCCTAAGAAAATTCGTAGACTATTATAACACATTTTAAGTGCATCTTTTATGGGTTTGTTTAGCTAAAAGATTGTTAATCAATTACTATATACTTCATCATAATGAACATCATCTTGTACATCCATTATACACATCAAATACACAATAAATACAATCATATTACATTAAACTTTTGGAGCATTACATAGAGAACCTCATTCACCGTAACATACTTAATTTCAAGAAAACATGATTGCCATTCATACGATTCCAAGTACACAAACATAATCATATTCATCGCGAAAACATAATATACCTCTAAATCTACCAACAATCATACCCAACCTAAAATTCATTGGGAGCTAGTGACAAGGACATACAAAAGGGAACAACCCTAGTTTTCGGAATGAATATCTTGAACCTTAAGGGGTCTCTTGGGAAAGGGACCAAGAGAGAAGAAAACCCATACCTTAATCGATGTTCAAACTTTAAATGTTGCTGCCCGGAAAACTCCTCCAAACCACTCCCAATTCACTTCAACGTACACCTCACTCAACAAATCTCTCTTAGCCTTGACGTTTTGATTACTTTTTCTTTTGCTTAAATTTTTTTTTTTTGAGTTCTTCAAGCATGAAAATTGTTGATATTTTGGCAGAATTAATGTGAGGAAGATGGAGAACGTGAGAGAGGGAGTTAAGAAGCGTGAGAGAGAGAGGACTAATTGGGTTAGGAGACTAATTCAAGAATTAGTCAAATAACATTAAAATAAATAAATACAAATCTATTTTATTTATTTATTTATTTATTCATTTAAAACGTGAAAGGACAATTATGCCCTTAAATACCTATTTATTCTTATTTACATAATTCTCTCTTTTTTTTTGAATCGTTACAATAGAGATGAAAAAAATTCATATATGATTATAATTTGTATATATTAGTAGTTATATACAAATTATTCAAGTTAAGTATATATTAAGTTTATATATTATTGTAGTATATACAAAGTCATTTGGACAATTGTATATATTGACATGTTTAAGTACCATATTCATGTACACATACTAATATACAAAAACGTACGTTTGTATATATATACAAAAGGAAAGCAATTACAAATGTATATTTAATTTATACTTTTTTTTTGTTATGTATACAAAAAATGTATTTATATGTAGACCTTGATTGAAATAATGTAGTTTTTTCCTGTTTTTTTTAGGTCGTCAAATTTATTTGCAAGAATCGTGAAAAAAGTACAGTTCACATGCAATGTATATGCAAATCAATACATTAAATGAGCTTCAGAACAAACTGCCTTCAAATCAATATAATCGTATATGTACATCATCGTATTTTGCAACACTTTTATACAATCATTCACTGAAATCATATGTACAGTTAATACAACACTTTTATACAATCAGATTAGTAAATAATGACAAACTTAAATTTACACTAATCTTCTTTCTAAAATACAAATAATACTCCAAAAATATATATATATAATTGTATCCTATGGGTTTTCATCGTAAATTTTTTTTATATTTTTTCAACATATACATTACTTCATTATTTGTACATGCAAAATTAGAAATCACAGAACGTATACTACACAACTATATCATAGGTAATGCAAATAGATACAAAACTAACTTTCATACTTATATACAATTAAATAACACAACCTTTGTATACAAAAAAAACTTAATATACAACTGCAAATTGAAATTACTGCTACAATGTACTGTCGTTTACGATAAACATTGAAATCAGTTTTCAAAAGAAAAACACTCCAAAAAATATTATATACACTTACCTTATGGACATATACAATTCTCAACACACTAAGGAACACACGTATATCCAATAGAACATTGTATAATTATTGCAATAATAAACATAAATTTTCATTCAATGAACCATTACCTGTATTCAAATATACGGAAAACAAAAAAAAATAGATGAAATGCTGCTTCGTCAAAGCGCAAAGAAAGTTTATCTTGTCTTTCAATTGCTGTATACTTCTTATTTTTTTAAAAAATAAATAAATATATTTGAACGTTTATCTTAAATTATGGCATTATCTAAATTTATTGTTAGCTTATTTAACGCTTCATTTATAAACCATTTTTTCTAAAAGAAAATTGTTTAAATAAAAAACAAAAGAAACATTATATACAACATTAAAAATATCTAAATAACTAAATTATACCCAACTAAATAAACTATAGCCAATGTTATTTAATCAATTAAGTTTGGCATGAAATTTCCTTTTTAAGTTGAGCCCAATTGAGGTTGATCATCCAAAGTGGATGTAGCCCATCATAGCGTAAACCCTAACCCTAAAGGCAGCAGCTTCGTTTCTGTCTCTCACACTCGCTATATATACATTGTTGTGCGATTTTCTTGAATCTATCTGTCACAGGCCAACCCTAAATTGTATCCCCCTCCCTACCGCCTCCATTCATGGTTTTACTGTTAGATTAGATTTGGGTGTGATGATCAAAGGAATTATACAGTTATCCCTGTCTGATATATTCAGTGCTGAAAGTTCTCCTTTCGTTTCTGACCCATGACAATATTTTATTTTTGTCAAAGAAAAGTATTGCCTATGATGACATGTATATAGATAGCCACGGAGATGCTAGTTTTATGACTAGTTTCGATGTTGATTATGGCATTGACTAGGACGGTCTGAGGCTTATTTTTCATATTTGTTTGTTTGTTTGTTTTGTATATATGAAGGCAGATGATGTGTTTTTCGGAGATGAATACTCAAAATTTTTGAGTATTATGATTCTCATCTGAATAGGAAGATCTGATGCTTCTTTTTTAACATTGCTTTTTGCCTTATGGATGATGAGATAAGCAATTCACAGTTATCCCTGTCTGATACGTTATGATGAATGCTTGTGATCTGACATGTCTATCTTCATTATGATACGTCATACTAATTATGCCTGGAAACATACATTACTTGTTCAAGTTTGTTTTGATGCTGGGACTGTAATAATTTCATCAAATCCACTTTTAGCGTATGACAAATCTTTGATGGTGAAACATGACAAGCTTTGCTTAGAGTATATTTATTCAGATCGCAGCTCTCAGGTAGTGAACTGTTAAAACGGAATACATGAGTTCATTAACATTCTCACATAATCCACTTCTGAATGTTAGTGTTATACTGTTGGCAACATGTTTATGCGGCAAATATAACACAAAACTATACTTGTGTGACACTTTTTAAAACAGAAATATAAAACTTTGGTCCAATTATTACCACATAAATAGCAGGCAGGCTTAATTAAATCAGTCATAAGCATATGTTTTGTAAATTAAATAATGACATGTGGTGTTTGAATCAAAAAATTTATTATAAAAAGCATTCCAACGAGATGAATGGTGAGTTTTTCTCTCCATCTAGTTTGGTATGAGAAAGATGAATATAGTTTTACTGAAAATTATGAATTCCGTTGGAAAAAATCTTATCTAAAATATTTTTCTAAATATTGAATACGTATATATAAGAATTAAACCTTGTTGGAACAAATAAGGTTGTTCAATTGGAACAAATGTAGGTTAAAGAATTTTAAATGAAATATACTAATAGTTTTTAATTTTATTATTAGTCAGTACACATTTTTATTGATGTTAAAATTTATATATATTTAATTATTTTATTTCTTACTTCATAAAATATTTATTTTAATTTCTTTTCACTTAAAACTTTTTTTAATTAATTTATCATCTTTTCACTTTTAAGTATTTTTAAAAAATTAGGTGTATTTTTTTGAAAATAATTTAAAAGTGTCATTTATTTTAATATTTTAATTTTTCATGTTTTATTTGTTAAATACAACACATTTGAAATCAAATCAAAAGAAAATAAAATCAATAGAAAAATAAAAAAGAAACGATGAATATAGGTAACAAGATGTTTCATTACAAGGTAAAAGGATGTGTATCCATTTAATTTAAATACAAGATAAAGAAAATAAGAATATTTTTTTAAAAAAAAATAAAAATTTAAGTATTGCAAAAAAAAAATTAAGAAAAAAATTATTTTTAATTAAAAAATAATTAAAAAAAAGATATGACGGATGAGTGTGTACAATACAATCAACTTGGGTGATTAAAGGTGTCACTTCAGCACAAAAGTTGCACAAAAATATAAAAAAAAATGAATTTGGAAGGTGGAAGGATAGAATCTTCGTCAAGTTTAAGTATGTATGTCTTTTTTTTGAAAAAATCGTAGAAAGTTATTTTTTAAAAAAAATAAACTAGGAAAAACTTATAAAAACCAAACTAAGTAACCATAGACACGAGGCCTCCACAAAATCAAGTAAACTAACTACAAGTATCCTTGACACTTGAGAGTTTTGCTAGACAGGTCTAATCTCTCAACTTTAACTAGGATAAAGCACTCCACCTATTCGTGGACTTTAGTTAAGTGTATAACTGTGGAAAAGTCTTTTTAATTTATGAAAAAAGTTCTTTTTTCAAATATTAATATAACTGAGGCTTCTAGTGACTACTAGATGATTTTAGGTCTTTGCTCTTTAATTAGCTTTTACTTAATTAAGTTTAAAATTAAAAGATATTGTAATAAATGCTCTATAAACATAACCTATACAAACACTACTATTAAATAGTTAAGATCAAACAATACAATAACAAGGTTTTAGGTGTCTTTTGGTGAAAAATTAAAGTATCTCTTCAAAAACATATTTGTGAAAGAAATATATTAATAAAACTATATATTGAGGAGATATTATAAAAATAATAATAAAAAAAATTAATCGAACCGTACCATTACAAAAGAGAAACTGATATAATTGAATTTTAAAAAGTCTAATTTTGATTATACATTACAAATTACCCAAAAAATTGAGATGGTATAATTTTTAAAAAATAAGCGATCAAACCGTACTATTGGCCCTCCTACTAGATGATACACACATATACATACTAACTTTCTACCTTCATTTTTTCCTCTACCCTTTTCTGTTTAAGGTCAGTACATTATATATAAATTCAAATTTTACCAAACCATCATGACAATACATCTATTCATAATAGAAGTTCATTTTAAAAATAATTTAACACTCAAAAGCACTCTAAAAATCGGATGCACACAAATTACCACTTGATATATCATTCTTTCAGTTTTAATGTTTGACTTGGTTGGATTAACTAAAAATAGCTTCTTATAAAAAGTGTCATTATTTTTTAAACAGATTAAAAGCAAAAAAAAAACCTCAATAACCGAAACTCTTTTTGGCATGCAGCCCTTTTCAAAATAAACCAATTCTGAAAGTTTCACCTAAAACAGGTGGTTTAAAATTTATAAAAAGCATCTGCACCCCTCCCAAAAGCACTGTTTGGGTCAGTACACTCTACTCTCTACTGGCTTCAATATCTTTTTGGCAGCACAACCATATCCTCCCGCTTAAACTATAGCTATATATAATCCAGCGAGGGTGAGTAATTGCTGCATTGGATACAAAAATCAAAACTATTTAAGTAGTACCAATAATACAAGTAAAACATGAAAACAACAAGATATTAAAAAGAGAAAATACATAATAAAAAAAACCTTTGAACTTGGCACCAATACTTACTATTTTTAATGATATTACGAATTTTGAGTAAATAAAGGTTCGAAGCTTAACCAATTTAGCTAATCCATAATTTACCCATATTTTTATGGGTTGAATACAGGTATCAACCCATATAAAAAATAATTCACCCAACCCATTAAAATATGGGCTCCTTTTGCCGGCACTACTCACAACTATGTAGCATCTATGTTTTTTTAATAAAGTATATTAGTTTCAAAATAACAGTAAATAACTCTTAGTGTAGTGACATAACACTCCCACTATTATCTTGGTTGTACCCCTTCTCTAATTTACAAAACACTTCGTCTAAACATTCACATTTACTATATTGGGATTCCAAATCACTTAAATCATTTAGAGAACTAGTATTAAACCTCTCGATAACAACCTTACCTTATTTTTTTTTTAATGTGGGTATGTTAGGATAGATATGATTAAAAATAAGGATATCCAAGACAAGGAGGGAGTGACTTCGGTGGAAGAGAAGATGCGAAAAACAAGTTTGAGATGATTCGGGCATGTGATAAGAAGATGCATGCATGCCCAGTGCGGAGATGTAATATGGTTGGTTGTGGATGGATTCAGGAGAGTTAGAGATGGACCAAAGAAGTATTAGAGAAAGGGTATTAGATAGGACATGGTGTAGTGCAACTCACTCAGGACATTACCTTAGATACAAAAGTGTGGATGATATGAATTAGGGTAGAAGATTAATAAGTAGGAGTGCTTTGTCTTGTAGCTCTTATTAGTAGTCATAGGACTACTCTTCTAGTGTCTTGTTTTTCGATTTCTGTTACTATCTATTATCTGATGTAGTTCATTTGTTGTAGTATTGCTCTATTTTTGACTAACCAGAACTCTACCCTATAAAACAATGTCAACCCAACCACCACTCAATAGAATTTATCTTTCGTCCATGGAAGTTTATTTGGACGACTAATGCTCCTCAGAAGGTTATGCATTTCACCTGGTTGGTAGCTAAAAAGATAAATTTGACTCAAGAAAGATTGAGAAGAAGAGGATTCCATTTATGTTCCATATGTTGGTTATGTGAGTCTAACACATAGATTAATAGCCAATTGTTTCTTCATTGTTCATTAACTTATCAGAATACCATTAAACACTGGATCTTCTTAAGAGCTGAAATAGTTTGAGAGTTATAGTTAGACAGAAGAAATGGCAGAAATTGGTTTCTGCCTTTATATGGTTGACAGTTTCGATTCCTTTTGGTATACCCTTGCAAATACGACCTGTTCGATCTTGTTTATGAATGAAAGATTTTATTTGATAGAAAAACAGATAAAATTATGAAGTTAACTAATAATAGGTCCAACGTTTTGACCAAATATTTTTCGGTACATACTATGGTGATCAAAAAACTTTTTCATTGAAATATTAGTAATGCATTCATCACTTAAAAGTTTATAATGCATTTTTGCAGGATGATTTACATGAATGAAGTTTATATGCAATTGCCTGAGGGATTTCCAAGTCAGGGGGACTCAGTTGTATGCAACTAGAAAAGTCCCTATATGGTCTTAAGCAAGCAAGTAGGCAATGGAATTTGAAGCTATGTTAGGCACTTTTTCGTTCAGCTTTTATTCAAAGTAGTTTGGATCATTCTTTATTCATCAAGAGACAATGTTCAGATATAGTAGTGATATTGGTTTATGTGGATGACATGTTGGTCACAAGAAGTAACATGGTTCTCATTGAACAAACAAAAGCTTCTTTACACGAGGCTTTTAAGATCAAAGACATTGCTGAGTTGGAATTCTTTCTTGGAATGGAGTTTAGCAGATCACAAAAAGGGATTCTGATAAATCAGAGAAAATATGCACTAGAAATCATCTCACACTTGGGGCTAGGAAGTGCTAAACCAGTTTGAACACCACTTGAGGCAAACATGAGACTTACTACACAAGAATTGAATGAATCAATAGGAAGAGCAGATGATGAGTTTTTTGAAAACATAGAGCAGTATCAAAGCTTGGTAGGAAAAATGTTATATCTCACATTAACTAGATCAGATATAGCTTTTTCAGTTCAAACACTTGGTCAGTTCCTACAGCAGTTAAAAAAATCACACTGGGAGGCGGCAATCAGGGAGATGAGATATGTTAAAAGAGAACCAGAACTTGGGATCTTGTTGAGCATCCATAAAACAAATAAGTTGAGTGTTTTTTGTGATGCAGACTGGGCATCATGCCCTAACACAAGAAGGTCAGTCTCAGGTTTTTTAGTCAAGCATACTGATTCCTTAATATCATGGAAATCCAAGAAGCAAAATGTGGTCTCCAGAAGCTCGGCAGAGGCAGAGTATACGAGTATGGCAAATCCAGTGTCAAGAGGTAGTATGGGTGACTGTGTTGATGAAAGAGTTAGGGAGTGAAATAACTGATCAGTCATGATCTTTAGTGATAACAGAGCAGCACAACAGATAGCAGCCAATCCTCTGTTTCATGAGAGAACAAAACACATAGAAATTGATTGTCATTTCATAAGGGAGAAAATACAAGAAGGTATAGTGAGGTCAGTGCATGTGACCTCTAAGGAACAACTTGCAGATATATTGACCAAGGGACTGCCCAGAATACAACATGAATATTTGGTTGGCAAGCTAGGTGTGTTGAATGTTTTTGCACCCACTAGCTTGAGGAGTAATGAAATAGGGATAACTTGATAATGATGTGTAAGAAGGGTATTTGAGTAATAAGCAAGCCGAGTTTATTAGTATAGTTAGTTAGAAATGTAGTTACCTTATCAAAAAAAAAAAATACAGTTAGAAATGTCGAGTTCACTGGTGTATATATATGCATCAGATTCATTGTATTGAGTCAGTTTTTTGTATCCAATAATAAGATCGAACACATTTCTTCTTTCTTCTTCACTGTCTATCCTTCAATGGACGCTGTGTAAATTTGACAATTAGGGCATATTTGTATTCCATAAGCCAAAAGTGTTCCATCTTTCAAGGGTCAAAATTTACTATTATTAAAGTCGAAACCCGGTTAGAACAACGGAAGGTGACTTAGAACACTTCCAGTCATGATGGGGTTTGCACGAGGGATCAACCTTTAGTTTGTTACTATTTGCCCAAGTGATGGACGAATTCAGATGACACATTCAAAGGCAGGTGTTGTAACGTAAGCTATTCACATATGACATAGTACCAAATGATTAGAAACAAGTTGGAGTTAACCATAAGCTGGAAGTTTAGCGACATGCTCTAGAGTCAAAAGGTTTCAGGTTAAGCAGAACTAAAATAAAGCACCTGAAGTTCAAGTTCAGTGACGTGATGCATTAGACAGAGGTGGAAGTGAAGAACGATACGCGATTCATACCATGAAAAGAAGTTTCAAGTATCTTGAGTCCATAATCTAGGGAGATGGTGAGATTGATGATGATGTCGCACATCGTATTGGAGCAGGGTGGGTGAAATAAAGGCTCGCATCCGAGGTGTTGTGCAATAAGAATGCATCGCCAAGGCTTAGTGGTTAAAAAAAGAATTTAAAAAAATTGGTATTAGGTATTGAGAAAACTAGGGCTGTGCTGCAACTATATTTGTAGACAAAAATCACCACAACCAAACAGAAGCCTAGAACTCATTCATGGTATCCTATCACTTCTATCAAATCCAATAAAGAAAATTCCTCCTCTAAGAAACATTCTTTATACTAAAAGTGGAACAAAAATAAGCACTTTATCTTAATATCCTGCTGCTTCTTACTTTTCATCTCTTCTTGAGAAGAGGGTCTAACTGAAACAGTCCCTACCTTGCGGGATATACTGGGTATGTTGTTGATTGTTGCTATTATAGGTAAAAAGTTGTTATAGAGGTAAAATATAACATAAAAGATAGGTTCCTAGAAAAAAATGGCTTTTATAGTGAAGTGTTTTTATACAAGGATGATGTATAGAGAGGTCTGTTCTTTAATCTAATATGACTTAATTACTTCCACTTCACCTTCTTATAACAATTTGAACTAAGACATTGAAATTGATAATCAAACAAGCTCAGAATCACTTCAAAAATTTTCTTTTTCAGATTAGCCTTCTGTCCCCGTTCCTGATACTGCGGAAGGTGGAGTCGCATAATTGTGTGCAACCAAACATGTCAATATGACAAAAATTAATGTGCAACTTCAGCATATAATATCAGATGTCATTGTAGCTAGAGTACCTACCTAGATTGCCATAAATCTCAATAGAGCCCCAACATTCTTAGCTCTGTAACGTGATTAGGATCAAGTACTGGGACATCTTTCGTTAACCTTTCCCGATCTTCTACCACATATTCCTGTCAATACAACAATAAAAGTGTAAGCAAATTAAATATGTGGATGGGTGGTGGGGGGCCTTTGGTTTTGCAATATATGAACATTTGATCTCCATAAAAATTCCATATCAATTAAACAACATTTGGTTTACGATACATTTAGTACCGGAAACCAAATATTATCAGTACATATATTAAATGAGCTATGCAGCATGCAGAATTTGAAACCAGAAACCAAACAAATGTATACAAATTTCGGTACACAAGAATCTATGAATATAGAATGTAGGATATGAAAACCTGTATAAGCATACATGGATATGAGCATCTAACTACATTAACAATCCATGTATCTATATTCATCGCATTCCTACTTATTCACCCCATCAATCCTTGCATAGTTATTCACCGTATAATTAATCTCGGACCATAATTCTCGTATAACTAGGCCATAAACCAAACAACCCCATTACTATTAAAGTTGAAAGGGACGAGGCATAAACAAAATAATGCCAAAGTCCATGATGCATAAGCATGTCTGTGTCTTAGCAGTAGATGCAACACCTTCGTCAGTTCTTTTTTGGCAAGGACATGATAATGGCGTTCACTAATTCTCTGTCCACAAATTATTGCTATGAAGAAACCATAAAGCAAACCCACCAGTACAATTGCCAAAACTGCAATCAAAGAAGACATATTAGTCGGCAAGTTAATAAGCAGGGTAAAGGCTCACAAATCATTTTGAAGGGCACAATAAAGCACAGGAACACATCTAATCCACTAAACATTATTAGAAAGGATGCATTGCTGCATCAGACCGCACACATTTTCCTTTGTCAGTCTTCTCTTCTTGATAAACATCCCATACTATCAATTAGATCTAATATGATTCAGAAAAATAAGAGAGTGTTATATCTTGATTGCAAATGATCACTTAAAGATACAGGAGGTACTGCATCCAACCATAGAACAGTAACATTACTGTAAAACTTACCATTGATTCAACACTACTGAATAAGAAAGAAATACGAGAACCATAAGACCTACATCTGAGAATTGTTTTTTCCTCTTGTTCCTGTATTCTCTTGAACTGGTTGACCAGAACATTTCATCGCATGATCACCTCACATAATGGTTAAATATTAGAATATTGTATATTGCAATCAATGTATCCAAGTGTATAAACAGGTCTTTGTGATAATAACCAAGACCTCACTAAAAACAGAACAGTGTACTTGATAGTATCCCAACATATAATATGTCACTACATCCCATATCTAGTAAGGCTTTGAAGCAACTGGACAAAACCAGAAGGAATTTTCTATGGAAAGGGAATAACAAAAGCCATAAATTCCATTTGGTCAAGTGGCCAATAGTCTTGTTACCAAAAAAGTTAGGCGGGCATTAGAGACTTAGCACTGCACAAGAAATCCCTACTTATGAAGTGGTTGTGGAGATACACTCAAGAGGAGCATAACCTTTGGAAGGATGTGATTATTGCTAAACATGGAGCACTAAACCACTGGTGTTCTAATGTTTCAATGGCTCCATATGGAGTTGGTGTCTGGAGAAGTATATCAAATTATGGGAGGAGTTCTCTCAACACAAACACTTAATTGCAGGGAATGGACAATATATCAGTTTCTGGAGAGACAAATGGATAGGCAACTCCTCCTTAATGGTAAATTATCCTAACATGTTCCGGAAGAGTATCTGATGTATTGAAATGTTGGAATAGTGATACCAACCCCTCCAATCAGAAAGAGAGATGAAAAATTGTCCCGGCTTGTATTTGGTGGATTGTCTGGGGAGAAAGAAACAAAGTTTGTTTTGAAGACAAAGCCATTAGTATACAGAAACTAAAGTTGAAATGTTTAGGACTTTTCTTTTTCTGGTGTAAACATAGCTTAATGGAGGAGTTCGAATCAGCTAATGATGTACTCGACTCCTTAAGAGAAGATTAAGGACTAGGAGCTCTTTTTTTTTTTGCTCATCTGGATGTAAATATGGGGGACTACACACCCTTTGTGTAGTTTGCTATTAATACACAAAAATGTTACCTGTTCAAAAAAAAGACTAATAATAATGTACTTATAAGTAGAAGAGGGAGCACAATGTGCTCTAAGCCAGAACCATGCTCACCCACTGGAAAGAGAAAAATTGCTTGACTACCTACTCTAACCCTCAACCCTATTCTCAACCTCCCTGCTTTCCTATCTAGGACACGTCTTCCGTGAGCGAAGACATGTCATGTCTAATCATTTGATATAGCTAATCAAATCAAAAGATCCCTTTCTGCGCACCAGCTGAAAGGAGATTGTGCTCTCTGCTATTTCTGTCAAACCTCTGAGCCTTTGAATATGGTGAGTGTTCCTAATACATATAAAACCTACTGCAAGTCCAAGGAGCGTAAAAAGCACACCTTGCATAAGGTCACACAATACAAGAAGGGGAAAGACAGGTTGGCTGCTCAGGGTAAGCACCCTTTTAACAGGAAGCAGTCTGGTTACCAGGTCAGACAAAGCCCATCTTCCACCAAAAAAGGCTAAGACCACAAAGAAGATCGTGATGAGGTTGCAATGCCGAGGCTGCAAGCATGTCTCACAGCACCCAAGCAAGAGGTGCAAGCATTTTGTAATTGGTGAGGACAAGAAAGGAAAGGGAACCTCTCTTTTCTAGATTGCCTGTGAAGTCACCAAGAACTTCCTTTTCTTTGCCTTCTCTTATGTTGCAATGTTGAACTTTGGTTATTTTGGATGTTGGTTCTGTTATGTTACATTGTCTTAAAATAGATAATTTTCCGTTATGATAGTTATATGAAGATCCTATCAAAAAAAAAAGAAGAAAACTTGCAAACACTAGACCAAATATAACTAAAAATGTGGAACTTATGCACGGGATGGAGATCTTGAGCTGGGAACAAAACTAAGAACAGTCCATCAAATTAAACTGCTCAATAATCTGCTGAGGACTTATAGTGGAATTAATTTTTTGTTTTGAGATAAGGGTAACTGACTTATAGTGGAATTAATTTGATTCCAACAAAATGGCATTACCTATATGACTCCCTAATTTCCTCTGTGATTTGTTCTTCACGAAGTCCACAAAGAAATTATGTATTAAACTGTTGAAAAGGCAAAACTTCTCTTTTCATTGTGCAATAGGTGATTAATATTGTTATATCAGATTCATTGCCATCATGTTGATTAATTTTTTTATCAAAGTGGTGTCACAATTGCACATGGTTTTGATAATTAACATCTCAAATGATATTTAATCATAAAAAAGTTAACATCTCAAATGATAGCAGGTGGGTACAACAGTTCATGACTTCAGATCAACAAGGTTATTAACAAGACAGCAACCAGGCATTACCTATCTAATTCACCCCTGTAGAAGTATAATCTCATTGATCAGTTCATGGTAAGCGTTTCCTCTCTCCTAGAGGCAGGAATCGGTTTTATATATCTTTCCGTTGAATGCGGCAAAGTAAGGCCAGCTTTCTTGAAAGCAAAACAAAGAACTAGACTAACAACTGAGAAGCTACCAGCACCTTTTCCTTTCGACCGACATAGTAATTCCACCCTATTCCCCAAAACTGAATTATTGTTCTTCCCCCAGTGTATTCTTTCCAAAAATACATTCAATAGTATCTAAAGATGTTTAGTCATTTTATTAGTGTATTCTTTCCAAAAATACATTCAATAGTATCTAAAGATGTTTAGTCATTTTATTCTCCT
This sequence comes from Solanum lycopersicum, assembly GCF_036512215.1. Lineage (NCBI taxonomy): Eukaryota > Viridiplantae > Streptophyta > Magnoliopsida > Solanales > Solanaceae > Solanum > Solanum lycopersicum. The sequence goes on from NC_090802.1 coordinate 67,503,118, forward strand.
AAACACAAATCAAGGCATTTACGACTTTTTCCAGAAAGAAGAAACTGAAAGTGAAACAAATTCTCCCACAACCAAACGGTTTCTAAACCAAGCAAACCTAGGACGAATTTAAGAAGCCGTTTGATGGCACATAAATCTTCACATCAACAAGGACTATACAGCTAGAGTTTTTATAAAGGTCAATGATCAAAACTTCATATATAATTACATTTTTTGACAAAATGACGATGTAACCAAAACGTGATTTGTAAACCAACAAGCATAGCATTTAATGGCCACAAGTTCTAACGAAGGTTAATCTGATGATCAAGTCAGAAAATACCTGCCATTGTATAAAAGCCATATGGATGCTCTCGGTAGCCAAACATTTCCCTTAGCTCCTCTCCGTAGAATTTGTATACAAGTACACCTAAGAATGCTACAATCTGTGATAATTGTTCATTCAACAATCAGCAAGGACTGTTACTGGAAACAATTGATATGCATGGAAACAGTCGTATCATTATACAACATCAATAAGTTGCAATCATACAGAAAAAAACTCCAAGACTTATATGTATCTCATTGGGTCCTAGGTTTAGCTTTCCTCCCTAGGTTTTGTACATTCTATGATCAAACACAGATTCACTTCCGAGCTTCTTGGCATAAATAACTTTGGAAACTCTTTTGACGTGATAATAGGAAAGACTAGAAGGAGCGATGCCTGGTCCATGATAAAGATGACAGAATTGCACAATGATTTTTGCCCAACCAAGAGGTCTAACCTTATGGAAGATCTCTGAAAGGAAAAGGACGGTCTCGCTCTAACAATAGACTGTGTAAGGGCATGGGAAGAACTAGGGGGGTGCAAAAGGGTTCATCTGATGTCCAAACCCATACAAGGTCAAACTTAATTTTTTAATTTATATAGTAGATGATGAATCCCCCAGCATTTTCATGCATTTACTTATTTCACTTTTGAATCCCTTAGTGAAAATCATGACTTCGCCACTGAATAAGGGGGCATATATTTTTTAACAAAATGGACAGCTTTGTAAAAAATGAATTCATAGGAATTGGAGGGCCAAGTGACCTAGTATTACACAATGTATTTGCCAGTTTAGCTATGTTTCATTTATCTACATTAGTTGAAATATTGAACAGATGAGAGAAACCAGAAAAAAAAATGTAAGAAATTTCAAGGTCTTTAACCTTTTAAACCTACTTATAACAAACACCTATGCAGCAAAACTGATCCAATATCAAACATGGATAAAAGCAGGACTGCAGTCGGTTGACCAACATAGAAAATAGTCTTAACTGTAATGCATCTTATAAGTTTGATGGACCCAAAGAAATCATATAACTGATCCTAGCTAATTTTGATTGAAGCATAATCGAGTGAATGCAGGTGAAGAATCTTTTGAATATTGGGCACACTATTTCACCATGAAATGAATCCCATGCCCTTTTAAATGAAATTTGTAAACATACCACAATACTAAAGGAAAAGGCTATGGTGGTAGACCCCAAGGAAGATACTCTTGCTCACACCTTAGCCGAAAACCATTATTAAAGAATTAATTCTAAAAAAAAATGCTAGTACATGCATGTATTTTACTTTATCAAAAAAAATAAAAAATAAATAGATGTCAGGCATCTGCTTTTCTTTTAATGAAATTGTGCAGTCTGGAAAATCTTTAGTAACCACAATTAAATAAGAACAACAATGAATTGGCTCTAGGCTTCAAACTTAACTCATTAACACTCCCAAAGCTCCGTTTTGAACTAAAAAAGAAAAAGGTGCAAACATTCAAGATAATCTTATGCTTCGCAGTAAGTGTGAAGCTCTTCTAATTTGAGAAACTTATGGGGGCTTTTGTTGACGGCCATCAATGTCTTCTTGTTCATTATGGTAAAACCACCATCACAAGCATAGTTATTTACTGATGGCAGTACAGAAGAAACATATCCTGTCACATTGCAAATCTAGCTTTGGACTATTGAATTAAGGTTTTAAACAAGTGGTAAATAAATATAAAGCAAGAAGAGCATAAACGAGAAGTACAGCTACATCCAACTTCTGTGCCATAAACTATACACCACCTTTGAACTACACTACTGGTAGGAACATAAGACAGAATGGAAAATCTCGCTAAAAGAAATTATGTCCATACCAACTGGACAACGAGAAAAATGAATGCATGGTCTCTTGCCACAAGGAATTGAAATTTCAATCTCAACCACCAGCGATCAGGTGGGACATTTGCCCGTAATATGAACTTTGCCCTGCATTCGGTACAGTGAGCAAAAGCAAATCCCTCCTAGAAAATGGAGCCACAAACACATTAATAACATTAAGAAGATGACAACATGTCTTATACAAAGTACAACCATTAATGAAAATTTCAATGTATGTTGTTACTTTATCTTCAAAGAACGGCTGTTAATGCCAAAAATTCCAAATTCAATGAACTAATGAGATGTCAATTGATAGCTAATAATATTGATCCCAAATTACTGCAATGAGAAAGCAAGCAACCTGATTTTAAAAAAATATACATAACCCAAAGACTCAAAATAGTTCAATAAAGGATAGTTTCAAATACTATCTCCACAGATACATGGAGGGAATCTTGAATAAGATGGGAATAAATCATAAGACAGGAGAAAAGGAAAAAGAAATAGAGTATAGCACCTAAAAATAAAAATAAAGAAAATAACACTCTCATTGCATCTAGTAAAACTGAAAGGATCTCACAAACATGGAATTAACACTTCGTGAGATTGTTTATCACCTCCTTCAATGGTATAAGGGCTAACAAGCATAAAGTACCTTGTTTACGTTCAAGGGTTACATAGATAAATATAAACCACAGATGCGCTATGAGCATAGAGTATTCTATGGCATACTAGTTCTTCTTAATGGATAACTTCGTATATGCTTTCCAGATACTCTAACTTCCAATGTAAACTACTACATGCATTATGCATTTCTTGGTGATCTTTTGATGCAAACTAACTATACATCAGTCTGAGTTTGATGAGAATAAAATTTAAAATTCTCCAACAGAATCTAATTTTCTGGCTACTTCTAGGACATGCGACTGACCATTCGTAGATAACATGTATATAAGTTAATTCACCTTAGTTGATCTCCAGTTATCGAGACATGATCTATGGACATACTTTTGTGTTCCTTTACAATGGCAGGGTGCAATCAGATCTTCTCCTGAAAAAAATTTACCAAATTCAAGCTGTTAGTGCAGTAACGAAGTATAATTCCGAGGATATATGTAATCACAATCATGTAGCTGAAAGCAACAAATTCTCATCATATCTTCCTTAATAGTTTACACAAAACTAAGTGCACAATCAACACCTTCACTGTCCAAGCATATGCGACATTGGGACAGTTCAGCATGTGAGAAAGATTGAATTTCATAGACTCCAACACTTGGCAGGTCACCAGCAGTCTCCAAACAATCCTCAGTAATTTCAGTTGAATGTGAAGTGTCCTCAGATTCCTCAACAACCGAAATCTGCGATAAGATGGGCTCTGTTTCTGAACTATCCACTACCAGGCTATCATTTGACACTATTCGCATCGCGAGAAATCTTGACTCCAAATTATGCTGTAAATCTCATCACTGGGGAGATTGTCCCTACAGACCATTTCAGTATAGACGGGAAAAACTGCAAACAGTAAAATAACTGAGAAGATCAGGAATTTGAAGCCCACTTATAAATGCAACTGCTTAGGTTCGACTGCTCAGGAACAGCAGCTGATTGAATAATATGCACAGCAGCAACACCACTCTATACATATGGATGCTACGATCTCTGCTAAAATACCATCTAGTTATTGCTGGAAATGCTTCATGGGCATTATATTTTCGTGAGATGATCTGTTCTCATAAAATACATTGCCATCATTGAAATAAGAATTACAAAATCATTACGATACAATGACCTTGTAGCTGCATAAATTTTGACTATATTATAATTTATAAGCTTATCAAAGAACCCTGAGATGATAAGAGTACATACATCTTCAGCAAGCAAGAATTTCACTTTTCTTTGAACATTTTGACCACCCGAGTGTTTCATATGTAGAATTATGCAAGGCCAGCCTATATGATGATATGAATTTGTCTAGATGAATATAGATATCTTGTGACAGACATTATTTTGCGTCAATGGAATTCATTCTATGTTTGTAAAGGGATCAATTGGGATCTGAGCTTTAGAAGGAATATGCACGATTGGAAAGTGAATGATCTGGTAGACCTTTTTGCTAGACTACAACACTGTCACATTAATCTCCAGGCAGCTGATAAGCTCAAATGGGTACACCAGAAAGGAGTTTATACTGTCAAGGAAGGGTATCAACAGTTGTGCTCTAGAAACCCCGTGATAGCTAACTGGCCCTGGAAACTCATTTGGAGGACCAAGCTATCACCTAAGGTAGTCTTTTTTTACCTGAATAGCTCTATATGAGGCATCCCTCACCCAAGACAACATAAAGAAAAGAAAAATCCAGTTCCTAAACAGATGCTATAGGTGCAAAAAAGAGGCTGAAACCCCCAGACACCTTCTTCTTCATTGTGAGGTGGCCAGAATTATGGAACATGTTTTATTGTCTCTCTGGCATCAATTGGACCACACCCCTCACAGTCAGTTAAGGATGCATATGAGAGTTGGATCCTGTGGAAAGTTGACAAAGCCATCAAGAAGATCTGGATTATGATACCTGCTTGTATTTTTTGGTGTATTTGGTTAGAAAGGAACAAGAGATGTTTTGATGCAGAGTCAACTGCTTTAGGCATTTTGAAGACTAGGTGCATTGCAAATTTGTTTACTAGGTCCAAATGCCAGAGATTTTTTTGCAAGCTCAAATGCCATATCTTGTAAATTTTGCATCTTCCTGATGCTGTTATTTTTACCACTTATCTTATCCAAAAAAAGAAAAGAAAAAAGAGATATCAATAACGGAAGAGAACAATTTTAATTTACAACAAATTCATTTATTTTTTCACCTTATTCTCTAAGGGGAACATATTTTAGAAGGTAATTTGTGAATTTGTTGTACAAGGCTCAGGGCAAAGAACGAAAGAAGCAAAGATGCTGCGAGCAGTCAAAGCACACTCAATACCTCAAAACAATAGCTGAGCGGTAGCAAGTGACGAATGTCTTTCTGGATAAATGGCACGTCAACTACAGGAAAAGGTAACAATTCAATGTGGTGAATTGCTTGACCTCGTCATGGTGATATTAACTCTTTGTACCATTATGTGCAGTGATAATAGCAGGAGAGTTTGATGGCGAGAGAGAAATGTCGAGGGACATTGTGGAAAAATTGGTATAAACTAATTAAAAAAAAAAAAAACTGCTACGTAGCAAACCAAAAGGCCTAGGTAGGGGTTGAGATAATAGAACAAGCAATAAGTTATCCAGAAATTGAGTCCAATACACAAGGAATCGAATGGGATCTTGTATTAAGCAAATTTAAGCTAAGAAACAAAATGAATCCAAACTAAAGAACAAAGCTCGGTGATGTAGAGGGATAAGACTAACCTGATATATCTTCAGGAGTAGTTGTTGATCGGGAGATGCTTCGACGAAGACATTGGCCAAGTTGACGATGAAAAGGAAGGGAATAACAATCTGATAATAGCCGGAGGGCGGTGGCGAAGCTTGGAAGATCGGCACCAAAAGGGGCCTGGAATTTGGAATTTGGAACTCGCAAACGACAGGACACGACGGGACTTTTCCAATTATTGTTTTTCATCGCTTTTTAAAAATAAATTAAATTATATTTTGATATTTCAAATAAAAACATATTTAAAAATTGTTCAAAAAATATCATTAATTATAATTTCTTGTATATTAATATGAGAAAAAAAATATACCGTAAAATATTAATTATAATTTTATAATTTGACTCTAAAAAAGATATTATAACGCCCCAAAACAAACTAAGATGAACTAAAGCCTCGTAAGGATTTCATAAGTTAATTTGAAGTTAAAATGAGTTACTTTAGTGTTCTTAGGCAGTGTGTGAAGTTTGATTAAATTTTGAGGTCAAACGTCCAAGAACGTCCATGACGTTCGGAAGGTGTGCCTTAGATAACACTTGTGTATCTCTAGGTGTTTGAGTGAGTTTTATGTGTTCGTTTTACTTGAAACTTGCATGAGATGTTCCTAAGACCTAGATATCCTTAACCTATAGTTTAAAGTGTTTAAAATCCGTGGAGGTTATGTCTAGCACCGAGAGGATATGAAGAAGAGGAAATTACACTTCTTGAGTTGAGATGTTGTATTCCAATGTACCCCTTGAGATGAGTACTCCTCGCGAGTAGATAATGAGTTACTTAGTAGCAATCTCCTAATCCCTTAACTATGCGCTCGCATAGGTGTAGCCATTGGGAAAGCCATGTAAAAGCTGAAAAGAATGACCTTACTTTATGCAAGTGAGGATCCCTCATCCGATAGGGGTTATTGTCGGGATTTCATGTCTAGCTTTCATGGTCTATGTCGGTTAAGCTAAACCCCACAAAAGAATTGATTGAACTAAGTCTTCTAAAAGAACGTACTAGTTATGGTAGGTGGTGGTATGAGACGCTCATTGCACAAGGTAGGACCTTCCGAAAGGGAAGACTTGGTGTCAAACCTTCTAAAAGAATGTACTACTTAGGGTAGGTGGTGGTATGAGACGCTATCTACTCATTGCACTAAGTAGGCATTCCAAAAGGGAAGACTTTGGTGGGTTTTTGAGTGTCTTTTAATGTCTTGCCATTGGTTGAGGGGCTTGTTTCTTCCGAGTTGAGTAAGTCGAAAGGGGTAGCCTTGAGAATTGCTTTGGTGTGTATTCAAGGAGGCATATGCATACTTCCTTCATGTCTTAACTTAGTGAGTCTTAGGATAATCCCGAGGTAGGCAAACTCTTACGAAAAATCAGTTCACTTTCTCTTTCACTTGGCCTTGGAAGTTCACTCATTTAGAATAGGATAGTTCATTTAATTGCTTAAGTAGAATTCATTGTAAATGCTTGAAATGCTTCGTTGTAATGACTTAAATCTGTTCACTGTAAATGGGCATCTAGTTACTGTAAAGTTTTGAAAATTTACTGTAAATGGTCTTTTTTGGTTTAAAATTATGGGAACTCTTATCTAAGTGTTAAATGATGATTCTTGTGATGTTTTGTCTTTATATCCTTAAATGTTTTACTTAAATTGCATGAAATCTTATTTTACTAAAATGTCCCTTTTCGCATGTTTTTGCTTATGCCATACTTAGTATATTGTTTATACTAACCCCATACTTTTCTATACTCTATAAGTATAGGCTGAAGGCTTTTTGGTAGATTAGAAGGCGAAGCTTGGGAAATTCACTCTCTCAATAATTGGTATGTCCTCATATATTCGAGGACATAGTCTATCGTTTCTAGTTTTATTATTAAGACTTAATATGTATTTGATTTCAATGTAAAGAGCCGTGTCCTTAAGATATTATATGTTGTGTCTTAAGTTTGACTTGTGATGATGAGATTTCTTAAGTATTTATGAAAGATTTCCTTTTTATTAATTTATTCGTGAAAAGTTTTAATTCCTCACTACTTTTCATGTCTTATGTAATAAACGATAGTTGGGCTTATACAAGACCCCAAAGGTTTAAGTACGCCTTGCCACGATTCGAGGATTCTCCCTAACTTCTAGGGGTGCTTTCGGGTCGTGACAAATATCATGACAATTAAGTAGACGTTTGGTTATGCGATACCATATCACAATATGGTATCCTGAGATGAAATCAATGTTTGGACGTGCAATTTCACGCTGATTCCATCTCAAGATTCCATATCATGAGATGTGATACCATGTTCTCCAAAAACCATGATATGGAATCATATGGGAATACCATATCATTATTTGAGTTATTTTAATACAAAAATTGATCAACGAGTTTATATTTTGTTAAAACAACCCTACATTTATATTTACTAACCATTTATTTCAATTTTCACATGTAAATAAAATTTTGGGCAACTTTCACATATAGCAAACATAAAATTCATATTTGTATGTTATAGCAAAGTTTACATAATTGCACTCTATAGCAAACATATAAAATTTATAAGTCTCTATACATATACAATTGAAGCGAATTGTATAAAACAAGAAAGAGAAAGAAACTTGTCCAGAGAATTGTATAAAACGAAGTGTATTAGACGAATTGTATAAGTATAAGTGTATAGAACGATTATATACAATTTGAATTTGTATAACATGAGAAGGAGAGAAAGGCAAAAGAGACTTGGGCAGGGAATATACAATTGAATCGAATTGTATAAAACGAGAAAGAGAAAAATTATATACAATTTGAATTGTATAAAACGAGAAAGAGAGAAAGGCAAAAGAAACTGGGCAAGGGAGTTTTTTTATTGTATAATTGTAAGTGTATATGACGAAAATATGTGTATTTGCATGTTTATATACAATTTTCTCTCGCTTTATATAAACGGAAACACAATTTATACATTTCATTTCTGTTTGTATAAGCGAGAGAGGCGAGGGTGGCGAGTGAGATCTGGGAGAGGGGAGAGAGGGGAACAAAAATATATGTATTTATACAATTTCCTCTCACTTTATACAAATAGAAACATATTTTATACACTTGTTTTTGTATAAAAGTGAGAGGAAGAGAGCGAGAGAGGAGAGTGGCGAACAAGAGTTTGAGGGAGAGAAGTGACTGACAAACAATTTGCTACGGGACACAATTAAATCAAAGGGTGGTTATAACAATTAATTTGATTTATTAGTTTGCCATTATATACAACTTTCCCTAAAATTTATAATCACATCATTAAAATTTATTATTCTCACCGACATAAACTTTATTATTTTCGCTAACATATAGTCACTTTAACTCACACTTCACGTTTGTTGAGTAATAAAATTTTGAAGAGCCTGTGAAATGTGTTTCATTTTTACACGAATATATTGATGAAACAATTACTTTAAGTGGAGAACAAATAACATTGTAATCATTTATTATACGACAGCAATACGAAATCCCATTGTTCCAACCTCCACGGATCCACTAGTCACCTCGAGGTTCACCAACGAGCAACAATGAACAACTAACCCACGTTGCTCTTTCATTTTCTCCAATTCTAGCAAATTCTTGAGCTCGAAATCACCAAAAACCAACCACAAAGTCACCAAGGACCCATTTCTCAACCATTTCCAACTAAAACAACCATCAAAAAATGGATCTCGACTTGACCCAAAACCCATTCATTTTTTTTTCTTTTTTTTTTTGGCGAACAGCTGCATAACCCAACCTTTTCAGGCCCACAAAACCCCAAATTCATTTGCTGTATAAAAACACCAGCGAGCCATCAGAACTCACACCACTATCGATACCATTCTTCGGTGAAACACCCATCAACAGTGAGCTCACAGACAGTGGTGAGCCACCACAAAATCTGCTACCTAAGGCCGAAATCTGGCCAAACCGACACCTTTAGGTCTCCATTCGATCCAGCCATGAAATGGCAAAAATCCACCGGAGAAAGCTGCCACATCCACCATTCCTCTTGTCGGTGAGACCATAAACACTTTTCCCTCACACGACTTTGTCTCCTTGTCGCCTCCGTCCGCCGCATAGATCGTCTAAAGAAAATGAAAGAAAAAAAATGGTTGAGCATGGATAGTTATGCATGAAAAAGTAGGTGGGTGGGTGAATAAAAAGGGTTTTTTATTTTTTTTCTTTTTTTAAATTAATTGTTCTATATTTTGATAAATTTTATAATTTTTAATTATAAATATGGTGTTCAGTTGCTTTTACACGCGTGTAATCACTCTCTCTAGCCAATTCAAACATTCAAATGGCACATAAGTTTGGTCAATGGTTAGAGGGTTCATTAAATTATGTTTTATTGAATTCAGGATCTAAATAACAAAAGGATAAGTAGAACGGTTCACAATACAATAACATACAAATATAAGGGTCCACCATACCATTTCACCTTAAATTAAAAATAAAACTAATATTATGGTGTTTAGATGGAAAAAATTATTAGAATTAGTAAAACTTTAGGTATGTACATTTTGAATAATAAAATATAAACATATAAATGCGTAATGAAAATTGCGGTTGAAGAGGGTTGGCGACCATGGAAGGAGTAGTGGCAGCTCAAGATCAGCAACAGCAACAGCCACAGCCGCCCAGGGTGGTGGAGGGTCTGAACCCCGCTGTTCAACAACAACTGAATCTCGAATCCGTTAAAACTCGAGCCGTTAGTTTGTTCAAGGCTATTTCTCGCATCCTCGAAGACTTCGACGCTATCGCTCGCACCAATGCTGTCCCCAAATGGTTCTCTTTCTCTTTAGTTCATTTCTTCTATTTTAACTGTGTAGCAGCAAATACAAATACATTGGAGTAGTTAAGTTGACTAATACTAATATCTACGAGCTGTATTAGCCCCCAAAATGAAGGTGAGTGAGACTAGATGATATTATTCTATCCCGTAGTACTAAGAGTTTAGAGTAGTCTATTTTTTTGTTAATAACCCTCAATTTGTTTTACCAAGCACCTCCTCTGACCTCTCTGATTAGGATACACTATGGTTTTATTGGGTAATTTCGGCTAATACAACTATGCTACCAAATGCAGGAAGTTTACTAGTTTGTCATTTAGGGATAGTTTATTGACAACACCAAAATGCATTTTGTGGGTTCTCCAGCCAAATGAGTTTCCGGTACTGTGTCTTCACAGGCTGGGATACCCCTGCTGAACTTTTAAGGTAGCCATTTTTATTCTTTGTCAATTTAGGCTGCGAGATTTGTTGTCATTAGGTAGGTCAGGATGTTGTGATTCTGTGTATATTTGGAGATGTAATTACTGAATTAAGTATAACAAGTTTGGGAATGCATGCTACAAAATACTACTTCAACTTTGATGCCTCAATAGTGCAGTTAATATCCTTCCATGAGCCTAGACTCACCAGGCAAGATTACCTTTTGGTTAGATGAACATTGCTACATAGGACATCACATTCTCAACCACAAATCATCTTCAGACAATTCCCTGGACACATCTCGGTTAGTAGGAGGTTACACAGTCTCTTCACCAACTTTCTTATACAGTTTGGGCTTGGATCTGCATATCCTTGTCCCCAGGTTTAGAGTAGTAATAAAGATCTGTGTGAAAAGGAGAAGCGCCTTATTGATGCATGTGGATTATCACAGTTGATCTCAATATTCTCATTATCTCCCTTAACAAATGAGAGTAGACCTTCACTCTCTAGCATTTATATATTATTCAACCCCACTTATAATAAAAAATCCAACCTAAGATATACTTGCACATTCGTTTTGTAGAAGGGAATGATATATAAGAAGATCAACTTACACATTTGATATTGATTTCCTTTGGTATCTTATTGTACTGCTGATTTTTTTCTTTTTCATATTATTTTTGTAAAATGAAATCCAAATCTTCAGCGTCATATATAATACCCTTTTCACGCAAAATCTGATCTGCCTCACTCTTTTTTTTCTTTCTATAGACACCATTTAACTTATTTGGATCTCGTTGGGAATTGAGATGAAGTGTTTTACAGTTGATACTTGATGATTATTCTTAAGAGTACTGAAAAAAAATATGGTATATCTTTATGAGGAATATGTAATCAGGAATGGTTTTCCAACTCATTTCTCATATATGTTAACATTTAGTTTTAATAATTCTTTTTGCTAGGCAAGATATTTTGGGGCAATTTTCTATGGTGAATCTTGAGCTTTATAACATTGTTGAAGATATTAAGAAGGTCTCCAAGGCTTTTGTTGTTCACCCCAAGAATGTAAATGCTGAGAATGCTGCAAGTATGGACTTATTCACTCACGCTTGGTAAATTTGTGAAGTTGGACTTCTATTATCCTTTCTTAATTATACATGCTAACCACTGACATTTGTCGTTGCATATAAGCAAGTACATAGGTAGTGTATAGGAAAGTGAATCACCGAGAAGGTTGGTGTCTTAATTCTTCTCTCCTCTCGAATGCTACCTAAGGGTATATACATATTTAGTCTGGCTGTTAAGTTGCTCTTTATCTAACAGTTTCACTTCTTGCTGACTTGCTGAGGTTAGCTTGATATACATGTATGCATAACTAGATAGCACGACAGTCAGTCACTATTGCTAGCAATTCTATTTCCATGTGGTGAAATTGTTTGAGCATAATCAATCAATCAATCAACCACACCCAATATCAAATTAGTTTTTTTTTTTTTTATGAAGTAAGTTGTTTCATTACCGGCATCAAGAAGATGCTAAGAGTACAAAAGTAGATATGCTAGTTCCGTTACATGATAGCAGTTAAGACACGGGAGCCATCCACCAATTCAAAAAATCTAGAGAAGGCTTAAAACATGACTATGTCTGGCCTAGAGTTAAAGAGCTAATAAAATCTAAGAAAGTAGTGTAACTATTCACATAAGACGGGTTGGACCAACAAAAAAGAATGAACAAACATTTAGCTTTGAGTGAGTGATTAAGAGTTGAAATTCCATCAAAACACCGTTGATTCCTTTCTGTCCATAGGCACCAAAAAATACATGCTGGAATCATTCTCCAGGTGTTCCTGATGGCCCCATCAACTATCAAATGGTCCCAACTCACAACAACTTCTCTGATAGTTTGAGGCATCACCCAGTTCAAACTGAATAGGGAAAGGAACACATGCCATATGCCTGCATCCACCGCACAACGCAAGAAAAGATGATTTACTGATTCTGCACTTTCCTGAATTTCTTTTCCAAATTTCTGATAAGGTTAATGAAAGAAATAAGCATGTATTTTTTGGGCTGTGGAGTATATTTGTGTTGACAGAAAATCCGAAAGATGCTTTCTGTCTATGTTGCTCAGACTCTCAGTGGGTGTGTATCGGATTTTCCAAAAGTATTGTATTTTTGAAGAATTTGACACGGGTGCGGCATCAAAAGTGAAGAGTCCGCGCAGCTTAGCTTTCTGTTAGTTGTTACTTACAAATACTTTTCGATGCAGTTCTACCTGTTATGCTGTCATCAAAGCTGCTGCCAGAGATGGAAGTCGAAGATAATGCCAAAAGGGAGCAATTATTACACAGCATGCAACACCTATCGGTAGCATCCCAAATTGAGAAGTTGAAGGTGGAAAGCTCTGCAGATGCTATTTCTTCTGTTTCTGTATCCTTGTGGCTTTCTAATATACCTATAACACACAGGTTAGAATTGATATGATTGGAGCAGCATGTGAAAGTGCTGAGAAAGTCATAGCTGATACGCGCAAAGCCTACTTTGGAACCAGACAGGGGCCAACACTGCTTCCAACTATTGACAAGGCACAAGCAGCAAAAATTCAGGAACAAGAAAATTTACTTCGCACTGCAGTAAATCATGGTGAAGGTGATAATATTTATGTTCTGAGTTTTTTCCCAGAAACATCTTTTCTCCTTCTCAGAGTTCGTTAAATGTTTTGCTTGCACAAGACATTGACGCTAAAGATACTTGGACCCCAATGGTCCCTATGTTGATGTTTAATCTAAACTAAAAGAAAGAGAGAAGGATTCTTGCAAACTATCAGATCCACTGAGTGCCTTGTTAATCAGAAAATTGCACATATTTCTGATGACGAAGAAGGTGCAATTGCAAGTCAGATGCTTCAATGTGCTTCTGCTATGCATCACAATATATATGTACAATAAACCTGACATGTGTCTAGTGTGTGTAGCATCCCTTTGGTGGTGTTTGGCGGTACACTCGTTTATGATTTGTTTTAACATGTATGCTCACAGATTTCATGAAAATGGTACTTATGCAGGATTACGTGTACCTGGAGACCAAAGGCATATTACTTCTGCACTTCCTGGTCATTTGGTAGATGTGCTTACAGTGTCTGATGGCCCCCAGTCTTTCGCTGATTCATCCGGTAGCCTATCATCTATTGTTGTCCTACTGTTTCCACTTTATTTCATGAACATCTGACTAGAGAAATTGATGCTGTGTTCAAGTAGGGACTTATCTGAAGAATACTCCTCCCTTTCCATCGAGCAATGTTAATAGTCAGGGAGCTTTGTTACAGGTCAGATTTCTTATAATTTGCCTTGTAAATATGCCTTTTGCTTAAGGGATGAAGATCAATTTGAAACATGATTTTACTTCCACCCTCCGGCGTCCTGTAATGTTGTTATTCAAAGGAGCTATGAACAAAGGGACAAGTGGTTATCTTGTTAATGAGTGAATATCAATTTGGAACACATGAATTTTACTTCCACCACCCATAATTTTGTTACTAAAGGAGTTATGAATAAGGAACAAGTAGTTATCACACAATTATGCTATTCTATCTTTATCATTTAAAAAATTATGCTATGGTTTCTTTCTGTTTCGAAAAAAGGAGCCTTAACAAAGATAAGCGGTATGCCGTGTTACCAGGGGGTCACAGGTTTAGCCATGTGTAGGTCTCTCGCAAAAATGCAAAGTAAGGTCTGCACCTTCTCTAGTCCCAGGTATAGAGGGAGCCTAGTGAATTGGGCTACCTTTTTGTCGTCTTCTGTATGGTTCTACTATCTCTTTTACTGTTCTCGGGGAGGGAATTGTCATGCCTTTTTATTCCCAGTTCACTCTAGGTTTACAGACCTCTTTTTAGGTTGGCCAACCTGATTATTTTCACATGTTCCATAGCACCAAATGGATACCAAAAAACTGCACATCTTAGAATGGGTTTAGATCAATTAGTTACTGAAGGAGTTTACTAGGTCCACTATAGTATTTAATAATCATATACATGTTCTATGTTACACACCAAATACACTACCCTGATTGTAATTAATATCAACTACTGCATGTTCTTTGTATACTTACATCCTTGGTTACACATCAACTTCTCGTGCAAGTTGTAACGCCTGTTTTTTTTTTTTCTGGGGGTGAAAGAGCTGTAGGAATTATTTCCCTCATTTATTTGAATTTATTGGAGGATGGGAGATCAAGTAGAGTTTGCTATTAAATACTTATGTAAGAGTTCGGAGAGGAAATGCAAATCTCCTTCTATTCATGGCGCTAATCAGTAATATGGAAACAATAAATGATTAATCTGCCAGAAGTATACTGATCATATCCTTTTTCCATTCTTTCTCCTTAACTAAACATTACATTAAATCAATGTTCCCCAAGTTATTTTAATATATTGAGTCCTTATTGTCTTTTAAGTTCGTCAGTTCTAATATGTATGTATTGCTCTTGGAGTAGGCTTCTGGAGCACTTCGGGCTGCAGTTTCTCCTTCTGGGCCCACTTCCTTTGATACTACAACAGCATCACCTCTGCAACATGTCAACTCACCTAGGTCTAGTGCTAACATGATGAATACACCATCTCCTCAGCAACAGACCCATCAGCAACAGCAGCAGCAACAGCAGCAGCAGCAGTTGCAGCAGCATCAGCTCCAACAGAGGCAGAAAATGCTGCAGTTACCTCAGCATCAGCAGCAAATTCTTGCCCAACAGCAACTTAGGCAAGCCTCAATGCCTGGACTGGGGCAGGTACAGTTTGTACAAAAATCTTGATTGGTTTAAGGTATCTTTTTGTGAATTTGCACGACGTATAGCGTGCTTAGTATGGGCTACCTTACCATTACCCTTTTACTCATAAAGAACAGGCATATATCTTCTTTTGTTTCCTCCAATTGTCAGCTATGAGAATTGAATCCCTAGCAGTTCCTTCACAGAAAAGCCACTTTTTTTGGCCTTTAATATCCAACTAGTTCCATTAGGGAATCCACTGAGTCCTTTATGACAACCCGTAAATAGATTTAGCGGTGAGAGGGCCTGATGAATCACCATCCAACTGCGAACGCCTCTCATCTCGCAAAATTTACAAAAGTTGAAGGCTAAAATTGTTTACCTCATTCAACTCTTGAGTCATTATGATTCATTTAAAAGGTCCAGAAAAGAGTTCTCTCAGGCCTCTGCCACATCCCATGTTGACTTTTAACAAATTGGGAGAAGTCCTCCTAGTTGTGTGGTATCCCGTATCCCCATCCTAGCTGCTCTTTGATAAGGACTGGTAACTTGTCATCCCCATTTCCTTTCCACGTGTACTCCTCTGAACCATGCTCCAGTGCAATCTTTATCAACCCTTGACCTCCAATTAGGGATGTTCATGGTTCGGTTTGGGTCAGTATTGGTTGAAACCAAAACCAAATACATATCAATCAGTTTGGTTGTTGTTATTTGGTTTGGTTCAGTTTTAATGATACCTAATGATATTTCTCTCTTCAATTTTTCCCCTTACAATTAAGAAGGATTTTCCCATCCTTTTTCATCTTTGTGATGTCTTCCATTCAAAATACTTTTGATCATTCATCTAAAGAGGATTCTGGGTTTCTTTTATCCGAAGCGAATGCTTAGCCTATTTTGTGTTCTTTTTACAGTCAAAGACTGACATAAAATAACAAAGAAAATAGATTCATAAATTGGATCCACTGTTTTGATATGCTTAATGGTAAATCCTAGTATGTGAGGACAGGCCACTAGTTTTACAGCCAAGCTCCTGATCAACCTACAGGATTCCCAACTTCTCCAATAGGTAGGAATTTTATCTCATTTCTTCATCTACCAAGGAGAATTAGGTCCATTTCACCAATTAAAAAAGAAAATTGGGACCATTTCCCCGTAAAATTGAAGAGCAAAAAGTGCACTGCTTGCACTGATCTCTTTAAACTTGTTATGGTTCATCTCTCCTTATTTAGCATTCAGACAATTCATGAGGAGGAAGAAGCTCAGATTAGTTAGTAACACATGCACACTGGCTGTTTGTATATACGACATGCGTAAATATCCAATTCAGATTCTTTTCAAAGGGCACTTTACTCCAGGATTGCACATATTTTCCAAAGAGTATGAACTTGTTAATCTTTTAAACAAAATGAGGACAATTATTGATTTTCTGCTACTTTTTTGGGTTTCATTTTTGGTTTTGGAAAAGCTTTGTAGATGACACAGAATCTTTACTTGACATAATTGATACTTTGTAAGATAAAAGAGTTGATTTTCTGAACTGTAAATGTGGCTGCAGCACAGCCTTTATGCTGATATGAATACAACATTACAGTTTTCTCAAAATTAATGAACATTGATTTTCAGCACTTTCAATATGCTTACCTTACCATGAATGACTTCTTCAAACATGAACATAATTATTATTCTATTTGGTGTATAATATATTAGTTTCTGTTGTTCATTTTATTGGGGAGTAAGTAATTGCTAATGAACCTGCTTTTATCAAACGGTGACCAATAAACCTGTTTATTAGCTGCATGGTCAGCCACAGATGCAGTTCTCTCAGCCACTGGGAGCACAGCAGTTTCAAGGTAGGCAGCTACCATCTGGTGCCCTTCATCACGGTATGGGTCAAAGTCAGCTCAACCAAGGAAATCAGCTGAATCGACATTTAAACCAGTTTTCTAGTCCTATGAATACTGCACTATTCAATTCTGCCCAAAGCACACCTAGCTCTCAGATGGTGAGTCAAATATATCAGTTTTTATGTTATTTCCTTCTTCAGTTCAGCCTATCCACAATGACTTACTCATTTTGCCCGAGAATTTTAAGTTCAAAATCTCTAGTTCTGCTGTTTTCTGCCTCTATAAATTAATTTGGGATATTCTGGTTACATCTGAAGAATGCAAGTTATTTATCTCATGCATTGAACTGATATTTCACATACTGAAAATTTCTGGGATCTTTGAAGCTGATAGTTCTAACTAAATGTTTGTTGCATTGTATGTACTGAACCTGTTAGAACCAAAAGTTCTAGAAAATTTTCATCTCTATTTGGTTCCAACTCATAGTTTGTCCATTAGTTTATTTTCCCCTGAAGGCACTCAATGTTGTATAGCACAGGATATGAAGTTATAGATCACATGGCGTGCTGTGTATGTAGTCCTCCCCTATGACATAGATATTAACTAACTTGGTTTACATGTTAATGCAATGCTCATCTGGTCACAGAAATGGTCGTTTCCGTGTCAACAACAACATAACCTAGTGTAAATCCATAAGTGGGGTCTGGAGAGGGTGGTGTGTAAGCAGTCTTACCCCTACCTTGGGAAGGTAGAGAGACTGTTTCCGATAGACCCTCAGCTAAAATAAAGCATATCTGGTCTTTTCTGTGTCAAGCTTCATTGTGTCTTTTGATTATTAGCTGTTTATTATTTTACTAGTTTCTGACAACGTGCGTTGCACGTTTATTCTTTACTATTGTTATATAATTTAAAATTGTGCTATCAAATAGAAAATATTTAAATCAACAATATTAATTTTACCAATTATATTTCATGTATCAACAAAAATAAATAAAAAGGGATTGCACATTTGGCATCAAGCAAAAAGTATGTAAAATTAATTAACATAATATAGTCTCCTTTAACTTTGTATAAGTCTTTTTTATGATCTAAATATCAGTGATAACATTTTATAGCCATAAATGGATATTAAAAATACATGCACACTTATTGATAAGATTGCCTATTTTATTTTAATGAGAAACGATAGAGTGAAATATTTATATTATTTAAGTAAGGTTCTAAAATTAAAAGACAGTACTATCAAAATTATACAAGATAAACACTGAATCTCATACATACATCTATTTCAAAAGCTCATAATAATAGCTAAAAGATTACATTACCACAATGAGTTTATTAGAAATGCAAAAGATATTAGAAACAACAATAATCTTCGTGATGGAGAATATATATCGAAAGAGATATGAGGAGTTAGGCATGTCTAAAAAGAAGTCTTCAAGTTCTTCTCCCACCTCATGTATTCTATTTTTTCATGTCTTTTTCGCCAATCATAGATGGAATAGTTTTTTGATTATCAGTTGAATGACAATTTCTTTCATTTTTCAATGTTATCACCTAGTTCTTAAATAGTAGTAAAAATGTCTGTTTAAATTCTATATTTTTCAGTTCTAAATAATAGTCTTTAATATATAGATAGATGGAAAGATGAAAAATACAAATCATAGACTTAATAAGAGAATTAACATTACCACTAATAATTATTACTTTGAACTTGGAATCTAATCTAGTTTGAATGAATAATTAAAAAGATGAAAAACACAAATCATTTTAATTAGTAATAAATGAGGCAGTTACAAGTCATCTCAATAATTTATTACTAATTCATTCATATATAATAACACACTTTTAATATCATAGTAATAATAAATAAAATAACTAAAATCAATGGCATTAATCGGATAAATGGGGGGTCACTTTTTTCATATGCCAATAATTATTTTAGGATATACATGTACAATTAAAATATGTCTTTTCACATTCCAAACATTTAATTATTTACTTATATTTTAATTAAGAATTAATTTAAGGAAATGCAAAAGTCGTCTACATTTTTATTAAAATGATACAAGTTAACATTTAAACTAAATAATTAAATGCTTTCTGCCATTAAAATATGTGCATCATAATTTCTAAATTTATCGAGCATTCTTTTCTTGAACTTAAAATTCCAAATGTCCAGTCTGCTTCGAATTATGTTAAACTTATTCTATATGGCAGATCTCAAATATGTCAGCAATGGTGCCATCACAAACTCTTCTGCCACGAATGCAGGTGTGTCAAATTGTATTTCCTATTGTTGTTGTCATGCATGCTGGAAGTTATTATTTGGTCAATAATTATAATTCACGACAAGGTGAACTGAGTGCCTTCTCTGGAGTGGAGAAAGTGACCCGATGTCTTCATTTAGCTTCAAAGGGAGGGAGTTCATTTTGTTTTCTGTTTGACAGTTAATTGAAATTTTCTATTTTATTGGCATTATACACATCAAATATTTTCTGTTTTGATATCTGTCTTGACTGTGAATTTGGTTTAAATTGATGGGAGGCTATAGCTATATGTGTGAACATGCGGACACAAATTACATGTGGTCCTTCAACATGTGGACACAACTTACATGTGGACATACACGCTTAGACATAATTAGTAGCCAAGGAATTTGGTTCAGCTTACATTTCTTGAAGTTCACTGATTATGTTTAAGCATGTATGTCCACATGTTCAAGGACATTTTTACGTCCAATATGAAAAATCTGTTTTTTTCGGAAGTCATTTGCATGGGAATAACCTAATTTTGCATGTTTCATTTATATTATGTTGCCAATTGTTTTATGGCCTCATATGACTGCTTTCAGTTTGGAATGTCTGGTGGAACTCGGAATCTTGCTGCTGCAAACCTGAGTGATCAAAGTAAAAGCACCTCCCTCTACTTATCTTTTATATAGTTCTGTCCATAAGGATTTTTCTTCATTTCTTAGCCCGAAGAGAGAATGTCGTAAACCAAATAAAAGTGCGCCTTGTTTCTAGTTGCAAAACATTTGTTCCTAAACAGAGATGGTGGTTTCTCTGCAGTGTTCAATATGGGAGGAAACAATCCTGGTATGATGTCAATCCAACAGCAGCAGCATGGCACATTTGGAAACATGTCACAAAATACACAGAATCTGCAGCAGGGTATGATGCCTCTTCAGAACGCACCTCAGACCCACCCTTCCTTTCAGCAACAAAGACCACAAGGCCAACAGTGAAGTATCTAAGATTAGATGGAAGAGGAGGATATTTATACCAAACCTCAACATTTCCTAACTTTGTTTGATCTTTAAAAAAAAAATGTGAAGGCCAGATTCTTGCAGGAAATTTTTGTTGGAACATTACATTTGTTAAAAGAAGATTGTAAAATTACGTGCCTTGTACATTATTCAGTCGTAAATGTAAATCAGAAGATGATTGTTTGCTATTCCACATCTTTTTTTAATATGCTCTAGTTGGTGTCTCAATTTGTGAGTACAAGAAATGAAAGAGGGTGTATACTGAGCCATTTGACTTATTACATGAGTCTTTTTCTGGTTGAAAAAGAAGTGCAGCATCTGTTAAGGAACCATCTCAACCTGAGCAAGCAAAAACAATAAATTTTAGTTTTTAAAGGAAAGTAGATGGTAAATGTGGGTGGGGAAAAAGAAGGTTGCTTACAAGTGTAAAAGGCAGGAGGAGCATCTGTGATAATGATGATGAGGTTGGAGTTGGTGATGTAGTGAAAATGGGGGATGAGGGGATGAGGGTGGTGAGAATGGTGGGGAAGGAGATGAAGAGAAATAGTAATGGTGATGTGCAGGGCCGACACTCACCGGAAGTGGGGATCGGGGAGTTGAGGACGAGGACGGACTTGCATAACCAGTGACCATTCTGAGTTAGTTATCTAGCTTCCTCCCCCCATCCCCATAGATGATGTTTAACATTTAAAGAGATGGAGCTCTAAATTTTGTAGGTAAACCAAACGGTCATCTATCTGTCTGTACGTTTCAACAACCAATCTATGTATACAAGGCTAAATTGGAGATAACTGCATTTTGTGGCAATCTTATCTATCCATATGAGTATGAATTGTAGATTAGCTTTGATATTACTGACTAGTATTGTTGACCCAGTGTATATATATATATTTTTTGGACATTAAGCTAATCCAACAAAATATATATAGGAGTAGTTCTAGTGTTTTAAGATGAATGAAAATATAGCTTTAAAGTTGATTCCGGTAAAATCTATATAAGTAGAAACAAACATCCAGAGAGAAGGTAGAGTGAAGTTAAAAAGCGAAAATGAAAGGGGGGAAAGGGGTATGTACTGTACAAAGTACAAACCACCATCCATCCATTGTTTGATTAGCTATGAATCAAAGAAGCATCTTCTTCTTCTCCCAGATCATCTCCTTATTGAAATTTTCATTCGCCTCCCTATCTCTGACTGGAGAACTCTCTCTTGTGTTAGTTAACAAGCAATGGGCTGATCTCTTTCGCCAAGACTTGCTCTGGAATGCTGCTCTTCTCACCACTTTTCCTCTCGCTGCTAACAGAAACAGATGGCCAGGCCAGGCTTGTCCAAAAGGTGGTTCTTTTGCGTTTTTTTTTATCACTTCATTTGATACATCAATTTTTCAGGAGATATACTGCATTGTATGTCTGCAAACATATTGGTGAAAATTTGGATGATGAGATTGTTGGTCACGTTTATTTATTTCTCAAAGAGCAGCTTCAAATGCCCCCTTTGTCCGGAGTACTTCATGGAACCATCATAGGTCCGTTTCCTCTTTTCTCTTGTTGTTTCTTATATAACTATATGTGATCAGTATGACAAACATGGCCTGCCCTTTCGTTTTAGCACTTTCATGTACAAATTAATCTCATTCATAACATGATATACATAATTGCCAAAAATGTTATTTTTGGTAAGATGAACTAGGTAGAAAATCATTTTTTCTGCCTAAAGAATAAAAGCAAAAAGAGTTAGCTAACGCCTTTAGTTCAAATAGGCAGGCCTATGTACTAACCCTGCTAGGTATGATTTTCCAGGTTTTCACTTTACCACCATGAGGACTAGGGTGTTTGTTACTTACAGAATGTTGCAAGATCCAACTAGCTGCATTTATTCTGTAAATAATAGTGAGTGATAATTGCAGGAAATCTTGTTATACTCTAATCAAGACTCAAGTAGATCCTTCTCTTGGGGAGTGGAGCACTCCTCTTTGTTTTGTTCCTTTCTAATAAAAGCTTGGTACGTGTTCTGACTGAGCCTTCATGTAATGTGAACGGTACCTATGAAGTGGAATCCATGCTAAGACTTTCCAGAAGAAGATGCCATCTGTTTGATGAGAAATAAAAAGGAATATCCAATATTCGAGTGGCAGAAGCTGAAGCAACTACTTTCTATGTTCCTTACTGTAGTCTTGGTCCATAGTTTAAGACTCTCTTCCTTATAAACAGCTGATGTGACTCCGTATTATATTGATGCCTTTCCCTTTGTAGTTTGTATAGTATATGGTTAAGTGATGGACATCATGATAATTACTACATGCCATAGTTATTAAATCAAACTGTTGTGATAGTTTATTTGTGTTTGTTAAATCTGTTAGTTTATATTTGTTATGTGGTAAGGGGCTATCCGAAAAAAGAAAGATTGACCTTTTTTCTCAAGTGTTTTGATTCAATTATCTTCAGTCAGTTTTCTTTAGTAACATAGTGCTTTGCGTGTCATTCAATTGGTATTTTGCAGGTGATGTTACCTTTCCCATAGTCCAAGGTCTTATAAAGTCCAATGGAGAGTGTTTGAAAGGCTTTTCACAGACTTCCGCGACTGCTTGAATCATGTGGAGTACTCTCATCTGCCTTTCAACCAGTACCATCTGCTTGGTTAGCATAGAATTACATATGTAAACAAGTTCAAGCGTCTGTTTTTCTCCTTTTCTTTTTTTTTTTTTTAAAAAAAATATATAAAAAGGAACATGCCGGACAAAGTTATGAATTGTAAAGACTAGTAATGTTTGAAATGAATGTCCTTAGGTTCAACCTCTCAAATGTAGTTAGCATTCAGAAAGAAATCTTATACATTTAACTTTAAACTGGGTTAAAAAACTGACTATAAGTCAAACATAATGCTACGTCACTTGCGAATCATCTACCTGTGCAAAAATAAATTAGGATTGAAATTCTACTATTTCTTGTAAGTCATACAACACATGTGAAAAAATTATTTATGTTATGTAATTAAATTTATTTTGTGTTTCTTATATGTCATATTCATAGGTGTGCGTATATATATACACTAGTTTTTGATAACGTGCGTTGCACGTTTGTCCTTTATTATCATTACAATTTATTTATTTTATTTAGAAGTGAGTTATAAGGTATAGATATTGAAATTAATTTTATTTTTTATTTTTTATTCATAAAATAGAATGGTGCACCTGCTATCAAACCAGAAATATGTGAATCATGAATGTAAAATATGTCTATGGATTCATGATAGAAAAATAATAATAAATGTATCTAATGCCTTTAATGAAATAACAAAGGAGCGAAACAAATTTATCAGAAATATAAATTTCAATTACACATTTTGCATTTTCTATAAAGAAAATAAACATAAAAGCTTAACGACAATATGATAAGATTGTCTTGAGAATGCAATTACTTGTGATTAGTCCATGGGTCTATATATGAGTATATTTTATTGTATTTACATGAAATATATCACTATTTGTGTTAGTTTTTGATGATATGATGTTCAGTATTCATGAAAAAATCATCACTCTATTCAAATAGTAAAAGTAATTGATATCTTTTAGTTTTCAAATTTAAATTTTAATAAACAGAAAATAAATTAACAAAATAATAATAAAAAAAAGACGAACCAATAATAACATCATAAACATGCTTGTGATGAGTCATATATAATTTGATGAAGGAAAAAATATTACAAATTCAAATCGAAGAGAAAATAATATCTAAGACGTACTAAGATTAAAAAATATGTTCTCTAACTAAGATCTTAATCTTCAATCACCCAAAATTAAAATAGGAAAAGGAAAGAATCTTGTAAGAGAAATGATAATGTATACAATTTAAAAGCCTATATGTGAAAATATGAGGATAAATATACTGTATAAAAAAAATTATAGCTTCGAAAAATACCATGTGTGATTCTCAAAGGTAAAATTATTTTACTATTACATGTCAATTATATACTTTCATCATATTTGTTGTTCAAATTTCATCTTTTCAAAAATGAAAAACAAGCTAAGAAAAAAATAGTAAAAAAGAACAAATAAAGACTAATAAAATAGAGAAAGGAAAAAATCAGTGAATATCCTGATTGAAACTGTATTATAGAAATACTCGGATAAATTAATATACCTTGAATTTTAAGAACACTTCAAATTGCATCACATATAAATCTAGAAGAGGCATATTCTACAATAAGAGGGGAAAGGGGGGGGGGGGGAGGGGGAGGTTAGAAGAAAACAACAGCGGAGAAAAGTGTTAAAAATTTGAAACCTTCCCGTTTCAAAAAAGAAAAATAATGAAGGGCACGGGATGTTGGAGGACTATGAGATTTCTAGGAACACAAAATCAGTTTCTCATTATTGTCGTTGTCGAGAAATCACTGTAGACACCATATTTCATATGTTCTTCATGATTGTCTTAAAATCTTTGATTTCTTAACTAAAATAGCGTTCGTATATCTTCCATGCCTTTTGAAATGTATATGAAGATGAAATGATTTACTTAACGATGAAACATAGTTTGGTGTCAATTGGGGGGTCTGTGGACTTTTGTTGCTCTCCATGGAGCTTTTGGCCTAATAGGTTTCTTTATTTACCTGAAAAAAGTCATTATTCACCTAGAAAAAAAGATTTATTTAATGTAAGTTTAACTGTTGTCTTTTCAATCATTCTAATTATTGTAATTGAAGTGTAAATTTATTTTTTTAGGTCATTAAAAATGAAAATATTGTGCTTTTATTTTCATATAATGTTATATATATTCAAATAATGTTCAAGTGAAGAGTAAATTTGTAATACAACTTTGAGTTGAAGGACCTCTCACTTACATTATGATATGATATGATATATATGTTGAGATTATGTTTAGTAGAATATGAAAAGAAAGTATTAAATTTCATCATAATCAAGTTGAATGTAACACCATTCAACTAAAATGAGATAAATAATAGGGGTTATTTTAGGACGATACATTAGATTAGAATAAAGAAAGAGGATGAATATTTCAAACCCCGTGGTGGGGTTTAAGGAACGACATTTGTAATAATCTAATATAGTAGAGTAGGAGTAAGTTAAAACAAACAAGAAAACTCTCTCTTCTTCTTCTTCTTCTTCTTCGATATATATGGTTCTGCGCTGCGTTTAGGAATTGATCATCACATCACATCACATCACATCACACCACACCACGCCATCGGGGAGTTATGTAACAGACTCTCTCCTTATCATTAGAGCAGGTATGTAATCACTTCACTTTCCTTTTCATCTGCTGTTGTACTAGGGTTCTTATGTTACACCTTTTGACTCTCTCCTTCTCTCTTCCTACCATGCGATTCTACCAAAAAAAGGTTTTTGCTTTAGCTTTTGTCAATTTTAATTACTCACTGTGTTAATCACCACTTCGATTCTGATAACAGATTTCACATGACCATTACTACATACAACCCGTTGGAATTCTGTATCCTCCACTTTTTCCTTCTATTTTCATACCACAAAAAAACTTCTATTTGGACAATCAAACCATTCAGCTCATTGAAGTTTTGGATAACAAAAAACTAACCTATTACTTCTCTGCTGTCCAGTTATTCAATCACGCTTAGCTGCTGAACATAGAATGCTCAATTTAATCATCAATCATTGTCCCTGCTGGTCATGGGGTTGATTGATTGTGACTAAATGAAAAATTATTTGATTGGGACTCTAGCAAGTAAATGTTATGGTACCTAAATAAATATTTCTGCTCATCCCTATTTACAACAAGTATCACTGCATCATCAATTGTTTTTTATCTGAATCTTCCATTGCAGTTGCCCCAGATTATATGTAGTCACCACAGCTTAGTATCTTTTGTTTCTAGAATCTCTTCATGTGATGTCGATGAAAAGCTTCGGTTGAAATGTCTCCACCTTTGGCTTTGTTGATTTCAAAACTCTATATGCTTGCTTACTCTTGAGCAACATGGCAACGGAGAGCCCTATGAGAATATTCCAAGACAGTAGAAAAGGAAAGTGGGTTTCTGCCAAGGACACGGTCAACTTCGCATCACCTATGAATGAAGTGGCAGCTGATGAACTGGGATTGCTTCTTAAAGGTCATAAGATTCATGGCCATAATAGAAATAAGGTTCCAAATCGTAGTGGTAGTGCGCCTCCAAGCATGGAGGGCTCATTTTCAGCCTACGGTAACCTTGTCTATGATCAAAGCTCCGGCCGGAAGTTGAGTTTGGCAAGCTTAGACAATGCCATGCAGAACTGGCAGTCTGAAGAGCAGATGCGTGCTGATCCCTCGTATTTTGCATACTACAACTCTAATGTCAACTTGAATCCTAGGCTTCCTCCTCCTATTATTTCTAGGGAGAATAGACACCTGGCACACCATTTTGCAGATCTGGGTGATAGCTGCCAGTTAAACTCTTCTGAGAATAGTAAAGATGGATCCTTGCATGTGACCAGAAGTTCTCTCTCAACTCATGATGAGGAGCCGGAAGATGAAAATTTACCACAGAGTGCTTCAGGACAGCACTTGGCCTCCTTTGCAGGTCAACATAAAAGTTTGGTTGACCTAATACAGGTATTGAAGTTCAAGAATATTTCTTCCATTCTGTGTATTGTTTCCTTTCTATTAGTTTCTCTTTGCATGTGCCCAACTTTTCAACATCTAAGAAGTTCTGCTTAATTTTCTGAAGCATACATACAGTACATTGTGCTAATGAATGAGAAGATAGTATCATTTAGATTTCTGTAGTGCTATCTCTTTCATGTTCCATGCGGCCTGCTTATACTGGTGACTAATTGGTCACAGGAGGACTTCCCTCGCACTCCATCACCAGTTTACAATCAAACTCGGTCCTCTGGTCATGTTGCTGCGGAGGAACCAACTGATTCTGATATGCAATCTCTTACATTGGACGGTCTCTCCCTTGATATTTCAAATAAACACGGTGCAGATGCTTGTGCGGATGTCTTAGGTGACCATGATATAGCTGCCTCTAATCAGCCTTTGGCCATTACACTTGAAAAAGAATCTTGTGTTGACAGTCTTGGGAAATCTCATTCCCCTCAGAAAGGTGAATTACCAGGTAATGATGCACATCTGGTGAATGAACTCTTAGTCGGTGATGAGATAGCATCAGGTATTTTAAAGAACGTTCAGGCTCCAGAGGCTAGTAAGAACGAGGATGAACAGTATTTTCACAGCAGGAATGCAGTAGAACAGAAACAACAGCAGCAGTACCACTCCCAGAGAAGCACGACTTACCAAGTTAATGGCCCACAAGTTCAAGCAAATACACTTGGGACTAATACACTGCAGAGTAGCCTAGCAAAAGGTTATGGTCAGAGCTGGTCCTCTTCAGTTGAAGTACAAGCAGCTCCTCAAGGTTCTGGCCTCACACCTCCTCTATATGCAACAGCTGCAGCCTATATGGCTTCTGGTAATCCGTACTATTCTAACTTGAGTCCATCTGGTGGATATGCCCCTCAATACAATATGGGGGGATATGCGTTGAGTTCGCCTTCTCTTTCTCCATTTTTAGCTGGATATCCGTCTATGCATATTAATACTAGTTCTGGACGAAGCATCAGTGGTCAAAATGTTGCACCAAGGGAAAACATTCCACAAGTTGGTGATCTGCATCATTTAACCAAGTTTTTTGGGCATCATGGGTTAATGGTGCATCCTTTCCCAGATCCTTTTCATATGCAGTACTTTCATCATCCTCATCCTGTTGATGATTCACACACTTCTCCTAGTCAACATATGCGGTTTCCTTCGCCTGGTGTATTCGGGCTTGAAGTTGATGCTTATGCCTCACAGAAGGAGTCAAATCTCCCTTCTTATATTGCTGAACAGAATTTTCTTCGTCCACCAATTGGAAGTCTGAACTTACCAAGTCCTGGAAAAATGATAATTCCTGGCAATAATTATTTTGGGAGTCCATCGGGCCTGGGATTCACGCAACAGTTTCCAGCCTCACCTCTTGGTAGTCCTGTACTGCCAGGATCCCCTATTGGAAGAAGGAATGAAATTAAACCTTCCCCTGGTTCAGGTAGAAATAATGGATTGTATTCTGGATGGACTGCACAAAGGGGTCCAGGTAGCTTGAATGACTCTAAAAGACATTCATTTCTCGAAGAACTGAAACAAAGCAATGCTCGAAGAATTGACCTCTCTGATATTGCAGGTCGTGTTGTTGAATTCAGGTAGTATATATGTACCGACTGTGTATTTTCTGCAGTAAACTTTCTGTATAATCCCAAAGATGTGAAGTTAATTTAATGGTTCTTTAACCTTAGTGTTGATCAGCATGGAAGTCGGTTCATACAGCAGAAATTGGAAAATTGTAGTATTGAAGAAAAGGCATCTGTTTTCAAAGAAATCCTTCCACATGCTTCAAAGCTAATTACAGATGTTTTTGGGAACTATGTCATTCAAAAGGTAAATATTCTGGTTTTCTGTACTTTCAGGTCTTCTGGACATTTTCAGTTTTTTAAACCCTTGAGCCTTTAACCTTCCAGCATGTTTTGCATATCTGAATTATGTGTCCAGTTCTTTGAGCATGGAAGTCATGAGCAAAGAAAGATGCTGGCATGTCAATTAGCAGGACAGATGCTGCCTTTGAGTTTGCAAATGTATGGTTGTCGTGTTATTCAAAAGGTATATCTTACTTCAAGTATACAAATATATTTTTATGATTGGATTCATATGGAAGTTGTTATTCTTGTATGACGAACAACTTGTATAACTTCACCAATAAATAATATCATTGTCTTACAAAAAAACAATTGCCTTTCAAGCCATGGCCCTTGATTTTGAAGATTCGGAGTCACATTTATCAAGAGTCATCAACATTTTCCCCATGTACATGTCAGTGTTGCTCAATTCTTCTCTTGAATCAGGTCATGCTTGCATAACTGTACCAAACAAGGATTTTCGGTTGCTAATTTACTTTTAAAAGAATTTATTGAAAAATCCCCCCTCCCTCTCCATTTCTTTTAAGTGTTGAATTAGTGGCTGAAATTTTAAAGAGTTTATCGGTATAAGATCCTTGATTTGACATGGTGAATAGCTGATCAATTAGAATTTCCTGATATACATGCTCTCTAAGAAATATCATCATTATCAGTAGTGGTAAAGATTTAAAGTGTTAATGTTTAGCATTTTTACCATTTTCACTTCATTAAAGTTTTGTCGTTTTGATGATCCATATTTCGATTGATGGGCTTCTCCAACCAATTCTTGGCTCTCTAAATTGGGCATAATAAGTAGTTGTAAATACGGGAAATTAGTATTAGACCTTTTAAGTGAAATATTGGTTTGCGCGTACAAATCTTCAACTTCTTTTTTCAAACCAAGTTAATGTCCATGGACAACTGCAACTTCCACAAATGTCTTTCAACTTCAACAACACTTTTTTGTCGATTTCTCAAAGAGTGTCCAAGTACCTACTAATATTGCTAACTAATTGGATCTCTTAAAGGGTAGAGCTGAAAGCAGATTGTAAGGTCCCTTCTATAGGTTATAAACCACGGTCCATGACTGTGCTAAGCACACTTTGAGGCCATACAGTTATTATCATGTTGGATAGCACACATTTATTATGCTAATTTTTTTTGTACTCTAGTACTGTAGTTTTCTTTTGTCCGTTTTCATCCAAGCAATTCAGTAAGTTGTACAGATAAAGATGTCGTTGTCTTGCTGTTGATGTTCTTTCTAGGCCCTGGAAGTTATTGACCTTGATCAGAAAACAGAACTTGTCCATGAACTCAATGGGCATGTAATGAAGTGCGTACGAGATCAAAATGGGAACCATGTAATCCAAAAATGCATTGAGTGCATACCTCCTGAAAAAATTAACTTCATTATCTCCTCATTCCAAGGCCAAGTAGCTATATTGTCTACTCATCCTTATGGTTGTCGTGTAATCCAGGTATTATTAAACTATGTTGTACCATGACATATAGTTGCTTTTTTAATATTTCAACTGACTCCCATCTCATTTCATATGAATTTTCCAAAGAGAATATTGGAACATTGTTCAGAAAACTCTCAAAGTCAAAGTATAGTGCATGAAATCTTGGAATCTGCTTATCCTCTTGCTCAAGATCAGTATGGGAACTATGTCACCCAGGTTTGTATCTATTTTTTCTCCGTTTGATATACAAAAACTTTCTTTCTTATTGTTAAGTTCTGTAACTTCCTGATCACTATATGTGACTTCTTCTCTTCCAACCATAACAAAAAAGCATCTATTGTGCAAATTAAATAATTAGTGTGGTGTGATGGGGACATTACTGGCTTATTTTAAGTGTTCTGTAAATTCCTTCCTTTCAATTAGACATCGATGTCATTCAATAAGAAGTAAAATATAAAATTATACAATTCTCAGAAAAATAGATATATAATATTATACAACTCTCTGAAAAATAAATCATAAAATTATACCTTTCAGATAAGGATGTGCAATACATGAATAGATTTTTTTTCAAAGTTCCCCTTGGCTTCCTGTGTGTCTGTGCTATTATTGTTGTGTGCATGCACCCAACCGCTCCCCCCCCCCCCTCCCCCCCAAGAATAGGAAGAGGGAAAAACTAAATGGCTCTAAATTGTGTGCTCAACTGGAAAATAGAACAGTTTGTTTGGGGACAGTGATGGACCAAAGGGCACCGGTAGTGTTAACATAAGAATTTATGGCTGCAGCATGTTCTGGAGAGGGGAAGACCACATGAAAGAAGTCGAATTATCGGAAAGTTGACCGGAAATGTTGTACAGTTAAGCCAACACAAGTATGCCTCAAACGTTGTTGAGAAGTGTCTGGAATATGGTGATTCTACTGAGAGAGATTATTTGATCGAGGAGATTCTTGCAGAGTCAGAGGGAAATGACTGTTTGCTGGTAAGGCAATCTGAA
Source organism: Solanum lycopersicum (assembly GCF_036512215.1). Taxonomy (NCBI): domain Eukaryota; kingdom Viridiplantae; phylum Streptophyta; class Magnoliopsida; order Solanales; family Solanaceae; genus Solanum; species Solanum lycopersicum. Next base: position 67,534,683 of record NC_090802.1, read on the forward strand.
TTCTTGTTTACTATTCTTGCGTTTTCCTTCACAGCTGTAATTCAGTAATCAACTATTTCACATAGCAATTTCTGTGAAACCTCTTTGTAAAGGACGATAGGAAGATCATGTGCCTAAACTGAGTTAAGCCAACTTCTCTTTGCTTTCCCAATCACTTATATGGTCATTTGGCAAAGAAACTGAAATGTGGGCCATTCCCTGTGTAGTTGTGTAATTACTTTCTCAAACATGCTTCAGTGAGATATAGAACCTAGAATTCCACCATCAGAGGATCTTTTTTGAAAAATGCAAATAGGAGTAGTATTATAACAATTTGCTCTTTGGAATTATGCCCTAGCTCTTTCTCTAGCCTCATCAGCTAGCAATCTTTTTCTCGTCCTGTTTCACTTCAAGATAACTTTTTCAATTTAGACTTTGCGAGAACCTTTTGGGAGAAATTATCAGTGATTCAGTGTAATTTAACATGTCGAAGATTTCTTATTTTATTTTCCGTTCTACAGATTTCACTTATTATGTGTAATTAATTCTAATTTTTAAAGTTACCTAATAGTGCAAGCAAATTTAACCCTGCATTCTTTTCCATTTTTCTTTTATTATTATTATGTAGTGGAATTAATTATAAAATGTTCAACAGATTGTAATGGGGGGAAGATGATGTCCTAATTCTTAGATTGCAAGATTAGCTGATGGATTTTTGAAATGATGGGAAATATTGAAATTGTTTTTATAACAATTTGATGCCAGCCTAATTTTTAAAGTAACCTAATAGTGCAAACAAATTTAACCCTGTATTCTTTTCCATTTTTCTTTTATTATTATTATGTAGTGGAATTAACTATAAAATGTTCAACAGATTGTAAATGGGGGGAACATGATGTCCTAATTCTTAGATTGCAAGATTAGCTGATGGATTTTTGAAATGATGGGAAATATTGAAATTGTTTTTATAACAATTTGATGTCAGCTGCAAAAGATCTATTTTTGGATGGTAGACATTTTTGTTAAATTGTCCAAAGGATTCTGCCTAGGGAAAAAAGGCTCTCTGCATGTGTAAGGAGAAAGTTCATTTATCTAACAGATTCTGGTTTGCACCTTAGATATTTGATCTGGGCCTTAGATATTTGATCTGGGCCAGCGGAATAATACTATTTGGTGTTTGACCTTTTATTGGATGGAACACTGCAAGATCTGGGTCACTGCAAAACATGATATCAGTGAATTAGTGTACTGATTGATTAGATCCTAATTAGGACCCTATAGTGAATCTAAAAGAAGGGGAAAAGAAGTACTTGCTACCTTATTAAAAAAAAAAAGAAGGGAAACGAAGTAAAATAGATATAAGCCAAAGAAGAAGAGTGAATGAATGAAGAGGACAGCGCAAATGAATTGTTCGTTGAAAAGAGATGAGACCTTTCTTCAGTATGTTGAGGATTTTATGCATCAATTGTTACAATACTTCTTTTTGTTTTCAAAAGGAAAGGATTCTGGTTTTGGTTTTCTTAAGTCCTGGTAGGAAGCAGTGGTATACTAGCTATGCCTGCCTGTCTTTATGTTGTGGGATGAGTTTGATGGTCACAGCTCTTAGTTTTGTCCAATATCGCATCATCTAACAGTTTCACACACACACACACTTGCTCTACCTATTTATAGTAGTTGTATGCCTACCCTACCCACCCTCTCTCTATCTCATAGGCATCACCAATCTTCATTTGCCGATCATTTTCCTTTTTGAATGCACATGTATTAATAGTCTATGCAAGGAGATGAGCTAGGGTGCATTCCTTGATTGTTTTCATACATGCATTGTTTTAACATGGTATATTCTGTCTCTATTTTGGTGGGGTTGGGATAAATTTTCTTGTCCTATCAATTACTGAAAAAAAGAAGAAATTATTATCCTATCGCATGTTTTTGGTAAGGTATTGCATCCAATTGATATAAAACGCAAGTACGATCTATCCACCATGGAAAGAGGTGGTTTACAATAGTGAAGCTAATAGCTCTGAAAGTAGTTTGGAAAAGATTGTGGAACTGTGCAACTAACTACACTTTCAGGAAGGCAGAAGCTTTAGACTCTGTGGGGCCTACCCTTGTCACTTGGGCTAGTCCACCTAGACTGAGATAGTAATGTATTTAACTGACCTCAAGTCTAATTGGTAGGAAGTGGTCTCAGCTGTAAGTCTAGAATTTTCTGTAGAACTAATGTCATTTTTCTCACTTCTCTATTTGGTGAATGTGAAGTTCTAATTTTTTTCAAAGCAGTGACGAATGAGTTTTTCCTAAATTGACTTATTGACGGGGAAATTTTGGCTCTCATGGTAGACAATGATGAAGGACCAATTTGCAAATTATGTGGTCCAGAAGATTCTTGAGATTAGCAACAATAAGCACCGGGAAATTCTGCTAAGCCGAATCAGAGTTCATCTTCATGCTTTGAAGAAATACACCTACGGAAAACACATAGTGGCTCGATTTGAACAGCTCTCCGAACAGCTGTGTAATGAAGGTGTGTAGAAGTTAAGTGGTCTGATTTATGTGTGCAACTGCTATTATTTGTTGCTGCCGTTGACTGATTAACTGACTTTCATGTTTTGGGGGGATTTTAGTGCTTTGATCTATCCATACATGTTTTGCACATTCTACCATTTGTCATGCAGATATTGGAACCTGTGAACCCTAGATCGTTGAACAAAGAGTTCTCTACTCGTCCGGTGGACGGTGGAATTGTTTGCAGCAGCCGAACTGTTGATTGTTCAGTAAGCAGTATGCAAAGTACCAGTGGTAACTGTTAACCCTAGAGTGGTGTTGTTTTATTTGCCGACTATATCCAAGATTGTAGATATCTTGAATAATCGAAGCATGTATTATGGGAGAAAAATATTCAGTGCGCACTAAATTAGTAAGATTTGCTTGCTTTGGGGGTGGCTTTCTACAAATATGCTCAAAAGCAGTTCAGGGAAACATGCCATAAGGTTGTTTTTTTTTTGTTCTCTGGAATGGGTGGTTGCAGGGGAATCAGGGTATTTGCGGTTGCAAGTTAAAGGACCATGTCCTCTCTTTGTTAGAGCAGGCTCCTTTTTTTTTATGTAGTAACACAAAATTACGGCAACATTCCCTAGTTTCTCCAACAGTCATGTTAGTCTCATTTTTGAGTTAAAAGGATCATCACTGAAAAACTAAAATAGGAAGAAATGACATACTCACTCATTTGCCACCCAAGTGGGATGATTGAGATCTCTTTTATTTAGAACAAAAAGAAAACTATATTGATCTGGAGCATTTTTCTCCCACTGACTTGGCGCTAATACAAATTTGTTGGAATTCTTTAGCATCATATGTTGAAATTATATTTTTCTTCTGAAGTTCTCTTCTCGCTAAAACTCAATTAATTATATTTTTCGTCTAAAAATTTTCAACACAACGTGACCAGTGGTGGTGCCCGCCCTTCTCTATTGATGTTTAAGTTGCTGGAAAATTAAAAATAATTGTGGACTAGTCAGGGAAGAAACCAAAGACTAGCCTTAGAAGTTAGAATGAGCAAGTATACCATATTGTCCATCCAAGGATCATTTGAGGCCGACTTATCAGAGGGTCTTTATTTTATGAAAAATGACACGAAGGGTTTGCTGAGGTGATGAAGTTGATGTTTCTAAAGAGAGCAATGGAAGAATAATACTGACCGCTCGTCAAACCAGTAAAGGTAAGGTAAACCGTAAATAAAGATTAAAAAGGGAAAGGGAGAGCAAAACCTACTGTGTCAAGTTTCATGACCTCTCACAACATAACAGAAGTTTTTTCACCATTATGCAACTTATGAGAGCAATTTAGAACATCAAACACATGATATCTGAAGACAACCAAAAATTGGGAGGTATCCCGCCTTTCCTAAGCATAGGCTGCGATGCAAAAAAAAAAGAAAACAGAAAGAAGAATAAAAAACATGTTCACTCCAGTGCACCGAAATCAAGAACCCCCTTGCTCCCATTTCTAACATGTAGGAAAATAGAAAAAACCTGGCCCATTTGCTTCTCAAAGCCTCACTGCCTCTGCCCATGCTATGCTTAAAGTTAAATCTAGTCACACCAAGTAGTACACAACAATGACCCCTGAGAAACAGTACTTGAGAAATTCCCAAGGCTTGTAATTCCAGCAATAATCATAAATGCATGTCTGTTGCTTACAGAAATGTTAAAGAGATCTCTTTGCTCACGGAAAGAGCAGGGAAGATGGGAAGCAAAATTTGTGGATGCGTATAAATAACAAATCTCATGATGACAGAGACCACGTTTAACTCTTACCATCACCAGCTTCTAGCTTGAGCGCATAATAATAAGATTTCATTTACTGTACTACTATTTGTCTGCTGTTACACATGACGTCTATCAGCAAGCAATATATCTTTCCAAGCTTCATACAACGTCCAAGTAATGCCTGATGATGGCATTACTTTTAGGCAACTTGCACCCCAGCCTCTATAAAGGCCTAACAAACCCTCCTCCCTAATAACTTCTGAAAGTGCTGCGACCATGTGAGGTGGACATTTACCTTGTAAAGCACCCACCATTAGCCGCTTTCTCGCCACCTCCAATGGATAACTAATAGTGCTTGCTGTTAAACCTGATCGACAATAACATTAACTCTTTAGATCACATGGTAATCTTGTAATCTGTCTACAAAAGGTGGCAGGTCAAAACATAAGAGTCTCATCAGTGTTAAAGCAACAGCAGATATGCCCCAGTAGTACCATATCCCTATTTGCAGTTAAAGGATCTTCAAAAGTGGACAGTACATTACCTTAAATAATAGAAAATTATACTAACATATAAAAGCTTGAGATTAACAATGAAGAATTCCTTCGACTTGCCTCGCAAAGTCCAAATTTCTACTTTATTTTAGAAAATCAAATATATGACAATTTACACTGTCACCCCTAGTTTGCTTGTTTTAGAAAGACCATCTCCTTGTTTAGTACTTCCTCCGTTCCTTTTTATATGTCATCCCTTCCCATAAATAGTTGGACCATAATACTTATCATTTCATAAAAACAATGCATAAATTACCATATTCTTCCTATTATACCCTTGATAGAGTAGTTAATTAGTCTTGAAAATATGTAGTTTGACCAACCTAGAAAAACTAATAAGTACTTAATATTCATTGGAGTACTTCATAGATTGATTAATTACTCTCTCCATTCACTATTCTACAAAATCTGATTTTGAAAATAAACTCAAAAATTTAAATAGTCATCCAAATGTATTTTAATTTTTGAAATCTAGCATATTCATCATTTATTGAAAAGTTGACTTAAAGAAAACATGAAATAAGGGTAGAAGGGTAAAATTACTTAATTTCTTAATGCAAGTGCAATCTAAAAAGGTGACATATAAAAAGGAACGGAGAGAGTATATCATATCTATCAAAACTGATTCTCATCCTCCATTGAAATAGAAACCCACTCCAACAACAAGATCACACTCTTTATTTCTATTGGCATCATACTACAGAAATTTTCTGATTTACTTCTTTTGTTCTATGCTGACCACTATCAGTGTGATTATATCAAATGTGTGGGCATTTAACATTTAAGGAAAAAACATCATGTTGCTATCTCCTTGTATTAGCCAAATGCTCATAATTTTTAACCCCAAACTATTTCTTGCTAGGATTTTCATAAAAATCCCATTGTATCCTGCAGTATGGACCATCTCAGCATCAGAGAGGGTACATGATTCAGTGACATTATTGCAATTAGACTTAAAATCAATTGTTCAGCTCATTAGAACTAATTGCTCTAGTATTTGTCTCCCCCCAACAAAAGAATTCTGCATGTAAATTCAACCATATCCCTTCTTAGTCACCTTGCAAGCACCTCCGTTACAATCTTATAGATACTACACACCATAATGATTGGTCAAAAATATACTTAAATGTACGATGCTCCTTTTTCCAGAGTCTGTACAATGGATGTCCTTTCTCCTCTCTGCAGCGATATTAAATCTAGTCCTGGTATTGTTCTTTTGACCTCGTGCATCGGAGGAGAAAAGCATCACAGGCTTGTTTCAGTCTTTACTATTTTTCTTCCAGTATTTTACATCAACCTTTCATCTTTGTTCATGTGCTGTTCTTTTGACCTGCCCAACCAGTTGCATACGTAGGAAGGGCTTTAAAAGGTTAAATCCAGTAATTGAGATAAGGAATTATCAACTCAAAGCATAACGGTGCTGTAATCTGTGCAAACGAAGTCCAGTGGACTAACTCAAGTATAACCTTGAACTGCCACTGGAGGAGTTCAACACACAACTGTAATGCTAATTTCCAAGTCAGCACTTCCAGATTTTGTGTTGATCGTGATACACAAATCTTCCCGGAAGTAAGGACTTGCCAGTCAAGAATGCACACCTAAAAAAGATGAAGTGCCACAAATGAGGATGCTCAGATGGATGTATGGGCCTTCTAGTAGATTAGGAACGAAGTTACACAGGACAAGGTGGGAGTGGCCTCTGTGGCAGACAAGATGAGGAAAGTGACGCTTAGATGATTTGGGGCATGTAAACAGACGGTGCACAGATGCACCAATAAGGAGGTGTGAGAGGGGTGGCTATAGCAGGTCCTAGGATAGGTAGACGTAGGCTGAAGAGGAATTGGGGGGGAGAGCATTAGACTGGACATGGCACACTTGCAGCTTACTGAACATAGACCCCAAATAGGAAGGTATGAAGGTCGAAGATCAACGTAGAAAGGTAGTAGGTAGCCGAGTGCTGTGTACTTGTATGTGGGAGAGGCAGGGGCCTCTGCTCATCTTTTCCATAGCTAATAAGAATAAGAAATGAGACAAAGGATCTCCTTGTCTGAAACTCCCTTTGTGATTTAAAGAAACCTGTTGATGAGCCATAGAAAAGAAACTCATTGTTGATATGCAGAACTGTTCATATCAATCCTCTTTACCACAAATAGCAGATCACTGTGAAGTTAAAGAAAATTTGAACCTAGGAGAGAGTGTGTTTGATTCAAGATTCTTACCTGAGAAAGCTCCAACTAGGAGCATCTCTGCACGGCTTAGAGATTCTTTCTTTTGTGCACGGCAATACGATTTCTTAATTGTCTCATACATGAAATAATAACAAGTGCTATATGGGAGCATGCCAATCAATGTTGGCCCAAGTCCAGCATACAGGCCTGCAATTCCACCGTCCTTGTAAATCTTGTGAACTGCAATGCGTATGCTGGGGTAGACCTCAGGACTCACCGTCAACCGATCCTGTGAAGCACGTTGAATCAGCACTTAAAAATGTGAGATAATTTCTCCTTGCCACAAGCACAATAACTTAATGACATAACTGTGCAGATAGTCATGAACACTTTGAAAACCAAAGCTATTGTTTTCCCACAACAAAACTCTCGAGTTAAAATACCTTCAGCACTTCCAGCGGATGACATGCAAGTGTGCTTACAACTCCAGCAGCAGCACCAGCAACAGCAACTGGCGATAGCCATGAGAGAGAAAAGCTCAGGCTAGCATTACCAATCTGCAGCTTGGGGCTACCAGTATCCGTCCATTTCTCTTGTGCTGAAGTCATTGCTCGCTTGACACACTCAAATGTCCCAAGTTCAATTGCTTGTGTGGGAATTATCCGTAGCATGTTAATTGTATTACCTGCCCACAGCCCTTGCCAACCCTGCTGTTCAATAACCTGAATAAAACTTGTACCAATGTTTCTGGACCCAACACCAACTACCATTCTTGTCCTGCATATTTTAAATACCAAAATTAGGTAACATAACCAAATGAATAGTAAGCCAATTTAAAGCAAATAAAAATTCCTGCAAGTCAATTCATATCCTATATGAGGAGCTTCACTGACAGATATATTTTATTTATTTATTTATTTTTTTTAAAAAAAAAGTAACATAAGGTAGCTACTATATAGATGAACAGTAACACTATGAGAGTGCTACAGAAGATCACACATGGAGATAAAGCATGCCCACCAAAGTAGTTGCATCATTTATAAAAGACTGCATGGACCAAAAATATAGCAAACGAATAGGCCTGTCTTTAAAATTATGTGATACCTTTCAAACCAAGCTGTAACAAATGCAGCAATTTGTTAACATAAGTTAATATTTAGCGCTCTAACGCCGTAAGATTTTCCACCTTTTCTTTTTATGCCGATGTAATTTTTTTTTTTAAAAAAAAAAAAAATCAATGCACTTATAAACACGTTGTAACCAACCTGATGGTTTCAAGAGGAGCTAGAATGGCCTTAGTCATCGCCCCAGCCAAAGCCCCGCTGAAAAATTCACCAACTTCTTGAGTCCTGATAAAATCCTGCAGAGATAATGCAACATTTGAGCGACAATCAATGATAAACTCAAAATAGTAGATGATGAAGCTACATTAAAGACTCGTCCGACGTCAGGGAAGTTGAGTTGAAGGTTAATTTGACGGTCCTTGGTAGGAGAGAGGTTGAAGTCCTTGGGTATAATCATGATATCTCCGACGACACAGTAAGTCTTCTTCTGCGATTGGGATTCCGCAGCCATAGAGACAATGAACAGATTAGTAGTTGAGGTGTGCCGCATTTACAATAAAACTTCAAAAATCCTAAAGACTAACGCCGGCGAGACAAGAGAAAACATGGAAAATGGAGAAAACGTTTTCCCTGAGACTATGGAGGGAGATTTTTCTTTTTGACTCAAATTTCCGATATTATTAGGGTTTTCTTCTCCTGTGATAGTTTCCATGTAATCATTTATTTTATCAACTAAGTTCTTAAATGTAAAATATAAAATTACTTAATATTGTCTAACGTACTTTTATATTTTTTTTACATATAAAATAAACTTTTTTTAGTGATTACTTCATGTTTAGAACTTAAATATTAACAATTTTCTTGGTGAATGATGAGCAATTTGTAAGGCTAAAACTAAGTCTCAAGGCTCAAATTTCTTGGGACATAAATACTTCAACAATCATCAAAAATAAAAAAATGAATGAAGGACATAATCCAATAATAAAAATAGTGATCAATAAAAAATATACAAGAACTGTTAAATTACGTATTTCTCTAACAACTATGAAAATAAAAAATGAAAAAAGGCACAAATCAATAAGAAAAATAGTGACCAATAAAAAAATACTCCTTACAGAAGAACTATTAGAAGATGAAACACAAAGTGTGATGGATTAATATTTTTTATCCAATTTATAAGGGAGAAATTAAGTACATGAAAGATTTGTGCATGAATATGTTTAATGGTGAAAGCTAAAAAGTTTTAAAAATTAAATTTATTAAGAAATGAAAAATAATAAGTTGTAATATCTAATCATGTATTTTGTCTAGTTTCATTATCATTATTGATTTTTTTTATAAATTAATTAAAAAAATAAATTTTAAAAAATTAGTGAAGGACATTTTCACAATCTAACTTTGAACTTCATGTAACGATTCAGAAAAAAATTAGTATATAAATAAGAATAAATAGGTATTTAAGGGCATAATGGTCCTTTCACGTTTTAAATAAATAAATAAAAAAAAAATATTTGTATTTATTTATTGTAAATTCTATTTGACTAATTTTTGAATTAGTCTCCTAATCCTAATAGTTCTCTCTTTTCACGTTTCTTGACTCTCTCTCGCGTTCTCCATCTTCCTCACATTATTTCTGTCAAATATCAACAGTTCTTCATGCTTGAAGAACTCACATAAAATTTTAAGAAAAACAAAGCAATCAAAAAAAATATTAAGGCGAAGAGGAGTTGTTCGTTGAGTGGTGTGGACGTCGACCTTATGCGCACAAGTGCTGCTGCATGCAAAATAGCATGCCCCCACATCGACACAGATAACTTTGTTCTCATTAGTAATTGTCTAGCTATCAATTGCAGACGTTTAATCAATGATTCTGCTAGACCGTTTTGAGTGTGAACATGAGCAACTGGATGTTCAACTGTTATACCAGTAGACATACAATAATCATTAAATGCTTAAGATGTAAACTCACCAGCATTATCTAGACGGATTGTCTTTATTGTATAGTCTGGAAATTGTACTTTTAATCTTATTATTTGAGCCAGCAATCTCGCAAAAGTCATTTTGCGAGTTGATAATAAACACACGTGTGACCATCTTGTAGAAGCATCTATCAAGACCATATAATATTTAAAGGGTCCACATGCAGGTTGAATTGGTCCACATATATCACCCTGTATATGTTCCAGAAACGCAGGGGATTCAATTCCAACCTTAAATGTTGATGGTTTAATGATCAACTTTCCTTGAGAACAAGCAGCACAAGAGAATTCCTTTGATTGAAGGATATTTGGGCTCTTTAAGGTGTGCCCATGTGAATTCTCAATGATTTTGCGCATCATATTAAATCCGGGGTGGCCCAACCGGTCATGCCAAATGATAAAATCATTAAAATTAGTAAACCTTTTGTTTACTACGGCATGTGATTCAACTGTACTTATACTTGTATAGTACAACCCAGAAGAAAATGCAGGTAATTTTTCGTGCACAATTTTCTTCTCTACATTAATTGTAGTTGTAACGATTCAAAAAAAAAGAATTATATAAATAAGAATAAATAGGTATTTAAGGGCATGATTGTCCTTTCACGTTTTAAATGAATAAATAAATAAATAAGTAAATAAATAAAATAGATTTGTATTTATTTATTTTAAATGTTATTTGACTAATTCTTGAATTAGTCTCCTAATCCAAATAGTCCTCTCTCTCTCACGTCCTCCATCTTCCTCACATTATTTCTGACAAAACATCAACAGTTTTCATGCTTGAAGAACTAACAAAAAAAAAATTTTAAGCAAAAGAAAAAGTAATCAAAATGTCAAGGCTAAGAGAGGTTTGTCGAGAGAGGTGTACGTTGAAGTGAATTGGGAGTGGGTTGGAGGAGCTTTCCGGGCAGCAACATTAAAGTTTGAACATCGATTAAGGTATGGGTTTCTCTCATGGAATTCTTTCTCCAAGAGTACTTTCTTTCGGACGTTTCTTAAACTCTTGAAACTAAGGTTGTTCCCCTTCGTATGTCCTTGTCCTTAGCTCCCTAATGAATTTGTAGGATGGGTATGTTGTGCTGCTAGATTTTTGCATGAATGATGTGTTTAAATTAAATATGAATGTGTTTATGTGCGGGAAATCGCGATAATGATCATCAAAATATGACCGGAAACAGTTGATGTATGGGTGTGTATAGGGTAGTGTTTTAGGCATTGTTTTGGGGTATATAAGTTGTTTATTTATCATGTATTTTATGTGTGAAATGGGTGTGCAATGTGATGTTCATTTTGATGAAGCATAGTGAAGTGAATGAACCATGAAATCTCCCTAAGAACTAATGTGAAACTTGATGAAAAAGTGCAGAAAAATAGTGGAATAAATTTCCAAAAACATAGAAATAGGTTTAAAAAGAATCTGGAAATTTTTGGATGTCAAAGAATTAAAAAAAAACGTTTTGAGGCCTGCAGGGATCGAACCCAGGACCTCCCTGCAGCTGCCTTAACAAAAAAAAGATTTAAAAAGGGAATGTTGGGGGCGGGGATCGAACCCGCTACCCCCATTCGCGAAAAAGAAAAAAAAAACAGAAAAGGGATGCTGGGGGCGGGGATCGAACCCACGACCCCCGTTCGCAACAAAATAAAAATAAAAAATAAAAAATAAAAAGGGGGATGCGAGGCGTGGGGATCGAACCCACGACCTCAGGGCTGAAGGGGGGATAAAAATATTAAGGGAATAAAGGTGAGGCTGTGGGGGTTCGAACCCACCACCTCACAGCCTCCATTCCCAGCGAAATTAAGAGGAAAATAAAGGGGGTTGTGGGGGTTCGAACCCACAACCTCCCTATTCAAGCGAATTTAATTAAAAATAATAATAATAGTAAATTAAAATTCTAATTAAAGTTGGAAAATTAATTCTCTTATGTAAACATTGAGATTTAATTTAGAATTTTAATTAAAAATAGAATATTAATTCTTTTATGTAAATATTGAGATTTAAATTGGAATTCTAATTAAATTAGAAAATTATTCTTTCATGTAAATGATTGAAATTTAATTTAGAATTCTAATTAAAATAGAAAATTTATTATTTCACGAAAATGTTGAGACTTAACTTAGAGTTCTAAATTTATTAATATTAGAACTAAAATCAATGAAAAATATAAATGATATCCAAATAATTCAAAATTTGGGTTCTCGTGTCCAAACCTCCGTATTGATACATAAGTCATACGTGAGTGAAATATTCAAGAATAATGTCATCTACTTAGATCAAAAATCAAACATCTTGGCATATATACAAGATACATAAGTCTTGTAATACATAATCTTAGAAAAACAAGAATTCACTTAACGAACTATAAATGAAGCCTCATGGCTTGTATGTATAGATATATAAGTTTAACATACGTTCAAGAATAAGTGAACCTAAGATATACATAATGAAATGAAGAATGTGGTGACAATCATGATGTGAGGTTAATGCATATGATGAGAGCAATCTTAAATGAGCCTAAGTAAATGTTACCGATACATACTCACCAATGAGAGTGTAAGATAATGAAGAGACCAGTCTCTATGAATACTCTAATAAAAATATTGAGTTTAAAACACTTAATACTAATGATGAGATGAGAAATCATCTATTGAGCTATGATGTCCTCATACTAGAAACAAACTTCTATGATGTATGAGTTGAATGTAATGGAACTTTATACCGAGCACCGATAGGCTAGCTATGAGTGGTGATGCCTTCTTTCGGGAAGGGCGGAGGTTCACGTAATTCTCATGAGATGAGACTGTCCGGCTTGCCGGGTATGGGTCTCCATACATCTCCTAGTCTTTGAACCTATATTGCCACTATAGGGATCTGGCGGGGTTAAATTCCCATATACGCTAGCATGTTATTGAATTGCTTTGGCCGGTGATTCCACCTCTTTTCGGTGTGGGGAAGACACTGGATTTCATGATGCTCACATGATCTATGTCGGTTAAAGTTAAAGTTCCCAATGAATGAATGAGGCCAGCCTCAAATGAATCATATAAAGAAATGAATGATACTGAAGGTGTTAGGATAGGATAATCAAGAGGTGAGCTAGATTCAGGTAATAACATTAGGTCATTCCTGATCATTGCACAGCAAACCTGATGAAAGTCTTAAACTACATCCTAGGTATAGCTGGTGTTCGCACTGGCCTATGAATGAATTGAAATGAAATACGAATGAATGAGTGAAGCAGACTCTGGGTTTGCTAAAGAAGGCTCCCTAGTTGAGGTCCCATATGTTGAGCCCTCATTTTGGAAAGTCTTAAAGTTAAGTCTATGATAATAAGGTCTCATGGTATACGAATGAATAATATGAAAGAAAGTATGTGTTATATGTTATGTGTTATATGAATATGTTATGTTTTGTGTGCCATACGATAATTATAATGATGCATGTCACTCTCATGGCATAACTTTCCCAATCTCAATTTGGCAAGTCCACTGACTTGACTTCCAAAAATCATGTTGTTAGGAAAGAGCTATTCTTTCTCATGTATGTCCCTGGTGTGTACTTGCATATACCCATACTTAGTACAAGTGTGTACTAATTCCATACGAATATCTACTTTTAGGTGCAGGCACAGGTGGACGCTAGAGCTACAGGTTCGTTGTCGCAGCTATCCGGACATCAGTACTCATCCGGAGTTTGGTAGGTCCTCATGCTTTCGAGGATGCTACTGTTTTACATTCTAGCGTAGTTTTAGAGTTGAGCTAGTGGAGCATGTTCCACTAGCGTTTCTTTCCTGTTTTGGTTCAAACTTTGTATTGGTGCTATTTTGGTAGATATACAATTAATACTTAATGAATTATTTTTTTTCAGTTGCTTATCTCTTAAATGTTAGATGGTTGATGATGAACGATTACGAAATGTTAAGAATGTTCAGCAAGTATGATTAAAGAATAAAAAAAATTCAAATTTTCCGCTAAAATTAATCTATGTAAAGTAAGAATGACGTAAGTAGGCTTGTCTGCGACCTCTGAGAGGTCAACGACGCCGGTCTCGTCTGGGGTCTAGATTCCGGTCGTGACAGTAGTAATGTTAAGGTATTCAACCTTTCCTTCATTAGCCGTCTCAACACGATAGCCATTTTGGCGAATAACTTTGAAACTTAATAAGTTTTTTTGAGACTTACTACAATATAATGCATTATCAATGCTTAATATTGTCCCTCTAGGTAGTAATATGGTCGCTCTTCCAGAGCCCTCAATTAATTTTGTACTACCTGATATTGTGTTGACATATGCCATTTTCATAACCAAATTAGAAAAGTATTTCATTTCTTTTAATATTGTATGCGTTGAAGCACTATCAAGAAGGCATACATCTCCATTACTCATCTTGAATTCAACTGACAACTGAGGATTTCTATTAATTTTCATTAAAATAAAATACATCAAAAGAAGGAAGAGACAAAATTAACAACGGAAATTTAAATACTTCAACATGAATAACATAATAATTAAAAATACATAAGTAAAATATTAACAAATTTCATTCCCCAGCTAAAAGATCAAACATTAGTTTCGATCTCCAAAGAAGTCATTAACTTCCATATGAGTAATGTCACCAAGGCCATCAAAAACATCATCCTTTAAAACCAAATTTGCTTCAACATCTTTATCATATTTCTGAGATGTTCCCGGCTTATCACCATCTTTAAGAGTCATATGTGACTCAGCTCGAGCATTGGAAGAGGAAGCACCACTTTTATTTCCTTTCTTTTTAAAGGAATTTTGATAGAGCCTTATAAAATGTTCATGTGTGCGACATTCATTCTTCCAATGGTCTTTCATGCCACAACGACGACAATTACTTTTTGAGGGGTTATTTTGAGAACTCATGTTGTTCTCCCTTTTATTATGACCACCACCTTGACGATTAGTGTTTCGTCTTTTATCTTTGTCACGTCCCCGTGCATTATTATATCCCCGATGATCATCTCTTTTTACTTCAGATTGATCACGTGCTTCCACCACATTTGCCTCCGGTAATGGAGCAGCTCCAGTGGGACGAACTTCATGATTTTTCGTTAAAAGAGCATTATGTTGCTCAGCCACCAAAAGACATGAGATTAGTTCAGAATATTTCTGAAAACCCTTTTCACGATATTGCTGCTGCAATATCACATTCGAGGCATGAAAAGTAGTAAGTGTCTTTTCCAACATGTCCTCATCTTTTATAGTCTCCCCACATAATTTCAACTGGGAGGTTATCCTTAATACAACAGAGTTGTATTCAATTACGGTCTTAAAATCTTGAAACCATAAATGCATCCACTCATAACAAGCTCTTGGCAACACTGTTGCCTTTAGGTGGTCATATCTCCCCTTTAAATCAGTCCACAATTCAAGTGGATCTTTCACTGTCAGATATTCAATCTTCAGGCCCTCATCAAGATGATGACGAAGGAAAATCATAGCTTTCGCCTTATCTTGACTCGATGCTTCATTTCCCTGAGTAATAGTGGCATCAAAACCTTTAGCAGCCAAGTGAATCTCAGCATCGAGTACCCATGAAAGATAATTCTTTACAGAAATATCTAATGCCACAAACTCGAGTTTGGATAAATTCGACATAGTGAAAATTATGAGAGAATATGTGAATTAAATAAAAATATTTATATAGTACTTTTGCAAGTAGCAATTTCATGCTGATAACGTGTTGTAAAGAAAGTTCAGAATATAAGATGAAAAAGACAAGAAGTATAAGATAGAGGAGATAATTTTCTTATTCAAGTATGTCATACAATGGTGAATGATATTTCTATTTATAGTGTTGAGATATCATTGTCAAAGGTCACCTTGAAATTTTACATAGTTATCATCAAGGTTCATATCACCTTGATATATTATCACATTGGAAACACTAATACATGAATCCAATTAATTGTTGAATAACTCTAATGGATCATCCACATATACAATGGATTTACAACATATTAGAAACTCACCTGTTTAACACACATTTACTCTTCTTTCGTCATTATCTTCTTTCTTTTTTAATTAAATTAAGTTTGAACTTTTAATAATTAAATATTAGAGCAATTTTCACATATAGCAAGTACAAAATTCATATTTGTATGTTATAACAAAGTTTAGATAATTGCGCTTCATAGCAAACATAAATATGTATATTTTGTTATACATATAAAAAAAAGCAGTTGTATAATTCGCTATATATATACAAAAGGAAATAGTTATATACAAATTAATTGTATAATTTGTGTATGTATAAGCGATAGAGGCGAGGGTGGCAAACAAATCTGAAAGAGTAGCGAGTGAGATTTTGAAGAGGAGAGAGAGGGGAACGAATATATATATATATATATATATATATATATATATATATATACATTTTTTTCTCGATTTATACAAACACAAACGCATTTTATATATTTGTGTTTGTATAAAATCGAGAGGGAGCGAGAGAGAGAGGGAGAGTGGCGAGCGAGAGTTTGAGGTAGAGAAGTACCTAGCAAACAATGTGCTACAAGGCACAATTAAATCAAAGTGTGGTTATAACATTTACTTTTGAATTCTTAGTTTGTCATTATATACAATTTTTCCCAAAAATTAACCTACTTTGTATCATGATACATATAGAGTTGTGAATATGGACTAGGCTCGTTAGGTCGACCTGGCCTAACTCGGGATTTAATAAGAGTGGGCTTAGATTATTGGAGCCCGTTTAAGAAAAGGGTTTTTAAGCCCGGCCTGAATAAGTCTGCTGATTTGTGGGGCTTGAGAAATATCGGTAGGGTCGACACGTATGCCAATAAAAATAATATAATATAATTTTAAAAATAAAAATTAAAGAGAGTCCAAACTAAAAAAATTAAGTTAATATTTCTATTTAGGTATTTATACTTTTACTAGAAAAAAACTTAATAAATATTATAAAGATAATTTTATTTGTGGATTTGATTAACAAGTAATAACTTTAACATCATGTAATATTGTTTCGTCAACATTTATGGTAATATTTCAAATTATAATGTATAATTTAATTAATAATTATAAAAAAATATAATTTTTTAAAAAGTGAATTGACCCGACAAGTCTGTAGCCCACGTACTTGTGGGTTGGGACGACTGTTTTATGGCCCACTCTAAAAATGGGTTAGCCCGGCCTGATCCATAAAACATCAAAGCTTGTATGGATTAATCTGAATGGGGCGGACTAGCTCATATTGACAGTTCTAGATTTAGATGATAGGTTGATAGCAATATATTTTGGAAAAAAGATAAAAATTCACCTTTAAGTTCTCTTGTTATCATTATCCCCTATTAGTTTTATAAATTCTAAAATTTTACATTATCGCGCATCAGATTAATGTATAAGTGCATCAGAATAATGTATCTCGCGCATCAAATTAATTTATCTCATACATCAGATTCGAAAACCTTTTATGCAAGAACCCAAGACTTGGAGTAAAAATTGGACTTTTCATCTTTTTGAAATCTTTGAAAATCATCTTTGAAATTGGCTCTAAGGTGATAGCAAGCCTCAGATGAAGAACTTCCATTCTTTATTAGAAGAATATAATGTATCTCGCGCATCAGATTAGTGAATCGTATATAATATGTATATCAAATTAGTTTATCGTGTATAAAATATAATGTATCTTACTTAAAGATTAATGCATCTCGCGCATCAAATTAGTGTATCAGCACTTATATTATTATATCAGTTTGAGAGATTTCTGTACTTATAAACTTATAAAGAACAAATAAAAATTTTATTGTAATTTTTATCTTATGCCCATATATTTTTCACGCCCTTGGTGATATTATTAGTGCAGTTTCTCTTAAATTGATTAAATGAAATAAACACATGCAATTTGGCTTGTTTTTTTCTAATAAAAAATTGTTCCTAAAATAGTTGAGGCTATTTATTAATCGAAAAAGGACCTAAAATACCCTCGAAGTATTGAAAATGGTACACAATTACCCTCATCCACCTATTGGCCCCCAAATACCTTTTACATCCACCTTTGGGTCCAAATTTACCCCTTCATTAACGGATCAAAATTAAAAATAATTAAATAATAAGTTTTAATTACGTGGCACTCAACCATTAGTTGTAATTTAAAATTTAAAATAATTTTAAACCCACCCATTTTAACTAAACCCGCCCCACTTGACCCAATTTTTTTAAAAAAACCATCTAATTAAAATACCCTAAAACCTTATTCCTCCAATTTTCACAACTTCCATGGACTCCATTGTCTTCTTCTTCTTCTCCATGAAGAAAATGTCAGCTTCTTCTTTGATTTCTTCACCTGAAAAACATTAGAATTTTAAAAGCACTGCATGTGACTCCTAGAAAATGAACATATTTTATTAATGTCTCACAATAGTCTTATATTCTAAAGGTCATACAAAGTGAAACAATATATTGTATAATAGTTCATTTACGTGAATTTAATAGTGAGCCGCAACATGTAGTTGATTAAATCTATTGTTTAATAAATGAAGGACCCTCTGGATTCATGAAAGCTTTAATCATCATGGGCAGCATGTTTTAGTAAGTGGAAATTTCGAGAGTTATCTATCATTAGTAACAATAGGGAACTGCCATAATTGATTAGACTAAAAAAGGTAGTTAAATTGCATACAATTATTTCAACTGTGAGAGTGAAGTTCTTCAGGGGAAGAAATCGAAGAAGAAGCTGACATTTTCTTCATGGAGAAGAAGACAATGGAGTCTATGGAAGTTGTGAAAATTGGAGGAATAAGGTTTTAGGGTATTTTAATTAGATGGTTTTTTAAAAAAAACTGGGTCAAGTGGGGCGGGTTTAGTTAAAATGTGTGGGTTTAAAATTATTTTAAATAATTAAATTACAACCAATGGTTGAGCGCCACGTAATTATTAATTATTATTTAATTATTTTTAATTTTGGTCTGTTAATGAAGGGGTAAATTTGGACGCAAAGGTGAATGTGAAGAGTATTTGGGAGCCAATAGGTGGATGAGGGATAATTGTGTACCATTTTCAATACTTCGAGAGTATTTTAGGCCCTTTTCCGTTTATTAATAGGACAGTTGAAAATTATTAACAGTTGATTTTGCATATGTAAATTAGTATTTAATAGAAAATAGATATATAAAATAGAATTGGTCATTTAATTTTGTATTGTCACGTGTTTCTTTGTTATTACTGATATGATTTATGTTAAAGTATGATAAAATTGATATATATAAAATTGAGGTTGATGCATATAATTAATGAAAATAACATATTTATATGGTTAGCTTAACTATCTAACAAGAGAATGAAAATAAGCATATTATTTTCTTCAAAATTGAATTAGAAGTATCCAATTTAAAACTTTAGTAGAAAACGAGATGTTTAATCAGAAAGCATCTTAGTTTGGGTGTCAGAATGAAATATTCTGACGAATTTAAAGAGTTGAGCGTGTATTGAACCTAAAATGATTATGGTCTTTTCAATTTGTTTTTTCGAAAAAGGGCCTAAAATATCTTTAAGCTGTTGAAAATGTTACAAAATTACCCTTTATCCATCTATTGGTTCCAAAATGTTCTTTTCATCCACCTATTGGGTCCAAAATACCCTTGTCATTCACCTTTGAGTTCAAAATTGACCACTTATTTAATGATTTTAAATTTAAACTATTTAAATATTTTTTAAAAATACTTGATGCTCAACTATTGATTATAATTTAATTTATTTGTATCATTTATAAACCAACTCAATACCCACTCATTACTAACTAAATCCCACCCAATTAATAATCCAACTATTATATCAAAATCGTCATAAACACTAATGAAACACAATGAAATTATAGATTTCTGAAAATGATATTCAAAATTATTCGAATCCGAATCAAAGCTCCAATTAAATTTATGTTGAGTCGTTTATTTAAGAGGACACTTTCAATAGGATTTTCTTTCAAGATTGAATTAGAAATTTATGATTAAATGTAAAGAACTAATATATCCCGAATTAATTCATGCACTTTTTTAAAATATACTTTTATAAATATTTATCATTTGTTTTAAAACCTTTAATATATTATTTTGAAAAAAAAGTTACGTATAAAGTAACATCACATAATTGAGACGTAAGAATAATTAAGATGAACATGGCCAGACTTTTAAATTTGTCGGTAATTTTTATTTAGATACTTGAATGTATGATAATTTACTTCTATAGATATTTTCGTCTCAAATTTTAAAAACACTCAATTCGCAGTAGCTTTTCTGTTGTTGCATTAATAATGTGACATATTTATTAATTTGGTGGGTTTAATTAGTAATGGGTGGGTAGTGGATTGATTTATAAATTATACTAATAAGTTAAAATATAACAATAGTTGAGCGCCACGTATTTAAAAAAATATTCAAATAGTTTAAATATAAAACCGTTAAATAAGTGGTCAATTTTGAACCAAAAGGTGGATGACAAGGGTATTTTAGACCCAATAGGTGGGTGAGAAGGCTATTATGGAGCTAATAGGTGGATTGAGCGTAATTTTGTACCATTTCAAAAAACTAATAATTAGTCTTTGACGGTTTGAATTATCATAGAATCAAAAAATATTTAAATTTTTTGTGGTCTTATATCAAATATGTACATTAATTTAATAATCTTAAATATGTCATGTAAAATCTAATTATTGAAATTAGAAAAAAAAACATATTGAAAATAATAAAATATTCATATTAAAATAGATAAATTTCATTTAGTTATTTTTTTAAATAAATTGAATAAAATATTTTCTAATTAACATTGATGGTATTATGTTATTCTTTTTATAATCACATGGTCCTCGAATATTACATCTCATTTTCGTTAATATGATCAAATTAAATAAATAAATTCATCATATGAATATGTTTTCGTGAATTAAAAATATTTATATATGAATTCAAACTCTTTAACACAATACATATCAAAACGAGGACTCGAGAGTCAAGAAAGCATGCCTTGTTGTTTTAAAATATAATATATATTATAAAGTTTATATTTTTCTCTAATTTTTTTTAATAAGTAAATTAAAATTAAAATTATATGAGTTCATGATTTTACAGTTGGAAACTCAAGTATTTGATTATTGAGTTTGAATTTTAGCACACCGTGTTGCACTTTCAATAGTATTTTATTTTGATATTATTAATTTAATCTCAAAAAAATAATTATTTCATAATTATATAAAAATAGTAATTCAATATCTATAAACAGTCTTAAGACTAGTAATTCCTCCTAATTTTCATATCATTTATGACTTTTGCTCGATTAAAATTTTATTAGATACGATTCGTTTCTTTATTTAAAAAAGTTTTTGTATGTTATGTATTAGAAATGTTATTTTTGGCTAGTTGACTAATAAGAGAAATAGTTTTTACCTCACAAACTTCAACTTGTTTGCGAATGAAACGTATGTCTACACATAATTTTAAATTTTTTTTTTTGATAAAGTTTTAATTAAATTTTTATTCAAAGGATCAATGGTGTTCATGATTCGATTTGGACCATTTATTATCTAAAATTAAAATCAAATCAGTTTAGTTAGTTTTTACATTTTTAAATCAAATCAAATCAAATAAAAAGAAATTATCGATTTAGTTACTATTTGTTTGTTTGGAAATTTGAATAATCCGTCTTGATAGAGACAAATACCTAATAGCTGAACAATATAAAGTTATTATGGATTTAACTAAGCAATACAAAAGTTATTATTACACAAATAAAGTGATTCAATAGAGAAAAGGTGTGACTGTCAAATGTGACGTAGAGTAGATAAAGATTAAAGTAATAAATTTTGATTTTTAAATAGTCAGGCTAAAATCAAGTGTCGAACTTGAGAGTTAAGATTTAAGTTAAACAAAATTTAACAAAATATTTATATTTTATTTATGAATAATATATAAATAATCATAATATATATTTATAATTTCTCTGTCTGATTTGGTTGTCTTGCGATTTATTTTTTAGTAAAATCAAACGCAAATCAAATAACATTAATTTTTATAATTTAAAATCAGGCCTAACTAAATCACACTAACTATCGATTTTTTAATTGATTTGGTTTCAATTGCAGTTCGATTTGATTTTCTAATCATAATCATGAACAACACTACATACAACTATGAAATCTTTTATTTTTTTAATTTTTGGATGTTCTTTCTGACAAGTAAATTTTTTTATTTTGAGTATGTTTTTGTGTGGAATTCAATAATCTTTTGACATAAAGGGATAGAAGTTGTTAAATTTAAATATTTGGAGGATATTTTTTTTGTTAAAGAAGAATATCAAGAATTTAATTTAAATTGAGGATATAGTTTAAAAATATTTTAAATCAAAAAACTAGAGGGCCCCCCAAAAAAATTAGAATGAAAATATTTTTAGAGCGAATAGAAAGGTAATTTTGAGGTTTCTTGTTTTAATCTCCAAAAACCCTTAATTCCCTTTAATCATCACAAAATATTGTTAGCTCTTGTAAAATTGGGAAGGTCGAAAACCCTAAAAATTGTGAAGGTGTTATGTTTTGTTCCACAGAAGAGGAAGAAGAAGGAATGTCGAAGAAAATGGTCACAAGGAGAGAGCTGTTGGACCGATGGAGGGGCATCGAAGAAGAAGACGAGGATGACGACATTGCATCTGTAGACCCTCTCAAGCGACATCGTTTCCGGCAGCTCAAAGAAGAATGGTCTTGCTCCCAATTTCATCAAAATTATATTTTCCCCATTTTTACGTGCGCTTTAGTCCCTTTTCCTTTCTATGCAGGTTTTCAGACGCATTCAACCACTTGATTTTTATGCCCCATGAAAATCATATTTGGTGTGGTTCATGGGAACTCATGGGACCTCTTCTGGAGACTTTCTATAATTATAACAAGGATGATCGCACCGATTCTCCTCTAAAACTCCTACACGACAGAACATCTAGGGAAATGCGCCTGTGCACTCAATGTATATGTCAATACCATCAAGCCCAAGAGCTTTACAGTACTGAATATGACCCAACTTCCATTGGTCCTCTTCTTGAAGTTTTGCGCACCCTTGATGAAGAAAGAATCACTCAACATCTTAAAGATATTAATAACAGAATAAGATGCGGAGACTACGACATAGTGCATGGCAGTGGAGAAATAGTTGGCATCATGTTTGAGGTGTTTCCATTCATACTTCTCCCTCCTTCCAATGCTTAGTGGTCCATCTTTGTGTCATTCCTTTATCCAGAAGTTGTAGCAGGAGATGGATTGTATTCAGTTGATGCAGCATCCTTAATTTTAATTCTAATAAAGGGGCACGTTTTCTGTCATCAGAAAAAAAAAAGAAGAAGAAGAAGGAGAAGAAGGGCAAGTTTAAGCTTTAGATTGCTCTTTAGGTAGAAATATGGCTGTAGAAAACTTTTCATTAGCAGAGAATTGCAAGAAGAAAGAAGAGAATATGTAAAGAGAGGGAAAAGAGAGGGGAGAGTAAGAGGTGACTGAGTTTGCTGCTGACCAAAATTAAGAGAAAGGGAGGGAGAAATCACATTCAAATATCAAATATATGTTCATTGTAGAACTGCTCATACTCAATATCAAGTCATGAATTATCTAGGAGATTTAGTGATCTTCTTTCCGTCAACCAGCTGACACCTGCCATCTAAAGTGCTGCACAAACTTTCCCCGTGTGGATAGCTACTTAAATATCCTAAGAACTACACAGGAGATTCCAGAACCTAATGAAATTGCTACAATCAGAAAATAATACAAAATGGACATAGAATACCTTAAACTTGAAGTCTTTAAGTTTAAATTCTTGTCATTAAGCTAGTAGGGTATTTGGCTAATGGAGGAAAAAGGGTTTTCCATGTGATGGTAGATGTATACTATCCCCCCCAACAAAGTATCTGTACAAGTTGAGTGCCTGACAATATAATGAGCAGGGAATATCTGTCTTGTTGCTAAAAGAGATGGATTGAGCTGTCTGGTAATCCAGCTCAATCATCTGTAAATGTGCATTAATCATTGCATCATGAGTATGCAAATACCACTAAAAATGACATGGCCAGCGCCGATGGTCTGGTTACAGTGTGCACTTTTCAGGGGCTTCATTGTGAATGACATCTTGGGTTGACTTGATCAGCCATACAGACTACAACACTTGAAAATCAACCCTAACCATGAGCAATTTAATTAAGCATCGATCTTCTGCTGCTAGGTGAAGTGAATGACCATGAGTATCCTGATTTATTAGTAGCAATACAATTTTAGTTTACTTAACTGATTTGATGCTAATTCCATATGTTATTTTCTCATTTTATTTCATTTCATCTTGATTTGTGATCATTTGTTATTTTTATTATGTGATGATATAGAGCTCTCTTTTCTGAGTTGCAGGTTTTAATGTTCCCAATTTTGTTAGATGATTCTTATTTGGCAAGTGAATTTGAAACATTCATTGACACAATCGATAAAACTCATGAACTAACCTTGGGTGGACACCAACAGTATCCGGTTCGACCTGCCTTTCTATGCTTTATGTTTCTACTTCATATTATGCTTCAACTGTCTTCTGTTACAGTCATATTAATTTGATTTTTCCATTTTTGTATAGGGAGTTTATGCGTTACTTTTCCATAAAGGTCGAAGAGCTCGTTCTATTGGTTTGCGACTGGCTGGACGCATGAGTAAATTGAGGTATTGTATCTATTAGCTTTGTGTGTTGTCTATAATCAGTGGTTTGTAACTCAGCCAGTTCAACTATATGGTGGGGATAGCCTATTTTCTCTTCTTTCTTTTTGGTGCATCATATGATTCATACATGTATACATGATTGGGTGTTATTATAGAAAATCGTGTCTTCTTGTAAGGTTTTCTATTTTTTGGGGTATACTTGTTGATACGGGCAAGCTTTTGCCGTTCTATTAGTTAAATTTATTACTTTATAGAAAAACCATGTCGTCATTTTTGGTTGAGCGAACATGTACACAGTAATTAAGTTTTGATGTGGTATAAGAGTACTTGACTCCTAGGTCTTTTTTGCTTCAATTGGTATGAAACTCATACTATCAGATGCGATTCCTTGGTTGTCAGTGCATCTGTTCTTCGTTTACTTTAGCCTGCTGTTTTTTATGCCTCCAACAATTTGTGTCAAATGTTTTTGGCGGTTAAGACTTACATTAATTGTAACTTTTTTTGATGAAGACTTGACAATGATTATAAATACTTGGGAAATGGGCCTGATATACCCCTCAACTTTGCCATTTAGAGCTGATATGCCCCTCGTATTAAAGTGACTCATATATACCCTTACCGTTATACAAAGTGGCTCAAATACTTTGCACCTGACTGGGTTACTGTTCTGAATTGCTTTGCATAGTCATCCCTTAGATGAAAGAAAAATCCAAGGTCAAAGAAGGCCACATAGATGTTGAAATAAATCTGTAGAACTCCTTCAGTGCTTATAACTATAAATATCACCTTAAAACTTATCTTAACTGCTCGCTATTATATTCTGCTAGAAATTATGCAAAGACTATTGAAGGGGAACTACACTTTTGTTGAAGTATACCTGTGGTTATATAGACTAAAGTTACCAGTTTCAAAAAAAAAATTATGCTAAGACTATTCCATTTCTTTCTTTTGGAGATTCATATAGCAGGATAGGTGTCTTCTTCCACCCAGAAATCCAATTTTGGTGGAATTGTTTAAACACTTAAGAGCCTGTTTGAATTGACTATTAGTTTTTGACTCATAAGCCAAAATCATAAGTTAAAAATTCTAACTTATGGCTTTTGGCTTATTTTTATCATGTCAGCTTAAAACCAAGTGCTTATAAGCACTTCTTTACTTTACCGAACACTCCAAAAGTGCTTTTGGCTTAAAAAAACTTTAAAAAGCCAATCCAAACATTCTCTAAGAAGACGATTGTTTTAGGGCTTTACTTAAAAAATGTTTTGAAGGACATCAAAGCTTGTAGTTATTGTGGGATATAAATTGACTGAACACATTACTAAACAACATAGACACCACCAATAATGGGAAGATTTTGCTTGGTGGGCTTTCCAGTAGAGAACACTAGATTTTATTTTTGAAAAGATAACATATTCCTTTTGTGTATATAGATATCAGAGTAAAAAGTGCATTGGTAACCAAAATGGAGTGACTAAACGAGATTGCCAAAAAAGAGAAACGCAAATAAATTACACAAAATAGCCTTGCTCACCCTACGAGGAACCTAATACATCTATGACTGCCTCAGGTTCATCTATGAATTCAGATTTTCACCTAAAATTTGAAAGAAGAATACAATCATCTTAATTTGTTGTAATTGCTACTTGTATCTTCTAAACACCTTGAGTTGCTCTCCTCCCTTGTTGTCCACCAATTAGTTGATGTTACATTTTTCCATCTGTCTTTGCTACTGTTGCAGTTTCCACCTTTGTTCTAGAATGCTACAACTCAAGGAGTTCTTCTTGGCACTGTCCAACTAGAAACTCCAGGATTGATGAGCAAATTTGTTAAATGTCTTGTAATTCTGCTATGTGAATCAGATGACTTATGTTTCTTCCTCTTGCCCACACAACAAGAAGCATCTTGAACAATACTGTATCCCCCTCTTTCTAGGTCCATCATGAGTTAGTAGCTTTACCTTTATTTTAAAAAAAAGATCACCACGAGTCAGCACAGCCTCTCTTTCAACCAACCAGGAGGAGCAAGCCACCTTAACTTTTCAAATATGTTTTCATTGCCAAAATGTAATCTGGGATTCAACCTGATTCAAATCCTTATAAGCTGAACTAACTGTAGAAATTCCACTTGAACAGTTTTGCCGTCTCAGTGTATCCTACCTCTTGCAGCCCCTTGCTTTACTCCTACATTTTGAAGAATTATGTTACCTTGGCACCTCGCAGTGTGTAATAACCTTCAAAAAAAAGGATTCCATCCTTGCGGGGACCAGAACTCCTTCAAAGCATGCCCCCCCCCCCCCCCCCCCCCCGAAGACTTAAATCATATAAATCAGGGAATAAAAACTTCAGTTTTCCATTACCCAACCAATTACCTCCCAAAATGTTATTTTTCTGCCATCCTTAACATTAAATCTCAATCTGACTTTGAGATTCAACCTTAAGTTTCTGATAGTTTTCTACTAACTAATTCCATAAATATTGGCATCCTTTTAGTCATCCAGAATCCTTCTTTGCTATACTTCGCTTATATCACTGTGCTCCAGATAGCTGCTCTTCTTTTGTGAACCTCCATAACAAATTCATTAGAAAAACACTCGTTTTACTGCTATAAATTCCTGATTCCCAGACATCTTTCTTTTTTTCTAATAGTCAGATTTTTATTGTTTGGTAAAGTAAATAAATGATATTAGAAAGCATCAATGCGAAGTTACAAAAGCACAGTGTGCAAGAAAGCTGCTCCAAACAGAAAAATATGGAGCTAGCTTGGCAAAAACTTGTGAAACAGTCGAAGGGGAACCCTACTACTCTACTGTACTAGAGATAGGGAACTAACATAATCCAAAAGGTTATCCACACTCTGTTTACATTTGCAAAAAAGTGCCAGCTAAATAAACTAACTAGACATTGGGCTTTAAGAGTGTAGAAATAGGTTAATATTCCATTAAAGCATCTGTTGTTTCTCTCTTTCCATATGCTCCAAAAAATGGCTGTTGGGATCATTTCTCCAGATCTTTTTGATGGACTTGTCAACTCTCCACAATATCCAGCTGGCTTTGGCATCCTTCATATTGTAGGGCATTACCCATTGTAGGCCAAGCATAGATTAGAAAAAATACCATAGGCTAACTGCTGCCGGGCAGTGCAAAAAAGGTGATTAACACTCTCATTGGTTTGCTTGCACATGACACATCTGTTGATGAGGATTACCCCTTTTTTTCCTGAGTTTGTCTTGTGTTAGGCATGCTTCCTTCAGGGCTGTTCAGATTTTTCCATTTAAGTAAGTGGAAATCTCTCCTCTTTATTTTTTTTTGAGACAGAAAAAAAAATCTCTCTTCTCTTTATTTCCCTGCCATAATAATTTCCTTCTCAAAGCATCCATACTCTCTTCCACACTTATAGGAAACATAGAGGTAGGAAGAGTTCCTCCCTAGAGGATGGGCATGCCCACACACTCCAAATGGAAAAACAAAAGAGAATTTATACATGCGAGCCAAAGAGAGTGTGAACTGACACAAATTGAGTATTTCCCCAGGAAGAGTTCTGTGACAAGTCTTGTTTCACAAAGGGCTGCTGAAATGTTTAAATAAATTTACCATCCTTGAATGAACTCTTTGAAAGAAATTCCATCCTCTTTTAATGAATTCTCCTCTCTAAATAAATCAAGCTGGTCCTCTTGGTTCTGCAGGTGGAACTTGAGGTTATGGTTGTCTCCAGACCCCAAGTTCCTCATGTGCAAAACCAGAGAACCAAAGAATAAGCTGCTCCATGCCAATGTAAGAAGTTTTAGCTTGTAAAATAGTCCATATTAAGAGATAAATGAGGTAGTTATCAAAAGAAGAAGAAAAAAGAAGTGATGTTAGCTCATTATAGCGCACTTGACACTTAACAAATTATGAAAGTAAATTAGGCTCTGATTTTCTGCCTTGATAAGTTAATTTCTTAGATTACCATCCTGAAGTATTGTTAGTATAGCCTTTCTTTAGGAAAGACTTCCTCTTATTTTTCTTACTAGAACAATGAGAGTAACTAATATGTACACAGCTTATTGATGTCTTTTTAATTTGTTGTTTCATTGTAGGCAATCAGCAGAGTTGGATGCTTTGCAGCATTTGCTAAAGAAGTACATTTCTTATTTGGCAGCAGATTTTTCACCATTATCTACGCCGAATCTAAGGCCTAGGGTTGAGTTGGATCGAGTTACTGTATGGCTTGGGATCAAAGCATTGTAAGAAGTAGTTGACTTCTATTCCCTTGTGTGCGAGCTATTGTATTCTTCATTTTTATATTTCTCATTGTTACCTTTTCTGTGTCTTGAAGGCTTGGATTCTTGGAGCCTCCTGCTTTTGAAGAAGGCATTTTAGATCGCTATCCCATTTTTCTGAGTGTTGTTCTCAACCATATCAGTGATGATTCACCAGAATTTTCTTATGCTGTTAATTGTCTGAGATTATTGTTTGAGATGCTTGGTATGTTTCCATACATACCTTTTTAGTTTTCTGTTCACTCCTTCCGTTAATTCCTGATATATCTCCAATCGCACTTTGTTAAGGATATAAGCTTTGGTTGAAGACTTCATTATCTCCAAGTGTGATGCGCAATACACTATTGGGCCAGTGTTTCCACACTCGAAATGAGAAAATCCATAAGGAAATCTTTGATCTTTTCCTGCCTTTTCTACAGGCATATTTTTCACTCAGCTATGTAATTTTAATAATGTGTGGTTATCTTCTTTCGATTGATCTATCTGTGGTCCTAGTTATGTTTCCGCTCTCATGTGTAAACCTTGCAGTCTCTTGAAGCTTTACAAGATGGAGAACATGAAAAACAACGGAGAAATCTTCTTTATTTTCTCCTGCATCAAGCTACTGTGAGTAGCAACTTCAGCTTGCTCATGAGAAAAAAAGCTTGCCAGGTTATTATCTTGTCTTCAGCCCAAAGTGTGTTGATGTTGATGTTCTGTCTTATTCATCATGAGATTCAATATATTGCAGATAGCTCTTCTCATAGTTCACCGAGGTTATACTATGAACCCGCCTTCTCCGCCATATGAATGTGCACATATGTGGTATGTACCTAGAGGTCAATTATTCATATGATTGAGTGACTGTTGATTTCGTCCATTGCATTGGTTACGTTAGATTTGCTTCAGTCACAATGTTCAAAAGAGAAGCAGAAAACGCTTCAAGGTCCTTTGGGCCTGAAGTCAAAGTGTACTCTTATTTTTTGAAGTGCATCACACACATTACTAGGAGCAGAAAATTCCAAAATATATGATTTTAGTACTATAATAACCAAATAAAATAACTAATTTTAGCATCTGATGTATATTTAAGTCAATATTAATTATCTATTCAAAGTTTGGATTTAAAGAATGGTATGGTTTCCGTTGGGGTCAATTTCTTCTCTAAAGTATCATAGCCCCGTGAAACAGCTCTGCTGCAGTGGATAGCAGAGGGTCCGTAGTGGGGAGGGTATAGGTTATTTGAGAAGATAGAGTTGTTGGTTCCTTAGTCATTTATGGATCGGAGCGAGGGTCGAAGCGAGCGAATTAGATGTATCTTTCTTTTTTCAAATTCAAAATGATCATAATTGAGGTGAAGCGATAACCCCTCGTTTCTCATCACTTTATCGCTTCAGGCGATGAAGTAATGCCCTTTCCTGACTTGAGCAAACATGGCCTACATCTTGTTGATATTTTCTTTTTGCACTTACTCCTCCCCTCGCGTTGATTCTTTACGCTGACCTTTTAAAAGTCAAACAAGAATATTTGTCAATTTTTTCTCGATAAAAAATTGTGCAGTATGTTAAAGAGGCATAGGATAGCAGTTTGTGCTATTTATTCTTGTCATTCAATTGAGCAAAACTGAATGTACCTTAAAAGTGAATCTGAGCAAAGTCTATTTGACCTGTAAGCGAAGCAAAAACATAGGAGTTATGTTGATTGTGTGAAAGAGAGAGACACCCGGAGAAGAAACAACCTTTCGAGATGATTAAAATCATTATATCATTGTTTCCTATATGTGAATTGTTGACCTACTTTAATTAGGTAAGTTACCTTATTTAGTCATGAAAAAATAAAATAAGGTAAGTTACCTTATTTAAAGGATACTGTTACTCCCAAGTATGTCTGTTAAATTAATGTGCACTATATTATAATTGGACCTATGACCTATATGCTCCAGCTTGAAAAGAAGAATCAAGAATATTCCTAGTAATCATTGCACAAAGTTTGTTCCTTACATGCTGTACGCATGGCAATGACTGAGACAACCATTGGCCCATGATTTCGTGTGCCAATACATGGCTGTCAATGTGACAGCGAGTGAGGGTTTGTGCAGTGGCGCTTAGTACTGTTGGGTCAATGTCTGTCTCTCTCTGAGACGAAGCTCCTGGTGTAGATTGTTGGCTTACAGGAGACGGGATTGACACAAACCTTCAAGCAGTTTATAAACCTTTGCTCAAACATGCTGAAAAACTTTTCCGGTGACCATACATTAAAGAAACGAGAACTTTTGTTTCTTTTGGACCAGTTGGACCTTGTCTTTGTAAATGGTTTTGTTTCCTTTTTATATTAATAAATGGGCTGATGCCTACCTTCAATTCAAAAAAAGAAAAAGAAAAAGAAAAAGAAAAGAAAACTTTTCCCGTCACTATATTGGCCTGGATGCAGACATTATTTCTCTTTGATTCTGAAACCATGTGAAGTTCAATACTGCGTTAAAGAGCGTGAGAGATTATTAGTCTTAAACAGTTATCTTAACACAAGTGACATTGTAGTGGTTATTTGCCTATTCTAAGGTAAGTCAACTTATTTGCAGAATTTTGTTAACATGAAATAACCTCTCATTATTACTAACAATATTTTTAATAGTACATCAATCTGGACAATGGGCCTAGGCTATTCTTGAAAGATTGCATACTTGAGTATAGTGTTTTCACGAACCTCTTTTCTACGTCATTGTATTACTTTGTTGAAATTCACATATTTCAATATGCATATATTCTCGACTGCTGTCTCAATGCAACCATAAATCTACAATTGAATGTGGGATAGTGGCTTCTGATACATACCTCTGCATTGTCCTGCTTAATTCTGTAGGGGACCTTCTCTTCTGTCCTCTCTGAAGGATTCATCACTTCACAGTTCTCTCCGTCAACCTGCATTTGATGCTATTCAAGCTATTATAGTTTCTGATGCTTCTGCTCTGGTAACTTCAATTTTGAAGTATCAACTTGCTACAAGTGGTGAAAGATGCTTGCCGTTACAGCTTGATGAAGAAGAGGACCGAGGAAATTTGTTTGGTTGTGATTTTGAAGAAAATGATGTCAGTTGTTGGAACGAATTTAGTTCTCAAGCTGATATAACATCAGCTTTATGTGGGGATTGGATGTGCATCCCAATGTTGTGGTTTGAGGTTTTGGTTGAAACTGATCCCTTGATTCTTCCAGTATCATTTGCTAAGTCTGTTTTCTGGGCTCTGTCACGTCTTCCTTTTCTTGAATCTGATAATGAGTTTGGTATGACACCTTCAGCCAGTCACTGGTTAAGAAACTGTGGTTCAGATGTCTCTCATGTTTTCAGTTGGAAGGTTCCATCTGGTTCAAATGATGGTGGTGAGGGAGTGGAGTCTAAAAACTCCATTAGGGTCTCAACAAAGTGTATGCCTCTAATTAGGCTTTTCAAGAGGTTTGCAGTTGATCCTATGGCTTAATGCTGTTGATTCTGAGGTTTTGCTAGGGATCAGAAGAATTTCGTGTTCATATAAGCACTTTTCTTGATTATTTTCTGGAGGTTATTACAGGTCGACTGCTCATTTTATCATCAGAATGGAGCAAGGAGAGCTAAGGAAGCAGTGGACATGGGAGCCAATGATGAGTGACAGTTTGATTCTTCTGCTCGTGGATCCCAACGATGTAATAGTTTCATTCCAAAAAGTTACATACAAATGGACAACTGAGTCAATCATTTTATATTTTTGATGAAGGATCTTGCATCTGTGTTAATGCTGTGTCCACCTTATCTGGTTGCTGCAGAATGCGAGACATGTTGGTCGGTGTATTCTTGAACAAGTTTCAAATACACGAGGTCTAACAAGTGGACTGCAGTTTCTTTGCTCTATGCCATCTTCACTCTCAGCTACCACTACAGGGTTAAGACATGCTCTAAAGCTGGTAAGATCTAATAGCGGAATCACTCTTTTTGAGTGTTAGTTAGCATTGAAATTGAGAGCACCCTATATCTTTATTTCCTTGGTGAATTCTTGTGCTGTCTTTTATTTATGTTAGAATAGGAATAAATATATAATCCTACTTAGAATAGGAATAGGAATTAGAATAGGAATAGGAATCCTAATTTGAAAAGGAGTCCAATGTACTGTCTATAAATAGGGTCTCAATGTAATAATGTATATACACAATTTCAATAATATATTTCCCCTATATTTCACACATGGTATGAGAGCAATGGTGAGAAAATGAAATCAGCCGTCACTGCAATTACCTGTGACCTAAATTGCTGCCCTAGAAGATAAAATTTTCTGGCAGTGTTTTTCAGCAATTTTCTTTTTCCAGTAGAATCACCTCTTTAATTCGGAGGCTGACCATATAATTTTTTCCTGATTCCAATCAGTTTTTGGTGATCAGATCTCTTTTTCCGGCAGTCAGATCTATTTCCAACAGTTCCAGATCAGTTTTTGGTAATCAGATCTCTTTTTCCGGCAGTCAGATCTATTTCCGGTAGTTCCAGTTCCGGAAGTTAGCCATTCTTGCAATCAGATTTTGGCTCCAAAATTCTTTTTTTTTTTTGGGTAGTGTATTCTAATTTCAGAAAATGTCGTTTGGGATTTGATATTCTTGGCTCCAAGAATATAGGAAGTTCAAGTGCTATGATCACTACTGAACCAATTAATGGGAAGCTCAAACTTTTTAGCTTGGGCTTCTTCGGTTGAGTTGTGGTGCAAGGGCCAAGGCATCCAAGATCACTTAACCAACAATGCTTATGTTGTAGATGAAAAGGCTGATGCTAGTGAGGAATATGGTAAAGCCAAAACACTATGGGAGAAGGTTGATGCTCAATTATGTAGTCTCTTATGGCGGTCAATCGCCTCTAACTTAATGCCATGTTTCTCCTTATATAATAATGATATTTCTCGGTTTTATGATGTGATATCTAGAATGACCAATTTAAAGAAATAAGAATCCAATGTCTATTTAGGTACAAGCAATTATGGAGGAATTTGAAATGTTGATGACAAGTCACTACTAATGTGAACAAACAACAAGAGCACATATAAACATTATTTCTAGTTCTTACACTTGCTGAACTTTCTCCTGACCTTGTTTTGTGCGTGATTAGATTTCAGCTAGTCATGCAGTATCTATAATTGATGAATTATTTTCTTATCTACTTTGTTTAGCCGCGCCTCATAACATCAAAGTAGTTTCAACATCCACCATTGACTCTTTCATTTTGGCATCTCAAATAATAGACTAATGAATATATCATCCTATGGAGAATCAGTGAGAAAGAGGTGGTTTTGGAAGATCTCAATCCAAGTGTAGTTATTGTTATAAGCTTGGACATACTCGTGAGATATGTCATATTTTGTATGGTCCACCACCCAATTATGATCCTACTATTATAAGGAATAGTCCTTTCGAAATCGCGCAAGTAAGCAAACATCTCCACAAGTAGCATCTGTTGCTATCGACCACCTAATAATGCTCATATTGCTCATGCAAAATATGATGAGTTCCTTCGGTATCAAGCAAGTAAGCAAATGTCTCCACAAGTACCCTCGGTTACTCAGCTTATTGTTCATGGTGCAGCTAATTCTCATGCTTGTGTTTCACAGTCTAGTACTCTTGGATCATAGGTCATGGACTCGGGCGCTTCTAGTCATATTTTTGGTAACATATCACTCCCGTATGATATTGTTTATTCACAATTTCTTCTTGTACACCCCTCAACAACACACCTCAACAGAGTGGTGTGACAGAAATGAAAAGTTAACATCTCATTGAAATTGCCTGCACTCTTATTTAATCCCATGCTTCGTTGCATTTTTAGGGTGATGCATGTCTTGCATCTTGTTATTTGATTAATAGAATGCCCTCATTTTCGATTAAGAATCAGGTTCCACATTCCATACTATTTTCTCGTGTCTTGGGAGCACTTGCTTTGTTCATAACTAAGCCTCGGGTAAAGATAAATTAGCAACTCATTCTCTCACATGCGTCTTTCTTGGTTACTCTCGAGTTCAAAAGAGGGTACCGTTGCTATTCACTTGATATTCGTTGATACCTTATGTTTGCTGATGTCACATTCTTTGAAACCTTATTATACATCTTCTGATCATTTTGATGTCTTTGAGGTCTTACCCATACCTCATATCTTTGCTTGTACCAACTTTTGAGGAATTTACAATTACTTCTACATCTTTTTGACTTATCATCGTCGTCCACCCCCACTAGTCCTGGATTATTCATGTCATGCATCGGACCTGCTCCTACAACGGACTTGACTCCTTCTAGTCAACCAATTGCGCTTCCTATTAGAAATGCAAACCCACATTATACTTTCTTGAGTTATCATAGTCTCCCATCACCCCATTATGCCTTTGTACCATCTTTGTCCTCAATTACCATTCCTAAGGCTATTGGTGAAACACTTACCCATTCTGGATGTCAGCAGGCTATGATTGATTAGATGTCTGCTTTACATATGAGTGGTACTTGGAAACTTGTCTCTCTGTCTACGGTTGGTTGTCGTTGGGTTTATGCAGTCAAAATTGGTCCCACGCAGTCAGGTTGATCGGCTTTAGTCTCTCCTTGTTGCCGAAGGGTATACTCAGATATTTAGACTCAATTATAGTGATACTTTCTCTCCTATGGCTAAAATAACATTTGTTTGACTTTTTTTTATCTATGACTACAATTCTTCATTGGCCTCTTCATCAGTTGGACATTGAAAATGCTTTTCCACATGGTGATCTTGCGGAAAGTAGTCTATATTGAGCAACCACCTGGTTTTGTTGCTAAGGGGGAGTCTAGTAGCCTTGTATGCCGTTTGTGTAAGTCATTCTATGGTCTGAAACAGTGTCATCGAGCCTGGTTTGCAAAGTTTAGCACAACGTTTCGGCATCACTCGTAATGAAGCTGATCATTTGTGTTTTATCGGCATTCTGCACCAAATTGGTGTATTTTTTTGGTTTATGTTGATGATATTATTATCACTGGCAATGATCAAGATGATACCACTAATTTGAAGCAAAATTTCTTTAAGCATTTCCAGACTAAAGACCTTGGCGGACTGAAGTATTCAGGTATTGAGGGCTTAGTCTAGATCAGGTATTGTTATTTCTCATCGCAATTATGCCTTAGACATTTTTGAGAAGACAAAAATGATGAGTTTTAGACCCATTGACACTCTTATGGATCCGAATGTTAAACTCCTTCCAGGACATGAGGAGCCATTCAATAATCTTGAGAGGTGTAGACGACTGGTTGGAAAGTTGAATTATCTCACGGTGACTAGATTTGACATCTCTTTTTCTGGGAGTGTTGTGATTCAGTTTATGACTTCCCCTTGTGATAGTCATTGGGAAGCGATTGTCGACATATAAAGTCAGCTCCTGGTAAAGGACTACTCTTTAAGGATCAAGGCCATGAGCATATCACTGGATAAAGACGCTGATTGGTCAAGATCACCCTCTGATAGACATTCGACATCATGATGTTGTGTATTAGTAGGAGGTAATTTGGTGTCCTCAAAGAGTTAAAAACAAAGTTGGTTGCTCGATCTAGTGCAGAATCAGAATATCGAGCAATGGCTGCAGATTCTTATGAGCTAATTTGGATCAAACAGCTTCCGAGAGAGCTAAAATTTGGCGAAATCGGTCTGATGGAACTTGTCAGTGATAATCAAGCGGCCCTTCATATCGCATCAAATCTAGTGTTTCATGAAAGGACTAAGCACATTGAGATTGACGGTCACTTTGTGATGGAAAAGATACTCATGAGATATTGTTCCAAAATTTGTGAAGTCGAATGATCAACTTGCAAATATCTTCCGCAAGTGCCTCACTGGTCCTCGCATGTATTAATTATATTCGTAGCAAGCTAGGTACATATGATTTGCATGCACCAGCTTGAGGGAGAGTGTTAGAATAGGAATAAATATATAAATTCTACTTGGAATAGAAATAGGAATCCTAATTTGAAAAGGAGTCCAATGTGTAGTGTCTATAAATAGGGCTTCAATCTAATAATGTAGATACACAATTTCAACAATATATTTCTCACAATTTCCCTTTCTTGTGGCTGCATGTCTTCTAATGTTGTATTACTATGAAAATTGTTCTCCAGTTATATTTGTCAGTTTTAATCCTTTTTGCCTCTTTTCCAGGTACAGTTGGACTGCGTTCTATCAGAATTTCAGACATTGCATCATTTCTTTTTTGTTTTGTGCAAACTACTAAAAGAAGGGAATTCATGTAGCCAACCTTTAGTTAGAAAATCCTCTGAGGACTCTAGTATCTCAAAATTTTCTTCTCAAGGGGGATTCTTAAAGCAGCCAGTGCTTCAAGCTCAAAGTGAGCACATGGACGCACATAAATCAGTTGTCAGCTCCATTTTATGGGAGAAATTTTGTTGCTTACTCTCAGAAATGGCTTGGATCTGTGTTCAGAAGTGCTTGGCAGCTGGGAAGGTTTTTATAGGTCAAAAACCATCTCAGGTATGGATATTAGTGTGTTTACCTACTATCTAGTGATATTTCTTTCTTTCCTGTTGTTTGAAAACTATGGTACTCATAATAAATAGTGAACTTCCAATAGAAAAGAGAAAACCATCGTTTGCTTCCAACTGATGAATATGATAGAATATTCATCACCCTTCCTTTTTTTGGGAATAAGGTAAATAATCTGACTGACATCTGGGGGTGAAACTCCGTATACAAGAAATGTTCATCAATTCATCCTATTAATTGCAATTTTCATAACAGTATTTTATCTAGTATAGGAGTTGGGTATATGGTAACTTTTCCCTGTATAAAAATCCATATACCCCCTCATTTTCACAGGTTGACTTCCCCTTCTTGCTTCAATATGAAATGAAGACAATTTTGAAATTATCTTCACGACCCAAATTCAAGAGCTTTGGCACTTTTCCCTGATGCATTTGAACACCAGTCTTGTTTTTGTACCACGGAACCATTATTCTTCACCTTCAATCTTCTGGCATTTTGACCATCCTTAAAGATATAGTAAACAACCCAGTCAATCACTCCGTACCTGCCTCGCCTGCGTTCTTCCACAAATCCAAGAGATCTCGTCCGGCCTAGTGGCAGTTCCCCTCATTTCATGAATAGCCCCTTCAACCCCCGTAGCATTTATGCACCTACAATACCTAAAATTTCTACGCCTCCCGGAATCTAACTTCCCTAGCATGATATCCCTGCCCCCTTCTTCGTTTAATAGCTTATGGAATCTTTTGGAAACTGTAAATGATTATTTTTTGATGAAGTAAAAATTACTTCGTCCACTTCAATTTGTTTGTCCTAACTTTTACTCTAATTTAAAAAGAATGCGTCCTTCCATATTTAGCAACTCTTTAATGCCAACTTTCCATGTGACATGTTTAAAACCACAAGATGAAAGGGCATTTTGGTACATTTGACTTCTTTTATTTAACACCACAAAATCCAAAAGTCTTCTTTATTTTCTCAAACTCAGTGCCAAGTCAAAATAGGACAAACAAATTGAAACGGAGGGAGTATTATAAACAAAAGGCAAAAAGTAGCCTGTAGACAAGGAGCATACAAAAAGTAGAAAACCTTAAAAAAGAACATGGTTTTCTTCGAATGCTACCCAAAAATTTATACAAGTAGGAGCCTCATGGTTGCACCAAAAAGAAATAAGAGAAACAAGGCTATTTTTCAAGTGTACAAAGTTTTTTCTACACCAAAAAGCTCGCCTGTTCTCATCTCTCCACATGGTCCTTATCAGTTCCAAGGGAGCCACTTCCTATGCCCTGCATCTCCTCTTCAGTCTTCTAAAAGCCCAGCTAAACATTATTTCTATTACAGTTCTCGGCATCACCCACTCAATACTACATCTCAGCAACTCTACCTCACATTTTTAAGTTGTATACTGGGAGTGATAATTCATTGTTTTCTAGACCACTGGTCAGCTCTTGGCCTTCCCCGAATCCAAAATCATCGGCTTCATACACTTGTTTAGTGCTGAATGTTTTTCTTAATTGTGGGTAGCACTGAAGTATGAATTTTCTTTCACATGTATGGAAATTGTATTGTGCATGTTCTCCTCTTATCCTCCATGTAGTCTGGCATTTAAATTGTCTGTTGAGTTCTGCCAAAGTATTGCTTCAATAACATGAAAATGAGATCTCATTATTCACTAGTCCCAAAAGAAAGATGAAAACGTGTTGTGATTAGTTCTGTTCAGTTGAAGTGCTTAAATGTGGCGTACAGACTTTTGAAAAATTTGCAGTGCATGTATTTGGCCTACAGCTGACCACTTTCTTGGAAACTGTTAATGCTGAGGATGTGAAGATCATCTTATAATCAAGACCAAAATCTTTGATGCTCAATCAAATGGTTTCTGCAAATTTTATAACAAAGTATGCTTTCTTCTTATTCCAGATGACCTGCATCAGATTATTAGAGACCCTTCCTGTTGTTTTCAGAAGGCTTTGCCGAGTACCAACTACCGTGCTTAATAATGCAGTGACACAATGTCTTCGTGATCTGATAGATTGGGGGTATTCACCACTTGCAGTAGTGGTCAGATATTGGAAAGACGCTTTAATTTCATTGCTGATTCTGATTAAAGCATCATGCAGTGGTGTCCCTGCCTCATTAGCTGCAGATATTGAGAAACTTATTTTATGTGGCGAGTTTAATACTCTGTTTGTCGAGTTATCATTTACTTCTTGTCTGTTGTGTCATTATGATAATGATCAGTTTTTAAAATAATGTTTTTTTACCATGTTGCTGGATTGCAGATAATATTCCTATGAATGAGTTGACCAAGCAAGTTGCTCGGCTTTCTGTTTCACTTGTGGATGAGAGGTACATTGACTTGAAAAAAACTAGTATTGATTCCAAATGTTTGCCTGGTGAAGAATTTGTTCATACGAAGAACTCTTTAGCTGAAGCAGCCGCACCTTTTAGTAGGCTGGGTAAAGAAATGCATATTCCAGACTTGAAAACATTTGTTGGTGAAGAAAGAAGTAACGCGATAGTGCATTCAGGTGATGAAAGAGAAACAGATACTTCTGCTGGTGCGGATATCAATTCTTGTATCAGCTTTGATCCTAAGCTTGTTGGCCATATTGCTGCGAGCGTTGTGTATTCTAATCCTGCTAAAAAAATTGACTCCAGGAAAATTTCTCAGCCAATTGATCTTTGTTTGGATCTGGATATCCCAAGACTTCAATTAAATGCACTGCATGCCAGAAAAGATTCGCCTCTTGTCAAATCAAAAGCTATGGAGCCTAAGAACAAGGAAACTGATATCAAGTGCCACTTAAATGATACAAATCTGAATTCCAAAGAAAATAGTCACGTCACCTCTGGGCTTCATTCTGCTCTAGGGAGCTCATCTTATGGAGGCGTGTGTATGAAAGAGAATGAGGGGGAAGCTGTTCAACATGATATGAAACCTAATGATACAGTCTTGAAAGAGCTTGTAAGTGAAACTAGAAGTGATCGGGAGTCAGTTTTTCTCACTTCAGTTAGACGTCAACAATCATTTTCCCTAAAAACAAGTTTCTCTGGTCCGAAAAGGAAAGTCATTCAACTTGGCTTACCAGTTGAAAATAGGTCTAATGCTTTGAGATTGGATGATGGAGTAAAAAGATTTAAGGCTGTGAGGCTTGATGATTGGTATAGACCTATTCTGGAGTGCAATTACTTCTTAACAGTTGGATTGACAACTGCAGGTGAAGGAAAGAATGATACTTTGAGTAAATTAAAGGAGGTTCCTGTTTGTTTCCAATCTGTTGATGAATATGTTGAAATTTTTCGTCCACTTATATTGGAAGAATTTAAAGCACAATTGCAGAG
This sequence comes from Solanum lycopersicum, assembly GCF_036512215.1. Taxonomy (NCBI): domain Eukaryota; kingdom Viridiplantae; phylum Streptophyta; class Magnoliopsida; order Solanales; family Solanaceae; genus Solanum; species Solanum lycopersicum. Next base: position 67,575,482 of record NC_090802.1, read on the forward strand.
TTCCTTTCAGGAGATAACTTCTCTAGAAGAGATGTCTTGTGGCAGTCTTTCTGTAATGTCAGTTGAAAGAATTGATGATTTTCACTTCATTCGCTGTGTTCACGAGGATGTTGATTCATCTGGTTCTAAAAGCTGCTCAGACAATGATCTTATTTTGCTTACAAGACAACCCCTGAGGGATTCTTGTCCTGATATTCACATGGTTGGAAAGGTGAGTGTACTTTCTGAGTAGAACTTTATTATGCTATGCTAGTTATTGGTTGATGTTTAATTATCTATTCCCGAGGAGATAGGTTGCTTTTGGTATAACCCCTGTTGATTTTTTTCTGTGCATAAATTCTTAGGGCCCATTTGGACATGTGATATGAAATCGATCATATGAAGTTTGAGTTTTGTTTGGACGTGCTATTTGGATTTCTTTAAATGTAATTCTCATAAACATGAAAACCAACAAGTTTTGAAAACTATCAATTGTTTTTCAATTCTTATACTATCTTATCAAATGAGTAAAGCCGTAGTGTTTTTTTTTAACTTGGTAACTTTGTATTATATCACAAAGCAGTACAGTACCTTATATACAAGTATACTCTTGATTTCACTTCTCTACGTCTAAATTGAGTCTAGCACATCAATAATAGAGAGTGTCATTAGAGTATAATTGATTGCACCAAAAGACTTAAAGTAAAATGCAGTTTAGTTTAACTTTCTGCGCATTGTTCTCCTATGCTCTCAAAATATCTGGAATTCCTTTCTTTCCAAACATCCTACCAGACAGCCCCTAGGATAATTCTCTATCTACCTCTGTCCTTAGCATGCGGTATGCCTCAGTCACCTTCCTGGGCATTGTCCAGGAGATGCCTTTGAGCTTAGGAATATTCTCCATAAATGATGGGTGTACTTGCCATGTAAAAATAGATGGTTAAACAGTCTCAGATGTTTCACCACCACCTGGAACACAAGGTTATCCCTCTATTCTTAACTAAGGACTGCTACCTTAGCCATTGATCAAACAAAAAAGGAGACTTTGTGAGGATTCTGCTCTTCCATATTTGCTTGAGCACTGTGATCCATCAACTTGTAGGATTTGTTGACTTTGAACATTCCCTTGTCGTCTCCTGTCCACCACAATTGATCCTCTCCTGTCTGTAGTTCATAAACAATATATCTAAATATCCTAAGGCATAAATTGCATATCTCCATGTTCCTTCTGTTAATAAATTTTTACTATTACGAACTTCTAAATACACATAATTTTATAAAGATCCACTAGTCAACAATAGTAGTAACTAGTAATTCTTTAATATTCATCATTGAACATGGTACATACAATCTCCACGCCGAGCATGATTATTTTTAATTGTTTTTTTTTTCAAAATTCAAAATGATTTCTGTACAAAATACACCTCGTATGCGTCATATTTCACATCTTAAAAAAGTTGAAATCATGATTTCGAATCCCAAGTTTTGCATTTTTTCTTTGAAGAATTTGGGCTTTGAAATCATGATCCCAAATCGCATGTCCAAATTCCGATTTAAAATCATGACTTCATATAGTTTTGCAAGAAAGGAACTTAAGAATTTTTGAAGGAAGAAGTATCTCTTTACAAAAATTTAAGATGAAGTGCTGTCTTCTTTTTCATTTTTGGTATAAAGAACGTTTTGTAGAGGGGGCAATATCCTTAGTAGATCTAATAGGTGCTCTGTAACAGTTAGGTTTTCATAGTTGGATCTGCTTGTCCTTTCTATCTGTATTTATGGTTTTGGCACCATCAAGTGCCTTTTTCTTTTATACTCAAGTTACCATTCTCAAAGAAAATCAGGACTTCATATCACATGTTTAATACAAGCTTTAATATATGTTTTGTCCTTAGGACATCAATGGGTATTTGGTGATCACTAAATTCATTAACGAGTGCGTTAACTCTTTTTATATCCTATCTTTTCCTCTCCATTTTTTTTTCAGTATTCTAAAATTTACCTTTGTTTATCGGGTAACTCTGCCAACCAACGTTTAGGTAGTGGGATGAAGTCACCTAGTGTTTGTGCCTTTATTTGGATTTTAACATTTGACCTCATGGTTCTTGATCCACTTCGTTGACTACTAGGCTAACCCAAGGGCTGTTAGTTATTCTCATTTAAGAATAATTTATCCAAAAAAATAAGTTAGAGGGACTTCTCGTGATTTTGACAGCAGAGAATCTTAAAAAACAAATGGTTGTCTGCATGACCTAGTGTTTTTACTTTGTAAGGAGGTGAGTGAGGAGTGGATCTATTCTATTCCATTGCAATTTAACCATGAGGTTATGGAAGAATATCTTTTAGATGGTTTGGAGTTTCTTGGTTTATGCCAAGAACCATCAAGAAGTGATGTTCTACTGGAGCAGTGGAGCTACTAGAAGAAGTCACAAGCCTTTTTGCTTTGATATGGGTCATTTGGAAAGAGAGGAATAGGAGAATTTGTGAAGGGGTGAAGATGAGCTTTGCTCAAATGAGTAGTCTTTGATCCCTTATTTTCTTTTGGAGCACCCATGTAATTCCTATTTGTATAGAGTGTTGGTGTCTTTTTGAGATAACCACATTTGTAGGTTTTCTCCTTTATACATATGTAACACCCGTTTCAACCTTTGTTTTGACGTCTGGTTGTTATTAGTCTGATGACTTCTACTCTGGAGTTTATGTAATCATACTGTCAGAGCTTTTGATTTCTTTGAAAACTGTGTACTATCTATTGGACATTTTGGATGTGATCATATGGATGTCTCGGTGTTCTGATATCGGAGCATCCCGACTGTTTGCAGGTGGAAAAGCGTGAAAGAGATTGTAAAAGGAGATCAAGCATCCTACTCATCAGGTTGTACTTGCAAAATAGACCTCATCTGATGCGAGCTCAAAAGTTTCTTGTTGCGCGAAGCAAATGGTGCATTAGTCGTCTAATGACCATAACTTCTCAACTCAGAGAATTTCAAGCATTGTCGGCTATTAGGGGAATTCCTTTGCTTCCTGTTATCTTGAATCCCACCAGTTACAATCACTGTAAACATTACGGTGAGAGTTTCAATAAACTATCTAGACCTTTACAGCAAGTCCTCAAATCGGCATATAATGACAGTCAACTGCAAGCTATCAGTGCTGCTATTGGACCTTTTGATCCTAAAAAGGATTTTCAATTGTCTCTAATACAAGGTCCTCCAGGTGTGTTATTTTTGTGTCTATTTATTCATTGTACTTGGAAAAATATATTTTTTTTTCTGTTCATTGTTGGACAACTTCTATTAGGTACCGGGAAGACCCGAGTGATTGTGGCCATTGTCAGTTCATTGCTTTCTTTTTCCCAAGTGGACACCAAGAGATCATCAAATGGAGGTCTAAAGTCTACTGGAATGTCTTGCACTGCTTCAAGACAGCGAATCTGTCAAGCTGCAGCTGTTGCTAGGGCATGGCAGGTCGCAGCCTTAGCTAGACAACTTAACGGGGATTTAGAGAATGATAAACCAGTTGGAAACTGCAGTAAAAGAAGAATTCTCATCTGTGCACAATCAAATGCTGCAGTAGATGAACTAGTGTCAAGAATAAGTAGTGAAGGCCTTTATAGCAGTGATGGGACGATGTACAAGCCTTATATCGTTAGAGTAGGTAATACGAAAACAGTTCATCCTAATTCATTGCCATTCTTCATTGATACGCTTGTTGATCACCGCATAGCTGAGGAGAAAATAAATGCAACTGATTCAAAGAATGATGCCAGCGAGGATACTCTGACATTCTTGCGGTCTAATCTTGAGAAGTTGGTTGATACTATCAAATGTTATGAAGCTAAAAGAGCTAGTTTACGGGATGGAGATTCTGATTCTAACAGTTTATTGGAAGGAGGAACTGATAAAGCAGATAATGCCAAGGAAATGTCTGATGCAGAAGTAGAAGCAAAGCTTCGAATATTGTATGAAAGAAAGAAATCAATATACATGGATCTCGCTGCTGCTCAGGCACGAGAGAGGAAAGCTAATGAAGAAACAAAAGCTCTTAGACATAAATTACGGAAGGCTATACTAAAAGAGGCTGAGATTGTGGCGACTACACTGAGTGGCTGTGGTGGAGATCTACATGGGGTTTGTGCTGCATCTGTGTCCGGCCAGAGATTTAGCAGTTCATCCGAGGGTGTCCTATTTGATGCAGTTGTGATTGATGAAGCTGCTCAAGTATGAAACCGTTTTTCGTTTGTTCTTTCCTTTTTTCCTGGCTTCTCTTTCTCTTTGTCCTTTTGATGTCTGTAGAATGGATCACCATTCAGGCTTTCTAAAAAATTGCGTTTTTGCAACTTTCAGGCTCTGGAGCCTGCTTCCCTCATACCACTTCAACTATTAAAATCAACGGGAACTAGATGTGTGATGGTAAGCTTAGGATGCGTTATTTTGTCGTGAAGGTTAATAATATAACTGAAGTGTAATATTGGTGTTGAAGGTGGGTGATCCAAAGCAGCTTCCAGCCACAGTTCTCTCTAATATTGCCAGCAAATTTTCTTTCCAATGTAGCATGTTTGAACGCTTGCAAAGAGCTGGTTATCCTGTTAACATGCTCACACAGCAGGTAGTTTTCAATCAAACTTTATAGACCTTTTAGTTCCAAAATATATTTCAAGATTTTGAGATGGTAAGTTGCATGAGTTTGCAGCCAATAGATGTGAGGTGAAAGTACTATTGCTGTGTTAGAGCTTCCATTAATTCCATGCTGCAGTTTCCTTGATCAACTCTCAGCTGGCTAGATTATTTGCACTTGGTGCAGTAACCGTTATGTATTGTATCATTTGTCTTCAGAAAAAGGATTTTGTGTCTGAACTTTTGTCAATCTCCAAAGTTTTAACAAACATGATTCTCTTTATGCCCGCCAAATAACAAAAATAAGCAACCAGTCTGGTTGTTGTACAAGTGTTTATATTTTTGCTTTATCAGCACCTATAACCCATCTGTCATCTAATGGTTTCTTTAAATGGCAGTATAGGATGCACCCAGAGATATGCCGTTTTCCTTCTTTCCATTTTTATGATGGTAAGTTGGTTGATGGAGACCAGTTATCCAGCAAAGTTGCATCATTTCATGGGACCAAGGGTCTTGGTCCCTATGTATTCTTTGATATTGTTGATGGGAAGGAGCTCCATGATAAAAAATCTGGCACATTATCCCTCTACAATGAGTGTGAGGCTGATGCTGCAGTTGAAGTGTTGAGATTTTTCAAGAGGAGGTACGTTCTTTTGATGCCTTGTACTGAAATTCTACCTCAATTGTTTTAAAGCCTTTCTTCTTATGCCATGCTTAGGTTTCCATCTGAGTTTGCTGGTGGAAGAATTGGTATTATAACTCCTTATCGGTGTCAACTTTCTCTGTTACGCTCACGATTTTCAAGTGCATTTGGATCTTCTATCACTGCTGACATGGAGTTTAATACAGTCGATGGTTTTCAAGGTCGAGAAGTTGATATAGTTATACTCTCCACAGTGAGGGCATTCGAGGCATGCTCAAATGCAACACAGGTTAATTCTAGCCGTATTGGTTTTGTGGCTGATGTAAGGCGGATGAATGTTGCTTTGACCAGGGCAAAACTTTCTTTGTGGATCATGGGGAATGCAAGGACATTGCGGACTAACCAAAACTGGGAAGCTCTAGTGAAGGATGCAAAAGAAAGAGAGTTAGTGATGTCACTTAAAAGACCATATAATGCTACTTTTAAATCATCTGATCGGGAGAAACTGTTGACTTCAGAGAAACCAGAAAATTGTTCGAGGACGTTGAAGCATGTCAGCGGGGTTGAAACCACATGTCAGCATGCTGATAGTCAAAAGAACAATGTAAAGCATGTGACAGAAAGGAAAAGAAAAGACACCAGCCTTGGAGCTCCAATTGACATTCCAATACGTGCTGAGCTGTATGGAAAAAATGTTGAGGGAGAACAAAGATCTAAAGATGAAAGTAGTCTTTTGTTGAAAAAGGATCTCAATAATGATCATTGCAGAAATACCAAGGGTGCACATATTTTACTCAGGCAAAATCAATCAGAATCGAGTGAAAGTTGCGAAAAGATCAGTAAGAAGCACAGGAAAGAGAGGAAAGCTCATGGGCATCACGGAAAACATTGTGACAGCTTAGAGAGTAACTTGGGGAACTCAAAAAAGTCGAGGAGTGATAACCATAAACATTCTATATCTGTTGCATCTGAAAGATTTCAACTACCTTTAGAACACGATGATAAATTGCGGAATACGAGAGGTTGGAAGAACCCTGCTAAGACATCTCTTATGCAGAAGGATGTGGAAGATGGGATTGGAGCTTGTAATCAGGTTAAACAGCCTGATCACATAATATCAGAGAGGAAACAACAACGTGATGCTGTTGATGCTCTTCTTTCTTCAGCACTAATATCTTCGAACAAGTCTAGGTCTTCACTAAAATCTTTGCCTGCCAAAAGGATGAGTTCACCAAATGCTGGATGTCCTCCAATTAGACCATCTAAGCAAAATAAGGTAAAAGTCTTTAAGTTATCGATCAAGTTTGCTGAGATGATTAGAAGTTACATTTTTCTCATTCTATCCCCTAATAAATGTCCTCTTACCAAGTTGGAATAATTAGTCGGTGAGTTTATTTGAAAATATTCTTAGATGTTCATCATTAACTATATGCGGAACCATGAGCTTTTCGAATTTTTCATGTCTTAACATGTTTAAAATATTTAAAAGAACCCCTAGTTATAACTTATAACTAACTAGGTAAATTACCCATGCTTCGCACGGGATTGAACTATTTTATTAGGCTCATATATGATCATTTGATAATATTCATATTTTCGATATATACACTGCATTATCAAGAACATTTATTTTAAGGCAAAGCGTTCCTCCAAAATCTTAAAGTGCTATATATATATATATATATATATATTTATTTATTTATTTTTTAAATAGAAATTATGAGTCATAGAGAGATTTTGAGTAGAAGAAAGAAGTCTAAGAAAATCTCCATAGAAATAGTTGATCATAAGTAAAAGAACAACATCAAACAATAAATAAGAGACCAAAAAGCCTCGAACAACAACACTCCCAAGTAAAGTGGAACATCACGTCCATACAAGAACATAATTAACTAAACTCAAATGGAAGATCTTCGACTCCTTTCTTATGAACCTCAATCAAGTTGTTTTTATTATATCATGTATATATTTAAAAATGAGCCTAAAATTGTTTGTACCGTAAATGTTTTTCCTCATTGTCTCAGAGTAGTCATTACTATTGCTTATATTTTATAACACAGGCCCCAACTTATTTTGAATTGAACCATAGTTATTTCTATGGTTATACTATGCAATTAGAAAGAATTAATTCAATTATCAACCAAGAAGCTGGTGACATCTGAATGGAACTGTTCACAATTGGATATAAACCAAAATTTTGATACATAACATATTAAAATCAAACAACATAATTTTGTGAGCACTTTAACTCACAAATATCCAAAAATAATAATAAAAACAACCTTTCTTTCCTAGCAATCAAGAAGAAAAAGACATGTTGCTAGTCTATCAGGTTGTATCCAAGCTTACAGTTCAAAAAATTAATTGAAATAATCCAAAAAAAAGAGTTGTTACTTCTTTATCAAAAGAAAAACAGAAAACTTTATCAAAATGAAGAGTTATCACTATAGTAAATATGATATTTAACAATTAATAGTTTAATTATTGGTAAGTATGTATTTTAAGAGGCAATTGGTACTCTTTATAAATGTTCCTAAAGATTATAGCAACATTGAGTCTAATGTCAATTAATTAATGTCGGTAAAGGCTCTAGCACTCTCCGTTAATGTTCATATTTATTATCAATAAAAAATATTTTTGTTATAGTGCATTTTGGACATCTGTTTGTTTCAAGAAAACTTGATTCTTATTATGCCCAAAAAGAAGAGAAGAAGAAATATGGCAAATTACTTAACTTGCGAAAAAAGAAGTGGACTAATTCTGTCTATACTAATATTCTAGGAAGAGTGCAATGACATACTCATTGTATGTACCTAAAAAAACAATCAAAATAATATACTAACTGGGGCAAGCAAGACAACAATTTGTTTGGTTCTTTTAACAAAGTTCATCATTGGTTCCGCATCAGTTATCATATATTTGTTGTTGTGTGCTATCAAATATAGTATAACCCACAAGAAACTTTCCAAAAAATTAATGAAAAAACCCGTAGAAAGGGAAAAGAAATGATAAATTTTCAACTTTCCTTACTGGAATTTTAATTTTTGAAAGAGTTCAAAAAAAGTCACCAAAATAGCAAATAAAAAATGCAATACATACATGAATCACTATGACTTATGGTAAAAGATTAAGCTTCATGAAATATGAGGAATAAATCACTTCATAAGAACTTTAAATAATTTATTTGAATTCGACTTCCTTGTGGAAAAAAAAAACCTTAAAAATAATAGTGGCAAAAATAAAATTTTTGTTTACTAAAGAACCAAATGTAATGAATTCAACCATTTCAACATTGTTAAAAGTTGTGGAATGAAAGATGCAAGAGTAGTGGCAGGAAATCCTTCTATTTATAGACAACAAAGTATAGTTTGAATAAATTTTTATTGTGCCTTATTGGAAATTGCACAACTCTTTGGAAAAGTTACAATCTTTCGGAAAGGTACAACCTTTCATAAAAGTCTCAACTCTTCATAAAAAGTCACAACTTTTAACAAAAGTTAAACCTTTTTATGTAAAAGTCACAACTCTTCATTAAAGTCATGACTTTTCGTAAAAGTCACAACTTTTTATGAAAAAGGAAGGCTAGTGTTGGAAATAAATAAATTAAAAGGGAAATCTTGTTTGTGGTGACGCCACATATATATATATATATATATGATTTGTTGTTAAGATATGAGATATGATGTATGATTTAAGTTGTATTCTTTAAAGAGAAACGAGCATTCAACATAAGACGGAGGGAGTAATAGTTTTAACTTTTTACCACCACGACCAACGATTACACCTCATATTCAAGCTAGTATGACCAACTATGTATATTCTCCAATTTGTTTCTGTTTGGATCCATTTCATATATTGTCTGACTGCTACTAATCCATTTTACTGCCACACCTTGTATGCCTCCACAGTGATACATTAGACAATTAAGACCAGCAAAAAAGTAAGCATCCAGTTTTGAGGGAGTGATTTGTTGTTAAGATTCCATCAAGATACCTCCTATTCCTTTCATTCCAATTAGTACTTCAGAAGATGGCAGCAGGGATCATTAGCCAGATCCTTTTGATGGTTTCATCAACTATCCTCATGCTCCAGTTCATATGTTCCTCTTTTGTGGTCTCTAGCATGACCTATTTCAACCCAAAAATGAGAATTTCCAAAGATCAGTAGCCACATTGCTGTGCAAAAGCAAATAATACACATCATAGTTGTAGTTTGTACCCCTTTCTCTATCATTGTGCTGGCTTTATGTTTCTCTCTCTGCCCCATATCGTACAGGTCATCTAGAGTTTTACGTGAGGCGTTGGTAGCAACTTTCTTAGCTCCCCTGAACTCAGTCTTCAAAGATTTTATCATCTTTTGCTTTTCATAACTACCTATACGGCTACCCACAAGCTCTTTGTACTTGCTCCATCATAATGATTCTTCTAGTTGAGTTTCAAGGCCTTCAGGAACATTATAACTTACCAACATGGTGGCTCTTTTTGTTTGTTATGATGAAGGGATTATGTTACTTTGGAATGTTGATAGAAGTCTTTTCTTTTCTTACAGTCAAGCTGGAAACTCTATTCCTATAATCCTATTAGATGGATGATGCACTTCAATTTAGCGTTTTGGAATTGTGATAGTATCTATGTCTTTCCAAGTATGGTAGCATTTTTTGATCCTACCCGTGGATATTCAACATTCAAAAGCATTTCTTAAACCTGATCATCCATTAGCATTCTGACTTTTCTATATTCAACAATTGTGCATATGGCCTAGGCCCAATTTTTTGATACAGTTTAGCTGTTCGGTTGCCGTTCTTGCTTTAACTCTCTGTATAATTATGGTCTGGATTTTCAAAAAGTAGGCAGATGAATGTTGTTTATAGTGTCTGCGAGAGTAGTGTCCTAGGTGCTTTACTTCTTTCTACATCTCATGAAAACATTTTACTTTTATAGAGCTAGCAGCAATTCCTTCTTACGCAAGGACTGGCATATTCATCAAGGTCGTTATTTGAGAGATATCTGCTGGATCCAAAGGGTCTGGTTGACACATTTGAGGTGTGCAAGGTGGAATAGGTTCCTTCTTCAGAGTTCTCATTCAGTGGAGATATAGGAGCTCCTTTTACTTTTTGTTTCAACAAGGTAAAGTGCCCCGTAAGAAATCTTTAACAATTGGAAGTTGGATATTGGAAAATTGTTAAAAAATGATCATCCTGGATGTGCTTCCATTTCATGATTTTTGTTCTTGAGGCAGGTTGTGTGCCCTGAAACTAGCGTCTGTTGGCTTTGATTATTTTCTCTGCAGATGAAGTTCATATAGAACTCTGAATCAAAAGGGGGGTGCCCACAAATTACTCTTATTTCTTTGGTACTCAAATGGGCTGAATTGTTATATCATCTTTTCGGAAAATTAACATGGAATATCCACTTTAAAGATATAATAATCAAAATACCCAATCTTTTAAAATATTACATATGATGTGAAATTATAACTCTAGGTACCTTTTTATAAATAACATTCACGCTTATACTCTCTGCACAGACTACACTCTTGATTTCCCATTAGATCCCAGTTTACCAAATTATCCTTGTGTAAAGTCCAGGTTGAAGATGAACAACCATTGAAGGGGTTTAAAGTTATTACATGCCTGTGTCCTCCATTAAATCCTTAGAATGTCTCCTCTCAACTTATTATATTTCTTTTAGATTGAGTACTTCTCCAGTTGCATCAGTTTTGGATCATAATGCTAGAATTCAGCAGGTACTGTTTAGCTTTAAAAAGATGCTGGTCAACATCTAGGAGGCTTGTTTTGGTTCATACTCCCAAGTTTCAACTTTTTGCAATCAGTATTGGGAGAGGAAAGCTAATTATTGGTTGAAGCTTACTGTAATTATAATTTTTGGGTGCAGCAAGCTGTAATATGTTTCTTACGCCTTAGGATTTATGATGCAGGCTAAATGAATATCACTAATCATTTTACGCCCTTGTTGTAGGTATGTTTGTATAATATTTCATTTCCTAAAAATGCATTTCTGGTGAATGATTGGAGAGTGATATTGAATAACACATGTACCTTTTTAAATTTGTTGTTTTGCTGGGATCTTTTTATGGCTCATCGTTTGTAAACAATGTGTTTGTAAAGACTATATTAGTAAACATAAGTCGTGTTTTTTTTTTTTTTTTGCTAATACATATTTGGCATGTGAGTTGAATAAATACGCAACCCCTTCCATCTAGAGATGGAAGCAAAAAGTTGAAACTTTGACGATGTTGGATAAGGGTTGTTTGGGTGAAATGTTAATGAAACATTTTTGGAGTGAGAAGAATGATGTGTAAACGTAGTGCGTATATGGTGTACAATTTGAATGTAGGTATAGTGCAGGGCACATTAACATAATAATGATCACATGGCAGGTGGTGATCATGAGAAGTTGAGGAAATAGTTGTATAAAGTTCCCCAAGAATGAATCACGTTATCTCAGGCTCCCACGTCTTACGCTGCCATATTCGTCTAATAATAATAATCATTATTATTATTATTTGATATCAGATCAGCTTTTGACTTTCTCAAATGAATTATCATGTTCATGTGCCTAATCATGACATTTTTGCTATCCCGATGCCCCTAATTACCCATAAGAAAAAAGGCATGTACCTTTTAATTTGGCTTCGAATCACATTTATATCCTTCAATTTTGGGTGTGCACAAGTAGACACTTAAATTTGTATAAAGTTGAACAAATAGACACACATGTCCTACATGTCATTTTTTGTCCTACGTGGTGTCCTATGCGTATTGTGCCATGTAGGATTAATGTGTTTATTTATTTAAAAGTTGGATAGTTAAATTGTCTGTTTGTGCATTATGAAAATTGGAGGTCAAAATTAAAATTTGAAGTCAAGTTTAGAATCCAATATATGTATTAAGTAGTGGCCAGGTTATTTTAATTAGAATAGAGGAGATAGATTGCTAATTTCGTACGTCAGTCAGCCAGCCAGCGTAAGAGAAGCTGTGATGAATTAAATGCAACAAGTTACTCTATATATTTTAGTCATGCTTCAATTTCATTCTATAATATAACTTGTACGGAAGAGAGCTAGGGTTAGTTATTTGATAATTGAGATTGGTAAGGTAATAATAATTATATTGATGAAGGTACCGTACCAGTAGGCCGGCAACACTTGATTATTTTTTAATTAATGGAATCAAATAAGCATATACATATATATATATATATATTACTATATAAGAAGGATCATTATTCATAACAGCTAGAGCTAGAGCTAGAGCTAGATACTATGAATATGGATATTCCATCAAACAATAAGCAGCTTCTTAGGTCTGGAAGTTCTTGTAATAAGATCAGACAAATAGTTAGGCTTCAGCAGCTGCTCAAAAAATGGAAAAAGATTGCAGCTGCATCCCCTTCTTCTACTCACCTTCAACGCAATACTAGTAGTGGTACTAGCATCAATAAGTTCCTCAAGAAAACTCTTTCATTTTCAGACAAGGAAGACGTCAGTAATAGTAATAATAATAATAATGTCCCCAAAGGATGCCTTGCAGTACTATGCGTTGGCAAGGAGGAGGAGAAGAGATTTGTCATCCCAATGGACTACTTGGCCCATCAATCATTTCAAGTCCTCTTGAGAGAAGCTGAAGAAGAGTTTGGTTTCCAACAACAGGGAATCCTCAAGATTCCTTGTCAAATCTCCCTTTTTGACAAGATTTTGAAAACCATACAATCTAATAAACAACAACCAAATGAGGATACTACTATTCACAATAATGTCGTCGGCGCCTGCTGCTGCTCTCCAGACAATCACCAACAACAACACAATATCATGCCTCCTCAATTGTGCAGTATATGAATCATCCATTCAGCATACTACTGCTTTTTCTTATTCATTTCCCCCCCTTTTTTTAAAAAAATTAATTAATTACTACGTATTTAGTCTTCATGCATGTTGTACATTTCTTGTCTATCAGACATTTAACTCACTCCTCCCTCTTCTCGCTTTATCACTTTCTCTTCTAGCAATTTTCTATGCATGGCTTCTTAAGTTTGAAAATGACATACATGTGCCTTTTGTGATCCATTAGTTAGATGAGAGGTTACTTTTGATAAGAAACACAAACGGACGGTATTATATCTCACTACTCTCTTAGTATTTGAATCACATCGTGGAACACTATCAAATAGTCAAGTTCAAGGATAATTAATACTCTTCCATTTTGTTTGTTTCACCGTTGCTCATCACATCACAAATGCCTTGAGCTCCTTTTGATACATAATACAATCTCTAACTGGTAGCATTAAGCCCGCAACTCATGCAATTTTTGAGTAACATAGTTTATACGAGAATCTAAGTTCAAAATATCCTTAATTAGGTAGATTCCACATAGTGTTGTTACTTTAATTGATACCGAGTCTTTTTTTTTTTTTTTGGTGAGAGACTAGTCATTGACCAATTTATGACTGCTTTATCTTAATTCAATCTGATGGTTACATGAGTCAGTTTCCTTCCTTCATCAGAACCCCGCAGGTTTTGGCAGGTTGTCACCAAATTAGCCAAGTTAGTACTGCGTCAATGACGTCAACTTCATGTATCATCTAAGGAGTCTGCTGAGTGCTGACCTCACGTATATTATAGAAAAGCAACTGAGCAAACTGAATACAAACATAGCGTTTTTGACCGACTCGACATACCACATTATTCAACAGAAATATTATATGTCTACACAATAACTAGTAATGAAACATATGTTGGTAACTGCCATCCACTACTATATACTTCCCAGTAACCAAAGAATCTCACAATTCATAAGCCGCAGGCTACTTAACTTTTCTCTGATGCTGGACAATTAAACCCTGTTTCAGCCATCAAAATAGTGTAACAGCCAGGGATATCAAAGGACTATTCAAGGGAAATCATTTTGAATACTTATCAACAAGCGCCTTAGCGTTCTCTGGTGCAAAGAATCTCGCCTGTGACATCAACTGACATGTTAGAAGATAAATTATATAAAAATCCAAATTATAATAGGTAAGTCTTATGAAATTTCAAAAGATATTGCAGGTGTAATTTTTACGTTAAGAGATAAAATTTTGACAAGTTTGAATACCGTCTCCAATAGCAACCAGCAAGCATGCCGATATCACAGAAATATCACATAAACTTGTAGCATAACTTGAATGTTTAATATCTTGTCATAAAAACACACTGTTCTAGTGTCCGATATCACAGAAAGATCACATAAACTTGTGGCACATCTTGAATGTTGAATATTTTTATTAAAAACACTGGTCTAATGTCAGATTCACAAACTGCATTTTTAGAAGATCGAACGTGTGTAGACATTTTGGAGAATTTGAGCAGCATAGGTAGAAACATAGAGGGCCTATAATGACACTGCTGTTTAGGAACCTATTCCTTGTCTATAACTAAGTTGTATATGGGAAAAAGAGCAAAGCTAGCAAAGGGGGTCACAGAAAAACTAAAATATGAAGCATGTGATTTACAGAGATGGCAACAAGATACTAGTGACTAAGGCTGGGCACCAGACCGGGTTGTATCGGTACCGTTCCTGTACCATTTCGGTCCATTCCGATAGTCTATGGAACGGAATGGGACAAAGTGAACCGGTACTTGGGACGGAACGTAATCACAATTTAATACCGGTGTACCGGTACAAGTTAATTCCAGTATATTCCGGTTCCGGTTAATTATTTTTTATTAATTAATTTATATTTTATGATTGCGAAAAAGGATGGAGTTACGTATGAACTTTAATAAATGGTACGTATATGCCTTCTGTTATACTTTGCATCCACATAAGCCCCTGCCGTTCAATGCTAGGTACACATATACCCCTCTCACTAAGACTCCTAATTTTTTACACGTGTCTTAATCCTATTGAACTACCCGTTTAACCCCTCTTTTTAACCTAAAACCTAACTATTCGCCCCATAACCCAATATCCACCAAATTTCCTCTAAAAGGAATCCTAATTAGAACACCCAAATTGCTCACTTTTAAATACTTGAAGGATGTTTTCTGCTAAGAATGATACTTTAAGGATGTAGCTTAAGTTTGAGATATTGTTGAAGGATGTTTTTGGCCAAAACCTCATATCCTTGATGTCCGCCCCTTTCTCGTTAGGGCGTGACAAAACATATCCAGTCCATCACCTTGCAGCTAACAGTTGATATTCTTATCATCCTTCGACTCCTCTCCACCCATTCATACCAAACAGATCCATCTGAGCTCCATCTGCCAATGTCAAATGATTTGAATCCTGCATTGAAATATATTCTATTCCACCCCATATCTGTTGGAGAGAGAGAGAACAGAAAATAAAAGTAGACTATGGCAGGAGATAGCTGTGAAAGAAGAAGAGAGATGGTAGTTCTCAGGCGACCTAAACGGAATGAGGGTTCTCTCTCTCTCCTAGGAAGTAGGAGAGAGTTTTTGGGATATGTGCTGAGAGCATAGTATTTATGTTATGAGGAACTTGTGGTCGAATGCCTTCTTGATGTCTAATTTGCACATCACCCCTGGTGCTGAGCCTTTCAATTTAGTGTCTACACACTTACTTGCCACTGAAGCTGCATCTGTGCCTTCCTTTAACATCATGGTCATTATAATGAGGGTTTTTTAGCTTATCTATCACTCTTTTGCAATGACCTTGCACATTCCAGTAATGAGACAGACTTATTGGTCTGAAGTTTCTCATCTCAGTTGCCCCCCACCTTCTTTGGGGTAAGAGCTACAAATGTGGCATTGAAGCTCTCCTCAAAAACCTATTGCCAATGGAAATTCTGTAGGTAAGTAGTATATGAAGAATGACATCGGGAATTCATCAGGGCCTCGAGCCTTGTCAATGGCAGAACTGTTTAAGCCCCTCTAATATTTCATCCTCTTCAAGTAGTCTTTCCAGCCACTCCTGTTCTTCAGTGGAGATCTTGGTGTTCCATTGGAGTGTGAAATCAGGTCTCCAATTCTCAGACTCCTTGTAGAGTTCCTGATAAAAGCTCGCTATGAAATTTTTCATTTCTTCAGGATTAGTAACTTCAGCCCCCTTGATTTTGAGGATGTCAATGGAGTTGGATCTTCTGTGCATTGGCCATTCTGTGGAAATACTGTTTGTTTTTGTCACCATTTTTGATCCATTGTTCCCTGGATCTGTCTCCGGGAAATTTCCTCATTTCTGGACACCTCTATAGCCAGTTGAATTTACTGCAGTTGTTCATCATCTGTCAAAAGTCTGAGATCCTGGAATGGATTCCAGATTTCCCACTTGTGATGAATCAGATCTTTCCTTTCCTTCCAGTTGTTCTTGTTGGCTTTGCTCCATTCTTTGAGCTTGACTTTCAATCGACAAAGCTTGGAAGCTAATTGAGAATCAGGTCTGCCAGTTGCATTGGAGCTGCTCCATCGTTCTTTTAACTTGTCTATGAATACTTCCTCCTTAAGCCACCAATTTTCAAATTTGAAATATGATTTCCTATGTTTCCAATCACCACAGGATAGTAGGATGTGTTATGGTCCAAGCCAAGTTCTGGGAGAACACTTTTGGCTGATTTCGGAGAAATTCTCATCCCATTGGAAGAGAATAAGATCTATCTATTCTTGTCGCACAACTGTGATTTTGACCTCTCCTCCATGTATTCTCCGGAAAGAGGAGGATCCAGAAACTCAAGATCATTTATGCATTGGTTGAAATCAGCCATGATTCTGGTTATTCTATTACAGTTTGTCCTTTCAGATGGAAATCTGGATACATTAAAGTCCCCACAGATCACCCAAGTCCCTTCACATCTAGCCCATATTATTGAGATTAAGTTGTTTGACTTTCACGGCCCTTTCGTGAGTTCATATAGGCAGAAGTAGATCTTGGTGGCTGTTGACTGTGTGTCAAAATGGGTGGAGGCAGTAGTGCTCCCAAACAATTAAGGAAGGAGTGTCACCGCTTTCTTGAAAAAAGAACATCTTCAGCGGGTCTGATACTCCACGAGCTATTATTAGTGACAGGGGGTTGCAGTTCTGCAACCGGCTGTTTAGTTTGTTGCTTGAGAAGTACGGACACAAGGTTGTTACTCCCTATCATCCGCAAACAAGTGGAAGTTTCCAATCATGAGATCAAGAGCATCCTGTCCTAAACAGTGAACGTAAACAGGGTAGTTTAGTCCCAGAAGCTAGATGATGCACTATAGGTGTACAAGACTGCATATAAGACTCCAATAGGGATGTCTCTTTATCAATTGGTATTTGGAAAAGCATGTCATCATCGGTGGAGCTTGTGCACAAATCTCTTTAGGCACTGAAAAAGCGGAACTTGAATTGGGAAGAAGCCTGTAACTAAAGGTTAGAATAGATAAATGAATTGCATGAGTTCAGATTGAGAGCTTAAGAGATCTCATCGCTCTGCAAAGCCTGGATGAAGCACTATTACGACAAGCAGACACTCCAAAGGGAGTTCAGATATGGAGATATAGTCTTGTTGTTCAACTCAAGACTATTGCTTCCTGGAAAGTTGAGGTCCAAGTGATCTGGACCATTTCAAGTTACTCAAGTATTCCGTCAAACGGAGCCATTGAAGTTGAATACCAAGATGGTAAAAGATTAAAGTAAATGGCCAGAGGATAAAACATTATCTAAGGTACTTGAGGAAGTGAAGTTGATAGAGGTGATTTACCTCGATGAGGTATGAAGTAACATGTCGTAACTTGTACGCACCAACTAGAGGAGAATGTTAGAATAATAGCTTGTTTGGATTGGCTTAAAAATTGGTCAAACCAACTTTTTAGTCATTTTTAGCTTTTGGGAGTGTTTGATAAAGTTAAAAATAACTTAAAATAGATTTAAAATAACTTAAAAATGATAAAAGTTACAAGTTGGTACTTCCCTGCTTCCCATTTTGTTTGATTTTTTCAAAAACTACTTTTAAAAAGCTACTTTTTTGAAGTTAAGCCAAACAGACTCTAATAATAGGAATAGAATTGTATATAGTGTCTGTGAGAAATATAAGTGAAGAATATTATTGAATTGTTGTTGTGTCTATATTGTTAAATTGAGACCCTATTTATAGACGCTAGAATACAATCCTTTACCAAGTAGGATACTATTTAGTATTCCTATTCCTATTCCTATTCTAATACTCCCCCTCAAGCTAATGCATACAATTCATGTACCTAGCTTGTTACAAATGTTATTAACACGAGGACTGATGAGGGGCTTGGTGAGATATCTATAAGTTGATCATTCGACTTCACAAAATTGACAATTAATCTCAATGTGCTTGTCTTCTCATTAAATATTGGATTTGATGCATAATGTTGGATTTCATGCATAATGTCAGTAAACATAGAGATAAAATTCCAGTGTCGAACTTCCCAAACCAAACCTGCAAAGACTGCTTCAGACCATAGAATGACTCACATAATCGACATACAAGGCTACTAAACCTCCCCCCCCCCCCCCCCGAGCAATAAAGTGCTCAAACCTAGTATGAAGTATATGGATCATGTTGGAATCAATAGATGAGTTGATATTAAATAAGAAAGTCACCAAAAAATTGATCGGAACATGCTCATATGCCGGAGTATTAGATTTGATGGCTAAAAATGGTCATAATCTAAGAAATAAAATTATATGGGCATGGTCAGAATGATGTCACGACCCAACTAGTAAATAGAAATTATATATATAGGATAATTCGAATTGATGGAACGACTCCATTGAAAAAAAGAAATAATATGAGTAGGGTTGGAATGATGGCATAATCCTATGCAAATCAGATTTAAAGAGTCACCGGAAAGACGAATGAGACTATACAAATCAAATCTAAGTCACTTGAAAGAAACATGATGTTATGCAACTCAGATATGAGAAAATAGATCAGAAAAATCCACGGTACAACACAAATTAAATATGAAAAGTAATTCGGGAGATACACGGTGCTACACAAATCAGATATGCAAAAAAAAGGTAGTCACCGAAAAGATGGCACGGCGCTGCACAAATTATATATGAAAAAGTAGTCACTGGAATGATGACACAATGCTACACAAATTAAATATGAAAAAAGTAGTCACCAAAATGATGGCACGCTGCTATAAAAATTAAATATGAAAAAGTAGTCACCTGAATGATGGCACGGTGCTACACTAATTAGACATAAGAAAGTAGTTACCGCAAAGATACACGGTGATCCAACTTTTGCTAACATAATCATTAGCCAGATGGACGGCATATATAGATGATAATAGCTGCCCACCGGCAGCGGAAGCTCTTTGATTGTTTACCAAGATTTTAGAGGCTCTGATACCATGTGAGAAATATAAGGAAAGAATATTATTGAATTGTTGTTGTGTCTACATTATTACATTGAGACCCTATATTTATAGACGCTAGAATACAATACTTTACCAATTAGGATACTATTTAGTATTCCTATTCCTATTCTAATAGTCCTACGTGAAAAAGAATTGTAATAAATGCAAAACCAAAATGCTTCACAATAAGAAGGGTTAACCATTTATCATATCTGGGAATTAATAATTGTACCATAATAATGAACAATTAAATGGAAGGAAGCATTTATCATGGTGTCAACTTATGGAAAAGGTTCCCAAGACTATCCATAAATATGTTCATATACTCACTTGTATAAACATCCGCTCAGCATCACCAACATTTCCGTTCTCTTTCAAAATGATACCCTGCACAAATCGAGATGAAGAAATCTATAAACCTACAATAGAAACATCAAAATTCAAAATGTCATGATTTTCTTCCTATTATACAAGATATTATACTATCATGATTTTTTTCCTATTCTACAAGATATTATACTATCATGATTTTCTTCCTATTCTACAAGATACTATACTATTTATTAACTAATATATTCATTTACACTACTTTGATATATTATGAGAAACAACAATTTATTCCTTTCACAAGGTAGGGGTAAGACTACATACGCACTACCCTTCCACAGATCCCACTTGTGGGATTACACTAGGTGTGTAGTTATTGTTTTTGCCACACTTCACACTATTCTTTGAATCTTATCTCTACTATCTCTTCTAGGGGTGTCAAATGGGCGGATTGGGTTGAAATTAGATATATATTACAATGGGTTGAAAAAAAATTGGGTTGGGTTATGACCCACACAAGTTTACTTTGGGCTCAAATGGGCAAAATATCGGGTTGGATCATAAGCCGCCAAGTTTGATCCGCTTAATGTCTATAATTTTAACATGTTATTTAACTTTTATAACCACAATTTGAGTTTCAACTCAAGAAAAAAGAATCACAAATGGACGAATAAATCCTAGAATATATAAAAATAGATATTAATCATACCTTGAATATAGAAACATACATTACATCAATGAAAAAAGAGTCTTAAAACGGGTTGGTATTGGATATTAAATTGAGCTCAATTGAGGATTCTTTTAAAATGGGTCAAGGCTTGAATGGATTGAACCTAATTTAAACTATTTTGAGCCCTAACACCCATAAAATTCTGAGCAGGTTGGGCTATTTACTTATATTTGGGCTCATTTTGACACCCTAATCTCCACATTAAAACTAAGGTTTGCAAGATTAGGAATTCTCATATTTCTTTTGTAGTTAAACTTAAAAAACTACACAATATTACTAATAATATTAATAATTGCACTAAAACAACTTTTGGATTGTCCAAAATGGTTTCCAAAATTTAATAGACCATCCATCTAATGCGCAAACTTTAAGCGGATAAAAATACAAATAACTGTTGCAGGTAAAATATGGACCAAATTGAAAGAACCTTCGCTAAGTAACCCCTAAAGTCGTCAGGATAGGTAGAAATGAGTTGATTATATACAGACACGGCATCACTGATATGGCCCCATTCTGAGTATGCTTTTCCCAGAAGCAGGTCAACCTGAAAAGGGAGTAGAAAAGGAATAAAAGGTAACCGTGCAATGAGTGTATTCATTCAAGCAAGAGAGTGCAAGAATCCTTGCCTTTGATAATGGTTCCTCAAATGAGTGAAAGATACATTGCACAATTTCCCTCAAAAGCAGGTAAACACTAAGGTAAATAGATGTTTTATTTGTTCTTCTTAACCAATTTAACTATAAAAAACTAGTATTTGTTAAAAAGGAGACAAATTTGCATTAGGAGACTAGTTTCATGCTTGTTGAGTAATAACATTGAGATTCTCAATAGCTTGCTAATGATTGCTAGGATTTGTGAAGTTATGGATTTAGACAGCCTCTTTGACTTCCAGAAGAAGATGCCATGCATTTGACGAGAAATAAAAAGGAACATTGAATATTCGAGTGGCTGAAACTGAACTGTACAAAATTCAGCAAAGAGAGAAAAGTTCCAAATTGTCAATTTATTAATCAACCTCATTTTCTTGAGTAAGATTTCAAAATTACATCTAACATTTACAGAACGATACAACATAAGAGAGCGAGATTGGAAACTTTATTTCATACTTCTACAAGGGTTTTAGATAACGTTACCATCTACCTCTGTTTGTGCTATGCATCGAAGAAAAAAGAGACAACTTAGAATATCATGTGCCAAGAAGTTAATTCTAATTGAGAGCACACTGCAATATTCACTCATATCAACCAACAATACCTAACACATTTCAACAACTTAACAGTTGAACAAAGTGAAGGAACTGTAGGAATTGTCAACAGCTTTGCACATGATATTTTGGTAGGGCTAGTCATCTAAAGCTAAGAACTTCTTCTCCATCGTTAACTATAGTTTTACTCTTGCTTTTAATCTTTGCTGTTTCTTTCATTCTCTTACATTTGCTCCTTTGTTCAGATCCATGCGTTTATCCTTTTATTAATGCAGGAAGTTTTACAGGCTACCAGATGAGTTAGTGCAAACGTGATACAGCCTAACAATTATTTCCTACAGGTGTTCAGTGTAGTAGTGTCAACTCATCTAAGTTACCAAGCGAAGTTATTTTTTGAGATAAAATTTTACATGTTTAAATTAGTTAAAAATTACTACTAGTTACAGTTTAAAGTTACAAATATTTAAGAACTGTTTGAAAAATTATTTACTCTCCAAATAATAATTGTACCAAACAAATCAAAACCGAGGGAGTATCACAATTGACATGCCAAACTTACTTGAATTGGGTCTACCTCTGACTTTGATTTCGCTGCACTGTTCTTGGTTCCATCACTGCTACCACTAGTTTTTTCTTCTTTCAGACTTTTGCGTGATGCCAAAAGCATTTGAACAGCCTAAAAAAGTAAGATACCCATATCAAGTCCACGTATTGAAATGCCACAAAATAGAAATCAATTTTAATTATGTTTTATAGCAACAAAGATGATAAATGACCATTTTCTTATCATGCTTGCAGAAGGTTGCTTTGCAATCTTAGACACAACTGAATGGTAGAGAAACTCAATACAAGAAGATAATCTGGAATGATGGTGTTATCACCTTTTATGTCAAGAAGTTATCTGAATATGAACCAATGCAAGAGATACCAACATTGCAGATATATCAACATGGCTGAATGCTTGCAAGGTTCTAAACATTTCATTCAGGGTGGGTGATGGGGGTGAGCTTTTGAGGACAGGTGGTGTGGATACAAGACTTTGAGACTCACATGTCTACATATCTATAAAATTTCATGATGGCAATCCAACGTTTGTGGAGACCACAAGGAGAACTGTAGCGGATTTGAGGTTTAGGAGTGGTGAAAGAATTTCAGTATTTGCTTTGCAATCAACAGATTTCACATGATAGTCATGATGTATGGAGATGGGAGGATAAGGAATACTTTTCTGTTAAGTTCTATTATGAAAAGCTTTTAGTTAAGGAGGAGCCAGCCTTTCCAGACATTTCGTTATGGATCCCTAGCATACCGACTACCAAGAGAAGCCTATTTTTTCACTTGGTTAGCTTTGAAAGAGGTGATTTTGATAGCAGAGAATTTGAGAAAGATTACCCATGTTGGTTGGTGCTCATATGTAAAGACTCAGTGAAAGATGTGAATCACCTCCTATTACGGACATCTTATTTGTGGTGGTAATTATTAACGTCGTTTGGTCTTGAGTGGGTGATGTTGAGCACTGTGAAAAAAACTATGTTTAGTTGCGCTTTCAGAAGACGAATAAGAAGATGAAGGGAATGGGATGTTCCACCTCTAGTATTAATGTGGATTATTTGGAAGAGAGGAACATGAGAGCTTTTGATGGAGTAGAAAGATCTTGTTCACTTGAGGAGTAGCCTCTTTTCTCTTATTTACTTCCAGTGCACCCATAAGTTTCCTTTATGTATAGAATATTGGATGTGTTTCGTAGAAAACAATGTCTTTTGTAAGGTTGACTACTTTTTGGTGTACCACTTGTATACGGCTAAGTTGCTCAGACTTGAGCGCCCAACGTAGATCTATTTAATTATTTAATTTGTCCCAATTTATGTGACACTATTTTTCTATGCACGGAATCTAAGAAAGAAATGAATACTTTTGAAACTTGTGGTTTAAAACAATTCTTAGACATTTGTGTGATTTATTAGTTATCTCATTAAGGGTAAAATAATAATAGTTTCATCGTTATATAGTTTCTAAATATAGAAAGGCGACATTCTCTTTGGGACATACTAAAAAGAAAAGTGCGCTACATAAATTGGGAGAGCGGGAGTATTAAGTTACAACAGCGTTGAGTAACATCCAACATCTTTACCGTTCTCAATGAATCTATTCCACATGCGATTTTACTCTATGTTAAAAAAATTCAGTGAATGTTATTCTGATATAAGTCACCTTATTCTTTGTCAATGAATGTTAGCTAGTAAAGTGAAATTCCTAGTCGACATACACAAATCAATAGGATAACAGAGTAGGCTTAGCACTGAAAATACTATTTAAAGCAACCTACTCTAACAACTAAAGAACAGTTTATACAATCAGATTAAAAAGTGAGCAACTGGCATTGTGAAACCAATAGATTTTACTTAGCTTTAAACATCAAACTAATTACAAATTGAGAGAAATGGGGTGGGGGGAGAGTTGAATTCTCAAGATTGGAACTTCAAAATGCAATAACATGTTCCACATATTCCCAATAAGCTCCAAATTTAGTACTCCATATTAAGTATCATTCTTTCGCCCTTTCACGCATTATAAGTTGCAGAAATTTGGTCAGTTTTAAGAGATCACACCAATCCTCTTAACTGATTTCAGGTGCCTAATGTTAAATGGATCCAATACAGATAAATATAATTTGTTGTATATTTTGAAGGATCCATGAGAAGCACCAAATATATATGTCATATCCAATTTCAACAAGGTGCAGCAAGAGAAATGAAGGGTCCGTTGCAACGGACCAGTGCTAAAAGGTGCATCAAGACAAATAAAGAGTCCATGAAAGAGAGCAGGTGCCAGAGGAGAAAAACATTTAGATCATACCCTTGGCGAAAGGCTAAAGTACCTAAAGCAGTTTACATATTCAATTTCACATAAATCTTGAACACAAATGAACCATACACATTTTGACAGTGTTTACTCAATCTCAGAGCATAATATTCACTTCTCTACTTACGAACTGTGGTTACGAAGGTAAATATAGATACTCTTTTCTACTTCAGTTCCACCAACGACGACATCTTCATATTTTTATCAGAGCTCACAAATTATTAAGCAGTCAAA
Source organism: Solanum lycopersicum (assembly GCF_036512215.1). Classification (NCBI taxonomy): domain Eukaryota; kingdom Viridiplantae; phylum Streptophyta; class Magnoliopsida; order Solanales; family Solanaceae; genus Solanum; species Solanum lycopersicum. Next base: position 67,600,398 of record NC_090802.1, read on the forward strand.
AAAGTGATTAACTGGAACAAAGAAACTGAGAATCATTTCCTGTCTAGAAGTGCAGGCAATGGAGCAATGTAAAAAGAGGAACTAGCAGATTGACCGACCAACCTCATCTGGCTTCCTCGCGGCAATTAGTGCATTTGTAAGGCCACGTTGAACTTCAAAATCAATAGTTCCGGATACCTGTAAGATCATCCTAACAGGTTATTCGAGTTTGGCCAAGTGCTGAGAAAACTATTCTATGAACAAGAGGTGAAGAATCTCTAATAAACATTTTATTTGTGGGATTTGGTATGGTCTACTAACATGACAAACCTGATGAATATAAATCAGTTAACTTTTAGGCTAGGTAGATGTTTAGATAGAATAAATAAAATAAGGAGACTTCTTTCGAAAACCTTACAACCAACGAACATTTCAAAAGGTTCAAGTCTAGAGAGGTACTACAGGTAGGCACCATAAACAATGATAACTGATTAAAGTAACAAGGTATACCAGAATAGACATATTATCCAGCTAATAAGCTACTGACCATGGCAGACATTCTAAAAGCAGCAGCACTCCCTTCATAATCCATCAGTCCATATTTGACTTCTCCAAGCAAACGGTAAACATCTGGGTCACTTGGTTTTTTCTGCATTCGCGAACAGGTGATTTCGTTTTATTCATATGGACATAGAACAATCTCTTGATAAGCAAAAAATAAGTCAGCTGAAGAAAACCTTAATCAATTCTTCAAGAAGGGAAGAGGCTCGATTGTACTCCCCCAGTTCTGATAAGGTCACAGCAGCTCCCTGAAAACCATTAAAAAAAACTTACACAGTTGCAGAGTGAAAATTAAAAAGAGGTGGTTTTGGATTGGATGACATCAAAAAAAGAAATTGCATACAATAATTCTTACATAAAATATAAAGGAAAATCCTTACAAGACACAGGGCACTATGAGCCCGTTTAAACTAGCTGATTATAAATAGCTGCTAAGCATTTCAAATGTTGATCATGATTTAATAATGGGCAGTCGTGTTTGATAGAAGTACTAAAATTGCTAATAAGTGGTAAAGAAGTGTTGATAAGCTGTTCTTTTTTTAGAAATACTAAAATACCTTTAAACGTTTTACAAGTAGCTATAAATTTCACAGTATCGTTGTAAAGAAAAGGAGGCACAAGTGAAGAAGTTAGGTGTTCTGTTTTGGTAAAGAGTGTACACATTCTCACCGCTACCTTACGAAGTTAGATAAATTGTTTCTGGTATGCCCTTGTCTCAAGTAAAACATATCAAAAGACAAGTATGGAAAAGAAATGCAACAGTAAAAAAAACCATGCTAAAAATAAAGGAGAAGGAACAATAGCAACAACAGGTAATACAGTAGCTGAAGCGAAGGAAACAGCATGTAAATTTTTGAGACCTTAATAAATCCAGCAAGACCCAATCCACTTGATTGTTGTTGGAATAAAGGGAAAGAGAAGGAGCTGAGACATTAAGCCCAGGTTTTTCTGGAATAAGCCTTGTAGAAATTTGATTCCTCCTTTCACTTGACTATACACCCAACTGTCATCATTTTTGTCAAGGTTGACTGGGACAAGATTACGGGGTTTTTGAGGACAAGGGGACCACAGCTTTCCATGACAGGCAAGGAAAAAGATGGTTAGGGACAGTATAGTAGTTGCACACCAGAAAAAAGTTGCCATAACTTTAGTGTTATCGAACTGGGAAGTTGCTTGATCAATTCAAGTTGAATGCCTCATAAGAGAATGTTAGAATAAGAACATGAATAGTATATAGTATCAGTGTTATCAAAGGCGAAAAGCACAAAAAAGCTCTAAGGTCCGTCGGGGCTTTAAGCGCAAAGTGCAAATAAAGTGTGGGCATTAATGAAAAAAGGCGTAAAGGGAGGAATATATATATATATATATATTAAGACTGAAATCTTTCTCTTTCTATATATATATATATATATAAGACTGAAATCTTTCTCTTTCCTCCCAGGCACGAATCCCAATGTAATTTTAAAATCAACTCCCAACCTTTAACCCCACCGCTAATCCTTTTGATCACCGGAATCCTCCCTCCCTCTTCCTTTTCTGACAATCTCCTTCCACCAAAGCCTCTAAAACACACCCGCGACTCAAGCCCAAAAAGACTCATCACCAGAAAGTTTCCCACGCGCCACCACTTCTGCTCAGATCTCGACGTCACTCGCGACACGCGCCGGCGCGTGAGTCGACAAAAATCAGAATTTTTTCTTTTTCTTGGTTTGATCCAGGCCACAAGGGCTTTCACCTCCCACTCTGCTTTAGTTTAAAGCACTTAATTTTCTTTTCTTCGAATTTCTGGACAGAGATGGATAACAGAATCTTTTTCAAATTATGGGTTAAGTCTTATGACTTAACTGATACTAAGCTAGCTTCAGATTCTAGGTTTGAATGGGTGGAGAGTGTTGGACGGTATGTGAGAAGAATGGAGTTGAGTAGAGTAGCTCTACAGTGGCTATGCAGAAATTTTAACGAAGCTTCAGAATTCAAAGGAAAATCCTTCAAAACTTGGAGATGTAGAGATTTAACTACTCTTATTTATTGCTATTTGAAGTACAAATGCATGGTGCAAAATCAGATATGAGAAAATAGTCACTAGGAAAATGCATGGTGCTACACAAATCAGATATGAAAAAATAGTCACCGAAAAGATGCATAGTAGTCATAGTGCTTCATTCTGATGACTACTTTCTCAAATATGATTTTGCATAGCACCGTGCATCTACCTTATGGTTACTTTATCGTAGCACTATGCATCTTTTTTGTGACTACTTTTTCATATCTAATTTGTGTAGCACCATGCATTTTCGTGGTGACTATTTTCTCATATCTGATTTTGCGTGGCACCGTCCATCTTCCAGTGACTATTCTCACAAACCTGATTTTGTGTGGCACCTCCGGTGACTGCCTTTTTATCTTTGATTTGTGTAGCACCGTGCATCTTTTTGGTGACTACTTTCTCATATCTGATTTGTGTAGCACCATGCATCTTTTCGAACTACTTTTTTATATCTAGTTGTGTAGCACCGTGCGTCTTTTTAGTGACACATCTGATCTGCATAATTTCGTGTGTCTTCCGGTGACTCCTCAAATATTACTTACATAGTCTCACTTTTCGCCAGTGTTGTGCAAAAAATCAACACCACCAAAACGTATAGTATCTCCTTGCGTTTAAACCACAACTGACACTACAACGGATAAAACTCCCACGTGCCTCCATGCGCCACCAAAGATATCATCACCTTTGACTAGATCGTACCACGCACTGATGCGTGAGCCTCTTCTAACCAATTATTTGGCAACTTTCTTGTTCAATATTAACTCGTCTCTTGATTCCGAGACAATCCATATGTTTTATACCAGATTTTAAGCACTTTCCAACAACAAATACATTGTTTCCAACAAATCTAAGTTTTCCAATATTATTCTCCATTTCAGATGCACTTTTGCCAAAAGGGTATACTCCGATTCTATCTGTGGTTGTCATTTTCCATTTGTCTTTTAATTAGTTAGACATTAATAATGTTTTTTTCCATAGTGATCTCGAGGAAGAAGTCTATATGGAGCAACCACCTGATTTTGTTGCTTGCGAGAAGTCTAGTAGCCTTGTATGTCGGTTGCGCAGGTCACTCTATGATCTGAAATAGTCTTCTCAAGCTTGGTTTGGAAAGTTCAACACAATAATTCAGGAGCTTGGCATAACTTGTAATGGAGCTGATCATTTTGTGTTTTATCAAACATTCTGCATCAAATCCAGTATTTCATGAGAAACCTAAGCAAATTGAGATACTATTATAAAATTAGTGAAGTTGACGGATCAACTTGCAAATATCTTCATCAAGTCCCTCATCGGTCTCGTATCACTTGTATGCACTCGCTTGAGGGGAAGCGTTTGACAGGAAAAGGATTGTAATATAGAGTCTACAGATAGGGTCGCAATGTAATAATGTAGATACACAATTTAATAATATTTTTCTCCTATACTTCTCACAAAGAAAAAATGGGTTGATGCTTATCAACAAACCTGCCAGAAACAATTAGAGGCAATGAACCACCGTCTAAAGTGAAGGGGACTAACCTAGAGGTTGCAAAGTCTAATAAAAGCTAACGTACTTGCATTTCATATCGCTACTCAATCTTAAAGTAAAGAGAACAATGGTATTAATGGGTGAGGTATGTTTAAGTTGCAAAAATTTTTTGCCTCCTTATGCGATAAGATTAATTTCTAGACCCCGAGCATAAGTATATGCAACTCTTAGGAGGCTAAACTGAAGTAGGTATGCTCTTAGAGAATGGGAAGTTCTGACACTGTAAGCATACAATAAACAAAGAAATCTTAAATTACATCATAGATAACAACTCACTTCAAGCGAGATGGGATCCTCTGGTGATGAAGCCAGTGTAGCCTCAAATTGCTGAAGCGTCTTCTGCAAAAGCATCAAATCTGATGAACGACACATTGCTTAACATATTTACGAATTCTTCAATTATACAAAATTGAGTGAATTTAACATATTGCTAAACAGTTTTCTATTCTAAGGAGCTTCTATATGTAGAAATTACTAATATTGCACATTTTATATCCTAAATATTCATTTAACTCCGTACGAACCTGTTTCATACTTTCATATCAGAGAGAAGTTGGTCATACTGACTAGCAATGATAACTACATATGCAAGCCCATTATAGATAAAGAGATGGTAGGCATTAGCAATAGGTGCTTCTCACCAATCTTTCTTCTTTCTGCAGCAACTTTCAACTGAACTCAAAAGCATGTCTTACCTTATAGTTGCACACTAGAAAATTATAAATTTCAGTGCGACGGAAAACAATTTACCAGGAGGTTAGCTCTCTCATCTTCAGCAATTCTCTTACCCTTGCTGGCAATCTCCTCAGTGGGACTAACACTGGACCAATGGCCTCATTAAGATACATTCAAAATAAAAAAGGGGGGAAATAAAAAGAAATAAGCACCAAATAAATCATGAGACGTGGAAACCTCTAGATAGAGTAGAAAAGAAAAATAGGACGGAAACAATGAGATCTATTTGATAACAAATAGCCAGCATAATTGGAAGCACCAGAATCTACCTTCCAGAGGGAAGAAAGTCACCAAGTGCAAACAAGAGTCCAAATACAATAACAGCCGCTCCAACTCCAATCTATTAAATTTGGAATATATCTATTAGTATCCTTATGAAGAAATGAATTAAAATGGATCAATAGGCGGATGTGTCAGCTAGATTATAGTACCACCTTGGTACCCAGTCCGATTGTAGTACTTCTGGACTCAACCGGAGCATCATAGTCAATTGCTCCATATGCTTTCTCTTCCTCTGTTTTTTTCTGCTGAAGCGCCGACCTAACATATTTTAATCGATGAAGAAAGAAAGATAAAAAAAGGATAATGTCATCAACACATTGCCCACATAGCCCACAAAGATGGACCAAGAAGTCCAAGAAGTAAGAAACTAGACATCAAAAGTTGACACAACATAGATTTAACATGCCTACATTGTCGAAGCAGAGCTTACTTTATCCAAGAACTAAAAACATCCCAAAACAGTCTAGATTATAAACTCAGAAGTTGAAATTGCAGAAATTTTGCCTTTGCAACCAGAAGTTTGATAATTGATCAAGCACTTGTCACTAGTTGAAATTGCACAAATTTTGCCTTTGCAACCAGAAGTTCAATAATTGATCACAGCACTTGTCACCAGTGATTATTCATTCAATCCCTTGTTTGGAATGCAAAACGTTGGTGACACATCTAGTAAGCATGATCAAGTAGTTCCAAGATTATTTTCATACTAGGTCATTGAAAAGTGATGGCCACTACCAGCTGGTGGATTGACCAGGACTGCTGACAGAATTTCTCCTAATCTATGTATGAATGTATTACTTCCTCCTTTTTATTCAAATGGTTGGGGAGAGAAGTCTCTATTTAAATCACATTGACATGACCCTAGATGACAAGATATGGAAGTCGAGGATTAGGGTAGGGTAGTAGGTAGCAGAGTGTTAAAGTACTTTTACGTGGGAGAGGCAGGGGTGTTGTCTCATCCTTCTCCTCAATTACTAATCTTATCTAGTATTGCATAGTATCTTATTCTTTGTTTTACCCACTACTTTTTCCTTCATTTGCTTTGTTTATCTTGCTATTTTTGGGATCGTTAATTCCTTTCTATTATGTTTTGATTACACTTCTTTTGAGCCGATGGTCTGTACGAAACATTTCTCTACCCCACACAAGTAGGGGTAAGGTCTACATACATCAAATCATCCCCAGACCCTCACAAGGTATGCTGATAAGTAGTTATTGTTGTGACTATCCACATACAAGATGATATGATGAAGCATGGATACGAAGGCTACTTGCATATATGTGAAGTCTAATGAGTACACCACATAAAATGATGAAAAATAATCTCTTTCATCTGCTTTTGTGAGTCATCAAATTTTGGACTCCAATACAATATGAACAGATAATTGACTCAAAAGGAAAATTTACAATGACAAGTTAGTGCAATAATACAACAAAAATTAATTTTATAAGACAGCTACTGCAGGTAAGCATAAATGTAAAACCAGCAGGAAAGAAACCATTCTAAATACTAGTAGCACCTTTTTACTACATCCAACCGTTCCTCAAACTGAAGATCTGACCCCACACTTTTTGACTTTCTGACATCATTCGTAGAGTTCAAACGAGGTGCCTCTGCACAATAATGAGCCTTAGATTGTATATTCTACAACACCTATAACTCAGACCTCACCTTAAACAAGATATAACAGGGGAAAACCCTTTAAGAGACCACTTAGTATGAAACTAGAAGAATGTGTTCACACATTTTGAATTAGAAATAAGCTTCCAAAGCATACGTATTTTAGCCAGAAGAATCAACTTTACAATCCAAAAGAATGTGTGGTGTCAAATAGTTTTGACAAGTGAGGACAAGGCAAGGAATCAAAAGATAAATTCGGAAGGGAAAGCCAGAAAATAGAAACAAACTCAGATCATACAACACTATGAAACCGCTACGCATCAGAGCTCTTGTACACATAAAACATCAAATTGTAACGTTGATAAAATAACTGGCAAGAAACACATCAGAATACTTTCCAAACAGTAATCTATCAACACATTCAGGGGTTCAAAGAGTATTTCCAGAAGATTCAACCAAGTGTTGGAAACACTTCAAGCAACCATGTACTCGAGCAATATATCACACCTTAAACCATAATGATTGTTTTTCTTTGTATTGTTAGTTTCATGAACAAAAAAATTACCCATGGTTCAAAAACAATTTACCAGAACATCGGAGCCACAAATGACCTACTCTAACTAGCATGGAGATGACATGAAAAAAATCAAAGATACTACTTTTTTCTAGAAAGGAAATTCATTAATAGGAGAATCCTTTAGGCCACAAGACTACAAATATTTTTCACAAAGGCTATAGGGGGTCGACCCTTGACTACCTTCCTCCCGAGAGCATACGGCTCTACGACTTGTCTCCCAACATTTTGTGTCTCTTTTCTAAGAACATGTTTGGTCTTCTCCAAAGTCCTATCAGGGATAGAGTGTTACATCGATATTCCATCAGATCATCAACTATGTGAGAAATGTTTCTCACGATGTGATTCAAACTCCATGTATCATTTATAGCATAGATCGAGAAAGTAAAATGATTAATCTAAGGTATACATCCTCTGTCTCAATACATACCTAATTCTATTCTTATTTTTTCAAATGGAGTTTTGGCATGCCTTATTTTAGGTTAAAAAGTTCCCAATGTATAATATCTGTTTAATGCTAAATATTTTTGATGCATCATAATTTATACATCTAATCAAACAAACTTTTCTATTTTCTTTTAAATTATTAATCGGTAAACCACAAGTACAAACAAAATGATACCCAACTACACACTACACAAATGCAAGGTAGGGTGGTTTACTAACGATTAAGGAGGTCGTCTGACTGTCGGGTAGATGAATTCCTGCAAGAGTAAACAACAGCTTTAGAATAACTACAATAAACTCGCTATTTACATCAATATGCAATTCTAGACAACATAGGTACAAGTTCAGAGAATAATACACACAATTTCTAAAGCAGTAGGAGATGAGAGAAGTGCATTCTAATTAAATTAATATCTCCCACTTCAAATGACCGTTCTATATCGCCTCTTAAGTTAAGTCTTCATCTACATACTGTTGTATATTTGAATAATCCACCTTATAAGTCTCAACATATCCTTCCTTTTGTCACAAGTCTTGCCTTAAATTTTGTCAAAGAGCCTTCATGATTGTCTTTGACTAAGAAAACTTACTTGCATCCACTATTTTCTTTCTTTTGCTTAAATCCACCAAATTTCAAGTTTTGTTTTCATCTTAAGCATGTATCTGCTCAAGTATTGCATCTTCAAAGGTCTCCTTTGGGTACCAAGAGGCAATTGAAGTAATAAACACAGTATATTAGCAATGGAGTATGTGGATTTACACAAATTGTAATTTTACGAGTGTAATAGGAAGGTCAAGGTTTTCTACAAGATTTCTTAGGATGAAGAAGTTGGTACGAGTCATGGAGAAATTCTTCTTCCGAAAACAAGAGAAGACACATCAACTTCATCTTTCAACCTAAAGATTGGACGAGGAAGAGAATTTTGAGAAAAGAAGGAAATATTTGCTGCAAAAGTCAAAATTCTTTCAAAATGCAAGACCAATTGTAATTTTTATTTTAACTAGATAAGAGTAGTTATTGGTGGTTACCAAGTTAAGACAACTTCTAGTATTATTATTTATAAATTGAATTGTAACAAGAAGTTCCACAGAGAAGCATACCTTTGCGGCCGCACTGTGCCCTTGGCCTGCCTTCTGGCGGTTGCAGAATTCTTACCCTGAATTTAAGTAGCAAGAAGAGTATCGAAATTATCCATTACAAAATTAAAAGGGTGAAGCAATACCTTGTTAGTGTTGCCATCACTCGGACCGAAACCACGACTTGAATTTGAATCAGTAGAGCAGCATATACAATTCAGAACCCCATACTTGGACTTGGTATGGTACTGAAACTGGAACTGATGATTGCTCTGGCTTTTACCACTAGGGAAAGAGAATGTTCGACTATAAATACTGCAAGACTTAGGAGCAAACAACACTTGCGGCTGCTGAACAACAGTAAAGTGAGTCCCTGCAACGGCCATTAGATAAGGTATGCCGTTTCTCTCTAACATATAAATAAATATATCTTGAGAAAATTAAATGATAGTTAATTTTTTTATTTTTGCACGTTGCAATGCATCCTAAATGTTTTAAGGGAAAAGGACACGTAAATTTTGTCATATAACTTTCTTAATTATTTTTAATAAGAAACTCAAAGAAGTCAACGAAATAATTTATGTATAAAAAAAAATAAATTAAAAAATATTTTGAACTTCACTTGAAAGATCAAATATACAATTACATGATTTTTTTTAAAAGTAAAAGTAAAAGTAAAAAATATAAATTTAAAACTAATTTTTTAACTTTCGTTGATGGATACTTGAGTCACTTTTATAACGATAGGCATATCAGATCCTTTTCCGATGTTTTAATGTTTCATGAGTGTTGTTTTTATTGAAATGGCTTTGATCGAACTTGGAATGTTTTGTATCTCCTAATTTATCCAGCTTTCATTGCATGTTTGACCTATACAACTAGGATTCAAACTAACAGTGACGAAGATGAGAAAGTTATAATGACTAGATTTATTAATCGTCTCAATAGAGAAAAAATGGATACAAAAGAATTTAAATATGTCAGTAGAGTTGATTGCAAAAAATAAAATAAAAAATAAAGTTTACTTACGAAAAAATCGCCTAAATACTACAAGACTGAGCTAAAATAAATTTTTCCATCATTTGATCAATAATTTATCAAGATTTGAATTTGTCAACTATAAAGATGAGTTATTTTTTCTTTTCTCTTACGGTCCTTTTCTTATATTTCTACCCTCCTTCCAAATAACAAAGTATTAACAAGGAAAAAATTTGAGTTAATATAATTTTTCACATGATTCCAAAAGCTTTATTCCTATGTATAATAGCCATCCACGTCACAAGATTTGTCTTTTTCGTAATTTAAACATTTAAAATCACTTTTTAAAAGATAGGCCAAACACAATCTATTTTTATTTGTAATAAATATAAAAAAAAATAAGTATTTTTAGTGGAACATAATGTCTTTCTTTTCTTTAGAATGTTGAAAAGCTATTTATAGAGTTAGTCAAAATGGGCTTGACCCGCGAGGTCAGTCCAATCCAACTCTTGAATTGAGTGGAGTTATACCTAATTTTTTTGGCTCCTTTAGGAACAAAGCTTTTTAGCTCAACCTCACTTGACCCGCTAGTCTCTCAACCTGCAAACCTCCAAGGCTGCCCATGGGCTAGATAGATAGATAGATAGAGAGAGAATAGTGTTTTATTTGTAAAGTTTTTATCAATAAATATTTAAAAACATAAAGAATCAAGTCTTTCAAACTAGCTTGTTTTTCGTGGGAGGAATGATTGAATGATCAACATTTTTCTGCTAAATCTTATGTTGTACTTGTCTATTATGTATTTTGGTAAGCATGCATCGAAGTGTGAGATTCATAAATGTATTTCGGTAAGTATTCACTGAAATGTGTGATTCATAAATGAAAATTTGTATGTATAGATGTCATGTTCATAGATGTCAACATTGAATACTCCTGGATACTCCTTCTAAGAGAGTAATATCTTCATTTTTTGATTGAAGGGTCTACCCGTCCCAACCCATGACCCGCTTAGGGCTGGATTGAACCGCTATTTTATTGATCATTTAATTAAAAGAGTCGGTTTGTCCCAACTCATTAAACTCTCTAACCCGTTAGGGTTGATTCATTTTGACGGCTCTAGCTATCTATAACAAAATAAAACAACTTAACTAGATACTCCTTCCCAACTCGTGTTACTATTATTTTAATTTCAGATATTCTTCACATGAAAAATATCTCTCAAAAGTCAAGACCCGTCATTCAGTATATTGTTTCATAAGAAAGAATCGATGATTCTTACAGCACTTCATTACTGTCTGTATGGTTTAGAGTAGGAAAACACAAGAAAAAAATTACTCCGACCACTCATGGTGTAGAAAAATTATGAAGGAGAAGTGATTTGTCAACATCATTGAATATTTGGATCGGACCCACAAAACAGGTAACTATTGCCCATATCCAAATCCAAATATTATGTGTTGCAAGATGTGTATTTTAGTTTAAGTAGTAATAAAACAGGTGTTACAGATATAGTATATACTAATACCAATAATATTATTTTTTAAAAATGGAACACTGTTTATGATCCACCTTTGAATCTAAAGTCAAAAGATAAAGAGACAATGTTGAGCTTCATTTATAGTTAGTTAAGCACGTAAGAATAATCTCTCTGTATTGAAACTCCGTGATCTGAATTTATTCACAAGAAAAAACACCGAGTCACCTGTGCACATGCACCAGTCCACCACACCAACCATCAATTGATTCGTGCATCTACTTAAAAAAATGTATTAAAACAACACTGGCGACTGGCGAGTAATGTTCCAGAATTAAAGTGGGGGGACAAGCATCTTCCCCTTTCCAAACTCTGCAGCAAATTCTTCATCATTTTTACCCAACATACTTTTCAAGCTGCATTCCATGTTTCTACCATTGAGCACCCAATATCTAGGTTTTATCTTCTTCTCTAAAGAATAGCTGAAATATCTTGGGTATTCAACTACATCACTTATTGGTTTTCCCATTGAATTCATCAGAAATTCTACCTTAGGCTTGAGAACTTCGTCTATGCTGTAGCCAAGCAATGGAGAGAACCTGCAAACCATTAGTGCTACTTCCCTCTTCGAAAGCCCAACATGCATCAAGTACATCATTCTGCTCAAAATGATAATTAGAAAAGCATTGTCATAACACAAGGTATCATACTTGCACAAGGAATTTATAATTGTGCTTGGAAAGCTGTAAAAACATATATCTGTATGTTATCTAATAATTGTATGCCCAGCAAAATGTAAAACTAGATTGAAATCACAACATTATGAAATGTTGCTATTTTGTCCCAAATTGATAGTACTATTCTGCTAGGTTACACTTAGACCCATTTCTGGATTTTAATTGGACTTGGGCTAAGTTCTCTTTGCAAAATAAATTTAAACATTCATATGGATCAATCAACTGCGTTTCAATTTCCAAAATACTCAGGGTACCTACTGCATCCCACAAACACAAATACCAAATAATTCTGTCCACTTGGCTTAAGGCTTAGGCAGATAGGAAGAAATCACCTAGTGTTATGTGTCTCCATTGGGATTTAAACTTGACACTTCATATTTCTCTTCCTACTTCATTGACCACTAGGTCACACCCTTGAGTGCCATTTAATAGAACAACTTAAGCATATACCAGAGAGTATGATATTTGTACCTTGGACGTAAAGCTCTGTGGATATCACATACAAAAAACTCGGGATATTTCCTGATAATCCTGGGAAGATGACTTCTGGAAACTCCAATACCCATTAGGAAGTTGAGTTTTCTCTTAAGAGTTCTCCCGATGCTCGATGCAAAAATTTCAGGACAGCGACCAAGAATCCTACCAATAATATCATCATCCAGGCCTAGATCCCTTAAGAAGCACACTATCTGGAGATAATGAATTATTACTCCCACGGAAAACAGAAATTATATAACAGGTGCTGAGATAATTATACTACTCGCATTCACCCAAAAAAAAAAGTATCTACTATAATCAGCAAAGAAGATGTTCAAGCATCATCATAAAATCTTACTCTGATAGGGTTAACAACCAGTTAAAAAACAATCTCTCTCATCATCATAAAATCATAGTAACAACCAATTAAAAAGCCCTCCCTCCCTCCCTCCCTGAAATAAAAATGAAAGCATGCCAAAATCAAGATGAAGAGGGAGAGAATGCATTCATCTGAAATATCAAGCTAGAAGGAGAAATACATGTAGCCAAGACAGATACAGTAGAGATTTGTTTACAGCCATGCCATATAGATAATCCTCAAACAATTGGTTAAAACCCAAGCAAAGAATCACCATTATTAAGGTTAAAGCACACCACACCCAGCTTACGTGCACATCAGTAATTTATCTTAGGCTTAAGTCATACACAGCCACTTAAAGTTGTCCATAGATTTCACTTAGACACCTCAATTTATCCTTGTACCTATTGAACACTTTATATATTCAAAAGTGATTCCAATTAGACACAATCCGCTGATATGGCAAAAAAATGTGTGCAACACTCTCATTAAGCGTGTGGAACAATAAAAAATGATATTTTTTCTTTCTCTTTTTCCAACTTATACACCTAAATTATATTAATAAATAATAATAATAATATATAAGTAAATTTTTTTTAAAAAAAAACATCTTCTCCCTCCAACTATTCTTCCACTTTTTTCCCTTTTTTATTTTTTTTATGTAGATCTAGTTAAGGTCTTAAATATTCCGACAAAGCTCCATTGTTTCGGATGAAAATAATATTCCAGCAAAATTATTGATTATTTTTTCCAATAAAAGTTCATTATTTTTTCATGTAATTGTGATAATGATAACTAGTGAAAGAAGATGAAGACCATAAATGAAAGGTTCAATGCCATTAGAATGAAAGGTATTGAAGGGTTAGTTTGGATTGATATATAGCAATGGTGTATTATTGACGCCGGTGAAAGGGATAAGATTCGATGGAGAAGAAGAAATGGATGGAGGCTATGGTTCAGTGGCAGTTGAGGTGCGTCTCAATGATTAGGAATTAAGATTTGATGACATTGGAAATGAAAATAAGTAGCGGTCGAGGTGCAGCTACACTGTGGAATTGGAAATAAGTTTCAATGGAGAAGAAGAAGAAGGATGGGCTGGGGATGGGTTAATTTCAATATTCTTTTTTTTTTCTTCTTGAAGTTCCTTTTGAATTATTTTAATTAAATAGAGATTTTTTAAAAAACTTAATCCAATCGACATGTACATTGTTTCATTGGTCCATTTGGTATGCATAAGGTTTGAGATGCATGAGTGTTTTATCTTTTTAATTATTATTATTTTGTGTCAAATAGATATAAATTTGTTAAAATTCAATTGTTCAATGGGTACAAGGTTTATTCAGGTGTCCAAGTAAAAAATGTGGACAACTTTAAGGGGCCGCATATGACTTAACCCTTTATCTTTCATCTTATGTATGTGAGAATCATGCTTTTGTATGAAATTCTCTCCATATACATTCTACTTAGTTCAGGAAATTGGGTGTTCTTCGTATAAAGTCATATTTTCATCTCTACCCTTTGTATTAGGGGTGGCAAAATGGTTAAACTTTATGGTCTCGATCCAACTCATTTCAAATGGGTTGATTTCCAATCATTTTAAAGTGGGTTAAATATGAAACAACACATATTATCCATTATAAAATAGAGATACTCTCTCATATAGCCATTCAAAAATAACCTAATTACTCTCCATAGCTATAGTTTGATAATTACAATTCGTAACTACATGTTATAGGGAGGAGAGAGGCGAGCGACACTCGGAGAGAGAGGAGAGAGGGGGAAAAGAGTGGGAGAAAGGTGAATTGTATATGTATATCGGTTAGATAATTGTATATTATACATATGTATCTGTATATATGGCAAGCGAGATAGGGAGAGGGGGGGAGAGAGGCGAGCGAGATTGGGAGAGAGAGGAAAGAGGCGAGCGAGAGGGAAGAGAGGTGAATTGTATAGGTATAATGGTTAGATAATTGTATATTATACATATGCATTTGTATATATGACAAGCGAGATTGGGAGAGGGAGGAGAGAGTTGAGCGAGAGAGGGTAGAAAGTGGGGGAGAGGTGAATTGTATATTTATATAGGTTAGATAATTGTATATTATACATATGTATTTGTATATTCTGGCAAATTATACATATACAAACGTGGCTAATTATACAAACTCGAAGTCAGTCCACGTAATTAATGTATAATATTAGTCGCGAGTGGTAATTATAGCAAACTATAGCTATGATGAGTAATTAAGTAGTATAAGTTTGTTTAACCGCGTAATTTTCTCTATAAAATATGGATAACTCATGGGTATCCACCAAATGAACTCCCCTTAAAGTATCAAGTATGTAAGGGTGAAGGACCTTTAAAAAGTACACTTATTAAAGGTGTTTTGGTATTAAGAAAAAGATTTTTCAATTTTCTCATGTTTGGTTGGTTTAAATGTTTTGAAAAATGTTTTTCAAATAGACTTATTTTCCTTTGATTGGAAGCGAGCCTTGGAGTACTCAGTAAAGTTCTCATCATGTGACCAAGAGAGTCATGGGTTCAAGCTTTGGAGTAACCGATAAAGTTGTTGTCATGTCAAGGGTTCAAGCCATGCAAACAACCTCTGGCAAAAATGCAAGGTAAGACTGCGTATAATAGGCCCTTGTGATCAGGCCCTTTCCCGAACCTTGCACATAGCGGGAGCTTTAGTGCACCGGGCAGCCCTTTTTATTTTCCTTTGATTAAAGAAAAAAATTTCGTACATAAAATAAGAAAATTAGAAAATTCAAAACTTACCTTAAATCATAAAAATATTATTCAAAAGTTTCTTGACCTTCCGACCTTGATTCCAAAGCACTCACTTTCAAGAAAAATATTTTCTAGGAAAATATGAAATATTTTACCATCATGCCAAATATACACCCTAAAAGGTGAAAAAGATTTGCAAAAAAAATCTTGTAATGTGCAAGTACTTGTTTCTTTACATAATAAGAAGCAATAAATATCCATATCATCCATTGAGTTTACCCATTTTTATACATATCAAATATGGATAAGATCGGTATTTTATCCGTTTTCACCTGTTTGACCTGCCCAAATGTCACCCCTACTTTATATCCATCTTGTATGCTAGAACTATCCTCATTAATAGATATAGTTAAATTTATCAAAAAATCTGATAAAGGTTTGAGGGGTCATATTCTCAAGCTGACTCTAATTAAGGTATGCGCTCGACTAGATGGTTACTACCCTTGGAATCTTTTCCAATTTTAGATTATTCTACGAGCATGGAAAGATTGTGATGATTTTTTTTCTTCTTATAAGTAAAAATGTTTACTGAAATGCTTATGTTTCAAAAGAAATATATTTAATTGACAGAAAGTGGGGATACCCCAAAACGAGCATACGTGTTTCTCAGTTTCAACACCCTTCAATCATCAATAAAATATTTTATTGCTATAAAGGTGAATACTTCAAAGAAAGCAATACCCCTATAACTAACAATTCTCAATTCAAATAACCTTCAATCATCAATAAATATTTTAAATGTTATAAAGTGTGGATACCTCAAAGACAAGCAAGACCCTAAAATCATCTATATGAGTAGAACTGATGTGACCTGTTTCCATATATGGGAAAGTTTCTCATGTCCACATGTTTAAACTAATGACAAACTAACAGTCTACTACTCCAGAAACAAAAAGATTTGAAGTCATTTCTAAGATCACTATCACATTTATGATGGACCTTAAATCAGGAATGTGAAGCTTTTAGAACCAAAGAATTGTGTAATCATCTCAATCCAAGATTTGTGAAGATTTATTTTATTTTATTTTATTTTGAAAGGGGAAGAAACATCTTCACCAACCTAGTATTATGAAAGATTTACTAAAATAAAGATGAAGGTGTTTGCACCAACTAAATTGGAAGCTTAATTTGAAAGACAAGACTAGGCTCGAGGAGGATCAAAAGACTGACTCTCAGTCCCTAAAGTTTGCAAGCTGGTTAGACTGCAATATATGCCTATGGAAAGAAAAGTCATGAAAAGCAATCCATGTATCATAAAGGAAGGCTTGCCTATACGTCTTTCTAGCATACGTGTGGTTCCTTTCGATTGGAATTTGGAGCATGTTGCTACCTGGATCAACCAGCCTAGTTGTACAACTACCATCACCAAATAATTCCAAAATCTCATACTAAAGCTCCAGTGTCAATCAGAACTAATGCACAATCTTGCATACTTTTGTGCTGATGTTAGTAATTTGATAGGTGAACACCATAATTTTGACTCTCACCTGATGGAATTCCTGAGGCTTCTGTAGTAATAACTGAGGACTTGTAGCAATCACCTTACCCAACTTCTGGTTTCGAATGCCGAAGTCACCCAACTGTTCCACCACCAATTTCAGCTTGTTAACTGATAACCCCAAAAGGAGCGGGCAGCTTTTAATTGCCTGAGATACACTAATTTTTGGCACCTGCCCAAAACATAAAATAGCAAAATGACATCTATATTACACTCTAACTTACTGCAGCACAAGGCATATAGTGATACAGAAACCAAATCCACTGTTTCTGTACAGTGGATAACAACAACCTACACAGTGGATACACCACTGAATTAGAGACCACAAGTCAAGGTAATTAAATACAGAGGATTAAGGGACTCCTAGAAAGTTGCAATGACTATACATAGAAGACCCATTAGAATCAACCAGACATATTTCATAGCAAAAACTAACTGCTCAAATGAGAAAATTGGCCTCATGTGCAAAATAGGGTAACCAGGGTTTATACCTTCTCATCATCAAAGAAAATCAGAATGTTCTCGTAGTTTTGCAGAATGCTCCTTGAAAGAATCCATGGATATTTCAGCAACATCTGCCCAAAATCTTTAGCCTCCAGACCATCCTTGCAATAAATGAACAACAATCACACCATCCTAAAAATGAAAGCTCCTAGATTGTCCAACTTATTCACAAGTAAATAAATTTCTAACTTAAATAGTATGTTAACAATTTCATACCTACACTAATATTTCTACAGAACTCTAAAACTATAATTCAGTTCTCCTCGGCAGATTTATAAAAAATTATGTTTGCTACATCAGTTCAAGGCTGAAAACTGTCTCCTTTCTTAGTCCCAAAATACTAGGAAATTGTTCAAAATCGTCTGTAAGTACATCCTCACAAACAGGTTTCGGTGCAGAACTTCCACACATACCAAAAGAAGAGACTGACGGAAAGAGAGAGAGAGAGATGATAAAGATCTAAATGACCTTTGTCTCGCACTAGTAATATTAACAGAAGCCAATAGAGCATATTGCTATCATATTTATGTGATAACCATGAGTCGCTAAACTTGAGGCCGAGTTGGAGATAAGTAAGGAAGGAAAACTATTAAGATCAGATATAAATAAATAATGTGATACCTTAAGGATCGCCTGCAGTCTTGGTCTAACATCCTTTTCAATGTCATAGAAAATAATAGGCGGAAATAAAAGAAGAATTTGTCTCTTACATCCTTCCACCACTCCAATATCATCAAGAAATACCATCAGGCGCTTCATATGACTCTCCTTAGGTAGCAAAAGAAGTCGTGGAAATGACTCAATAAGATGTCGGAAAGATGCATCTTGAGAACCTAACAAATGTAGACCTCCACGTCTTGCTTGGATCTACAAAAAGTACAATCACATTATGAAGTTGCTTGCAGGATGTATTATTCTGACTCGTTGTAGTTTCCTTAAGTGGACTGTGAACTATGATGGAGAGTGAGGGATTGACTGGATGTTTAGACTAATATGTTAAGACTAGGTGGAACTGGGTGAATTTTAGAGAAATAGTCATGTAAAGGCTATGACATAAAGTAGTGGTTGACCATAAGTTATTTCAAGGGTCTGTAGATGACAGACTGTACCCTTTAGGAAAAATAGTCATAAAAGGAGATGAGGGAGTATATCAAGATATAGTTGTAATAACTTAGTTCCACAAACTTTAGGGTAGGTGTAGCTCAATGAAAGTGAACAGACATCAGTGCCACAAACTCCAAGACAGGCACAGTAAATAAGCCCCATTAACCATCCTGATTCAAGGAGGCAACTGACCTTCTGAAAAAATGACAAGGTCTGCTGGACATCCTCATCAATACTGATGGACAAGTGCATCATCATTTGCCGGGCATTTCTAGCAATATGTCCTCCATCATCACTGTTTGCGAAGAATATTTTCTTCACATACTTAACCTATGAGCAAGTAGAAGAGGGATCAGCACATTAAGAAAAAACTGAAAAAGGGTTCAAACTTCTTATCTCAAGAAAGTGACAACTTTATGGCCACTCGTGATCCTTTTCAACTCCCTTAACCATGGAATGAATAGAATTTATATACACAATTTATAGATCTTAATCAATAACTATATGTCACCTATACTTGGCCTTATTCTTTGAACCAGAGGAAACCTTAGCAATTATTTAAAAGATTCCAGCGAGTATATTACTTTCTTATCTAGCCACACTAAATCAAGACTTTTCATCCTCCTGTGATATTTCAATGCCTGCAGAGATGACAGAACTCTCCCACAGAGCTCATGAGATTTTCATAGAATGAGCCAACAACACTAGGAAAGATGAACAACATAACAACAATTTGACATTAACAAAAGGTCTTCCGTAATTAGTGTTATTCTGTTTAAAGAAAAAATACACAGACAGGAGTTTAGTGTTATTCTGTTTAGAGAAAAGATATACAGACAGGAGTTCAGTGTTATTCTGTTTAAAGAAAAGATACACAGACAGGAGTAAGGAAAACAAAATCAAGAGAAAAATACAGCAGAAGAAATGAGTAGGCGTACCTTATTGATAAGGGTAGGTAGTGTCTGAAACAGAGAATTCGAGGAAAGGTAGCGAGCTAAGTGTGTTGCGGAAGAGAGAGTGAGGCCAATGCTCTCCAAGAAGGGAAGCATACCCTTATCACCTTTTTGTTTTGCCATCAGGTAGACCTTGCTCTTGAAAGGTGGAATTGCAGGAACCGGGTCATATGCTTTTTCAAAGTCAGTGGAATTCCATAAGGAAAACTCATCCAGTTCACGGACGCTATCTATCAGCATGCTAACGTAATTAGGTGAGTTGAGGGCTACTTCGATGGATTCCTTATGAGAAACACCAAGTTCTTGTAGGTAATAGCTGACAGCCTCCCTAGCTTCAGCGATTACTTCTTCCGTGTCTTCTGTTCGTTTTGACGACGAAGACCTAGCAGCAAGAGGTACAAGTGGCGCATAACTCCTCAATTTATGACAGACTTGCTCTGGACGTATAAGATTGCAGTAGAAAAAGGTATTGCAATGGCAAGAGAAACGAATAGGGAAAAGTTGAGGTTTTGAGTTTGGGACGGCGAATGACAAATTACTTAAAAGGCAATGTGAAAACATTTGTATGCAACGCATCCTAATCTGTAAATTAAATTCTCATTTCTACAGCTCTACCCTATTCCTGTTTACACAATATTATATTTGGGCGAGAAAACCTGTCTTGAACTAGGGGTGTTTTGTTTCCACAATATGCGACAAAGATTATCAATGTAGAATGGAGGTAACATTTTTATAAATATATTTTTGAAATATTGTTGTGTTTGCATAGATAAAAAAAAAAAATAGGACTATCCAAATAGGGATACACAATTCTACGGAAGTAACCTATTTGATCAATTAATTAAATTCAAAATAAAAAATCACTCATCATATTTGAGAAATATATTTCATTCATATCAATACTTTCATATTTACTCAATATCACTACTTTAATGTTCACTTAAAAAAAATAATTATGTAAATAACGCAAAATACCTACTATAGAAAGTGTTATTATAAAAGATAAAAATTTGATGCAAAATTTAAATTATTAAATGAGACTTGGCTTGAATACTATAATTTTTTCTAAAAAATTTAAATTATATACTAAAAATATTTATCAAATAATAACAAATTATTTGAACAAATGCATTTTTCCCTTTCAAGCTCTCAAAGAACACAACAACTCAACCTCTTCTTCTCCAACGAAGAACAACCTCCAAAAGCTCCGACCCATCATCAAAACGACACCGTTCCTTCAAATCTTCATATGAATCCATACATATCAGCGTGCTCGGCACAAGTCCGCATGCCAGTGAGGCATTTCTTGTTATTAATTTGTACTAATAAGGTTAGTCAAAAACGAAAACAAAAATAAGATGAAGTAGACAGAAAACAGAATAATCCGAGTTCATAGAAACTATTGTGTCTCCTTAAGAAATTTAATCTTTTCACTGTAAACGAGGTTACAAATTAATTTCTCCCAAGATAAAATGGATTAATCCTGTTAAATAAATAGCGGTACCTCAAGCTTCTTTAACTTGAACGAACTTAAGAATAGCAACAAGTCACACAGACTTAATCGATCGACACTTTGGTTTTGAGAGAAAATATATGCAGAGAAAAAAATTTAGTGTTTGAAAAAACGAAAAATGACTTCTTTTTATAGTCATTTTCAGCAAGTAACGTATAGAGAAATCTGTTCAGACTCTTTTTATCCAGAAAGTTGCGTCTTTTGAAAAAAATAACAATTTTTTCGTAAAATGTGTCTTTTGGGAAATGCGAATTAATTCTGTTAATTAACTAATTAACTAAAGTCCTGAATTAATTTATAAGAGATAAGATTAACAGGATTTATTTGATTAACAAAAATTGATCAAATAAATTTTGTCCAAAAAATTTATCAATCAACCACATTATTTGTCGAAATCGAAGCCGAGCGACGACGATGGCGTGAGGGGCACCTTTTTCTTAGCTCTTTAAAAAGTAAAGGAAGTGTTTCCTTATATAAGGACAACAATTTCTCTTTCTTTTGCCGATATGGGAGAAATGACTTTTCATTTGCACTTTGCAAAAAAAAGACTTTTCATTTTCCCTCCAAATTGGTTCGCTCACTTTTTCATATTCTCTCTTTTAATTTTCCGTTCACACTTTGCTAAACCCAACATTTCGTAGCTTCCAGGAATTCTCCAACAATAATATTCCTTTTCCTTTTTTTCGTTTTCGTTCTACATCTTACAAATCAGCCAGCTTTAACCTTATCCTCTAAGATTTTGAATTTTGAGTGCTCCCACATCATTTTTGGTCAGGAAATCCCCTCTAATCTTTCCCTATAAGTAGGCCTCTCTGATCATTCTCACGATTTTGGGTGCTATTCTTGTTTTCATATCTAAAATCTTTTTGTTCCATGGTAATTTTTGAGTGGTGGAAACAGCTTCTCAACCGGTTATCTTAGTTCACTGAGATAAATTCTTTCTTAGGTTTGTTTAAATCGTAGTTATTCTATGTGTTCTTAGCTTTGTTTTAGTCTCTTTGTTTAATGTTTCTTTCGTTCTCATGGTTAATATTTTACTGAAAAATATCAAATGCATTCTCTGTTTAGAGCTACTATTCCCTAAAGTTATTTTATATATTTTTAGTATTTTCTTCTTTGACATGATGGATGAATCCTTGGGGGAGATTGTTTTTTCACTATTTTGTTGCACTCATTTTTAAATATTTAATGTTATAACCATTGAACTAAGTGGATGATCCATTTATTCATGAACTTATCCTTTTCAAGGATGGATATGTATTCCCAAGATTTATCCTTATCTTGGATATGTATATTTCCAAGGTAACATGAATCTTTATGGGATAATGATGTATTTATTAATTTGACATTCATCAAAGTGGCTTTTGAGATGATTTCTCTACTTATAAATAGATATATCATTCTCAATGTATGATACACTTGAATAAGAAAAAAAAGTTCTCTCCTTCATCTTATACTTCTTGTCTTCTTTTTGTCTTTATACTTATATTGTTTTGAGCTTGATCTTATAATACGTTATCAGCATGAGACTCTAGCCAATCGAGAGTGAGTTTAGTTTTTCTTTAGCTCATGTTTTGGTTGATCTCGTTATGAGAATCAAGATATTATTTGCATAAAATCAGATATGTATTTTCTGAAATATTTTTATGATTTAGAATATAATAATATTTAATCACTAACCGTTATCAGGAAACAAAGGCATATACTACTATTGGTTGAATATGACATGCTATACATAACTTCTTAAATGGAATAAGGCATAAAATTTTAATAGCATGAGTTTGAATATTATTTTGATTGTTTTGAAAGACTCAAAAGGTGAGTCATGTTGTATTTCGGTCTTGGTTAAGGGTAAGACGATGGATTCAAGTCTCATCACCCAAAAGGGTAAGACATCAAATTAAAGTCCTGATGCACCATAATGAAAAAGTATTTGAGGGTAAGACGGTAGATTCAAGTTCTATCGAACAAAGAGGGTAAGACATCAATTTGAATTTTGATGCACCATGAGAATAAGGATTGGGTTCAAGTCCCATAGAATTTGGCCTAACACGCCTTATATGGATAACATTGAGTTTGAGTCAATGCACCATAGTGATGATATAATGATGACTAAGGCTATGATGAAAAGCCTTGAAATTCGTCCTATTGAATTTGCTTCATTTCTTAAAAGAATGTGATAGCAACATATGATAACTTTAAAATCGCATGTTGACTTTCTCCATTCTATTGTATGAATGTGGTAGCACAAAATAATTAATCTAAAAGATGACAAATGATTAACAATTGGGATAATGCCCAAGTACCCTCTCAACCTATGCCCGAAATCTCAGAGACACACTTATACAATACTAAGGTCCTATTACCCCCCTGAACTTATTTTATTTATAATTTTTTACCCCTTTTTAGCTTACGTGGCACTATCTTGTGGGCCCAACGATGATTGACTTTTTTTCGAACTAGTTCCACGTAGGCTAAAAAGGGGTAGAAAATTACATATAAAATAAGTTCAGGGGGGTAATAGGACCTTAATATAGTATAAGTGTGTCTCTGGGATTTCGGGCATAGGTTGAGGGGGTACTTGGGTATTTTCCCTTAACAATATGAAAAAGGGCGTGAAGGGACTGAATAATAATAGTTATTATTGTGGTAATTATAAAAGAAAGAACACTACGAGTTCTCCAAATAGTCCTTCCAAATGTGAAGGCAATTTTTATTATAAAAATGTATGAAAGGTCATTGGACTTGTGAATGTTGTAGACCCAATAATTTGACGAGTTTATAAATTCTCCATCAAAAGACAAGAAGATAAAGTGATGGTACACTTGATTTTTCAAAGTGATGTTGAGGTGTGTCATGGAAATATGCTGAATTTTAAAACCATGACAATGTAATTATAATGCAAATTTATGAAGTACATGTAAATGATTAGTCCATACTTTGAAGAGAATGTGACTGGTGATGATTATCGTGAATGCTCGATCATTCTATAAGAGAATGAGTCAAGATGTGATAAAATCATTATGGGTTGGATATATACCACAACTCACCTCTATGAGAGGTTTGAGAAAAAAAAAGATATACGCCACAACTCATCTCTACGGGAGGTTTGAGAGAAATAAATAAATTTATTTGGCAAGAATGGTCAATGGTCGTGTACGTTTACACGTAATTATGACATGTTTATTGTGAAGTATCGAAAATGCAAAAGAAAGAAATAATTCTTGCCTGCAAAGATTGTGTCCATGACCAAAATAATATTATTGTGTGGTAATATAAATTTGTTATTGGTTGTATATCTATGGTACAACAAAATTAAAACAAGAAACATGTATTCCTCATAATATTTTGACCATGACAATAATAATATAATTTCTCCTTGAGGAGATGTTCACCATATGGATGATGTCATGGAATATATGATAGTACACAAAATTAATTACAAGCTCTAACAAGTTATATTATTATTAGATGAATAATGTTGGGGTTGTAGTATTCTTTTAATAGAGGATTGTTTGAACTCTTATTCGATTCTAGTTTATTTATTTCAAGGTTTTCTTTCCCAAAAAATATCTTTTTAAATAGTTTTTTAATTTTTCTAAATTACTTTGGCAACTCTTATTAATTATTTTCAAATTAACAGCTATGAAATGTTTTTAATTTTAGTTTTAAAAACAGAATGTAACATAAACTTTATTAATGAATTAACATTATAACTTAAATTGATATTTGTAAAAGGGAATAAAAAAACCAATTCATTTTGTGTGGATGATGATGGCGGAGTTAGAAATTTTTTAAAGGGTGTCCAAAAATAACAAATTGTTATGCTAAGAATGTTCAAAATAAGTTATTTAATATGTATGCTATTTTTTTCCCGAAATTGAACACCCTTGATAATATATGGCTACGCCACTAGTGGATGAAATATTATTTTTAACATTCTTTTGTGAGAAACAGCAAATGTGAATAGTCATTAGTCACCGGCGAAAGCATCTCGCTTACAATTGTTTTCTGACTACCAGCCTCCACCATAAGAACTAGTAACAACAACACCAGAAAACACCACAAACACCACCAGGACCTCCATAAAACCCATCTCCTCTTTTCACAGTCAATTCATCACAAAAATTACATTTACATTAGTTGCTTTATAATTTAATAAATTTGATTTTTTTTCTTTCTAAATAGGCATTAACAATATGAAGAAAAATATTTTAATTAGATTTTAAAAGCTTATTGTCTCATTTGACAGAAGGGATAATTAATTCTGAATTTTTTTTTAGGATAAGTTCATCCCATATTTATTGGAATAAGATTGTGGTTATTTTTAATGATACGATAACGATAATCTCGAGACTAAGCGGCTATTGATAGTTTCAGCGCGTCTGGTACGCCGCTTTGACCCGTGCCGGTACAGTCTAATAATAGGTTTTAATCTAACTGAGCCATTATATAAAATCATTCATCAAAATAATATGTTTTTTTAAAATTTTACAAAATTAGTATAAACGTATTCTACAATAATGTTTTAGAATATATTTTATTTTTTAAAAGTTGATGGCGTCAGATTGATATACGTTACTCACAGTAACGTTTTACTCCTAAAACGTTACTCACAGTAAAACGTTACTGAAAATAACGTTTTAAAAGTGAAACGTTACTTACAGTAACGTATATCAACCTAATACTGTTAGTTTTTTTAAAAATAAAATATACCCTAAAACATTACTGTGAAATACGTTTATACTAATTTTGTAAAGTTTTAAAAAAAACGTATTACTTTAATAAATTGTTTTACATAACGACTTAATTTGAATAAAAATTCGTCTACTAAAGTGCCCAACTCAACCCAATGCTCCAGCTTTATGTGGGTCGTTCCGGCACAAGCAAAAATGGGGCCACTTGTTCGTTAGTCACCCAGTTATTTTTCCTCGCATATCGGTCACTTTTTCTTTTTGTAAGAATTGAGTAGCAAGTATAAGAAGAACTACATAATATGTTTCGCCAAAGGCGTCTTTTGCCGTGATAGTCAAGGGTCGCCACTAATAAATATTTCTAAACGACCGCATAACCCATTAAAGTTTAAACCAGAAAATTTTAGAGCTAAACAAAGTACATATATACTTATGACCGATCGGTTGGCATGCATGTCTATTTACACCTTGAGTCATTTAGATAAGTAGAAAATGTGTACAAACATGAGATTATGTGTAATGCACATATAAATATAGAGAGGGGAATTAACTAATGGTGTTGAGTGTATACATGTATTTGATCGATGTTAAAATTAAACTCCATCATCAACTTGATCGTCCTTGTCATTTAAGGCTTGTATACTTTCAATAGCTTCCTTGAGATCCCACCTTGTATCCAAATCTTCTTGACAGCAAGCCACTCCAATGTTGAAGAGCTTTTGGATCTGTCCTTGATGCGTGAGCTGGTCCATCTCTTTGTCAAAAGCCGATTCATTATCTTTAATGATGGTGTCAATCCAGGTAGCCAGTTCGGTGCCATAGCCAGTGCTGAGAGCAAGATAGTTTGTTGGGAATTTACCGGTGAGGGTCTCTAGTATTAGAATCCCAAGGCTCCAAACATCAGTCTTCCTTGTGATGCGGCCTTGTTGTGCATACTCAGGGGCTTTGTAAGCCACTAAAAGATGTTGGACTTGGGAAAGATTCACCAGGGGCGCCAATGTGTAATCCATCAACAATGGATTAGAATATTTGTCCAGAAGTACATTTGATGACTTGAGGTGACCGTGCGGAAGTGCTAGGCTTGGCAGCTCGTTGTGAAGGTAGGCCAACGCCTTTGCAACTCCTTTTATGATTTTCAAGCGGCTTGACCAGTCCAGCCTAGAGTGATTGCCTACACATAGCCGAGTAATTAATAATTTAATTTAAACACTAATCATTATACATATACATATACATATACATATACATACCATGGAGGTGACTGGCCAAGCTACCATTGGAGGCATAGTCATAAACAAGCAGCTTCTCTTCTTTCCTATAATAATAGGCGACAAGGGGGAGTAAGTTTGGGTGGCTTAGTCTGCCCAACCTCCTCATGTGCTCGTGGAAGTCTTCTTTAGCGACATGGTTCATTTGCTTAAACCTCTTCACCACGACGGCTTGGCCATCCATAAGTAGTGCCTTGTAAGAGGACCCCAGGTTCCCACTGCCAAGCACCTCCGCGGATGCTCTTAGCAAGTCCTGTAGATCAAATCTTGTGCGGTCATCTCTAACGAAGGATAACTTACCCACCACTGTTGCGCCTGGTGCCTCTGCTGATGCCTTGTTATTGTCATCGTGTCTTGCATTATAAGTTGGATTGCCACTCATGGTCGTATCAGGAAGGGCTGCTAATGATGAAACGGTCATGTTTTGATCCCCATCAATATTACTTGACTCAACTGCAGCCCGGCTGGTGAGTTGTGGATTATTTTGGCTGCGGCGGCGGAGAATGATAAGAATTAAGACAATCACGAGACATAAGACCACCAAACAAACTGCAACGATCAACATCACTCTACTCAGGAGAGAGGGCGACTTGTTATCTATATCACCAGATTGGGTGGTGTTGATGGTAGAGTTGAGAGTGTTAGGCGGAGTAGTAGTATTTGCTTCTGGAATTGGGGAGTTGCAAACTGATTCCAAAGGCTTCCCACACATGCCTTTGTTGCCTGTGTATATGTACGCAATGATTAAATGATCGATATGTAATGCAATGCAATTAAAATATTTAATTAGGTACCTGCGAATGCTGTTGGATCCATTAATGAAAGAGAAGGAGGGATTGGACCGTCGAGTTGGTTGTTGGATACATTGAGGAGTTTGAGAACACCACCGCGGAAATCAGGTATAGAGCCAGTGAATTTGTTGTTTTGGAGGGTCAAGTCGAAGAGCCTGGGGCAGGAGGTAGCGAGGGAGGTGGGAATGTTACCTGTGAATTGGTTGTTGGCCAAATAAAGTTTCTTGAGATAAATCATACCCTTGAAGGCATCATCGGGGATCTGACCAGAGAAGTTATTATTGGACAAGTACAATGACTTGAGGGCAAAAAGTTTGTTCCAATCAGGCATTGGCCCCTTGAAGTTGTTGTTCATAAAGCTTAGGGTCCGGAGGAAATGCAAAGGAAGCAATGAATCTATATCAATTTCACCTGAGAGGTCCAAGTTTTCTAGTTGCAAACCCCATACATCCCCTTCCAAGCAAATTACTCCCAACCAATTCGCATTGTCCCCGGTACAGGGACTTGTCGATGGAACCCAAGACCCGAGTACCTCTTTTCCTTTACCTGAAGATGTAGATAGGGAGCTTTTAAAGTTGAAGAGGGCCTCCGAAGAGCTCTTTGCATCGGGAACATAATGATGATCATCGTCATCGTCCGGTTGAGACGATACAAATGTGATCAAAGATACAACAAGAAGGAAAATGATCAATAATGATCTTCTTAGTGATGATGATGATGATGAAGAACATGCAAACGTAACTGGTGACAGGCCGGCATCCTCCACCTCCGTCATCATCCTTCCTTTGCCTAACCACAACAAAACACCATCAATTTGAGGCATAACCACTGCACACCTCTCTAACCAGAGATTTTTACGGATTTTCTTTTGGTTTTCATTACATCAATTACTTTTTTCAATGTCTTCCATCCAAATAAATAAATATTAATTGTCAGCTTTCTTAATGTTCAGGAATTTTAATTAGAAATTAAGGAATATTAAGTCAAAAGTTCACCTACTTTTTTTTATTATTATTATTATTATTTAGTCAAATTTTGTTTGATTAAGCATTTCATTAGTTTATTTGAAATTAAATGTTTTCATTTCACGAAACATAATTTTATTCAACTGTAAATGTTCATTTTAAATTATTTATAACCACAAATATCTATTACTTATTTTAAAGAGCAAACTATATTCGAAAAAAGGCCTAAAATACCCTTAAAGTATTGAAAATGGTATAAAATTACCCTTCATCCACCTATTAGCTCCAAAATATACTTTTCATCCATCTATTGGCTCCAAAATACCCTTGTCATCCACCTTTGGGTTCAAAATTGACCACTTTTTTAATTGTTTTAAAATTAAACTCTTTAAATATTTTTTAAAATACTTGGCGTTCAACTATTGATTCTAATTTTAATTTATTAATATAATTTATAAACCAACCCACTACCCACTCATGACTAACTAAACCCCACTCAATTAATAATTCAATTATAATATCAAAATTGTCATAAACACTACTAAAACACGATGAAATTATAGATTCCTGAAAATGACATCCAAAATTATTCGAGTCCGAATCAAAACCCCAATTAAAATTAGGTTGAGCCGATTATTTAGGAGGACACTTTCTTTCAAAATTGAATTAGAAACTTATGATTAAAGGTAAACAAGTAATACATCCCGAATTAATTCATGCACTTTTCTTACATATAATTTTATAAATATTTATGATTTGTTTTAAAACCTTTAATATAGTATTTTGAAAAAAAGTTACCTATGAAGTAATATCACATAATTGAGACGTAAAAATAATTAAGATGAACATAGTCAGACTTGTAAGTTTATCGGTGATTTTTATTTAGCCACTTGAATGTATGATAATTTACTTCTATAATTTTTAAAAACACTCAATTGGCAGTAGCTTGCATTAATAATGTTATGAGTTTATTAAAAGGAATTTAATTAGTAATGGGTGGGTAATGGATTGATTTATAAATTATACTAATAAGTTAAATTATAACAAATAGTTGAGCACCGCGTATTTTAAAAAATATTTAAATAGTTTAAATATAAAACCGTTAAATAATTGGTCAA
The DNA here is from genome assembly GCF_036512215.1 of Solanum lycopersicum. Taxonomy (NCBI): domain Eukaryota; kingdom Viridiplantae; phylum Streptophyta; class Magnoliopsida; order Solanales; family Solanaceae; genus Solanum; species Solanum lycopersicum. The sequence goes on from NC_090802.1 coordinate 67,630,472, forward strand.
TTTTGAACCAAAAGGTGGATGGCAAGGGTATTTTGGACCCAATAGGTAGGTGGGAAGGGTATTTTGGAGCCAATAGGTGGATTGAGGGTAATTTTGTACCATTTTCAATACTTTAAGGGTATTTTAGGCCCTTTTCCGAACTATATAATATTAATTCCTTCGTTTCAAAAAATATGATCTGATTTGACTTGACACGAAATTTAAGAAAATAGAGAACACTTTTGAATCTTGTTGTCCTAAATTAAAAGTTACGTGAAATGAACAAAACTGTTATTTGATCTTGTAACCTTAAACATGTCACGTGGAAAGTTGAAATTAAAATGTTAATCCAAAAAAAAGTCATTCTTTTTTAAACAGACTAAAAAAGAAACGAGGTCATTCTTTTTTAAACGGAAGAAATATTAGTTTAGATTCTAATTATTAAGATTTCTCGTAATTTCAAATATTACTTTCTCTACCATATTTTATGCTTAGGATACATGAGTATGAATACGTGAAATACATCTATCTGTCAAATTTTTAAAATGAGATACATATTTTAATTGTTTAAATTAATTGTTTGTAACAGAATTCATTAATTACATGAGTTAATTAATTTTATTTATTATTCTTTGAAATAATAAAATCATTAATATTAATAATAAAAGACAAAAATAAGTATATTTTGGTCATGTAATTTGATTTATTTTATTTTTTATTAATGTGTCCAATAAATTAAACATTTAGATACATGAGTATCATACAATTACATTTATATGTACCATAGAATATTTCGTACTTCCTCCGTTTCATAAAGAATGGTTTAGTTTGACTTGACGCGAAGTTTAAGAAAATAAAGAAGATATTTGATCATGTGATACTAAATTAAAGTTATGTCAAAATGCACAAATTGCGCTTTAATCTTGTGGCCTTAAACATGCCACGTGGAAAATTTGTTACCAAAAAAGGAAAAATGTCATTCTTTTTAAACAAACTAAAAGAAAATGAGGTTATTCTTTTTTAAACGGAGGGAGTACTAATTTCATGTATTTGTTATCTGTATCAAGTATTAATTTCATGTATTTGTTTTCTGTATCTAATTTTAATTTCACGTATCTATTTATATGATCTAATATTATTTCATGTATATTTATATGTATAATTTGATGTATGAAGTATTAATTTCAGATGTTATATTCAAAAACATGCATTTCGGATAAATATGAAAATCTTCAGATACATTATAATAACACAACAAATATATATAAGCATATTATTATACATGATAAAAGACAAATACATATGACAACAGTAGGGTAAATCAAATACATGGGTGAATATTAAATAATGCATAAATCTCCAATATATTTATTAGATACATGCATACTTAATAAGATACATTGATAGCACCTAGATCAGACGAAAGAAGTGATACTAAGCTTCCTGGTAGAGTATGTAACAGACATCATCGATAATGTCGAATTTATAAATCTATTGAGTTTGAAATTTCTGCTTACAACTATATCCATTGTCTCTATGCGCGGGAGACGGCTTCACTTGTGAGAAAAGTTATGGGTACTTGGGGAATTTGTTTGAGAGTGAGAAAATCAAAGGCTAGGAGTTTGATGTGTATGTTGACAAGCCGTAGAACATCTATTTTGATGCAGTAGTTCTTCTCACTAACAATTGATCAAGAGAAGAGAAAGAGGAAGAGAGTTTTACCCTAACTCATATTCCCTGAGAGATAAATATTACTTTTAATTAAAATATTAATTTTGAAGTTTAACTGTAAAGATAATTAATCAATCCTAATTTTGAGGGAGCTGAGTATTTGATTGTATCGTTAATAATGTATGATATAAAATATTAAAAATGGTAATATATGTTATGTTAGTGCTGTATGACTAATAAAGTAGTTTATTCTATTTTAAACTACTTCCTCCGTTTCATAAAGAATGATCTAATTTGACTTGACACAAAATTTAAGAAAATAATTTTTTTTTTGATCAAGTGGTCCTAAATTAAAGTTATGTCAATGTACAAAATTGTTCTTTAATCTTGTGACCTTAAACATGTCACGTGGAAAATTGTTACCAAAAGAAGAAAGAAGACATTCTTTTTTAAACATACTAAAAAGAAAAGAATGGTATTCTTTATTAAACGAAGGGAGTACAAATTTCAAAAATCTTCCTTTATTTTTACAACCGTGTCAAATCAAACAAATGGCAAAGGCCACTCTCAAACCTTAATTATGCATTTCAAAATATACATTATTTTTTACATAACCACTTTAAATTAAAAAATTATCAATCCTAACATAACATTAAGACTTAACTAAACATTATTTTTCGTTTTTATCCTTTTTAATTATTTTGAAATTATTCTTTAAAGTAAATTTTTGTTATAGCTATAGTGGGTTATTATTCTTTGAAATTATTCTTTAAAGTAAATTATGCATTTCAAAATATACATTATTTTTTACATAACCACTTTAAATTAAAAAATGATCAATCCTAACATAACATTAAGACATTAACTAAACAATATTTTTTGTTTTTATCCTTTTTAATTATTTTGAAATTATTCTTTAAAGTAAATTTTTATTACCTGTCAGTCTTTTCAAATGGTTATTTTAGAGTGTCAAACACTTTGCTCAAAATTCCATCGACATGAGTCTTTAGGTATGTAAGCTCGTACTCAACTCCTTCGACAATTCTTATCTGTTGTGCTCGTGTAGTTTTACTATATTGATAGCAGAGTATGTTCGGTAGGCGGTGATTGTTAAGTTTGTATTTTGTAAGTAACTAGTGTGTCATGCCATGCAGGATCTTACGATTGCAAATTCTATGGTAACAAATCAAATGACAAATAAAAGTATACTAAAGACATATTGTTAGTATTTGGTCTAGCGACCTACATATGATAAAACTAGTATTGAATAATATAAATATGTTTAGGAGAAAATCTCCTCATAGACAAAATTCTTTTAAGAACTACATTGTAAATATTATTGTTTTATACTATGAGAATAAAAATTTTCAATTTATAGATCTACAAATTTTTCCTCTAAAGGAAAGAACAATCCTGATATGAAAGAAAAATATATTTTTCTTTCATGAAAAGTAAAAATATTTATGGTAATGTTTTGTCTTTTATTTTAGTAAAAACTAAATTTCAAATAAGATAATAAAATCAGGACGAAATCCCAAGATATCTCCCCTTTTGGCTGGATTTCTTGGCAAAACTTGATTTGTCTTGTTCATATGCTTGATAATCTCGTTCTTCATGTATCACTGCTACTTACCATGATTTAAAATTGATATGGGTTAAAAAATTGGATGACTATGTTAAAAGTTGTGAACATGGTTGAAAGTGAATCTCATGTGTTAAAAGTAATATGCATGAGTTGAAAGTAGAACTCATGCATTAAAAGTAAGATGCATGACTTAAAAGTGCAGCTCATGCGTTAAAAGTAAAGACACATGAGTTAAAAGTGGAGCTCGAACATTAAAGTTTGCAGGTGTTGGATGTTGGAGCCCATGCTCTAAAGTAAGGATGAGTTGAAAATTAATTTTGTTTTAAAAGATGGAACAACAATATATTGTTGAAAATATATTTGAAAAATCTCTTCACATGTAGTAGCACAAAAAATTTCATCATTATCACGTTGATTGCAAATTGATTTGGAATCACTTGAACATATCTTCAATCTTGATTAAACTGAGTCATTGAACCATTAGATCTTTGAACCATGTGTTCTGGAACCACTTGTCGAATTCGCAAGTGATTAGGATGTCGTGCGAAAATTTACAATTATAATGGTTAACAAATCAGACGACAAATAAAAGTACACTAAAAAACATATTATTAATATAGTTTAATTCAGCGACCTACATATTAAAAAGTTAATATTGAAAAACATAGAAGAAAATCTACCCATAAACAAAATTCTTAGTGTATTTTTATTTGTTGATGATGACAATTTCTTATACTACTTCATAACTTATGAATCTTGCATTAGGGGATATTTCCATATGAAAAAGATTATGGTCGTTGATGACACATTTTTATATGACAAATATGAGGATGTCTTATTGTTTATTGTTGTGTAGTAGGATACTGAAAATAATATTATCTAATTGCACTTATGTGGTGAACAAAGTGTATGATGCATGTTGGATCTACTTCTTCAAGAAGATAAAGTCTATAATGATTGATGAACCAGAATTGTAACTCATCTAATATGCATATGAGCATAGCTAGGATATTTTTAAGTTTTATCTGCAAGCTCCTCATGAACTTTGTATAAGGCATCTTCGTGAAAACCTCCAACCAAAAAGAAAACCGCCACATCGAAATCGAATGCACCAAAATGATATTTTGCTCTTCTTTTTATATTACAATATCACTTGGTCATAGCTGCCACTCACAAATGTTAGTAAAAGATTTAAAATTCACACACAATGTATACATTTATGATACTAAAAAAATTTATATTAAATCCAACATTATAATTTTAGCATAATAGAGCATAGTTAATCATCCAATAAAATGACATAACACTTATAATTAAATGACACTGGCTTAAAAGCTTCTGATAACAATGAAGATTAGAGCGATAGAATCGTCCAATCCACATTCATGTTTCAATTGGAAAGGGGTAATTGGAGAATTTTTTTTTTTTTAAAAAAATAACTAACATATGTTTCTTGAAACCACATAAACATGCACAGCTGCATTCCTACTCAAGAGGTGACACTTGAGTAGTCGCACTGAAGCTCATCTTCACTTATCATCGTACATTCTTCGCGTGTCTGAACCTCTATCTGGCTAAATCTCTGTAAGTTTTTGCTTCTCATGCCATTGAGTTTCACAAGCTTACTCAGGATACATGCCATGGCAACCTTTGATCCCAAGTTAGAGAGCCCTCTAGACATGCAGATTGCACCACCCAGGAGCATTAGAATATTTGGCACCAGATTGCTTGATGGCTCATTTCTTCGTTCCCTAGCATTGCATTCATGTGACACTCCACCGCAATAGTCACTACTTGTGCAGATTTCTGGATTGATTAGTCCCCTTGTGTGGTCTACGGTGTCTAACCCAAGTGGAACCTTCATTTGAAGAGGGTGGGAAAGGGAAGATCAAAAAATTGTGTCAAGCAGCACGTTATACACTTTCAACTCATATTTGGAAGGCTAATTAATCCATGTAGGCAATAGTAGTAGCACGTTATCCTTGTACTTGCTTATCATTTTAGGAGGGAGGGAGGGAGGCCATTAAAGTACAAAGGGAGAAAATGACTTCCAGAAGGAAAATGCTTCTGTTACGGTCACTGCCAGATTTGTGTCTTTTATCATCTATTTTACTTAACTTTCCATTTCCTAACAAAAAGAATAGTGGAAGTCCCACAATTAAGAACTTTAAAAGAAGCATAGCTCCCACCTTTTGAATTAACGTGACGGCAGTCACACCTGAAGTCAATTGAGAATGGTGGTCAACTGCTTTGTATTGGCGAAGTGCATCATCCATTTTACAAACATAGCTCCATATGCCTTTTGCAAAGGCTAGTTTTGCCATTTCAACGTTAAGACCAGCATCTTCTTGGTGTACCATTTGAATCTCACAGGCATTCCTACCAGAAACTGAAGGAAAAATTTCACAATGAAACCAACTCAGTACTGCACCATCCTACATTCCTAAAAGTACTACAGAAGGTGAAACCAAGAATGCTATACAAAATGACAGAACAAATCAAAAACCTACTTTTCTTGATTCTCCAACCAGATCTAAAGAGCCTAACCCTGACATACTTCTTCTTTCTTTGTGCCAAAGGATATTCACATTCCTACTAGCAGTAAAACGCCAAAAATTTAGCATACATAAACTAAGATATGTAACAGGAAAAATTGAAACAAGAATAGATACAATTATAGTTGGGACACATGAATGATGGAAACTTGTGTGAGAACACCAAACACTTCTTCCTTCTTATTTCTTTTACTTTTTTTAGGTTTGTGTGGGGGCGGGGCGGGGCGAGAGTGGGGTAGGGGGTACCATCCAATTGAAAGAACTAAACAAGTTCTAACTGCAATATTTATTTAACAGAAGACACTGCACCATTGAGAAAGATATCTCTCTAGAGTTAAGTTGGGAGAGTCAGTTCTATGAGAGCTTGATGTCCTCTCAATGTCAAACTTTATTAAGTACTACCTTGGTAAAACAGTAGAAGGATCCGTCATTGCCTTCCCACACTCTCCAAGCTAATATGTACTCTCTGGGAGTCAATAGTGGAAACTTCTTTATCATGAGTCCAATTTCAGTTCCGCTGCTTGAATCCACCTGCAACTGCTTATGCTCAATCAAGGTTTTGTCCCAAAATTTCCGGAAATCATTGTCCATGTAAAAATCTCTTAGCATCTCAACAGAGCAATTTTCAAATACAGTGACACTTAGATATTTAAGAGGCTCATCCTGCAGAACAGAAGAGACGAAACATGGGTATCATCACCTCATTATTGATACAGATAGTAGTAACTTTTTTCGGTAAGTTAGACAACGATAAGAATTGCTAAATAAATACATTTAAAATAAGGCAATCCAGATACTTTGCATCACTTCGCCTAATAAAAATAGCATTAAACAGAAGGTGAAACCAAGAATCATTTATTGCACAGCCCATTCAGTCACTTTAGATCCTTTATAAGTATCAATGGGAGCACTGCCTACAGTTGGTTACTCCATTTTCTTTTAAGAGCTTCAAAGGTACATAAGTATATTAACAAAAGGTGAAAGAAGTCACTTTTGTGATTAATAGTTAGCCTAATGGACACACTTCTTCTGTTTCTTTACGAGCCCAGCTTATTGATAGGTTCAGCCATGAGGCATAAATTTGCTATTCTGAATTCTGAGAAAATAGGCAATTCAGCAAGTCCCTAAGAGATAAAAGCAGAGACCGCTATAATATTAAAAACACAGTACATAAAGAGATAATCTGAGCAAGCACCTTCAGTTTACAACACCGTGCACAGTAGGAAAAACGATCTGTTCTCCGGTTAATGACATCTTCCCATTTCTCATTAGCTTGAAATTTATTATTTACGACGTCAATCAAATTCTTCAGATCTAGATCAGATACCACTGCAGTGATCCTGAGAATAATAAATGAGATATTAGGATGCTTAAGACTAATAAATACAGCCACATTTGCAAGTTAAAAGCAATTGAAGACAAGGCTCACATAGGAGAACCATATCTACTACTAGAGCATGGAAATTCTTTATATACTGCAATAGTGAGCCCAACTCACAAGGAGTCCTACCAATACGTCGCTCTTCAAGACGAGAGATCTAATCATCTATTTCAAGTTCCAAGAGCCTAGGTACACCTGACAATAAACAAAAAAATAAAATGCTAAATATTTAGTTGAAAGAAATCTTTATTTCCTCAAAAGGATAATACAAATTATTTTCATAACCATGAACCCTGCAACCTGAACTGATCCTTGGTGCAACCCCAGCTCAATTGGGAAGTCCTCTAAGTCTTTTCTCATCATTCTAACCCGAGTTTTGGCTCCATCATACACATCCTTTATCGCCCTAATGTAAGCCACTGGTACACCTCTGCTTCCAAGCATCTCCATATGACTTCTCTCCAGGAATTGTCGTAAGCCTTTTCAAAATCAATGAATACCACATGTAAGTCACTCTTCCTTTCCTGATATTTCTTCACCAATCTCCTCACAAGATGGATGGCTTTTGTAGTCGATAGCCTCAGCAAGAATACAATCTGGTTCTCGTAAATTGACACGTCTCGCCTCACCCTCATCTGCTCGACTCTTTACCAGACTTTTTTAGCAACTTGGTACCCATGTAATTGTTACTACTTGGATATCACTCTTGTTTTTGTACAACAGAACCATTTACTCCACCTCCACTCCTCGGGCATTTTTGTTATCTTAAAAATGACATCAAACAAACTATTTAACCACATCATACTTGTCATGTCTATGTTTTTCCAAAACTCCATCGGACTCTCATCTAGTCTAGTCGCTCTCCCCCTGCACTAACTACTATAAGCGCGCTTCACCTCCTCAACCTTAATACACCCACAGTACACAAAATCTCGATATCTCTCTGAGTGCTCCAAATCACCTAGCACAATGTCTCTATTCCCTTCTTCATTCAATAGTTTGTAGAAGTAAGCTTATCATCTTTGTTTAATGAGGATCTCTTCTACCAACACCATGTCTTCTTCATCCTTGATACACTTCACTTGATTTAGGTCTCGGGCCTCCTCTCTCGCCTTCGCGAACCTTTACAGTTTCTTATCTCCGCCTTTGTCTCCTAGTTTATCATATAGTCGTTCGAAAACTGTCGTTTTGCTATTGTAGCCACTAACTTAGCCTCCGTTTTCGTTGCCTTATAGATTTCCTTATGCGTTCGTATTTCCTCCTCGTCCTTCATTTTACCAACTTTGCGAAAGCAATCTTATGCTTCTACTTAGCCTTGAACTTTCTCGACCACCAAAGTTACCCCTCAACACCCTGGTACCTCTCTAGTTCCTTCCTTAATGCAACTAGTTGTCTTATCCCCATTTTATACACATCTCCAGTACTCCTCCAAGCTCCCATCGTCACCAACTTCTCTCTCATTTACGTAGAGAGGGCAGGGGTCAAGCTACCTCATATTTACTTAGTCGAAAATTAATCTTTTTCCTACTTGCTCGCTCAATCCAAGTCCATCACCAAAAGTTTATGTCGGGTAGTAAGATTCTCACTTGGGATAATCTTACGTCCTTACAAAGGCCTCTATTACCCTTTCTCAAGAGTAAGTAATTTATCTGAGTTTTAGCTAGAAGGAAAAGACAAATGGTAGAAAGAAATCATCCTTTGTTCTGCCAAATAAATAGGCCAACTTTTGGTTCTTCTTTCTTCCTGAAGATGAAAAAGAAACCATTCGTACTCTCATGACTTAATGGACGACTTTCAAATGGTTCAAAGGAAACTTTTGTATGAGTCAGCATTATCTCGAATGTTATCAACTCTGGTACATAGACCAAATAATACATTACAAGTAAAAGTTCTAACATTCATAGAGTCCTTGGACTCGTTTAGAAATCATCCTTCTTAGCTGATCTTCATAGGCAAAAATGAACAACTTTCAAACGGTTCAAAGGAAAATTTTGTAGGAGTGTGTATAATCTCAAATGTTATCAATTATGGTAAATTGACCAAATAATACAATGCAAGCAAAAGTTCCAACATTCATAGAGTCCTTAGACTCGTTTAGAAATCACCCTTTATTCTAGGCCTATTAGAACCAGAAGATGCTCTTAGCTGATCTTCATAGGCAAAATTGGACAACTTTCAAACAGTTCAAAGAAAAATATTGTATGAGTCTGCATAATCTCGAATGTTATCAATTCTCGTATATAGACCAAATAATATACTGCAAGCAAAAGTTCCAACAATCATTGAGTCCTTGGACTCATTAGAAATCATCATTTGTTCTAGGCCTATTTGAACTAGAAGATGCTCTTAGTTGATCTTCATAGGCAAAAAAAAAAGCTAAGCTACTTAACTGATGCCCAGGTCTAATTATTCTTTAGAAAATTTATCTAGTTTGCAATCCAACTTGAATTGTTCACCGGACAGGTGTCATAGTTGTACTTGTAAGAATATACAATTTGATTGAACAAGTGGCAAGCGTAGAGAAGACTACAATCAACCATTGAGTCGGTTGGTGATGAATTTTTGATATAATACTTACCAATGAACATCAAATTGAATCCGAATATGACATGGTACAGGCTACTACGTCTTTCTTTATCCAAACAATAAGAAGAAATTATTTCACCTTTTCACTATGGAGCTTCTTGTGCACAAACCTACCTATATTAGAAGAAAAAAATACCTTACTTCAGAAGGAGCAGAGGGAGAGACATCAGGATGACCATTGGATTCGGCATGTGGATTCGCAGCAGATCGTTCTCTAAATCCGAAGAGGACGGATAGGAAAGACAAGGCAAATGGAAGGCGAGAGTTCAGCAAATGACATGTCAGTATGATCACTATGACCGCCAGGGTATACCCGTAAGTACACGAAGACAGCGACCATCCGTTTCCTCCTCGATCCATCTTCTCTTTCGAAAGTTCTAACACTAATGATGAAGACCAAATCGCAGTGCACGTTCTCTGTGTTTGCTATATGCAACTGGTCAGCCTATAAATTTCCGTCCTCCTTGGATTTGGAATCCAGCACTCCTAGGATTTCTTCAGCATCGCCCTTCCACAACGACCGTTCTATCGCAAGGGGTTCGCAAAGTTTGGCCTTCACCCTACAAACTAGATAAACCCATCCTCACGGTGATCCATACGTAGTCACCCCTTTTGTTTTGGGGGAACTTTTTGTTTATTTTTGATTCCCTCATTTTCAATTTAGATAATTGGAGCCTGCTAAGTCCGGAGCCCAATTTTCTTATTAATTTCCGAAAATTATGTCAAAATTCTTTATACGAAATGGCAAACATCCATAACTAATTATATCATAGGGGTATAGTTTAATTTATTTACCTTATATAATTATAGTTTAATTTTTTTTGCTATAATTAATGGGGTCCGCAACATATTATGTAACCAATAGTATAAAAACCTTATTTTCTAATTTTGTATATAACTTATACACAAAACAATTTTCTCTCTCCTTTTCACATTCCAACTTTTTCTCCTACATTTAATACTCCAGCTATTCGGTTTGAATTTCAAATTGTTGTCCAAAATTAGATTACTCCCTCCCGAAGTTGAAGTTTCCTCCCGAAGTTGGAGTCAATTTCGTAAGTACTCCTTGATTTTAGTTGTTTACCTCTTCTTTTTTTTTTACTTATTCAAAATTTGTATATGTGTTCTGTTTATTATTTTTTTCATATATTTTGATGAAATAATCGATTTTTTGCTCTTGATAGATCTAAAATTGGTCAAACAATGAATGAATCATCTCCATCTTTGAGGATTACCAGAGGTAGTCCTTTGCATGTCAATGTTGTTGACATTTTACCATCCTTTTCAATGGGGTTAACTCAAGATTTTTGGGTTGATGTAGGGTCTTTGGGAAAATCAAAACAAGTTATACAAGAACAAACCATGGAAGAGCTGAGATCAAAGAAAAAACTCTATGGTAGTTCAACAAGTTATTAAAAATGTCAAAGCTAGGGGCATTAAAATTGTACAAGGAAGAAGAAAGAGGAAAGCTGTAAACATTGAATCAGAGGAAAATGATTCTGAAGTCGTCGGATCTGAAGAACTTCATAATCATGAGGTAGTGTATTAAAACACAAAGTTAGATACAATTTTTTGGTTAATTAGTTGTCAATATACAAACAATATTGCTTAAGTATTGTATATAATATATTCCATGTTTAGTAATTGTATATAGTATATTGCATATTTTTGTTATTTTTGTTTTTTGTATATATATACAAAAAAGTAATTGGACTTAAATATACAGATGGAAATTTTTCATATATGATTAGAATTTGTTTATTCTATTAGTTATATACAAATTATTGAAGTTAGTAAATATTAAGTTTACATCCATATACAAAAACTGATATGTACATGTCTTTTTTAATAGCTGGTAGTAGGGGATTGTATATTAAAGGGTCATTATTTTTTTATATACATATATACACAAAGTAATTGGATTTAGTTATATAGATGGGAAAATATCATATGTGATTATAATTTGTATATTGTAGTAGTTATATACAAATTATTGAAGTTAGTATATATTAACTTTATATATTATTGGAGTATATATAAAAAGTCATTTAGAAACTTGTATATACTGTCATGTTTAACTAATATATTCATGTACACATATCAATATACAAAAAAGGTAAGTTCATATATATATACACACAAATTAATGTATGCATGACTTCTTTTTTAATTTTTTTGTATATATATGTAAGTACATATAAAATTATATTTTTGTTTCACTTGCTGTATGATTTTTTTTTTTGAATTTGAACGTTTAGCTTAAAAAAAGGGACGTTTCCCTAAAATTGTGGCATTATCTTAATTTATTGTTAGCATATTTAACGCTTCAGTTACAAACCATTTTTTAAAATAGAATTGTATAAATAATAAAAAAAACCTTTATATACAAAATTAAAGATACCTAAAATAACTAAATCATACCCATATAATGTAATTAGGTAAACTATACCCATATAATGTTATTTAATCAAATAAGTTTGCCATATATTAAATTTTCCCTACTATCAACTAGGGGTGTTCATGGTTGGATTGAGATCGATTAATCTTTAAAATAAATATTAAAGGATTACCTTTTTTTAATCAATTATATAGTTCTATTTATTTTCAAACGTAACATTATCACTTTATTTTTTTACTTATATATTAATCATGAAGATCATTTTGAGATGACGATTGAAATGAAACTTAACAAATTTAACATCTATAATCTATTAAATGAGGGATAGTACATTATTAATCAATATGTCAAATGTCAATATATATTTTCAGTAATTTTTTTGTTTGGACAGGTAGTTAATATGTCACTTTTTACATTTTATTGAAATATCAATGAGTTTGAATCTTTATATTACAACATATACTCCAATGTACTTTTTTTTCTTGAGTATATAAGAATTATATTATAAAATAACTGAAAGATACTAATGAAATACATCTACACGTCTTATTATTCTTTTTCATATTGATATGATAAAACTCCTTTGAATATTTCGTTTTTCAATCATTTTTGTTCCTTTTTTAAATATACAATTTAAATTTGTATGATTTTTGCATGAATCACATCTATTGCATTTTAGATTCTTTAGTTGCATTTATATCAAAGATAATTGTTATCATTTGTCAAATTTATTTTTTACGAATGTTATCCACTATTATTAAGTTTCAATATATAAAAACCTCGAATGAGAAAATATTTTTTTAAAAAAATTATTAACTCGTTTATTATATTTTAATTTATATCTTTTATATGAAATATAAAAATAAATAGATTCATATAAACTACGTAAAAATATTTGATAGATAATAAACCTCTTCACATATTATGTGTATAGAATAATAAAATTCAAAAGTTAATTAAATTGAATACTCCGATAATGTGCTTACATTTCAAATATACTTTTTGCATTCTCAAATCAATGATTGCACCTCTTTCTATATGAAACTAATACATGGACACCCTATTAAAATAATTTAAAATTTCAATCATAATTTTGTGTTTATTTAATCATATACTCATATGAAAAAATTTTATGTTCAAAATTTTGTATTTTATTTTAATAAAATATATTAAAAATCAAATCAACTTATTTAGTCATTTGTATTCATCTTTTATCTAAAATTTTTAAAAGATACATATTTAACAAAAATAAATTAATTTATCAAATGCATGAATAAATTTTTTTGGCATATATGTTTGTCCTATTTTTAAGTTTCATAAAATATATATTAAGTATTTATATTTACTATTTTATTTATTTTGATCTATATTTAATTATACTTCAAAAGAATTACAAAAATATGATTTCCATAGTATATAAAATACAAGTATTTAATATTACAAAATATTTTCGTGGAGCGCAATCAACATATAAGTAAACCAAAGCAAACAGAGAATAGTTTTGACTAAAAAATTTACAAAATCTTCAATAATGGGATCAATATTTTCATTTATTATATTTTGTTTTTCAATTACTTATTCCAATTCATATAAAATAAAACGTGAAATAAAAAATAGATAAACTAAAGTGGGATAAAAAAAACCATAATAAAAGGGGAAAAGGGTCAAATATGCCCCTAAACTATTCAAAAAGGTCTAGATATACCCTCCGATTAAAGTTTGGTTCACTGATGCCCTCGCCATCCAACTTTTGGTCCAAATATTCCCTTATGGACGTTAGTTGCCATGTTGGACATATCTAACTCATTTTTCATTTCTTTAAATGCAACATGGAATTGACATGTCATTTTGGCCTTACCACATAACATTTATATGAAAATGGAAAGATATTCGGACTCATAAACACCTAATCCGACTCATAAATCAATCCCCTTTTAAATAAATTATCCGACCAATTTTCAACAATTTTGTTTAATTTTTATTTTTTTGATAAATTTAAAAAATGAGTAATTGATTAATAAAAAAATAGGAAAATATGAAAAAAGTATAAAATTAATGCCAAAAATTCATAAATAATTATAGTAACCTTAAATTCAATTTAAGAACTTTTTTTAAATTTTTTTATTTTTTTCGATAAATCCCGAAATGAGTAATTGATTAATAAAAAATATGAAAAAATATTAAATTAACGCCAAAAATTAAAAAATAAATACAATAACCTTAAATTCAAAAATTTCAATATTTTTTTTAATTTTTAATTTTTTTGACAAATCCCAAAAATGATTTTATTAACAAAAAATATGAAAAAATATAAAAATTACGCAAAAAATTCAGAAATAAAAAATAGGAAAATATGAAAAAATATCAAATAAATTTTTTTTGAAATTATTGAATTTAAGTTTACTACATTTATTTGTGAATTTTGACGTATATTTTTTATTTTGTTTTCATATTCTTCCCTTATTATTAAAAAATAACTCATTTTCGGGAATTGCCAAAAAATATAAAAAAATTTAAAAAAATTGTAGATTGAAATGTTACTATATTTATTTGTGAACTTTTGACGTTAATTTATATTTTTTTCATAATTTTTATTAATAAATTACTCATTTTCGAGATTTATCAAAAGTTAAAAAAATTTAAAAAATTGAAATGTTAGATTTAAGGTTACTATATTTATTTGTGAATTTTTGGCGTTAATTTTATATTTTATTTATTTATTTATTATTTTTTATTAATCAGTTACTCATTTTTGGGATTTACCGCAATAATAAAAATTAAACAAAATTGTTAAAAATGGGTCGGATAGTGAATTTAGAAGGAGTTGATTTATGGGTCGGATTAGGTGTTTATGAGTTCAAATATCTTTCCATTTTCATATAAATGTTATGTGGTAAGATCAAAATGACATGGCAATTCCATGTGGCATTTAAAGAAATGAAAAATGAGTTGGATATGTCCAACATGGCAACTAACGCCCATAAGTGCATATTTGGACCAAAAGTTGGACGGCGAGGGCATGAGTGAATCAAACTTTAAACGGAGGGTATATCTAAACCTTTTCGAATAGTTTAGGGGCATAATTGACCCTTCTCCCATAATAAAATAATAAAACATGGTTCATCAAATTATACTTTTTTTTCAATTGTCATTTTTTATTTTTGCAAATAAATTAAATATCTCTATCATAGTTCATATATATTTATATATTGATTAGAATTAAATTAAATTTTTATGGTTTATTTCGATTAGAAAGTAATTAGTTTATTGAAGACATACACATCTCAATAGATAAAAATACTTAATATATAAATAATTCACAAATAAGCTATTACACAAACAAAGTGATTCATTCAACCTACCAAGTTGTAGAAACTAAAAAAATTCATTGTCATTAGCATAAAGTTGGTTCAATATTCCGAAGATCTCAACATCTTGTCAATCGACTTTTCAATAAAATTACATATTAAATATTGAGAAATTACTTCTAGAAAAAACCAATACCGGTTATTAGTCAAACCAAAACCAAATCAATTTAAATCAGTTTTTAAATTTTTAACGTCAAATCAAATCAAAAAAATAATCATCAATTTGGTTAGATATTTTGGTTTTTTTTTTGGTCGAAAGTAATAAGTTTATTGAAGATATACGCATCTCGATAGATAAAAATATTTAGTATATGAATAATGTTGAACGAAGCTTATGGAACATGTCAAAGGAACAAGTTCGATGAAGTTGTCTGACGATTTAGAGTTCGAGTTACACTAGGACTAGACTACTAAATCCTAATTTATGTAAAAGTCTATAATTTGTACGACTAAAGCTAGTGTAGTCGACTATGATAAGGTGTAAATAATATATTTGTGTTGTATTAAGATTCTTTGTGTAGCTAGTATAAGACTCTTTTCCTGTATAAGGAGTATATAACTCAATCATTTAATTATCAATACAATCCTTGATTTCTCCACATATACATGAGAATTCTACATGGTATCAGAGCAATAAAGTTTTTCTGCTCTTTAACATATTAGATCAAAACTAAAAACAACCTAATTATCAAACTGTAACGGCCTCTTCTACCAACACTTTTTTGACCTTTTCACTTCATCATCTTATTTTGTCCTCATCCATTAAAATTAAGCCAACAAACTATCTTATATGGAGGACACAAATGACTAAATTAATTCATGTGATGAGATTAACATATCTCATCACAAACGTAAAGAGACCTGTTCCTCTGGACAGACTACAGAGAAAGCTATAGCATGCGAGAAAGATGTAGAAGACAACAACATTGTTGATGAATGGGAGGAGAAAAAAATGTGTTACTAAATGCTCAGGGAAAAATATACGGCCATTTGAAGTTTCACGGAATGTGACTTTAAAGGAATACTTGTGAAAATTTGAACTTCAAACGAAAATAAAATGCGCATCCGATGTCCGATTGAGCTGATTTTTTTCCAAACTAATTATTTTTTTGATATCTATGCGAAAAAACACCACACACTGTCATAAGACTTATAATTTTACATTTATCAGGTTTTTGACCATATATAGGGCAAAATTATAAGGAAAAAACAAAAGTCAAATCAGTCAAAAGGATTCGGTCTCTGCGTAGATTTTCAAAAAATAAGAAAGTTTAAAAAAAGAGTCGACCCCAAAAGATGCTCGAGGAAAAATCTACAGACATTTGAAGTTTCACAAAATGTGACTTTAAAGGGGTACTTATGAAAATTTGAACTTCAAACAAACATAAAACGCGCATCCGATGTCCGATTGAACCAATTTTTTTTGATGGAAAAAATTATTTTTTCTATATCCATGCAAAAAAAACACCACGCACTGCCATAGGACATAAAGTTTTACGTTTATCGGGTTTTTACCATATATATGGCAAAATTATAAGCAAAAAACCAAAGTCAAATCGGTCAAAGGGATTAGGTCTACCGCGTAGATCTCAAAAAAATTAGCAAGTTTAAGAAAAGAATCGCCCACAAAATATGCTCGAGGAAAATCTACGACCATTTGAAGTTTCACGAAATGTGACTTTAAAGGGGTACTTGTGAAAATTTGAACTTCAAACGGACATAAAATGCGCATCCGATGTCCGATCAAGCTGATTTTTTTTCAACCTGATTATTTTTTGAATATCTACATGAAAAAAACACCATGCACTCCCATAGGACTTATAGTTTTACGTTTATTGGTTTTTGACCATATAGAGAGAAAAATTATAAGGAAAAATGAAAGTCAAATTGGTTAAAGGGATTGGGTCTACCGCGTAGATCTCAAAAAAATAAGAAAGTTTAAAAAAAGAATCGGCCCCAGAATATGCTCAAGGAAGAATGTACAGCCATTTGAAGTTTCACGAAATGTGACTTTAACTGAGTGCTTGTGAAAATTTAAACTTCAAACGGGCATAAAACACGCATTCGATGTACGATCGAGCTGATTTTTTTCCAACCTAATTATTTTTTTGATATCTACACGAGAAAACACCACGCACTGTCATAGAACTTAGGGAGAAGGGTCAAATATGCCCCTAAACTATTCGAAAAGGTTTAGATATACCCCCTTATAGTTTGGTCCATTTATACCCTCGCCGTCCAACTTTTGGTCTACATATGTCCTTTTTCGGCGTTAGTTGGCCAACTCAAAATATCCAACTCATTTTACTTTTATTTAAATGCCAAATGGATTTTCCACGTCATTTTATGTATTATCACTTGACATTTATATTCAAGGGAAAAGGGTCAAATATGCCCCTATATAGGGCAAAATTATAAGCAAAAAACGAAAGTCAAATCGTTCAAAGGTATTGGATCTACCGGGTAGATCTCAAAAAAATAAGCAAGTTTAAAAAAAGAATCGCCCACAAAAGATGCTCGAGGAAAAATCTACAGCCATTTGAAGTTTCACGAAATGTGACTTTAAAGAAGAACTGGTGAAAATTTGAATTTCAAACGAACATAAAACGCGCATCCTATATCCGATCGATTCGATTTTTTTACCTGATTATTTTTTTGATATCTACGTGAAACAACACCACGTACTTCCATGGGACGTATAATTTTACGTTTTTTAGTTTTTACCAAATATAGGGCAAAATTATAAGGAAAAAATGAAAGTTAAATCGGTCAAAGGGATTGAGTCTATCGCGTAGATCTCAAAAAATAAGCAAGTTTAAAAATAGAATCGCCCCCAAAATATGCTCAAGGAAGAATCTACGGCCATTTGAAGTTTCACGAAATGTGACTTTAACTGAGTACTTGTGAAAATTTGAACTTCAAACAGACTTAAAACGCGCATTCGATGTCTGATGGAGCTGATTTTTTTCCAACCTAACTATTTTTTCAATATCTACATGAAAAACACCATGCACTCCCATAGGACTTATAGTTTTACATTTATCGATTTTTGACCATGTAGGACAAAATTATAAGGAAAAACGAAAGTAAAATCGGTCAAAGGGATTGGGTCTACCGCGTAGAACTCAAAAAAGTAAGCCAGTTTAAAAAAAGAATTGCCCCAAAAGATGCTCGTGGAAAAATCTTCGGCCATTTGAAGTTTCTCGAAATGCAAATTTAAAGGGGTATTTGTGAAAATTATAATTTCAAACAGACATAAAACGCGCATCCGATATTCGATCGAGCCGATTTTTTTTCCAACCTCATTTTTTTCGATATCTATACAAAAATACACCACGTACTACCATAGGACTTATAGATTTACGTTTATCTATTTTTGACTATATATAGGGCTAAATTATAAAGAAAAACGAAAGTCAAATCGGTTAAAGAAATTAGGTCTACCGCGTAGATCTCAGAAAAATAAGCAAGTTTAATAAAAGAACTGCCCCCAAAATATATTCGAGGAAAAATTTACGACCATTTGAAGTTTTACGAAATGTTAGGGCAAAATTATAAGGAAAAAACAAAAGTCAAATCGGTCAAAGAGATTGGATTTACTGCATAGATCTCAAAAAAATAAGCAAGTTTTAAAGAAGAATCGCTCCCAAAAGATGCTCGATGAAAAATCTACGGTCATTTGAAGTTTCACGAAAATTGACTATAAATGGGTACTTGTGAAAATTTGAACTTCATACGGACATAAAACGCGCATCCGTTGTCCGATCGAGCCGATTTTTTTCCAACCTGATTATTTTTCGATATCTACGCGAAAAAATACCACGCACTGCCATAGAACATATAGTTTTAGCATTATCGGTTTTTGACCATATATAGGGCAAAATTATAAGGAAAAAACGAAAGTCAAATTGGTCAAAGGAATTGGATGTACCGCATAGATCTCAAACAAATAAGAAAGTTTAAAAAAATATTTGCCCCCAAAAGTTGCTCGAGAAAAAATCTACGGCCATTTGAAGTTTCACGAAAATTGACTTTAAAGGGGGTA
Organism: Solanum lycopersicum; assembly: GCF_036512215.1. Classification (NCBI taxonomy): domain Eukaryota; kingdom Viridiplantae; phylum Streptophyta; class Magnoliopsida; order Solanales; family Solanaceae; genus Solanum; species Solanum lycopersicum. Next base: position 67,650,040 of record NC_090802.1, read on the forward strand.
CTTGTGAAAATTTGAACTCCAAACGGACATAAAGTGCACATCCGATGTCCGATCGAGCCAATTTTTTTTTCAACCTGATTATTTTTTTGATATCTAAGTGAAAAAATACCATGCTGTGCCGTAGGACTTATAGTTTTACATTTATCGGTTTTTGACCATATATATGGCAAAATTATAAGAAAAAAACGAAAGTCAAATCGGTCAAAGAAATTGGATGTACCGCATACATCTAAAAAAAATAAGCAAGTTTAAAAAAAGAATTTCCCCCAAAAGATACTCGAGGAAAAATCTACGGTCATTTGAAGTTTCACGAAAATTGACTTTAAAGAGTTACTTGTGAAAATTTGAACTTCAAACGGACATAAAACGCGTATCAGATGTCCGATCGAGTTGTTTTTTTTTCCAACCTGATTATTTTTTTGATATCTACACGAAAAAACACCACGCACTACCGTAGGACTTATAGTTTTACGTTTATCGATTTTTAACCATATATAGGGTAAAATTATAAGGAAAAAATGAAAGTCAAATCGGTCAAAGAGATTGGATTTACCGAATAGATCTCAAAAAAATAAGAAAGTTTAAAAAAAGAATCGCCCCAAAAGATGCTCGATGAAAAATCTACGGCCATTTGAAGTTTCACGAAAGGTGACTTTAAAGGGGTACTTATGAAAATTTGATCTTCAAACGGACATAAAACGCGCATCTGATGTCTGATCGAGCCGATTTTTCTTCCAACCTGATTATTTTTTCTATATCTATCCGAAAAAATACCACGCACTTCCGTAGGACTTATAGTTTTAAGTTTATCAGGTATTAACCATATATAGGGTAAAATTATAAGGAAAAAACGAAAGTCAAATCGGTCAAAGAGATTAGATTTACCGCATAGATCTTGAAAGAATAAGCAAGTTTAAAAAAAGAATTGCCCCCAAAAGATGCTCGAGAAAATATCTACGGCCATTTGAAGTTTCACGAAAAGTGACTTTAAAGGGGTACTTGTGAAAATTTGAACTTCAAATGGACATAAAACGCGCTTCCGATGTCCGATCGACCTGATTTATTTGCCAACCTTATAATTATTTTGATATCTACGCGAAAAATACCACGAACTGCCGTAGGACTTATAGTTTTACGTTTATCGGTTTTTAACCATATATAGGGTAAAATTATAAGGAAAAAGCGAAAGTCAAATTGGTGAAAGAGATTGGATTTACCGCATAGATATCCAAAAAATAAGCAAGTTTAAACAAAGAATCGCCCCCAAAAGATGCTCGAGGAAAAATCTACGGCCATTTGAAGTTTCACGAAAAGTGACTTTATAGGAGTACTTGTGAAAATTTGAACTTCAAACGGACATAAAACGCGCATCCGATGTCTGATCGAGCCGATTTTTTTCCAAACTTATTATTTTTTGATATCTACGCGAAAAAATACCATGCACTGCCGTAGGACTTATAGTTTTACGTTTATCGGTTTTTGAACATATATAGGGTAAAATTATAAGGAAAAAATGAAAGTCAAATCGGTCAAATAGATTGGATTACCGCATAGATCTCAAAAAAATAAGCAAGTTTAAAAATAGAATTGCCCCCAAAAGTTGCTCGAGGAAAAATCTTGGGCCATTTGAAGTTTCACGAAAATTGACTTTAAAGGGATACTTGTGAAAATTTGAACTTCAAACGGACATAAAACGCTAATCGGATGTCCGATCGAGCCGATTTTTTCCAACTTGATTATTTTTTCGATATCTACGCGAAAAAATACCACACACTGCCGTAGGACTTATAGTTTTACGTTTATCAGTTTTTAACCATATATAAGGTAAAATTATAAGGAAAAAACAAAAGTCAAATCAGTCAAAGAGATTTGATTTACTGCATAGATCTCAAAAGAATAAGCAAGTTTAAAAAAAGAATCATCCCCAAAAGATTCTGAAGAAAAAATCTACGACCATTTGAAGTTTCTCGAAAAGTGACTTTAAAGTGGTATTTGTGAAAATTTGAACTTCAAACGGACATAAAACACGCATCCGATGTCCGATCGAACCAATTTTTTTATCCAACCTAATTATTTTTTTGATATTTACGCGAAAAAATATCATGCACTGCCATAGAACGTATAGTTTTACATTTATCGGTTTTTGATCATATATAGGGCAAACTTATAAGGAAAAACGAAAGTCAAATCGGTCAAAGGAATTGGATGTACCGCACATATCTCAAAAAATAAAGCAAGTTTAAAAAAAGAATTGCCCCCAAAAGTTTCTCGAGGAAAAATCTACGGTCATTTGAAGTTTCACGAAAATTGACTTTAAAGGGTACTTGTGAAAATTTGAACTTTAAACGGACATAAAACGCACATCCGATGTTCGATCGAGCCAATTTTTTTCCAACCTGAATATTTTTTTGATATCTACGCGAAAAAACACCACGCACTGCCGTAGTACTTATAGTTTTACGTTTATCAGTTTTTAACCATATAAAGAGTAAAATTATAAGGTAAAAAAGAAAGTCAAATTGGTCAAAGAGATTTGATTTGCCGCATAGATCTCAAAAAAATAAGCAAGTTTAAAAAAAGAATCTCCCCCAAATGATGCTCGAGGAAAAATCTACAGCCATTTGAAGTTTCACGAAAAGTGACTTTAAAGGGGTACTTGTGAAAATTTGAACTTCAAATGGACATAAAACGCGCATCCGATGTCCTATCAAACCGATTTCTTTATCCAACCTGATTATTTTTTTGATATCTAGGCGAAAAAATATCACGCACTGCCGTAGGACTTATAGTTTTACGTTTACCGATTTTTTGATCATATATAGGGTAAAATTATAAGGAAAAATGAAAGTCAAATCGGTCAAAGAGATTGGATTTACCACATAGATCTAAAAAAAAATAAGCATGTTTAAAAAAAGAATCGCTCCCAAAAGATGCTCGAGGAAAAATCTACGGTCATTTGAAGTTTCACGAAAATTGACTATAACGGGGTACTTGTGAAAATTTGAACTTCATACGGACATAAAACGCGCATCCGATGTCCGATCAAGCCGATTTTTTTCCAACCTGATTATTTTTTCGATATCTACGCGAAAAAATACCACGCACTGCCATAGAACATATAGTTTTAGCATTATCGGTTTTTGACCATATATAGGGCAAAATTATAAGGAAAAAACGAAAGTCAAATTGGTCAAAGGAATTGGATGTACCGCATAGATCTCGAACAAATAAGAAAGTTTAAAAAAAGATTTGCCCCCAAAAGTTGCTCGAGGAAAAATCTACGGCCATTTGAAGTTTCACGAAAAGTGACTTTAAAGGGGTACTTGTGAAAATTTGAACTTCAAACGGACATAAAATGCGCATCCGATGTCCGATCGAGCTGATTTTTTTCCAACCTGATTATTTTTTTGATACCTACGCGAAAAAACACCACGCACTGCTGCCGTAGGACTTATAGATTTACGTTTATCAGTTTTAAACCATATATAGGGTAAAATTATAAGGAAAAAAAGAAAGTCAAATCGGTCCAAGAGATCTGATTTACCGCATAGATCTTGAAAAAATAAGAAAGTTTACAAAAAGAATCGCCCCCAAAAGATGCTCGAGGAAAAATCTACGGTCATTTGAAGTTTCATGAAAAGTGACTTTAAAGGGGTACTTGTGAAAATTTGAACTTCAAACGGATATAAAACGCGCATCCGATGTCCGATCGAGCCTATTTTTCTTTCAAACCTGATTAGTTTTTTGATATCTACGCGAAAAAATACCATGCACTGCCGTAGGACTTATAGTTTTACGTTTAACGATTTTTAACCATATATAGGGTAAAATTATAAGGAAAAAACGAATGTCAAATCGGTCAAAGAGATTGGATGTACCGCATAGATCTTTAAAAAATAAGCAAGTTCAAAAAAATAAAATCGCTCTTAAAAGAAACTCGAGGAAAAATATACGATCATTTGAAGTTTCACGAAAAGTGACTTAAAAGAGTACTTGTGAAAATTTGAACTTCAAACGGATATAAAACGCGCATTCGATGTACGATCGAGCCGATTTTTATTTTAAACCTGATTATTTTTTTGATATCTACGCGAAAGAATACCAGCACTGCCATAGGACTTATAGTTTTACGTTTATCCATTTTTAACCATATATAGGGTAAAATTATAAGAAAAAACAAAAGTCAAATCGGTCAAAGAGATTGGATGTACCGCATAGATCTCAAAAAAATAAGAAATTTTAAAAAAAGAATCGCTCCCAAAAAATGCTCGAGGAAAAATCTACGATCATTTGAAGTTTCACGAAAAGTGACTTTAAAGGGGCACTAGTGAAAATTTGAACTTCAAACGGATTTAAAACGCGCATCCGATGTCCGGATAACCCAAAATGGGTCGGAAGGGTGCATAGACAAGGTCTTGACGGACGTTCACAAAATTTTTTTGACTTTTTTGACGTCGGAATCTGGTTCACCCAAAAAATGGTTTGCCATAGCACACGAAAATCGTCGAAATAGGGGTATGGTCGCTTCGGGGCTTGTTTGACCTTCATAATGGATCAGAACGGCCGTGAAAGCCAACCGGATGCATAAACAAGGTCTTGACGGACGTCCAAAATTTAACATTTTTGACGTTGGAATCCGGATCACCCAAAAAATGGTTTGCTATAGCACACAAAAATCATCGAATTGAGGGGTATGATCGCTTCGGGGCTTGTTTGACCTTCAAAATGTGTCGGAAGGGCCGTGAGAACCAACCGTATGCATAGACAAGGTCTTGACGGACGTCCACAAAAAAATTTGGCATTTTTGACGTCAGAATCTAGATCACCCAAAAATGATTTGCTATAGCACACGAAAATCGTCGAAATTAAGGGGTATGCTCGCTTCGGGGCTCGTTTGACCTTCAAAATTGATCGGAAGGTCCGTGAGGTACAACAAGATGTATAGAAAAGGTCTTGACGGACGTCAACAAAAAAAAATTGACATTTTTGATGTCAGAATCCGGATCACCCAAAAAATGGTTTGCTATAGCACACGAAAATCGTCGAAATGAGGGGTATGCTCGCTTCGGGGCTCGTTTGACCTTCCAAATGGGTCGGACGGGCTGTGATGGCCAACCGGATGCATAGACAAGGTCTTGACAGACGTCCACAAAGAAATTTGGTATTTTTGACGTCGGAATCCGGATCACCCAAAAAATGGTTTGCTATAGCACACGAAAATCGTCGAAATGAGGGGTATGCTCGCTTCGGGGCTTGTTTGACCTTCCAAATGGGTCGGAAGGGACGTGAGGGCTAACCGGATGCACAGACAAGGTCTTGACGGATGTCCACAAATTTTTTTTGCATTTTTGACGTCGGAATCCGGATCACCCAAAAAAAGGTTTGCTACGGCACACAAAAATCGTCGAAATGAGGGGTATGCTCGCTCCGGGGCTCGTTTGACCTTCCAAACAGGTCGGACGGGCCGTGATGGCCAACCGGATGCATTGACAAGGTCTTGCCGGACGTCCACAAAAAAATTTGGAATTTTTGACGTCAGAATTCGGATAACCCAAAAAATGGTTTGCTATAGCATACGAAAATCGTCGAAATGAGGGGTATGCTCGCTTCGGGGCTCGTTTGACCTTCCAAATGGGTCGGACGACCGTGATGGCTAACCAGATGCATAGAAAATACGGACGTCCACAAAAAAATTTAGCATTTTTGACGTCGGAACCCGGATCACCCAAAAAATGGTTTGCTATAGCATACGAAAATCGTCGAAATGAGGGGTATGCTCACTTCGGGGCTCGTTTGACCTTCCAAACAGGTCGGACGGGCCGTGATGGCCAACCGGATGCATAGACAAGGTCTTGCCGGACGTCCACAAAAAATTTTGGAATTTTTGACGTCAGAATTCGGATAACCCAAAAAATGGTTTGCTATAGCATACGAAAATCGTCGAAATGAGGGGTATGCTCACTTCGGGGCTCGTTTGACCTTCCAAATGGGTCATACGGGCCGTGATGGCCAACCGGATGCATAGACAAGGTCTTGACGGACGTCCACAAGTTTTTTTTGCATTTTTGACGTGGGAATCCGGATCACCCAAAAAATGGTTTGCTATAGCACACGAAAATCATCGAAATGAGGGGTATGCTGCTTCGGGGCTCGTTTGACCTTCCAAATCGGTCGGACGACCGTGATGGCTAACCGGATGCATAGACAAGGTCATGATGGACGTCCACAAAAATATTTGGCATTTTTGACGTCGAAATCAGGATCACCAGAAAAATGGTTTGTTATAGCACACGAAAATCATCGAAATGAGGGGTATGCTTGCTTCGGGGCTCGTTTGACCTTCCAAATGGGTAGAACGGGCCGTGATGGCCAACCGAATGCATAGACAAGGTCTTGACGGATGTCCACAAAAACATTTGGCATTTTTGACATTAGAATCGTGATCACCCAAAAAATGGTTTGCTATATAGCACACGAAAATCATCGAAATGAGGCGTATGCTCGCTTCAGGGCTTGTTTGACCTTCCAAATGGGTCGGACAAGCCGTGATGGACAACCGTATGCATAGACAAGGTCTTGATGGACGTCCACTAAAAAATTTGGCATTTTTGACGTCGGAATCCGGATCACCCAAAAAATGGTGTGCAAATTGCACACAAAAATCGTCGAAATGAGGCGTATGCTCGCTTCGGGGCTCGTTTGACCTTCCAAATGGGTCGGACAAGCCGTGATGGCCAACCGTATACATTGACAAGGTCTTGACGGACTTCCGTGAAAAAATTTGGCATTTTTGACATCGGTATCCGGATCACCCAAAAAATGGTGTGCAATAGCACACGAAAAATCGTCGAAATGAGGCGTATGCTCGCTTCGGGGCTCATTTGACCTTCCAAATGGGTCGGACAAGCCGTGATGGCCAATCGTATGCATAGACAAGGTCTTGACGGACATCCATGAAAAAATTTGGCATTTTTGACGTCGGAATCAATCAAAAATAGCACACGAAAATCGTCGAAATGAGGCGTATGCTCGCTTTGGGGCTCGTTTGACCTTCCAAATGGGTCGGACAAGCCGTGATGGCCAACCGTATGCATACACAAGGTCTTGACGGACGTCCACGAAAAAATTTGGCATTTTTGACGTCGGAATCCATGAAAAAAAGCACACGAAAATCGTCGAAAAGAGGCGTATGCTCGCTTCGGGGCTAGTTTGACCTTCCAAATGGGTCGGACAAGCCATGATGGCCAACCGTATGCATAGACAAGGTCTTGACGGACGTCCAGGAATAACTTTGTTATTTTTGACGTCGAAATCCGGATCTCCCAAAAAATGATGTGCAATAGCACACAAAAATCGTCGAAATGAGGCGTATGCTCGCTTCGGGGCTCGTTTGACCTTCCAAATGGGTCGGACAAGCCGTGATGGCCAACTGTATGCATAGACAAGGTCTTGACGGACGTCCACGAAAAAATTTGGCATTTTTGACGTCGGAATCCGGATCACCCAAAAAATGGTGTGCAATAACACACGAAAAATCGTTCGAAATGAGGCGTATGCTCGCTTCGGGGCTCATTTGACCTTCCAAATGGGTCGAACAAGCCGTGATGGCCAACCGTATGCATAGACAAGGTCTTGACGGACGTCCACGAAAAAATTTGGCAGTTTTGACGTCGGAATCCGGATCACCTAAAAAATGGTGTGCAATAGCACACAAAAATTGTCTAAATGAGGCGTATGCTCGCTTCGGGGCTCGTTTGACCTTCCAAATGGGACGGACAAGTCGTGATGGCCAACCATATGCATAGACAAGGTCTTGACGGACGTCCACGAAAAAAATTGGCATTTTTGACGTCGGAATCCGAATCACCCAAAAATGGTGTGCAATAGCACACGAAAATCATCGAAATGAGGCGTATGCTCGCTTCGGGGCTCGTTTGACCTTACAAATGGGTCGGACAAGCCGTGATGGACAACTGTATGCATAGACAAGGTCTTGACGGACGTCCACAAAAAAATTTGGCATTTTTGACGTCGGAATCCGGATCACCCAAAAAACGGTGTGTAATAGCACACGAAAATCGTCGAAATGAGGCGTATGCTCGCTTCGAGGCTCGTTTGACCTTCCAAATGGGTCGGACAAGCCGTGATGGCCAACCGTATGCATAGACAAGGTCTTGACGAACGTCCACAAAAAAATTTGGCATTTTTGACGTTGGAATCCGAATCACCCAAAAAATTGTGTGCAATAGCACACGAAAATCGTCGAAATGAGGCGTATGCTCGCTTCGGGGCTCCTTTGATCTTCCAAATGGGTCGGACAAGCCGTGATGGCCAACCGTATGCATAGACAAGGTCTTGACGAACGTCCACAAAAAAATTTGGCATTTTTGACGTCGGAATCCGAATCACCCAAAAAATTGTGTGCAATAGCACACGAAAATCATCGAAATGAGGCGTATGCTCGCTTCGGGGCTCCTTTGATCTTCCAAATGGGTCGGACAAGCCGTGATGGCCAACCGTATGCATAGACAAGTCTTGACGGACGTCCACGAAAAAATTTGGCATTTTTGACGTCGGAATCCGAATCACCCAAAAATGGTGTGTAATAAATAGCACACGAAAATCATCGAAATGAGGCGTATGCTCGCTTCGGGGCTCGTTTGACCTTACAAATGGGTCGGACAAGCCGTGATGGACAACCGTATGCATAGACAAGGTCTTGACGGACGTCCACAAAAAAATTTGGCATTTTTGACGTCGGAATCCGGATCACCCAAAAAACGGTGTGTAATAGCACACGAAAATCATCGAAATGAGGCGTATGCTCGCTTCGGGGCTCGTTTGACCTTCCAAATGGGTCGGACAAGCCGTGATGGCCAACCGTATGCATAGACAAGGTCTTGACGAACGTCCACAAAAAAATTTGGCATTTTTGACGTCGGAATCCGAATCACCCAAAAAATTGTGTGCAATAGCACACGAAAATCGTCGAAATGAGGCGTATGCTCGCTTCGGGGCTCCTTTGATCTTCCAAATGGGTCGGACAAGCCGTGATGGCCAACCGTATGCATAGACAAGGTCTTGACGAACGTCCACAAAAAAATTTGGCATTTTTGACGTCGGAATCCGAATCACCCAAAAAATTGTGTGCAATAGCACACGAAAATCATCGAAATGAGGCGTATGCTCGCTTCGGGGCTCCTTTGATCTTCCAAATGGGTCGGACAAGCCGTGATGGCCAACCGTATGCATAGACAAGTCTTGACGGACGTCCACGAAAAAATTTGGCATTTTTGACGTCGGAATCCGAATCACCCAAAAATGGTGTGTAATAAATAGCACACGAAAATCATCGAAATGAGGCGTATGCTCGCTTCGGGGCTCGTTTGACCTTACAAATGGGTCGGACAAGCCGTGATGGACAACCGTATGCATAGACAAGGTCTTGACGGACGTCCACAAAAAAATTTGGCATTTTTGACGTCGGAATCCGGATCACCCAAAAAACGGTGTGTAATAGCACACGAAAATCATCGAAATGAGGCGTATGCTCGCTTCGGGGCTCGTTTGACCTTCCAAATGGGTCGGACAAGCCGTGATGGCCAACCGTATGCATAGACAAGGTCTTGACGAACGTCCACAAAAAAATTTGGCATTTTTGACGTCGGAATCCGAATCACCCAAAAAATTGTGTGCAATAGCACACGAAAATCGTCGAAATGAGGCGTATGCTCGCTTCGGGGCTCCTTTGATCTTCCAAATGGGTCGGACAAGCCGTGATGGCCAACCGTATGCATAGACAAGTCTTGACGGACGTCCACGAAAAAATTTGGCATTTTTGACGTCGGAATTCGGATCACCCAAAAAATGGTGTGCAATAGCACACGAAAATCGTCGAAGTGAGGCGTATACTCGCTTCGAGGATTGTTTGATCTTCCAAATGTGTCGGACAAGCCGTGATGGCCAATCGTATGTATAGACAAGGTCTTGACGGACGTCCATGAAAAAATTTGGCATTTTTGACGTCGGAATCCATGAAAAATAGCACACGAAAATCGTCGAAATGAGGCGTATGCTCGCTTCGGGGCTCGTTTGACCTTCCAAATATGTCGGACAAGCCGTGATGGCCAACCGTATGCATAAACAAGGTCTTGACGGACGTCCACGAAAAAATTTGGCATTTTTGACGTCGGAATCCGGATCACCCAAATAATGGTGTGCAATAGCATATGAAAATCATTGAAATTAGGCGTATGCTCGCTTCGGGGCTCGTTTGACCTTCCAAATGGGTCGGAGAAGCCGTGATGGCCAACCGTATGCATAGACAAGGTCTTGACGGACCTCCACAAAAAAATTTGGCATTTTTGACGTTGGAATCCGGATCACCCAAAAAATGGTGTGCAATAAATAGCACACGAAAATCGTCGAAATGAGGTGTATGCTCGCTTCGGGGCTCGTTTGACCTTCCAAATGGGTCGGACAAGCCGTGATTCCCTCTTGTATGCATAGAAAAGGTCTTGACGGACGTTCATAAAATAATTTGGCATTTTTGACGTCAGAATCCGGATCACCTAAAAAATGGTGAGCAATAGCACACGAAAATCATCGAAATGAGGCGTATGCTCGCTTCGGGGCTTGTTTGACCTTCCAAATGGGTCGGACAAGCCATGATGGACAACCGTATGCATATACAAGGTCTTGACGGACGTCCACAAACAAATTTGGCATTTTTGACGTCCGAATCCGGATCACCCAAAAAATGGTGTGCAATAGCACACAAAAATCATCGAAATGAGGCGTATGCACGCTTCGGGGCTCGTTTGACCTTCCAAATGGGTCGGACAAGCCTTGATGGCCAACCGTATGCATTGACAAGGTCTTGACGGACGTTCGTTAAATAATTTGGCATTTTTGACATCGGAATCCGAATCACCCAAAAAATGGTGTGCAATAGCATACGAAAAATCGTCGAAATGAGGCGTATGCTCGCTTCGGGGCTCATTTGACCTTCCAAATGGGTCGGACAAGCCGTGATAGCCAATCGTATGCATAGACAAGGTCTTGACGGACATCCATGAAAAAATTTGGCATTTTTGACGTCGGAATCCATCAAAAATAGCACACGAAAATCGTCGAAATGAGGCGTATGCTCGCTTCGGGGCTCGTTCGACCTTCCAAATGGGTCGGACAAGCCGTGATGGCCAACTGTATGCATAAACAAGGTCTTGACGGACGTCCACAAAAAATTTGGCATTTTTGACGTCGGAATCCATGAAAAATAGCACACGAAAATCGTCGAAATGAGGCGTATGCTCGCTTCGGGGCTCGTTTGACCTTTCAAATGGGTCGGACAAGCCATGATGGCCAACCGTATGCATAGACAAGGTCTTGACAGACGTCCAAGAAAAAATTTGTTATTTTTGACGTCGAAATCCGGATCTCACAAAAAATGATGTACAATAGCACACAAAAAATCGTTTGAAATGAGGCGTATGCTCACTTCGGGGCTCATTTGACCTTCCAAATGGGTCTTACAAGCCGTGATGGCCAACCGTATGCATAGACAAGGTCTTGACGGACGTCCACGATAAAATTTGGCATTTTTTACGTCGGAATCCAGATCACCCAAAAAATGGTGTGCAATAGCACACGAAAATCGTCAAAATGAGGCGTATGCTCGCTTCGGGGCTCGTTTGACCCACCAAAAGGGCCGGACAAGCAGTGATGGCCAACCGTATGCATAGACAAGGTCTTGACGGACGTCCACAAAAAAACATGGCATTTTTGACGTCAGAATCCGGATCACCCAAAAAATGGTGTGCTATAGCACACGAAAATCGTCAAAATGAGGCGTATGCTCGCTTCGGGGCTCGTTTGACCCACCAAAAGGGCCAGACAAGCCGTGATAGTCAACCGTATGCACAGACAAGATCTTGACAAACGTCCACGAAAAAATATGGCATTTTTGACGTTGGAATCCGGATCACCCGAAAAATGATGTGCAATAGCACATGAAAATTGTCGAAGTGAGGCGTATGCTCGGTTCGAGGCTTGTTTGACCTTCCAAATGGGACGGACAAGCCGTGATGGCCAACCGTATGCATAGACAAGGTCTTGACGGACGTCCATGAAAAAATATGGCATTTTTGACGTCGGAATCCGGATCACCCAAAAAATGGTGTGCAATAGCACACGAAAATTGTCGAAGTGAGGCGTATGCTCGCTTCGAGGCTTTTTTGACCTTCCAAATGGGTCGGACAAGCCGTGATGGCCAATCGTATGCATAGACAAGATCTTGACGGACATCCATGATGGCCAACCGTATGCATAGACAAGGTCTTGACGGACGTCCAGGAATAACTTTGTTATTTTTGACGTCGAAATCCGGATCTCCCAAAAAATGATGTGCAATAGCACACAAAAATCGTCGAAATGAGGCGTATGCTCGCTTCGGGGCTCGTTTGACCTTCCAAATGGGTCGGACAAGCCGTGATGGCAAACCGTATGCATATACAAGGTCTTGACGGACGTCCACGAAAACATTTGGCATTTTTGACGTTAGAATCAGGATCACTCAAAAAATGGTGTGCAATAGCACACAAAAATCGTCGAAATGAGGCGTATGCTCGCTTCGGGGCTCGTTTCACCTTCCAAATGGGTCGGACAAGCCGTGATGGCCAACGGTATGCATTGAAAAGGTCTTGACGGACGTCCACGAAAAAATTTCGCATTTTTGGCGTCGGAATCCCGATCACCCAGAAAATGATGTGCAATAGCACACGAAAATCATCGAAATGAGGCGTATGCTCGTTTCGGGGCTCGTTTGACCTTCCAGATGGGTCAGACATGCCGTGATGGCCAACCATATGCATAGACAAGGTCTTGACGGACGTCCACGAAAACATTTGGCATTTTTGACGTCGGAATCCCGATCACCCAAAAAATGGTGTGCAATAGCACACGAAATTCGTCGAAATGAGGCGTATGCTCGCTTCGGGGCTTGTTTGACCTTCCCAATGGGTCGGACAAGCCGTGATGGCCAACCGTATGCATAAACAAGGTCTTGACGGACGTTCACGAAAAAATTTGGCATTTTTGACGTCGGAATCCGAATCACCCAAATAATGGTGTGTAATAGCACACAAAAATCATCGAAATTAGCCGTATGCTCGCTTCGGAGCTCGTTTGACCTTCCAAATGGGCCGGACAAGCCGTGATGGCCAACCGTATACATAGATAAGGTCTTGACGGAAGTCCATGAAAAAATTTGTCATTTTTGATGTCGGAATCCGGATCACCCAAAAAATGGTGTGTAATAGCACACGAAAATCGTCGAAATGAGGCGTATGCTCGCTTCGGGGCTTGTTTGACCTTCCAGATTGGTCGGACAAGCCGTGATGGCCAACCGTATGCATAGACAAGGTCTTGACGGACGTCCACGAATAATTTTTGCATTTTTGACATCAGAATCCCGATCACCCAAAAAATGGTGTGCAATAGCACACGAAAATAGTCGATATGAGGCGTATGCTCGCTTCGGGCTCGTTTGACCTTCCAAATGGGTCGAACAAGCCGTGATGGCCAACCGTATGCATAGAAAAGGTCTTGACAGACGTCCACGAAAAAATTTGGCATTTTTGACGTCGGAATCTGGATCACCCAAAAAATGGTGTGCAATAGCACACGAAAATCATCGAAATAAGGTGTATGCTCGCTTCGGGGCTCGTTTGACCTTCCAAATGGGTCGGACAAGCGGTGATGGCCAACCGTATGCATAGACAAGGTCTTGACGGACGTCCACGAAAAAATTTGGCATTTTTGACGTTGGAATCCGGATCACCCAAATAATGGTGTGCAATAGCACACGAAAATCATCGAAATTAGGCGTATGCTCGCTTCGGGGCTCGTTTGACCTTCCAAATGGGTCGGACAAGCCGTGATGGCCAACCGTATGCATAGACAAGGTCTTGACGGACCTCCACGAAAAAATTTGGCATTTTTGACGTCGGAATCCGAATCACCCAAAAAATGGTGTGCAATAGCACACGAAAATCGTAGAAATGAAGCGTATGCTCGCTTCGGGGCTCGTTTGACCTTCTAAATGGGTCGAACAAGCCGTGATGCCCAATCGTATGCATAGAAAAGTTCTTGTTGGACGTCCACGAAAAAATTTGGCATTTTTGGCGTCGGAATCCGGATCACCCAAAAAATGGTGTGCAATAGCACATGAAAATCGTCGAAATGAGGCGTATGCTCGCTTCGGGGCTCGTTTGACCTTCCAAATGGGTCGGACAAGCCGTGATGGCTAGCCGTATGCATAGACAAGGTCTTGACAGATGTCCACGAAAAAATTTAGCATTTTTGGCGTTGAAATCCGGATCACCAAAAAAATGGTGTGCAATAGCACACGAAAGTCATCGAAATGAGGCGTATGCTCGCTTCGGGGATCGTTTCACCTTCCAATTGGGTTGGACAAGCCGTGATGGCCAACCTTATGCATAGACAAGGTCTTGAGGGACGTCCACGAAAAAATTTGGCATTTTTGGCGTCGGAATCCGGATCACCCAAAAAATGGTGTGCAATAGCACACGAAAATCGTCGAAATGAGGCGTATGCTCGCTTCGGGGCTCGTTTGACCTTCCAAATGGGTCGGACAAGCCGTGATGGCCAACCGTATGCATAGACAAGGTGTTGGCGCACGTCCACAAAAAAAGTTGGCATTTTTGACGTCGGAATCCGGATCACCCAAAAAATGGTGTGCAATAGCAAATGAAAATTGTCGAAATGAGGAGTATGCTCGCTTCGGGGCTCGACAAGCCATGATGGCCAACCGTTTGCATAGACAAGTTCTTGACGGAGGTCCACAAAACTTTTTTAGCATTTTTGACGTCGGAATCCCGATCACCCAAAAAATGGTGTGGAATAGCACACGGAAATCGTCGAAATGAGGCGTATGCTCGCTTCGGGGCTCGTTTGACCTTCCAAATTGGTCGGATAAGCCGGGATGGCAAACCGTATGCATAGACAAGTTCTTGACAGACGTCCACGAAATTTTTTTGGAATTTTTTACGTTATAATCCCGATAACCAAAAAAATGGTGTGTAATAGCACACGAAAATCGTCGAAATGAGGCGTATACTCGCTTCGGGGCTCATTTGACCTTCCAAATGGGTCGGAAAAGCCGTGATGGCCAACAGTATGCATAGACAAGGTCTCTACGGATGTCCACGAAAAAATTTGGCATTTTTGACATCGGAATCCGGATCACCCAAAAAATGGTGTGCAATAGCACACGAAAATCGTCGAAATGAGGCGTATGCTCGCTTCGGGGCTCGTTTGACCTTCTAAATGGGTCGGACATGCCGTGATGGCCAACCGTATGCATAGACAAGGTCTTGACGGACGTCCACGAAAAAATTTGGCATTTTTGACGTCGGAATCCGGATCACCCAAAAAATGTTGTGCAATAGCACACAAAAATCGTCAAAATGAGGCGTATGCTCGCTTCGGGGCTCGTTTGACCTTCCAAATGGGTAAGACAAGCCGTGATGGCCAACCGTATGCATAGACAAGGTCTTGACGGACGTCCACAAAAAAATTTGGCATTTTTGACGTCGGAATCCGAATCACCCAAAAAATGTTGTGCAATAGCACACGAAAATCGTCAAAATGAGGCGTATGCTCGCTTCGGGGCTCGTTTGACCTTCCAAATGGGTCGGACAAGCCGTGATGGCCAACCGTATGCATAGACAAGGTCTTGACGGACGTCCACAAAAAAATTTGGCATTTTTGACGTCGAAATCCCGATCACCCAAAAAATGGTGTGAAATAGCACACGAAAATCGTCGAAATGAGGCGTATGCTCGCTTCGGGGCTCGTTTGACCTTCCAAATCGGTCGGACAAGCCGTTATGGCCAACCGTATGCATAGACAAGGTCTTGACGGACGTCCACGAAAAAATTTGGCATTTTCGACGTTGAAATCTGGATCACCCAAAAAATGGTCTGTAATAGCACACGAAAATCGTCGAAATGAGGCGTATGCTCGCTTCGGGGCTCGTTTGACCTTCCAAATGGGTTGGACAAGCCGTGATGGCCAACCGTATAAATAGACAAGGTCTTGACGGACGTCCATGAAAACATTTGAGATTTTTGACGTCGGAATCCGGATCACCCAAAAAATGGTGTGCAATAGCACACGAAAATCGTCGAAATGATGCGTATGCTCGCTTCGGGGCTCGTTTGACCTTCCAAATGGGTCGGACAAGCCGTGATGGCCAACCGTATGCATAGACAAAGTCTTGATGGACGTCCACGAAAAAATTTGGCTTTTTTGACGTCAGAATCCCGATCACCCAAAAAATGGTGTGCAATAGCTCAAGAAAATCGTCGAAATGAGGCGTATGCTCGCTTTGGGGCTCGTTTGACCTTCCAAATGGGTCGGACAAGCCGTGATGGCCAACCGTATGCATAGACAAGGTCTTGACGGACGTCCACAAAAAAATTTGGCATTCTTGGCGTCGGAATCCGGATCACCCAAAAAATAGTGTGCAATAGCACACGAAAATCATCGAAATGAGGCGTATGCTCGCTTCGGGGATCGTTTGACCTTCCAAATGGGTCGGACAAGCCGTGATGGCCAACCGTATGCATAGAAAAGGTCTTGACGGACACCACGAAAAAATTTGGCATTTTTGTTGTCGGAATCCGGATCACCAAAAAAATGGTGTGCAATAGCACACAAAAATCGTTGAAATGAGGCGTATGCTTGCTTCAGGGCTTGTTTTACCTTCCAAATGGGTCGGACAAGTCGTGATGGCCAACCGTATGCATAGACAAGGTCTTGACGGACGTCCACGAAAAAATTTGGCATTTTTGACGTCGGATTCCGGATCACCCAAAAAGTGGTGTGCAATAGCACACGAAAATCGTCGAATTGATGCGTATGCTCGCTTCGTGGCTCGTTTGACCTTCAAAATCGGTCGGACAAGCCGTGATGGCCAACCGTATGCATAGACAAGGTCTTGACGAATGTCCACGAAACAATTTGGCATTTTTGACGTTGGAATTCGGATCACCCAAAGAATGGTGTGCAATAGCACACAAAAATCGTCGAAATGAGGCATATGCTCGCTTCGGGGCTCATTTGACCTTCCAAATTGGTCGAAAAAGCCATGATGGCCAACCGTACGCATAGACAAGGTCTTGACGGACGTCCACGAAAAAATATGGCATTTTTGACGTCGGAATCTGGATCACCCAAAAAATGGTGTGCAATAGCTCACGAAAATCGTCGAAATGAGGCGTATGCTCGCTTCGGGGCTCGTTTGACCTTTCAAATGGGTCGGACAAATCCTGATTGCCAACCGTATGCATAGACAAGGTCTTGACGGACGTCCACGAAAAAATTTGGCATTTTTGACGTCGGATTCCGGATCACCCAAAAAAATGGTGTGCAATAGCACACGAAAATCGTCAAAATGAGGCGTATGCACGCTTCGGGGCTCGTTTGACTTTCCAAATGGGTCGGACAAGCCGTGAAGGCCAACCGTATGCATAGACAAGGTCTTGACGGACGCAACAAAAACATTTGGCATTTTTGTTGTCGGAATCCGTATCAACCAAAAAATGGTGTGCAATAGCACACAAAAATCGTCGAAATGAGGCGTATGCTCGCTTCGGGGCTCGTTTGACCTTCCAAATGGGTCGGACAAGCCGTGAGGCCAACCGTATGCATAGACAAGGTCTTGACGGATGTCCATGAAAAAATTTGGCATTTTTGACGTCGGATTCCGGATTACCCAAAAAATGGTGTGCAATAGCACACGAAAATCGTCGAAATGAGGCGTATGCATGCTTCGGGGCTCGTTTGACCTTCCAAATGGGTCGAACAAGCCATGATGGCCAACCGTATGAATAGACAAGGTCTTGATGGACGTCCACGAAAAAATTTGGAATTTTTGACGTCAGAATCCCGATCACCCAAAAAATGGTGTGCAATAGCACACGAAAATCGTCGAAATGAGGCGTATGCTCGCTTCGGGGCTCGTTTGACCTTCCAAATGGGTCGGACAAGCCGTGATGGCCAATCGTATGCACAGAAAAGGTCCTGACGGATGTCCTCAAAAAAATTTGGCATTTTTGACGTCGGAATCCCGATCAACCAAAAAATGGTGTGCAATATGACACGAAAATCGTCGAAATGAGGCGTATGCTTGCTTCGGGGCTCGTTTGACCTTCCAAATGGGTCGGACAAGCCGTGATGGCCAACCGTATGCACAGAAAAGGTCTTGACGGACGTCCACGAATAATTTTTGCATTTTTGACATTAGAATCCTGATCACCCAAAAAATGGTGTGCAATAGCACACGAAAATAGTCGATATGAGGCGTATGCTCACTTCGGGGCTCGTTTGACCTTCCAAATGGGTCGAACAAGCCGTGATGGCCAACCGTATGCATAGAAAAGGTCTTGACGGACGTCCACGAAAAAATTTGCCATTTTTGACGTCGGAATCCCGATCACCCAAAAAATATTGTGCAATAGTAGACAAAAATCATCGAAATGAGGCGTATGCTCGCTTCGGGGCTCGTTTGACCTTCCAAATGGGTCGGACAAGCCGTGATGGCCAACCATATGCATAGATAAGGTCTTGACGGACGTCCACGAAAAAATTTGGCTATTTTGACGTCGGAATCCCGATCACCTAAAAAATAGTGTGCAATAACACACGAAAATCATCAAAATGAGGCGTATGCTCGCTTCGGGGCTCGTTTGACCTTCCAAATGGGTCGGACAAGCCGTGATGGCCAACCGTATGCATAGACAAGGTCTTGATGGACGTCCATGAAAAAAATGGGCATTTTTGATGTCGGAATCCCGATCACCCAAAAAATGGTGTGCAATAGCTCTCGAAAATCATCGAAATGAGGCGTATGCTCGCTTAGGGGCTCGTTTGACCTTCCAAATGGGTCGGACAAGCCGTGATGGCCAACCATATGCCTAGACAAGGTCTTGACAGACGTCCACGAAAACATTTGACATTTTTGACGTCGGAATCCCGATCACCCAAAAAATGGTGTGCAATAGCACACGAAAATCGTCGAAATGAGGCGTATGCTCGCTTCGGGGCTCGTTTGACCTTCCAAATTGGTCGGACAAGCCGTGATGGTGAACCGCATGCATAGACAAGGTCTTGACGGACGTCCACGAAAAAATTTGGCATTTTTAACGTCAGAATCCCGATCACCCAAAAAATGGTGTGCAATAGCACACGAAAATCGTCGAAATGAGGCGTATGCTCGCTTCGGGGCTCGTTTGACCTTCCAAATGGGTCGGACAAGCCGTGATGGCCAACCGTATGCACAGAAAAGGTCTTCACGGACGTCCACAAAAAAATTTGGCATTTTTGACGTCAGAATCCCGATCACCCAAAAAATGGTGTGCAATAGAACACGAAAATCATCGAAATAAGGCGTATGCTCGCTTCGGGGCTCGTTTGACCTTCCAAATGGGTCGGAAAAGCTGTGATGGCCAACCATATGCACAGACAAGGTCTTGACGGACGTCCACAAAAAAATTTGGCATTTTTGATGTCGGAATCCCGATCACCCAAAAAATGGTGTGCAATAGCACACGAAAATCGTCGAAATGAGGCGTATGCTCGCTTCGGGGCTCGTTTGACCTTCCAAATGGGTCGGACAAGCCGTGATGGCCAACCGTATGCATAGACAAGGTCTTGATGGACGTCCATGAAAAAAATGGGAATTTTTGATGTCGGAATCCCGATCACCCAAAAAATGGTGTGCAATAGCTCTCGAAAATCATCAAAATGAGGCGTATGCTCGCTTCGGGGCTCGTTTGACCTTCCAAATGGGTCGGACAAGCCGTGATGGCCAACCATATGCATAGATAAGGTCTTGACGGACGTCCACGAAAAAATTTGGCTATTTTGACGTCGGAATCCCGATCACCTAAAAAATAGTGTGCAATAACACACGAAAATCGTCAAAATGAGGCGTATGCTCGCTTCGGGGCTCGTTTGACCTTCCAAATGGGTCGGACAAGCCGTGATGGCCAACCGTATGCATAGACAAGGTCTTGATGGACGTCCATGAAAAAAATGGGCATTTTTGATGTCGGAATCCCGATCACCCAAAAAATGGTGTGCAATAGCTCTCGAAAATCATCGAAATGAGGCGTATGCTCGCTTCGGGGCTCGTTTGACCTTCCAAATGGGTCGGACAAGCCGTGATGGCCAACCATATGCCTAGACAAGGTCTTGACAGACGTCCACGAAAACATTTGACATTTTTGACGTCGGAATCCCGATCACCCAAAAAATGGTGTGCAATAGCACACGAAAATCGTCGAAATGAGGCGTATGCTCGCTTCGGGGCTCGTTTGTCCTTCCAAATTGGTCGGACAAGCCGTGATGGTGAACCGCATGCATAGACAAGGTCTTGACGGACGTCCACGAAAAAATTTGGCATTTTTAACGTCAGAATCCCGATCACCCAAAAAATGGTGTGCAATAGCACACGAAAATCGTCGAAATGAGGCGTATGCTCGCTTCGGGGCTCGTTTGACCTTCCAAATGGGTCGGACAAGCCGTGATGGCCAACCGTATGCACAGAAAAGGTCTTCACGGACGTCCACAAAAAAATTTGGCATTTTTGACGTCAGAATCCCGATCACCCAAAAAATGGTGTGCAATAGAACACGAAAATCATCGAAATAAGGCGTATGCTCGCTTCGGGGCTCGTTTGACCTTCCAAAAGGGTCGGAAAAGCTGTGATGGCCAACCATATGCATAGACAAGGTCTTGATGGACGTCCATGAAAAAAATGGGCATTTTTGATGTCGGAATCCCGATCACCCAAAAAATGGTGTGCAATAGCTTTCGAAAATCATCGAAATGAGGCGTATGCTCGCTTCGGGGCTCGTTTGACCTTCCAAATGGGTCGGACAAGCCGTGATGGCCAACCATATGCCTAGACAAGGTCTTGACAGACGTCCACGAAAACATTTGACATTTTTGACGTCGGAATCCCGATCACCCAAAAAATGGTGTGCAATAGCACATGAAAATCGTCGAAATGAGGCGTATGCTCGCTTCGGGGCTCGTTTGACCTTCCAAATGGGTCGGACAATCCGTGATGGTGAACCGCATGCATAGACAAGGTCTTGACGGACGTCCACGAAAAAATTTGGCATTTTTGACATTAGAATCCCGATCACCCAAAAAATGGTGTGCAATAGCACACGAAAATCGTCGAAATGAGGCGTATTCTCGCTTCGGGGCTCGCTTGACCTTCCAAATGGGTCGGACAAGCTGTGATGGCCAACCGTATGCATACACAATGTCTTAATGGACGTCCATAAAAAAATTTGGCATTTTTGACGTCGAAATGCCGATCACCCAAAAATGGTGTGTAATAGCACACGAAAATCGTCGAAATGAGGCGTATGCTTGCTTCGGGGATCGTTTGACCTTCCAAATGGGTCAGACAAGCCGTGATGGCACACCGTATGCACAGACAAGGTCTTGACGGACGTCCACGAAAAAATTTGGCATTTTTGACGTCGGAATCCCGATCATCCAAAAAATGGTGTGCAATAGCACACTAAAATCATCGAAATGAGGCGTATGCTCGCTTCGGGGCTCGTTTGACTTTTCAAATTGGTCAAATAAGCCGTGATGGACAACCGTATGCATAGACAAGGTCTTGACGGACGTCCACGAAAAAATATGGCATTTTTGACGTCGGAATCACGATCAACCAAAAAATGGTGTGCAATAGCACACGAAAATCGTCGAAATGAGGCGTATGCTCGCTTCGGGGCTCATTTAACCTTCAAAATGGGTCGGACAAGTCGTGATGGCCAACCGTATGCATAGACAAGGTCTTGACGGACGTCCACGAACAAATTTGGCATTTTTGACGTCGGAATCCGGATCACCCAAAAAATGTTGTGCAATAGCACACGAAAATCGTCAAAATGAGGCGTATGCTCGCTTTGGGGCTCGTTTGACCTTCCAAATGGGTCGGACAAGCCGTGATGGCCAACCGTATCCATAGACAACGTCTTGACAGACGTCCACGAACAAATTTGGCATTTTTGACGTCGGAATCCCGATCACCCAAAAAATGGTGGGCAATAGCACACGAAAATCGTCAAAACGAGGCGTATGCACGCTTCGGGGCTCGTTTGACCTTCCAAATGGCCCGGAAAAGCCGTGATGGCCAACCGTGTGCATAGACAATGTCTTGACGGACGTCCATGAAAACATTTGGCATTTTTGACGTCGGAATCCCGATCACCCAAAAAATATTGTGCAATAGCACACGAAAATCGTCGAAATGAGGCGTATGCTCGCTTCGGGGCTCGTTTGACCTTCCAAATGGGTCGGACAAGCCAAGATGACCAACCGTATGCATAGACAAGGTCTTGACAGACGTCCACGAAAAAATTTGGTATTTTTGACGTCGGAATCCCGATCACCCAAAAAATGGTTTGCAATCGCACACGAAAATCGTCGAAATGAGGCGTATGCTCGCTTCGGGGCTCGTTTGACCTTCCAAATTGGTCGGACAAGCCGTGATGGCCAACCGTATGCATAGACAAGGTCTTGACAGACGTCCACGAAAAAATTTGGCATTTTTGAATTTGGAATCCGGATCATCCAAAAAATGGTGTGCAATAGCACACGAAAATCGTCGAAATGAGGGCGTATGCTCGCTTCGGGGCTCGATTGACCTTCCAAATGGGTTGGACAAGCCGTGATAGCCAACCGTATGAATAGACAAAGTCTTGAGGGACGTTCACGAAAAAATTTTGCATTTTTGACGCCAAGATCCGGATTACCCAAAAAATCATGTGCTATAGCACACGAAAATCGTCGAAATGAGGGGTATGCTCGCTTCGGGGCTCGTTTGACCTTCCAAATGGGTTGGACAAGCTGTGATGACCAACCGTATGCATAGACAAGGTGTTTACGGACGTCCACGAACAAATTTGGCATTTTTGACGTCGGAATCCCGATCACCCAAAAAATGTTGTGCAATAGCACACGAAAATCGTCGAAATGAGGCGTATGCTCGCTTCGGGGCTCGTTTGACCTTCCAAATGGCCCAGAAAAGCCGTGATGGCCAACCGTATGCATTGACAACGTCTTGATGGACGTCCATGAACAAATTTTGCATTTTTGACGTCGGAATCCCGATCACCCAAAAAATGGTGTGCAATAGCACACGAAAATCATCGAAATGAGGCGTATGCTCGCTTCGGGGCTCGTTTGACCTTCCAAATGGGTCGGACAAGCCGTGATGGCCAACCGTATGCATAGACAAGGTCTTGACGGACGTCCACGAAAAAATTTGGCATTTTTGACGTCGGAATCCCGATCACCCAAAAAATGGTGTGCAATAGCACACGAAAATCGTCAAAATGAGGCGTATGCTCGCTTCGGGGCTCGTTTGACCTTCCAAATGGCCAAGAAAAGCCGTGATGGCCAACCGTATGCATAGACAACGTCTTGACGGACGTCCACGAACAAATTTGGCATTTTTGACGTCGGAATCCTGATCACCCAAAAAATGTTGTGCAATAGCACACGAAAATCGTCAAAATGAGGCGTATGCTCGCTTCGGGGCTCGTTTGACCTTCCAAATGGGTCGGAAAAGCCGTGATGGCCAACCGTATGCATAGACAACGTCTTGACGGACGCCCACGAACAAATTTGGCATTTTTGACGTCGGAATCCCGATCACCCAAAAAATGGTGTGCAATAGCACACGAAAATCGTCAAAATGAGGCGTATGCTCGCTTCGGGGCTCGTTTGACCTTCCAAATGACCCAGAAAAACCGTGATGGCCAACCGTATGCATAGACAACGTCTTGACGGACGTCCACAAACAAATTTGGCATTTTTGACGTCGGAATCCCGATCACCCAAAAAATGGTGTGCAATAGCACACGAAAATCGTCAAAATGAGGCGTATGCTCACTTCGGGGTTCGTTTGACCTTCCAAATGGGTCGGAAAGGCCGTGATGGCCAACCGTATGCATAGACAACGTCTTGAGAACGTCCACGAACAAATTTGGCATTTTTAACGTCGGAATCCTTATTACCCAAAAAATGGTGTGCAATAGCACACGAAAATCGTCAAAATGAGGCGTATGCTCGCCTCGGGGCTCGTTTGACCTTCCAAATGGCCTAGAAAAGCCGTGATGGCCAACTGTATGCATAGACAACGTCTTGACGGACGTCCACGAACAAATTTGGCATTTTTGACGTCGGAATCCTGATCACCCAAAAAATGTTGTGCAATAGCACACGAAAATCGTCAAAACGAGGTGTGAGCTCGCTTCGGGGCTCGTTTGACCTTCCAAATGGGTCGGAAAAGCCGTGATGGACAACCGTATGCATAGACAACGTCTTGACGGACGCCCACGAACAAATTTGACATTTTTGACGTCGGAATCCCGATCACCCAAAAAATGGTGTGCAATAGCACACGAAAATCGTCAAAATGAGGCGTATGCTCGCTTCGGGGCTCGTTTGACCTTCCAAATGACCCAGAAAAGCCGTGATGGCCAACCGTATGCATAGACAACGTCTTGACGGACGTCCACAAACAAATTTGGCATTTTTTACGTCGGAATCCCGATTACCCAAAAAATGGTGTGCAACAGCACACGAAAATCGTCAAAGTGAGGCGTATGCTCGCTTCGGGGCTCGTTTGACCTTCCAAATGGCCCAGAAAAGCCGTGATGGCCAACCGTATCCATAGACAACGTCTTGACGGACGTCCACGAAAAAATTTGGCATTTTTGACGTCGGAATCCCGATCACCCAAAAAATGGTGTGCAATAGCACATGAAAATCGTCAAAACGAGGCGTATGCTCGCTTCGGGGCTCGTTTGACCTTCCAAATGGCCCGGAAAAGCCGTGATGGCCAACCGTATGCATAGAAAACGTCTTGACGGACGTCCACGAACAAATTTGGCATTTTTGACGTCGGAATCCCGATCACCCAAAAAATGTTGTGCAATAGCACACGAAAATCGTCAAAACGAGGCGTATGCTCGCTTCGGGGCTCGTTTGACCTTCCAAATGGGTCAGAAAAGCCGTGATGGCCAACCGTATGCATAGACAACGTCTTGACGGATGTCCACAAACAAATTTGGCATTTTTGACGTTGGAATCCCGATCACCCAAAAAATGGTGTGCAATAGCACACGAAAATCGTCAAAATGAGGCGTATGCTCACTTCGGGGTTTGTTTGACCTTCCAAATGGGTCGGAAAAGCCGTGATGGCCAATCGTATGCATAGACAACGTCTTGACGGACGTCCATGAACAAATTTGGCATTTTTGACGTCGGAATCCTGATCATTAAAAAAATGGTGTGCAATAGCACACGAAAATCGTCAAAATGAGGCGTATGCTCGCTTCGGGGCTCGTTTGACCTTCCAAATGGGTCGGAAAAGCCGTGATGGCCAACCGTATGCATAGACAACATCTTAACGGACGTCCACAAACAAATTTGGCATTTTTGACGTCGGAATCTCGATCACCCAAAAAATGGTGTTCAATAGCACACGAAAATCGTCAAAATGAGGCGTATGCACGCTTCGGGGCTCGTTTGACCTTCCAAATGACCCAGAAAAGCCGTGATGGCCAACCATATGCATAGACAACGTCTTGACGGACGTCCACAAATAAATTTGGCATTTTTTACGTCGGAATTCCGATTACCCAAAAAATGGTGTGCAATAGCACACGAAAATCGTCAAAATGTGGCGTATGCTCGCTTCGGGGCTCGTTTGACCTTCCAAATAGGTCGGAAAAGCCGTGATGGCCAACCGTATGCATAGACAACGTCTTGACGGACGTCCACGAACAAATTTGGTATTTTTGACGTTGGAATCCCGATCACCCAAAAAATGGTGTGCAATAGCACACGAAAATCGTCAAAATGAGGCGTATGCTCACTTCGGGGCTCGTTTGACCTTCCAAATGGGTCGGAAAAGCCGTCATGGCCAACCGTATGCATAGACAACGTCTTGACGGACGTCCACGAACAAATTTGGCATTTTTGCGTCGGAATCCCGATCACCCAAAAAATGTTGTGCAATAGCACACGAAAATCGTCGAAATGAGGCGTATGCTCGCTTCGGGGCTCGTTTGACCTTCCAAATGACCCAGAAAAGCCGTGATGGCCAACCGTATGCATAGACAACGTCTTGACGGACGTCCACAAACAAATTTGGCATTTTTTACGTCGGAATCCCGATTACCCAAAAAATGGTGTGCAATAGCACACGAAAATCGTCAAAATGAGGCGTATGCTCGCTTCGGGGCTTCATTGACCTTCCAAATGGGTCGAAAAAGCCGTGATGGCCAACCGTATGCATAGACAACGTCTTGACGGACGTCCACGAACAAATTTGGCATTTTTGACGTCGGAATCCCGATCACCCAAAAAATGGTGTGCAATAGCATACGAAAATCGTCAAAAGGAGGCGTATGCTCGCTTTGAGGCTCGTTTGACCTTCCAAATGTCCCAGAAAAGCCGTGATGGCCACTCGTATTCATAGACAACGTCTTGACGGACGTCCATGAACAAATTTGGCATTTTTGACGTCGGAATCCCGATCACCCAAAAAATGGTGTGCAATAGCACACGAAAATCGTCAAAATGAGGCGTATGCTCGCTTCGGGGCTCGTTTGACCTTCCAAATGGGTCGGAAAAGCCGTGATGGCCAACCGTATGCATAGAAAACATCTTGTCAGACGTCTACGAACAAATTTGGCATTTTTGACGTCGGAATCCCGATCACCCAAAAAATGGTGTGCAATAGCACACGAAAATCGTCAAAATGAGGCGTATGCTCGCTTCGGGGCACGTTTGACCTTCCAAATGGGTCGGAAAAGCCATGATGGCCAACCGTATGCATAGACAACGTCTTGACGGACGTCCACGAACAAATTTGGCATTTTTGACGTCGGAATCCTGATCACCCAAAAAATGGTGTGCAATAGCACACGAAAATCGTCAAAATGAGGCGTATGCTCGCTTCGGGGCTCGTTTGACCTTCCAAATGGGTCGGAGAAGCCGTGATGGCCAACCGTATGCTCAGACAACGTCTTGACGGACGTCCACGAACAAATTTGGCATTTTTGATGTCGCAATCCCGATCACCCTAAAAATGGTGTGCAATAGCACACGAAAATCGTCAAAATGAGGTGTATGCTCGCTTCGGGGCTCGTTTGACCTTCCAAATGGCCCAGAAAAGCCGTGATGGCAACTCGTATGCATAGACAACGTCTTGACGGACGTCCAAGAACAAATTTGGCATTTTTGACGTCGGAATCCTGATCACCCAAAAAATGGTGTGCAATAGCACATGAAAATCGTCGAAATGAGGCGTATGCTCGCTTCGGGGCTCGTTTGACCTTCCAAATTGGTCGGACAAGCCGTGATGGCCAACCGTATGCATAGACAAGGTCTTGACGGACGTCCACGAAAAAATTTGGCATTTTTGAATTTGGAATCCGGATCATCCAAAAAATGGTGTGCAATAGCACACGAAAATCGTCGAAATGAGGCGTATGCTCGCTTCGGGGCTCGATTGACCTTCCAAATGGGTCGGACAAGCCGTGATAGCCAACCGTATGAATAGACAAAGTCTTGACGGACGTTCACGAAAAAATTTTGCATTTTTGACGCCAAGATCCGGATTACCCAAAAAATCATGTGCTATAGCACACGAAAATCGTCGAAATGAGGGGTATGCTCGCTTCGGGGCTCGTTTGACCTTCCAAATGGGTTGGACAAGTTGTGATGACCAACCGTATGCTTAGACAAGGTGTTTACGGACGTCCACGAACAAATTTGGCATTTTTGACGTCGGAATCCCGATCACCCAAAAAATGTTGTGCAATAGCACACGAAAATCGTCGAAATGAGGCGTATGCTCGCTTCGGGGCTCGTTTGACCTTCCAAATGACCCAGAAAAGCCGTGATGGCCAACCGTATGCATAGACAACGTCTTGACGGACGTCCACAAATAAATTTGGCATTTTTTACGTCGGAATTCCGATTACCCAAAAAATGGTGTGCAATAGCACACGAAAATCGTCAAAATGAGGCGTATGCTCGCTTCGGGGCTCGTTTGACCTTCCAAATAGGTCGGAAAAGCCGTGATGGCCAACCGTATCCATAGACAACGTCTTGACGGACGTCCACGAACAAATTTGGTATTTTTGACGTCGGAATCCCGATCACCCAAAAAATGGTGTGCAATAGCACACGAAAATCGTCAAAATGAGGCGTATGCTCACTTCGGGGCTCGTTTGACCTTCCAAATGGGTCGGAAAAGCCGTCATGGCCAACCGTATGCATAGACAACGTCTTGACGGACGTCCACGAACAAATTTGGCATTTTTGCGTTGGAATCCCGATCACCCAAAAAATGTTGTGCAATAGCACACGAAAATCGTCGAAATGAGGCGTATGCTCGCTTCGGGGCTCGTTTGACCTTCCAAATGACCCAGAAAAGCCGTGATGGCCAAGCGTATGCATAGACAACGTCTTGACGGACGTCCACAAACAAATTTGGCATTTTTTACGTCGGAATCCCGATTACCCAAAAAATGGTGTGCAATAGCACACGAAAATCGTCAAAATGAGGCGTATGCTCACTTCGGGGTTCGTTTGACCTTCCAAATGGGTCGGAAAGGCCGTGATGGCCAACCGTATGCATAGACAACGTCTTGAGGACGTCCACGAACAAATTTGGCATTTTTGACGTCGGAATCCCGATCACCCAAAAAATGGTGTGCAATAGCACACGAAAATCGTCAAAATGAGGCGTATGCTCACTTCTGGGTTCGTTTGACCTTCCAAATGGGTCGGAAAAGCCGTGATGGCCAACCGTATGCATAGACAACGTCTTGACGGACGTCCACGAACAAATTTGGCATTTTTGACGTCGGAATCCTGATTACCCAAAAAATGGTGTGCAATAGCAAATGAAAATCGTCAAAATGAGGCGTATGCTCGCTTCGGGGCTCGTTTGACCTTCCAAATGGCCGAGAAAAGCCGTGATGGCCAACCGTATGCATAGACAACGTCTTGACGGACGTCCACGAACAAATTTAGCATTTTTGACGTCGGATTCCTGATCACTCAAAAAATGGTGTGCAATAGCACATGAAAATCGTCAAAATGAGGCGTATGCTCGCTTCGGGGCTCGTTTGACCTTCCAAATGGCCCAGAAAAGCCGTGATGGCCAACCGTATGCATAGACAACGTCTTGACGGACGTCCACGAACAAATTTGGCATTTTTGACGTCGGAATCCCGATCACCCAAAAAATGTTGTGCAATAGCACACGAAAATCGTCAAAATGAGGCGTATGCTCGCTTCGAGGCTCGTTTGACCTTCTAAATGGGTCGGAAAAGCCGTGATGGCCAACCCATATGCATGCATAACGTCTTGACGGATGTCCACAAACAAATTTGGCATTTTTGACGTCGGAATCCCGATCACCCAAAAAATGGTGTGCAACAGCACACGAAAATCGTCAAAATGAGGCGTATGCTCGCTTCGGGGCTCGTTTGACCTTCCAAATGGGTCGGAAAAGCCGTGATGGCCAACCGTATGCATAGACAACGTCTTGACGGACGTCCACGAACAAATTTGGCATTTTTGACGTCGGAATCTCGATCACTCAAAAAATGGTGTGCAATAGCACACGAAAATCGTCAAAATGAGGCGTATGCTCGCTTCGGGGCTCGTTTGACCTTCCAAATGGATCGGAAAAGCCGTGATGGCCAACCGTATGCATAGACAACGTCTTGACGGACGTCCACGAACAAATTTGACATTTTTGACGTCGGAATCCCGATCACCCAAAAAATTGTGTGTAATAGCACACGAAAATCGTCAAAATGAGGCGTATGCTCGCTTTGGGGCTCGTTTGACCTTCCAAATGGCCCAGAAAAGCCGTGATGGCCAACCGTATGCATAGACAACATCTTGACGGACGTCCACGAACAAATTTGGCATTTTTGACGTCGGAATCCCGATCACCCAAAAAATGTTGTGCAATAGCACACGAAAATCGTCAAAACGAGGCGTATGCTCGCTTCGGGGCTCGTTTGACCTTCCAAATGGGTCGGAAAAGCCGTGATGGCCAACCCATATGCATGGACAACGTCTTGACGGATGTCCACAAACAAATTTGGCATTTTTGACGTCGGAATCCCGATCACCCAAAAAATGGTGTGCAATAGCACACGAAAATTGTCAAAATGAGGCGTATGCTCGCTTCGGGGCTCGTTTGACCTTCCAAATGGGTCGGAAAAGCCGTGATGGCCAACCGTATGCATAGACAACGTCTTGACGGACGTCCACGAATAAATTTGGCATTTTTGACGTCGGAATCTTGATCACCCAAAAAATGGTGTGTAATAGCACACGAAAATCGTCAAAATGAGGCGTATGCTCGCTTCGGGGCTCGTTTGACCTTCCAAATGGATCGGAAAAGCCGTGATGGCCAACCGTATGCATAGACAACGTCTTGACGGATGTCCACATACAAATTTGGCATTTTTGACGTCGGAATCCCGATCACCCAAAAAATGGTGTGTAATAGCACACGAAAATCGTCAAAATGAGGCGTATGCTCGCTTCGGGGGTTGTTTGACCTTCCAAATGACCCAGAAAAGCCGTGATGGCCAACCGTATGCATAGACAACGTCTTGACGGATGTCCACGTACAAATTTGGCATTTTTGACGTTGGAATCCCGATCACCCAAAAAATGGTGTGCAATAGCACACGAAAATCGTCAAAATGAGGCGTATGCTCGCTTCGGGGCTCGTTTGACCTTCCAAATGACCTAGAAAATCCGTGATGGCCAACCGTATGCATGGACAACGTCTAAACGGACGTCCACGAACAAATTTGGCATTTTTGACGTCGGAATCCCGATCACCCAAAAAATGGTGTGCAATAGCACACGAAAATCGTCAAAATGAGGCGTATGCTCGCTTCGGGGCTCGTTTGAGCTTCCAAATTGGTCGTAAAAGCCGTGATGGCCAACCGTATGCATAGACAACGTCTTGACGGACGTCTACGAATAAATTTGGCATTTTTGACGTCGGAATCCCGATCACCCAAAAAATGGTGTGCAATAGCACACGAAAATCGTCAAAATTAGGCGTATGCTCGCTTCGGGGCTCGTTTGACCTTCCAAATGGATCGGAAAAGCCGTGATGGCCAACCGTATGCATAGACAACGTCTTGACGGATGTCCACGTACAAATTTGGCATTTTTGACGTTGGAATCCCGATCACCCAAAAAATGGTGTGCAATAGCACACGAAAATCGTCAAAATGAGGCGTATGCTCGCTTCGGGGCTCGTTTGACCTTCCAAATGACCCAGAAAATCCGTGATGGCCAACCGTATGCATGGACAACGTCTTGACGGACGTCCACGAACAAATTTGGCATTTTTGACGTCGGAATCCCGATCACCCAAAAAATGGTGTGCAATAGCACACGAAAATCGTCAAAATGAGGCGTATGCTCGCTTCGGGGCTCGTTTGAGCTTCCAAATTGGTCGTAAAAGCCGTGATGGCCAACTGTATGCATAGACAACGTCTTGACGGACGTCTACGAATAAATTTGGCATTTTTGACGTCGGAATCCCGATCACCCAAAAAATGGTGTGCAATAGCACACGAAAATCGTCAAAATGAAGCGTATGCTCGCTTCGGGGCTCGTTTGAGCTTCCAAATTGGTCGTAAAAGCCGTGATGGCCAACCGTATGCATAGACAACGTCTTGACGGACGTCTACGAATAAATTTGGCATTTTTGACGTCAGAATCCCGATCACCCAAAAAATGGTGTGCAATAGCACACGAAAATCGTCAAAATGAGGCGTATGCTCACTTTGGGGCTCGTTTGACCTTCCAAATGGCCTAGAAAAGCCGTGATGGCCAACCGTATACATAGACAACGTCTTGACGGACTTCCACGAACAAATTTGGCATTTTTGATGTCGGAATCCCGATCACCCAAAAAATGGTGTGCAATAGCACACGAAAATAGTCAAAATGAGGCGTATGCTCGCTTCGGGGCTAGTTTGACCTTCCAAATGGCCCAGAAAAGCCGTGATGGCCAACCGTATGCATAGACAATGTCTTGACGGACGTCCACGAATAAATTTGGCATTTTTGACGTCGGAATCCCCATCACCCAAAAAATTGTGTGCAATAGCACACGAAAATCGTCAAAATGAGGCGTATGCTCGCTTCGGGGCTCGTTTGACCTTCCAAATGGGTCGGAAAAGCCGTGATGGCCAACAATATGCATAGACAACGTCTTGACGGACGTGCAAGAACAAATTTGGCATTTTTGACGTCGGAATCCCGATCACCCAAAAAATTGTGTGTAATAACACACGAAAATCGTCAAAATAAGGCGTATGCTCGCTTCGGGGGTTGTTTGACCTTCCAAATGGGTTGGAAAAGCCGTGGTGGCCAACCGTATGCATAGACAACGTTTTGACGGACGTCCACGAACAAATTTGGCATTTTTGACGTCGAAATCCCGATCACACAAAAAATAGTGTGCAATAGCACACGAAAATCGTCAAAATGAGGCGTATGCTCGCTTCGGGGCTCGTTTGACCTTCCAAATGGCCTAGAAAAGCCGTGATGACCAACCGTATGCATAGACAACGTCTTGACCGACATCCACGAACAAATTTGGCATTTTTGACGTTGAAATCCCGATCACCCAAAAAATGGTGTGCAATAGCACACGAAAATCGTCAAAATGAGGCGTATGCTCGCTTCGGGGCTCGTTTGACCTTCCAAATGGGTCGGAAAAGCCGTGATGGCCAACCATATGCATAGACAATGTCTTGACGGACGTCCACGAACAAATTTGGCATTTTTGACGTCGGAATCCCGATCACCCAAAAAATTGTGTGTAATAGCACACGAAAATCGTCAAAATGAGGCGTATGCTCGCTTCGGGGGTTGTTTGACCTTCCAAATGGCCCGGAAAAGCCGTGATGGCCAACCGTATGCATAGACAACGTCTTGACGGACGTCCACGAACAAATTTGGCATTTTTGATGTCGAAATCCCGATCACCCAAAAAATGGTTTGCAATAGCACACGAAAATCGTCAAAATGAGGCGTATGCTCGCTTCGGGGCTCGTTTGACCTTCCAAATGGCCTAGAAAAGCCGTGATGGCCAACCGTATGCATAGACAACGTCTTGACGGACATCCACGAACAAATTTTGCATTTTTGATGTCGAAATCCCGATCACCCAAAAAATGGTGTGCAATAGCACACGAAAATCGTCAAAATGAGGCGTATGCTCGCTTCGGGGCTCGTTTGACCTTCCAAATGGGTCGGAAAATCCATGATGGCCAACCGTATGCATAAACAACGTCTTTACGGACGTCCACGAACAAATTTGGCATTTTTGACGTCGGAATACCGATCACCGAAAAAATGGTGTGCAATAGCACACGAAAATCGTCCAAATGAGGCGTATGCTCGCTTCGGGGCTCGTTTGACCTTTCAAATGGGTCGGAAAAGCCGTGATGGCCAACCGTATGCATAGACAACGTCTTGACGGACGTCCACGAACAAATTTGACATTTTTGACGTCGGAATCCCGATCACCCAAAAAATGGTGTGCAATAGCACACGAAAATCGTCAAAATGAGGCGTATGCTCGCTTCGGAGCTCGTTTGACCTTCCAAATTGCCTAGAAAAGCCGTGATGGCCAACCGTATGCATAGACAACGTCTTGACGGACGTCCACGAACAAATTTGACATTTTTGACGTCGGAATCCCGATCACCCAAAAAATGGTGTGCAATAGCACACGAAAATCGTCAAAATGAGGCGTATGCTCGCTTCGGAGCTCGTTTGACCTTCCACATGGCCTAGAAAAGCCGTGATGACCAACCATATGCATAGACAACGTCTTGACGGACGTCCACGAACAAATTTGGCATTTTTGACGTCGGAATCCCGATCACCCAAAAAATGGTGTGCAATAGCACATGAAAATCGTCAAAATGAGGCGTATGCTCGCTTCGGGGCTTGTTTGACCTTCCAAATGGGTCGGAAAAGCCGTGATGGCCAACCGTATGCATAGACAACATCTTGACGGATGTCCAAGAACAAATTTGGCATTTTGACGTCGGAATCCCGATCACCCAAAAAATTGTGTGTAATAGCACACGAAAATCGTCAAAATGAGGCGTATGCTCGCTTCGGGGCTCGTTTGACCTTCCAAATAGGTCGGAAAAGCCGTGATGGCCAACCGTATGCATAGACAACGTCTTGACGGACGTCCACAAATAAATTTGGTATTTTTGACGTCGGAAACCGATCACCCAAAAAATTGTTTGCAATAGCACACGAAAATCGTCAAAATGAGGTGTATGCTCGCTTCGGGGCTTGTTTGACCTTCCAAATGGCCTAGAAAAGCTGTGATGGCCAACCGTATGCATAGACAACGTCTTGACGGACGTCCACGAAAGAATTTGGCATTTTTGACGTCGGAATCCTGATCACCAAAAAATGGTGTGCAATAGCACACGAAAATTGTCAAAATGAGGCGTATGCTCGCTTCGGGGCTCGTTTGACCTTCCAAATGGCCCAGAAAAGCTGTGATGGCCAACCGTATGCATAGACAACGTCTTGACGGATGTTCACGAACAAATTTGGCATTTTTGACGTCGGAATCCCGATCACCCAAAAAATGGTGTGCAATAGCACACGAAAATTGTCGAAATGAGGCGTATGCTCGCTTCGAGGCTCGTTTGACCTTCCAAATGGGTCGGAAAAGCCGTGATGGCCAACCGTATGCATAGACAACGTCTTGACGGATGTCCACGAATAAATTTGGCATTTTTGAAGTTGGAATCCCGATCACCCAAAAAATGGTGTGCAATAGCACACGAAAATCGTTAAAATGAGGCGTATGCTCGCTTCGGGGCTCGTTTGACCTTCCAAATTGCCCAGAAAAGGCGTGATGGCCAACCGTATGCATAGACAACGTCTTGACGAACGTCCACGAACAAATTTGGCATTTTTGACGTCGGAATCCCGATCACCCAAAAAATGGTGTGCAATAGCACACGAAAATCGTCAAAATAAGGCGTATGCTCGTTTTGGGGCTCGTTTGACCTTCAAAATAGCCCAGAAAAGCCGTGATGGCACACCGTATGCATAGACAACGTCTTGACGGACGTCCACGAACAAATTTGGCATTTTTGACGTCGGAATCCTGATCACCCAAAAAATTGTGTGTAATAGCACACGAAAATCGTCAAAATGAGGCGTATGCTCGCTTTGGGGCTCGTTTGACCTTCCAAATAGGTCGGAAAAGACGTGATGGCCAACCGTATGCATAGACAACGTCTTGACGAACGTCCATGAATAAATTTTGTATTTTTTACGTCGGAATCCCGATCACCCAAAAAATTATTTGCAATAGCACACGAAAATCGTCAAAATGAGGCGTATGCTCGCTTCGGGGCTTGTTTGACCTTCTAAATGGCCTAGAAAAGCCGTGATGGCCAACCGTATGCATAGACAACGTATTGACGGACGTCCACGAACAAATTTGGCATTTTTGACGTCGGAATCCCGATCACCCAAAAAATGGTGTGCAATAGCACACGAAAATCGTCAAAATGAGGCGTATGCTCGCTTCGGGGCTCGTTTGACCTTCCAAATAGGTCGGAAAAGCCGTGATGGCCAACCGTATGAATAGACAACGTCTTGACGGATGTCCATGAATAAATTTGGTATTTTTGACGTCGGAATCCTGATCACCCAAAAAATGGTGTGAAATAGCACAAGAAAATCGTCAAAATGAGGCGTATGCTCGCTTTGGGGCTGGTTTGACCTTGCAAATGGGTCAGAAAAGCCGTGATGGCCAATCGTATGCATAGAAAATATTTTGACGGACGTCCACGAACAAATTTGGTATTTTTGACGTCGGAATCCCGATCACCCAAAAAATGGTGTTCAATAGCACACGAAAATCGTCAAAATGAGGCGTATGCTCGCTTTGGAGCTCGTTTGACCTTCCAAATGGCCCAGAAAAGCGGTGATGGCCAACGGTATGCATAGACAACGTCTTGACGGATGTCCACGAACAAATTTGGCATTTTTGACGTCGGAATCCTGATTACCCAAAAAATGGTGTGCAATAGCACATGAAAATCGTCAAAATGAGGCGTATGCTCGCTTTGGGGCTCGTTTGACCTTCCAAATGGCCCAGAAAAGCCGTGATGGCCAACCGTATGCATAGACAACGTCTTGACGGACGCCCACGAACAAATTTGGCATTTTTGACGTCGGAATCCCGATCACCCAAAAAATGGTGTGCAATAGCACACGAAAATCGTCAAAATGAGGCGTATGCTCGCTTCGAGGCTCGTTTAACCTTCTAAATGACCCAGAATAGCCGTGATGGACAACCGTATGCATAGACAATGTCTTGACGGACGTCCACAAACAAATTTGGCATTTTTTACGTCGGAATCCCGATTACCCAAAAAATGGTGTGCAACAGCACACGAAAATCGTCAAAATGAGGCGTATGCTCGCTTCGGGGCTCGTTTGACCTTCCAAATGGCCCAGAAAAGCCGTGATGGCCAACCGTATGCATAGACAACGTCTTGACGGACGTCCACGAACAAATTTAGCATTTTTGACGTCGGATTCCTGATCACTCAAAAAATGGTGTGCAATAGCACACGAAAATCGTCAAAATGAGGCGTATGCTCGCTTCGGGGCTCGTTTGACCTTCCAAATGGCCCAGAAAAGCCGTGATGGCCAACCGTATGCATAGACAACGTCTTGACGGACGTCCACGAACAAATTTGACATTTTTGACGTCGGAATCCCGATCACCCAAAAAATGGTGTGCAATAGCACACGAAAATTGTCAAAATGAGGCGTATGCTCGCTTCGGGGCTCGTTTGACCTTCCAAATGGCCCGGAAAAGCCGTGATGGCAAACCGTATGCATAGACAACATCTTGACGGACGTCCACGAACAAATTTGGCATTTTTGACGTCGGAATCCCGATCACCCAAAAAATGTTGTGCAATAGCACACGAAAATCGTCAAAACGAGGCGTATGCTCGCTTCGGGGCTCGTTTGACCTTCCA
The DNA here is from genome assembly GCF_036512215.1 of Solanum lycopersicum. Classification (NCBI taxonomy): domain Eukaryota; kingdom Viridiplantae; phylum Streptophyta; class Magnoliopsida; order Solanales; family Solanaceae; genus Solanum; species Solanum lycopersicum. Next base: position 67,687,281 of record NC_090802.1, read on the forward strand.
AATGGGTCGGAAAAGCCGTGATGGCCAACCCATATGCATGGACAACGTCTTGACGGATGTCCACAAACAAATTTGGCATTTTTGACGTCGGAATCCCGATCACCCAAAAAATGGTGTGCAATAGCACACGAAAATTGTAAAAATGAGGCGTATGCTCGCTTCGGGGCTCGTTTGACCTTCCAAATGGGTCGGAAAAGCCGTGATGGCCAACCGTATGCATAGACAACGTCTTGACGGACGTCCACGAACAAATTTGGCATTTTTGACGTCGGAATCTCGATCACCCAAAAAATGGTGTGTAATAGCACACGAAAATCGTCAAAATGAGGCGTATGCTCGCTTCGGGGCTCGTTTGACCTTCCAAATGGATCGGAAAAGCCATGATGGCCAACCGTATGCATAGACAACGTCTTGACGGATGTCCACGTACAAATTTGGCATTTTTGACGTTGGAATCCCGATCACCCAAAAAATGGTGTGCAATAGCACACGAAAATCGTCAAAATGAGGCGTATGCTCGCTTCGGGGCTCGTTTGACCTTCCAAATGACCCAGAAAATCCGTGATGGCCAACCGTATGCATGGACAACGTCTTGACGGACGTCCACGAACAAATTTGGCATTTTTGACGTCGGAATCCCGATCACCCAAAAAATGGTGTGCAATAGCACACGAAAATCGTCAAAATGAGGCGTATGCTCGCTTCGGGGCTCGTTTGAGCTTCCAAATTGGTCGTAAAAGCCGTGATGGCCAACCGTATGCATAGACAACGTCTTGACGGACATCTACGAATAAATTTGGCATTTTTGACGTCAGAATCCCGATCACCCAAAAAATGATGTGCAATAGCACACGAAAATCGTCAAAATGAGGCGTATGCTCACTTTGGGGCTCGTTTGACCTTCCAAATGGCCTAGAAAAGCCGTGATGGCCAACCGTATACATAGACAACGTCTTGACGGACTTCCACGAACAAATTTGGCATTTTTGATGTTAGAATCCCGATCACCCAAAAAATGGTGTGCAATAGCACACGAAAATAGTCAAAATGAGGCGTATGCTCGCTTCGGGGCTAGTTTGACCTTCCAAATGGCCCAGAAAAGCCGTGATGGCCAACCGTATGCATAGACAACGTCTTGACGGACGTCCACGAATAAATTTGGCATTTTTGACGTCGGAATCCTGATCACCCAAAAAATGGTGTGCAATAGCACACGATAATTGTCAAAATGAGGCGTATGCTCGTTTCGGGGCTCGTTTTACCTTCCAAATAGGTCGGAAAAGCCGTGATGGCCAACCGTATGCATAGACAACGTCTTGACGGACGTCCACGAACAAATTTGGTATTTTTGACGTCAGAATCCCGATCACCCAAAAAATGGTGTGCAATAGCACACGAAAATAGTCAAAATGAGGCGTATGCTCGCTTCGGGGCTAGTTTGACTTTCCAAATGGCCCAGAAAAGCCGTGATGGCCAACCGTATGCATAGACAACGTCTTGACGGACGTCCACGAATAAATTTGGCATTTTTGACGTCGGAATCCCGATCACCCAAAAAATTGTGTGCAATAGCACACGAAAATCGTCAAAATGAGGCGTATGCTCGCTTCGGGGCTCGTTTGACCTTCCAAATGGGTCGGAAAAGCCGTGATGGCCAACAATATGCATAGACAACGTCTTGACGGACGTGCACGAACAAATTTGGCATTTTTGACGTCCGAATCCCGATCACCCAAAAAATTGTGTGTAATAACACACGAAAATCGTCAAAATGAGGCGTATGCTCGCTTCGGGGGTTGTTTGACCTTCCAAATGGGTTGGAAAAGCCGTGGTGGCCAACCGTATGCATAGACAACGTTTTGACGGACGTCCACGAACAAATTTGGCATTTTTGACGTCGAAATCCCGATCACACAAAAAATAGTGTGCAATAGCACACGAAAATCGTCAAAATGAGGCGTATGCTCGCTTCGGGGCTCGTTTGACCTTCCAAATGGCCTAGAAAAGCCGTGATGACCAACCGTATGCATAGACAACGTCTTGACCGACATCCACGAACAAATTTGGCATTTTTGACGTTGAAATCCCGATCACCCAAAAAATGGTGTGCAATAGCACACGAAAATCGTCAAAATGAGGCGTATGCTCGCTTCGGGGCTCGTTTGACCTTCCAAATGGGTCGGAAAAGCCGTGATGGCCAACCATATGCATAGACAATGTCTTGACGGACGTCCACGAACAAATTTGGCATTTTTGACGTCGGAATCCCGATCACCCAAAAAATTGTGTGTAATAGCACACGAAAATCGTCAAAATGAGGCGTATGCTCGCTTCGGGGGTTGTTTGACCTTCCAAATGGCCCAGAAAAGCCGTGATGGCCAACCGTATGCATAGACAACGTCTTGACGGACGTCCACGAACAAATTTGGCATTTTTGATGTCGAAATCCCGATCACCCAAAAAATGGTTTGCAATAGCACACGAAAATCGTCAAAATGAGGCGTATGCTCTCTTCGGGGCTCGTTTGACCTTCCAAATGGCCTAGAAAAGCCGTGATGGCCAACCGTATGCATAGACAACGTCTTGACGGACATCCACGAACAAATTTTGCATTTTTGACGTCGGAATCCTGATCACCCAAAAAATGGTGTGCAATAGCACACGAAAATCGTCAAAATGAGGCGTATGCTCGCTTCGGGGCTCGTTTGACCTTCCAAATGGGTCGGAAAAGCCGTGATGGCCAACCGTATGCACAGACAACGTCTTGACGGACGTCCACGAACAAATTTGGTATTTTTGACGTCGGAATCTCGATCACCCAAAAAATGGTTTGCAATAGCACACGAAAATCGTCAAAATGAGGCGTATGCTCGCTTCGGGGCTCGTTTGACCTTCCAAATGGCCTAGAAAAGCCGTGATGGCCAACCGTATGCATTGACAACGTCTTGATGGACGTCCACGAACAAATTTGGCATTTTTGACGTCGGAATCCCGATCACCTAAAAAATGGTGTGCAATAGCACATGAAAATCGTCAAAATGAGGCGTATGCTCGCTTCGGGGCTCGTTTGACCTTCCAAATGGGTCGGAAAAGCCGTGATGGCCAACCATATGCATAGACAACGTCTTGATAGACGTTCATGAACAAATTTGGCATTTTGACGTCGGAATCCCGATCACCCAAAAAATGGTTTGCAATAGCACACGAAAATGTCAAAATGAGGCGTATGCTCGCTACGGGGCTCGTTTGACCTTCCAAATGGCCCAGAAAAACCGTGATGGCCAACCGTATGCATAGACAACGTCTTGACGGACGTCTACGAACAAATTTGGCATTTTTGATGTCGAAATCCCGATCACCCAAAAAATGGTGCGCAATAGCACACGAAAATCGTCAAAATGAGGCGTATGCTCGCTTCGGGGCTCGTTTGACCTTCCAAATGGGTCGGAAAATCCATGATGGCCAACCGTATGCATAGACAACGTCTTGACGGACGTCCACGAACAAATTTGGCATTTTTGACATTGGAATCCTGATCACCCAAAAAATGGTGTGCAATAGCACACGAAAATCGTCAAAATGAGGCGTATGCTCGCTTCGAGGCTCGTTTGACCTTCCAAATGGGTCGGAAAAGCCGTGATAGCCAACCGTATGCATAGACAACGTCTTGACAGACGTCCACGAACAAATTTAGCATTTTTGACGTCGGAATCCCGATCACCCAAAAATTGGTGTGCAACAGCACGCGAAAATCGTCAAAATGAGGCGTATGCTCGTTTTGGGGCTCGTTTGACCTTCCAAATGGCCAGGAAAAGACGTGATCGCCAACCGTATGCATAGACAACGTCTTGACGGATGTTCACGAACAAATTTGGCATTTTTGATGTCGGAATCCCGATCACCCAAAAAATGGTGTGCAATAGCACACGAAAATCGTCAAAATGAGGCGTATGCTCGCTTCAGGGCTCGTTTGACCTTCCAAATGGCCCAGAAAAGCCGTGATGGCCAACCGTATGCATAGACAACGTCTTGACGGACTTCCACGAACAAATTTTGCATTTTTGATGTCGGAATCCCGATAACCCAAAAAATGGTGTGTAATATCACACGAAAATAGTCAAAATGAGGCGTATGCTCGCTTCGGGGCTAGTTTGACCTTCCAAATGGCCCAGAAAAACCGTGATGGCCAACCGTATGCATAAACAACGTCTTTACGGACGTCCACGAACAAATTTGGCATTTTTGACGTCGGAATACCGATCACCGAAAAAATGGTGTGCAATAGCACACGAAAATCGTCCAAATGAGGCGTATGCTCGCTTCGGGGCTCGTTTGACCTTTCAAATGGGTCGGAAAAGCCGTGATGGCCAACCGTATGCATAGACAATGTCTTGAAGGACGTCCACGAACAAATTTGACATTTTTGACGTCGGAATCCCGATCACCCAAAAAATGGTGTGCAATAGCACACGAAAATCGTCAAAATGAGGCGTATGCTCGCTTCGGAGCTCGTTTGACCTTCCAAATGGCCTAGAAAAGCCGTGATGGCCAACCGTATGCATAGACAACATCTTGACGGACGTCCACGAACAAATTTGACATTTTTGACGTCGGAATCCCGATCACCCAAAAAATGGTGTGCAATAGCACACGAAAATAGTCAAAATGAGGCGTATGCTCGCTTCGGAGCTCGTTTGACCTTCCAAATGGCCTAGAAAAGCCGTGATGACCAACCGTATGCATAGACAACGTCTTGACGAACGTCCACGAACAAATTTGGCATTTTTGACGTCGGAATCCCGATCACCCAAAAAATGGTGTGCAATAGCACACGAAAATCATCAAAATGAGGCGTATGCTCGCTTCGGGGCTTGTTTGACCTTCCAAATGGGTCGGAAAAGCCGTGATGGCCAACCGTATGCATAGACAACATCTTGACGGATGTCCACGAACAAATTTGGCATTTTTGACGTCGGAATCCCGATCACCCAAAAAATTGTGTGTAATAGCACACGAAAATCGTCAAAATGAGGCGTATGCTCGCTTCGGGGCTCGTTTGACCTTCCAAATAGGTCGGAAAAGCCGTGATGGCCAACCGTATGCATAGACAACGTCTTGACGGACGTCCACAAATAAATTTGGTATTTTTGACGTCGGAAACCGATCACCCAAAAAATTGTTTGCAATAGCACACGAAAATCGTCAAAATGAGGTGTATGCTCGCTTCGGGGCTTGTTTGACCTTCCAAATGGCCTAGAAAATCTGTGATGGCCAACCGTATGCATAGACAACGTCTTGACGGACGTCCACGAAAGAATTTGGCATTTTTGACGTCGGAATCCTGATCACCAAAAAATGGTGTGCAATAGCACACGAAAATCGTCAAAATGAGGCGTATGCTCGCTTCGGGGCTCGTTTGACCTTCCAAATGGCCCAGAAAAGCTGTGATGGCCAACCGTATGCATAGACAACGTCTTGACGGATGTTCACGAACAAATTTGGCATTTTTGACGTCGGAATCCCGATCACCCAAAAAATGGTGTGCAATAGCACACGAAAATTGTCGAAATGAGGCGTATGCTCGCTTCGAGGCTCGTTTGACCTTCCAAATGGGTCGGAAAAGCCGTGATGGCCAACCGTATGCATAGACAACGTCTTGACGGATGTCCACGAATAAATTTGGCATTTTTGAAGTCGGAATCCCGATCACCCAAAAAATGGTGTGCAATAGCACACGAAAATCGTTAAAATGAGGCGTATGCTCGCTTCGGGGCTCGTTTGACCTTCCAAATTGCCCAGAAAAGGCGTGATGGCCAACCGTATGCATAGACAACGTCTTGACGAACGTCCACGAACAAATTTTGCATTTTTGACGTCGGAATCCCGATCACCCAAAAAATGGTGTGCAATAGCACACGAAAATCGTCAAAATAAGGCGTATGCTCGCTTCGGGGCTCGTTTGACCTTCAAAATAGCCACGAAAAGCCGTGATGGCCAACCGTATGCATAGAAAACGTCTTGACAGACGTCCACGAACAAATTTGGCATTTTTGACGTCGGAATCCTGATCACCCAAAAAATTGTGTGTAATAGCACACGAAAATCGTCAAAATGAGGCGTATGCTCGCTTTGGGGCTCGTTTGACCTTCCAAATAGGTCGGAAAAGACGTGATGGCCAACCGTATGCATAGACAACGTCTTGACGAACGTCCATGAATAAATTTGGTATTTTTGACGTCGGAATCCCGATCACCCAAAAAATTGTTTGCAATAGCACACGAAAATCGTCAAAATGAGGCGTATGCTCGCTTCGGGGCTTGTTTGACCTTCCAAATGGCCTAGAAAAGCCGTGATGGCCAACCGTATGCATAGACAACGTATTGACGGACGTCCACGAACAAATTTGGCATTTTTGACGTCGGAATCCCGATCACCCAAAAAATGGTGTGCAATAGCACACGAAAATCGTCAAAATGAGGCGTATGCTCGCTTCGGGGCTCGTTTGACCTTCCAAATGGCCCAGAAAAGCCGTGATGGACAACCGTATGCATAGACAACATCTTGACGGACGTCCACGAACAAATTTGGCATTTTTGATGTCGGAATCCTGATCACCCAAAAAATGGTGTGCAATAGCACACGAAAATCGTCAAAATGAGGCGTATGCTCGCTTCGGGGCTCGTTTGACCTTCCAAATGGCTCAGAAAAGCCGTGATGGCCAACCGTATGCATAGACAACGTCTTGGCGGACGTCCACGAACAAATTTGGCATTTTTTATGTCGGAATCCCGATCACCCAAAAAACGGTGTGCGATAGCACACGAAAATTGTTAAAATGAGGCGTATGCTCGCTTCGGGACTCGTTTAACCTTTTAAATTGCCCAGAAAAGCCGTGATGGCCAACCGTATGCATAGACAACGTCTTGACGGACGTCCACGAACAAATTTGGCATTTTTGACGTTGGAATCTCGATCACCCAAAAAATGGTGTGCAATAGCACACGAAAATCGTCAAAATGAGGCGTATGCTCGCTTCGGGGCTCGTTTGACCTTCCAAATGGGTCGGAAAAGCCGTGATGGCCAACTGTATTCATAGACAATGTCTTGACGGACGTCTACAAACAAATTTGGCATTTTTGACGTCGGAATCCCGATCACCCAAAAAATGATGTGCAATAGCACACGAAAATCATCAAAATGAGGCGTATGCTCGCTTCGGGGCTCGTTTGACCTTCCAAATGGGTCTGAAAAGCCATGATGGCCAACCTTATGCATAGACAACCTCTTGACGGACGTCCACGAACAAATTTGGCATTTTTGACGTCGGAATCCCGATCACCCAAAAAATTGTGTGCAATAGCACACGAAAATCATCAAAATGAGGCGTATGCTCGCTTCGGGGCTCGTTTGACCTTCCAAATAGCCCAGAAAAGCCGTGATGGCCAACCGTATGCATAGACAACATCTTGACGGACGTCCACGAACAAATTTGGCATTTTTGACGTTGGAGTCCCGATCACCCAAAAAATGGTGTGCAATAGCACACGAAAATCGTCAAAATGAGGCGTATGCTCGCTTCGGGGCTCGTTTGACCTTCCAAATGGCCCAGAAAAGCCGTGATGGCCAACCGTATGCATAGACAACGTCTTGACAGACGTCGACGAACAAATTTGGCATTTTTGACGTCAAAATCCCGATCACTCAAAAAATGGTGTGCAATAGCACACGAAAATCATCAAAATGAGGCGTATGCTCGCTTCGGGGCTCGTTTGACCTTCCAAATGGCCCAGAAAAGCCGTGATGGCCAACCGTATGCATAGACAATGTCTTGACGGACGTCCACAAACAAATTTGGCATTTTTGACGTCGGAATCACGATCACCCAAAAAATGGTGTGCAATAGCACACGAAAATCGTCAAAATGAGGCGTATGCTCGCTTCGGGGCTCGTTTGACCTTCCAAATAGGTCGGAAAAGCCGTGATGGCCAACCGTATGCATAGACAACGTCTTGACGGATGTCCATGAATAAATTTGGTATTTTTGACGTCGGAATCCTGATCACCCAAAAAATGGTGTGCAATAGCACAAGAAAATCGTCAAAATGAGGCGTATGCTCGCTTTGGAGCTCGTTTGACCTTCCAAATGGCCTAGAAAAGCCGTGATGGCCAACCGTATGCATAGACAATGTCTTGACGGATGTCCACGAACAAATTTTGCATTTTTGACGTCGGAATCCCGATCACCCAAAAAATGGTGTGCAATAGCACACGAAAATCGTCAAAATGAGGCGTATGCTCGCTTCGGGGCTCGTTTGACCTTCCAAATGGGTCAGAAAAGCTGTGATGGCAAACCGTATGCATAGACAACGTCTTGACGGACATTCACGAACAAATTTGTCATTTTTGACGTCGGAATCCCGATCACCCAAAAAATGGTGTGCAACAGCATACGAAAATTGTCAAAATGAGGCGTATGCTCGCTTCGGGGCTCGTTTGACCTTCCAAATGGCCCAGAAAAGCCGTGATGGCCAACTGTATGCATAGACAACGTCTTGACGGACGTCCACAAACAAATTTGGCATTTTTGATGTCGGAATCCCGATCACCCAAAAAATGGTGTGCAATAGCACACGAAAATCGTCAAAATGAGGCGTGTGCTCGCTTCGGGGCTCGTTTGACCTTCCAAATGGCCCAGAAAAGCCGTGATGGCCAACCGTATGCATAGACAACGTCTTGACGGACGTCCACGAACAAATTTGGCATTTTTGACGTCGGAATCCTGATCACCCAAAAAATGGTGTGCAATAGCACAGGAAAATCGTCAAAATGAGGCGTATGCCCGCTTGGGGGCTCGTTTGACCTTCCAAATGGGTCGGAAAAGCCGTGATGGCCAACCGTATGCATAGACAACGTCTTGACGGACGTCCACGAATAAATTTGGCATTTTTGACGTCGGACTGCCGATCACCCAAAAAATGGTGTGCAATAGCACACGAAAATCGTCAAAATGAGGCGTATGCTCGCTTCGGGGCTCGTTTGACCTTCCAAATGGGTCGGAAAAGCCGTGATGGCCAACCGTATGCATAGACAATGTCTTGACGGACGTCCACGAACAAATTTGGCATTTTTGACGTCGGAATCCTGATCACCCAAAAAATGGTGTGCAATAGCACACGAAAATCGTCAAAATGAGGCGTATGCTCGCTTCGGAGCTCGTTTGACCTTCCAAATGGCCCAGAAAAGCGGTGATGGCCAACGGTATGCATAGACAACGTCTTGACGGATGTCCACGAACAAATTTTGCATTTTTGATGTCGGAATCCCGATCACCCATAAAATGGTGTGCAATAGCACACGAAAATCGTAAAAATGAGGCGTATGCTCGCTTTGGGGCTCGTTTGACCTTCCAAATGGCCCAGAAAAGCCGTGATGGCCAACCGTATGCATAGACAACGTCTTGACGGACGTCCACGAACAAATTTGGCATTTTTGACGTCGGAATCCCGATCACCCGAAAAATGGTGTGCAATAGAACACGAAAATCGTCAAAATGAGGCGTATGCTCGCTTCGGGGCTCGTTTGACCTTCCAAATGGCCCAGAAAAGCCGTGATGGCTAACCGTATGCATAGACAACGTCTTGACGGACGTCCACGAAAAAATTTGGCATTTTTGACGTCGGAATCCTGATCACCCAAAAAATGGTGTGCAATAGCACACGAAAATCGTCAAAATGAGGCGTATGCTCGCTTCGGGGCTCGTTTGACCTTCCAAATGGGTCGGAAAAGCCATGATGGCCAACCGTATGCATAGACAACGTCTTGACGGACGTCCACGAACAAATTTGGCATTTTTGACGTCGGAATCCGGATCACCCAAAAAATGGTGTGCAATAGCACACAAAAATCGTCAAAATGAGGCGTATGCTCGCTTCGGGGCTCGTTTGACCTTCCAAATGGTCCAGAAAAGTCGTGATGGCTAACCGTATGCATAGACAACATCTTGACGGACGTCCACGAACAAATTTGGCATTTTTGACGTCGGAATCCCGATCACCCATAAAATGGTGTGCAATAGCACACGAAAATCATAAAAATGAGGCGTATGCTCGCTTTGGGGCTCGTTTGACCTTTCAAATGGCCCAGAAAAGCCGTGATGGCCAACCGTATGCATAGACAACGTCTTGACGGACGTCCACGAACAAATTTGGCATTTTTGACGTCGGAATCCCGATCACCCAAAAAATGGTGTGCAATAGCACACGAAAATCGTCAAAATGAGGCGTATGCTCGCTTCGGGGCTTCTTTGACCTTCCAAATGGGTCGGAAAAGCCGTGATGGCCAACCGTATGCATAGACAACGTCTTGACGGACGTCCACAAAAAAATTTGGCATTTTTGACGTCGGAATCCTGATCACCCAAAAAATGGTGTGCAATAGCACACGAAAATCGTCAAAATGAGGCGTATGCTCGCTTCGGGGCTTCTTTGACCTTCCAAATGGGTCGGAAAAGCCATGATGGCCAACCGTATGCATAGACAATGTCTTGACGGACGTCCACGAACAAATTTGGCATTTTTGACGTCGGAATCCCGATCACCCAAAAAATGGTGTGCAATAGCACACGAAAATCGTCAAAATGAGGCGTATGCTCGCTTCGAGGCTTCTTTGACCTTCCAAATGGGTCGGAAAAGCCGTGATGGCCAACCGTATGCATAGAAAACGTCTTGACGGACGTCCAAGAAAAAATTTGGCATTTTTGACGTTGGAATCCTGATCACCCAAAAAATGGTGTGCAATAGCACACGAAAATCGTCAAAATGAGGCGTATGCTCGCTTCGGGGCTTCTTTGACCTTCCAAATGGGTCGGAAAAGCCATGATGGCCAACCGTATGCATAGACAACGTCTTGACGGACGTCCACGAACAAATTTGACATTTTTGACGACGGAATCCCGATCACCCAAAAAATGGTGTGCAATAGCACACGAAAATCGTCAAAATGAGGCGTATGCTCGCTACGGGGCTTCTTTGACCTTCCAAATGGGTCGGAAAAGCCATGATGGCCAACCGTATGCATAGACAACGTCTTGACGGACGTCCACGAACAAATTTGGCATTTTTGACGTCGGAATCCGGATCACCCAAAAAATGGTGTGCAATAGCGCACAAAAATCGTCAAAATGAGGCGTATGCTCGCTTCGGGGCTCGTTTGACCTTCCAAATGGTCCAGAAAAGTCGTGATGGCTAACCGTATGCATAGACAACATCTTGACGGACGTCCACGAACAAATTTGGCATTTTTGACGTCGGAATCCCGATCACCCAAAAAATAGTGTGCAATAGAACACGAAAATCGTCAAAATGAGGCGTATGCTCGCTTCGGGGCTCGTTTGACCTTCCAAATAGCCCAGAAAAGCCGTGATGGCCAACCGTATGCATAGACAACGTCTTGACGGACGCCCACGAACAAATTTGGCATTTTTGACGTCGGAATCCCGATCACCCAAAAAATGGTGTGCAATAGCACACGAAAATCGTCAAAATGAGGCGTATGCTCGCTTCGGGGCTCGTTTGACCTTCAAAATGGCCCATAAAAGCCGTGATGGCCAACCGTATTCATAGACAACGTCTTGACGGACGTCCACGAACAAATTTGGCATTTTTGACGTCGGAATCCCGATCACCCAAAAAATGGTGTGCAATAGCACACGAAAATCGTCAAAATGAGGCGTATGCTCGCTTCGGGGCTCGTTTGACCTTCCAAATAGGTCGGAAAAGCCGTGATGGCCAACCGTATGCATAGACAACGTCTTGACGGACGTCCAGGAATAAATTTGGTATTTTTAACGTCGGAATCCCGATCACCCAAAAAATTGTTTGCAATAGCACACGAAAATCGTCAAAATGAGGCGTATGCTCGCTTCGGGGCTCGTTTGACCTTCCAAATGGGTCGGAAAAGCCGTGATGGCAAACCGTATGCATAGACAACGTCTTGACGGACGTCCACGAACAAATTTGGGATTTTTGACGTCGGAATCCTGATCACCCAAAAAATGATGTGCAATAGCACACGAAAATCGTCAAAATGAGGCGTATGCTCGCTTTGGAGCTCGTTTGACCTTCCAAATGGCCCAGAAAAGCGGTGATGGCCAACGGTATGCATAGACAACGTCTTGACGGACGTCCACGAACAAATTTGGCATTTTTGACGTCGGAATCCCGATCACCCATAAAATGGTGTGCAATAGCACACTAAAATCATAAAAATGAGGCGTATGCTCGCTTTGGGGCTCGTTTGACCTTTCAAATGGCCCAGAAAAGCCGTGATGGCCAACCGTATGCATAGACAACGTCTTGACGGACGTCCACGAACAAATTTGGCATTTTTGACGTCGGAATCCCGATCACCCAAAAAATGGTGTGCAATAGCACACGAAAATCGTCAAAATGAGGCGTATGCTCGCTTCGGGGCTTCTTTGACCTTCCAAATGGGTCGGAAAAGCCGTGATGGCCAACCGTATGCATAGACAACGTCTTGACGGACGTCCACGAAAAAATTTGGCATTTTTGACGTCGGAATCCTGATCACCCAAAAAATGGTGTGCAATAGCACACGAAAATCGTCAAAATGAGGCGTATGCTCGCTTCGGGGCTCGTTTGACCTTCCAAATGGGTCAGAAAAGCCATGATGGCCAACCGTATGCATAGACAACGTCTTGACGGACGTCCACGAACAAATTTGGCATTTTTGACGTCGGAATCCGGATCACCCAAAAAATGGTGTGCAATAGCACACAAAAATCGTCAAAATGAGGCGTATGCTCGCTTCGGGGCTCGTTTGACCTTCCAAATGGCCCAGAAAAGCCGTGATGGCCAACCGTATGCATAGACAATGTCTTGACGGACGTCCACGAACAAATTTGGCATTTTTGACGTCGTAATCCTGATCACCCAAAAAATGGTGTGCAATAGCACACGAAAATCGTCAAAATGAGGCGTATGCTCGCTTCGGGGCTCGTTTGACCTTCCAAATGGCCCGTAAAAGCCGTGATGGCCAACCGTATGCATAGACAACGTCTTGACGGATGTCCACGAACAAATTTGGCATTTTTGACGTCGGAATCCCGATCACCCAAAAAATGGTGTGCAATAGCACACGAAAATCGTCAAAATGAGGCGTATGCTCACTTCGGGGCTCGTTTGACCTTCCAAATGGCCCAGAAAAGCCGTGATGGCCAACCGTATGCATAGACAACGTCTTGACGGACGTCCACGAACAAATTTGGCATTTTTGACGTCGGAATCCCGATCACCCGAAAAATGGTGTGCAATAGCACACGAAAATCGTCAAAATGAGGCGTATGCTCGCTTCGAGGCTCGTTTGACCTTCCAAATGGGTCAGAAAAGCCGTGATGGCCAACCGTATGCATAGACAACGTCTTGACGGACGTCCACGAACAAATTTGGCATTTTTGACGTCGGAATCCCGATCACCCAAAAAATGGTGTGCAATAGCACACGAAAATCTTCAAAATGAGGCGTATGCTCGCTTCGGGGCTCGTTTGACCTTCCAAATGGGTCGGAAAAGCCGTGATAGCCAATCGTATGCATAGACAACGTCTTGACGGACGTCCACGAACAAATTTGGCATTTTTGACGTCGGAATCCCGATCACCCCAAAAATGGTGTGCAATAGCACACGAAAATCGTTAAAATGAGGCGTATGCTCGCTTCGGGGCTCGTTTGACCTTCCAAATTGCCTAGAAAAGGCGTGATGGCCAACCGTATGCATAGACAACGTCTTGACGGACGTCCACGAACAAATTTGGCATTTTTGACGTCGGAATCCCGATCACCCAAAAAATGGTGTGCAATAGCACACGAAAATCGTCAAAATAAGGCGTATGCTCGCTTCGGGGCTCGTTTGACCTTCAAAATAGCCCAGAAAAGCCGTGATGGCCAACCGTATGCATAGACAACGTCTTGACGGACGTCCACGAACAAATTTGGCATTTTTGACATCGGAATCCCGATCACCCAAAAAATTGTGTGTAATAGCACACGAAAATCGTCAAAATGAGGCGTATGCTCGCTTTGCGGCTCGTTTGACCTTTCAAATAGGTCGGAAAAGACGTGATGGCCAACTGTATGCATAGACAACGTCTTGACGAACGTCCACGAACAAATTTGGCATTTTTGACGTCGGAATCATGATCACCCGAAAAATGGTGTGCAATAGCACACGAAAATCGTCAAAATGAGGCGTATGCTCGCTTCGGGGCTCGTTTGACCTTCCAAATGGCCCGGAAAAGCCGTGATGGCCAACCGTATGCATAGACAACGTCTTTACGGACGTCCACGAACAAATTTGGCATTTTTGACGTCGGAATCCCGATCACCCAAATAATTGTTTGCAAAAGCACACGAAAATCGTCAAAATGAGGCGTATGCTCGCTTCGGGGCTTGTTTGACCTTCCAAATGGGTCTGAAAAGCCATGATGGCCAACCTTATGCATAGACAACGTCTTGACGGATGTCCACGAACAAATTTGGCATTTTTGACGTCGGAATCCCGATCACCCAAAAAATGGTGTGCAATAGCACACGAAAATCGTCAAAATGAGGCGTATGCTCGCTTCGGGGCTCGTTTGACCTTCCAAATGGCCCAGAAAAGCCGTGATGGACAACCGTATGCATAGACAACGTCTTGACGGACGTCCACGAACAAATTTGGCATTTTTGATGTCGGAATCCTGATCACCCAAAAAATGGTGTGCAATAGCACACGAAAATTGTCAAAATGAGGCGTATGCTCGCTTCGGGGCTCGTTTGACCTTCCAAATGGCCCAGAAAAGCCGTGATGGCCAACCGTATTCATAGACAACGTCTTGACGGACGTTCACGAACAAATTTGGTATTTTTGACGTCGGAATCCCGATCACCCAAAAAATGGTGTGCAAAAGCACACGAAAATCGTCAAAATGAGGCGTATGCTCGCTTCGGGGCTTGTTTGACCTTCCAAATGGGTCTGAAAAGCCATGATGGCCAACCTTATGCATAGACAACGTCTTGACGGACGTCCACGAACAAATTTGGAATTTTTGACGTCGGAATCCCGATCACCCAAAAAATGGTGTGCAATAGCACACGAAAATCGTCAAAATGAGGCGTATGCTTGCTTCGGGGCTCGTTTGACCTTCCAAATGGGTTGGAAAAGCCGTGATGGCCAACCGTATGCATAGACAATGTCTTGACGGATGTCCACGAACAAATTTGGCATTTTTGACGTCGGAATCCTGATCACCCAAAAAATGGTGTGCAATAGCACACGAAAATCGTCAAAATGAGGCGTATGCCCGCTTCGGGGCTCGTTTGACCTTCCAAATGGGTCGGAAAAGCCGTGATGGCCAACCGTATGCATAGACAACGTCTTGACGGACGTCCACGAATAAATTTGGCATTTTTGACGTCGGACTGCCGATCACCCAAAAAATGGTGTGCAATAGCACACGAAAATCGTCAAAATGAGGCGTATGCTCGCTTCGGGGCTCATTTGACCTTCCAAATGGGTCGAAACAGCCGTGATGGCCAACGGTATGCATAGACAACGTCTTGACGGACGTCCACAAACAAATTTGGCATTTTTGACGTCGGAATCCCGATCACCCAAAAAATGGTGTGCAATAGCAAACGAAAATCGTCAAAATGAGGCGTATGCTCACTTCGGGGCTCGTTTGACCTTTTAAATGGCCCGAAAAAGCCGTGATGGCCAACCTTATGCATAGACAACGTCTTGACGGACGTCCACGAACAAATTTGGCATTTTTAACGTCGGTATCCCGATCACCCAAAAAATGGTGTGCAATAGCACACGAAAAATCGTCAAAATAAGGCGTATGCTCGCGTCGGGGCTCGTTTGACCTTCCAAATGGCCCAGAAAAGCCGTGATGGCGAACTTTATGCGTAGACAACGTCTTAAAGGACGTCCACAAACAAATTTGGCATTTTTGACGTCGGAATCCTAATCACCCGAAAAATGGTGTGCAATAGCACACGAAAATCGTCAAAATGAGGCGTATGCTCGCTTTGGGGCTTGTTTGACCTTCCAAATGGGTCGGAAAAGTCGTGATGGCCAACCGTATGCATAGACAACGTCTTGACGGACGTCCACGAACAAATTTGGCATTTTTGACGTCGGAATCCTGATCACCCAAAAAATGGTGTGCAATAGCACACGAAAATCGTCAAAATGAGGCGTATGCTCGCTTCGGGGCTCGTTTGACCTTCCAAATGGGTCGGAAAAGCCGTGATAGCCAACCGTATGCATAGACAACGTCTTGACAGACGTCCACGAACAAATTTAGCATTTTTGACGACGGAATCCCGATCACCCAAAAAATGGTGTGCAACAGCACGCGAAAATCGTCAAAATGAGGCGTATGCTCGTTTTGGGGCTCGTTTGACCTTCCAAATGGCCAGGAAAAGACGTGATGGCCAACCGTATGCATAGACAACGTCTTGACGGATGTTCACGAACAAATTTGGCATTTTTGACGTCGGAATCCCGATCACCCAAAAAATGGTGTGCAATAGCACACGAAAATCGTCAAAATGAGGCGTATGCTCGCTTCAGGGCTCGTTTGACCTTCCAAATGGCCCAGAAAAGCCGTGATGGCCAACCGTATGCATAGACAACGTCTTGACGGACTTCCACGAACAAATTTTGCATTTTTGATGTCGGAATCCCGATAACCCAAAAAATGGTGTGTAATATCACACGAAAATAGTCAAAATGAGGCGTATGCTCGCTTCGGGGCTAGTTTGACCTTCCAAATGGCCCAGAAAAACCGTGATGGCCAACCGTATGCATAAACAACGTCTTTACGGACGTCCACGAACAAATTTGGCATTTTTGACGTCGGAATACCGATCACCGAAAAAATGGTGTGCAATAGCACACGAAAATCGTCCAAATGAGGCGTATGCTCGCTTCGGGGCTCGTTTGACCTTTCAAATGGGTCGGAAAAGCCGTGATGGCCAACCGTATGCATAGACAACGTCTTGACGGACGTCCACGAACAAATTTGACATTTTTGACGTCGGAATCCCGATCACCCAAAAAATGGTGTGCAATAGCACACTAAAATCGTCAAAATGAGGCGTATGCTCGCTTCGGAGCTCGTTTGACCTTCCAAATGGCCTAGAAAAGCCGTGATGGCCAACCGTATGCATAGACAACGTCTTGACGGACGTCCACGAACAAATTTGACATTTTTGACGTCGGAATCCCGATCACCCAAAAAATGGTGTGCAATAGCACACGAAAATAGTCAAAATGAGGCGTATGCTCGCTTCGGAGCTCGTTTGACCTTCCAAATGGCCTAGAAAAGCCGTGATGACCAACCGTATGCATAGACAACGTCTTGACGGATGTCCACGAAAGAATTTGGCATTTTTGACGTCGGAATCCTGATCACCAAAAAATGGTGTGCAATAGCACACGAAAATCGTCAAAATGAGGCGTATGCTCGCTTCGGGGCTCGTTTGACCTTCCAAATGGCCCAGAAAAGCTGTGATGGCCAACCGTATGCATAGACAATGTCTTGACGGATGTTCACGAACAAATTTGGCATTTTTGACGTCGGAATCCCGATCACCCAAAAAATGGTGTGCAATAGCACACGAAAATTGTCGAAATGAGGCGTATGCTCGCTTCGAGGCTCGTTTGACCTTCCAAATGGGTCGGAAAAGCCGTGATGGCCAACCGTATGCATAGACAACGTCTTGACGGATGTCCACGAATAAATTTGGCATTTTTGAAGTCGGAATCCCGATCACCCAAAAAATGGTGTGCAATAGCACACGAAAATCGTCAAAATGAGGCGTATGCTCGCTCCGGGGCTCGTTTGACCTTCCAAACGGCCCAGAAAACCCGTGATGGCCAACCGTATGCATAGACAACATCTTGACGGACGTCCACGAACAAATTTGGCATTTTTGACGTCGGAATCCCGATCACCCAAAAAATAGTGTGCAATAGCACACGAAAATCGTCAAAATGAGGCGTATGGTCGCTCCGGGGCTCGTTTGACCTTCCAAATGGCCCAGAAAACCCGTGATGGCCAACCGTATGCATAGACAACGTCTTGACGGACGTCCACGAACAAATTTGGCATTTTTGACATCAGAATCCCGACCACCCAAAAAGTGGTGTGCAATAGCACACGAAAATCGTCAAAATGAGGCGTATGCTCGCTCCGGGGCTC
This sequence comes from Solanum lycopersicum, assembly GCF_036512215.1. Taxonomy (NCBI): domain Eukaryota; kingdom Viridiplantae; phylum Streptophyta; class Magnoliopsida; order Solanales; family Solanaceae; genus Solanum; species Solanum lycopersicum. The sequence goes on from NC_090802.1 coordinate 67,705,546, forward strand.
GTTTGACCTTCCAAACGGCCCAGAAAACCCGTGATGGCCAACCGTATGCATAGACAACGTCTTGACAGACGTCCACGAACAAATTTGGCATTTTTGACGTCGGAATCCCGATCACCCAAAAAATGGTGTGCAATAGCACACGAAAATCGTCAAAATGAGGCGTATGCTCGCTTCGGGGCTTGTTTGACCTTCCAAATGGGTCGGAAAAGCCGTGATGGCCAACCGTATGCATAGACAACATCTTGACGGATGTCCACGAACAAATTTGGCATTTTTGACGTCGGAATCCCGATCACCCAAAAAATTGTGTGTAATAGCACACGAAAATCGTCAAAATGAGGCGTATGCTCGCTTCGGGGCTCGTTTGACCTTCCAAATAGGTCGGAAAAGCCGTGATGGCCAACCGTATGCATAGACAACGTCTTGACGGACGTCCACAAATAAATTTGGTATTTTTGACATCGGAAACCGATCACCCAAAAAATTGTTTGCAATAGCACACGAAAATCGTCAAAATGAGGTGTATGCTCGCTTCGGGGCTTGTTTGACCTTCCAAATGGCCTAGAAAAGCTGTGATGGCCAACCGTATGCATAGACAACGTCTTGACGGACGTCCACGAAAGAATTTGGCATTTTTGACGTCGGAATCCTGATCACCAAAAAATGGTGTGCAATAGCACACGAAAATCGTCAAAATGAGGCGTATGCTCGCTTCGGGGCTCGTTTGACCTTCCAAATGGCCCAGAAAAGCTGTGATGGCCAACCGTATGCATAGACAACGTCTTGACGGATGTTCACGAACAAATTTGGCATTTTTGACGTCGGAATCCCGATCACCCAAAAAATGGTGTGCAATAGCACACGAAAATTGTCGAAATGAGGCGTATGCTCGCTTCGAGGCTCGTTTGACCTTCCAAATGGGTCGGAAAAGCCGTGATGGCCAACCGTATGCATAGACAACGTCTTGACGGATGTCCACGAAAGAATTTGGCATTTTTGACGTCGGAATCCTGATCACCAAAAAATGGTGTGCAATAGCACACGAAAATCGTCAAAATGAGGCGTATGCTCGCTTCGGGGCTCGTTTGACCTTCCAAATGGCCCAGAAAAGCTGTGATGGCCAACCGTATGCATAGACAACGTCTTGACGGATGTTCACGAACAAATTTGGCATTTTTGACGTCGGAATCCCGATCACCCAAAAAATGGTGTGCAATAGCACACGAAAATTGTCGAAATGAGGCGTATGCTCGCTTCGAGGCTCGTTTGACCTTCCAAATGGGTCGGAAAAGCCGTGATGGCCAACCGTATGCATAGACAACGTCTTGACGGATGTCCACGAATAAATTTGGCATTTTTGAAGTCGGAATCCCGATCACTCAAAAAATGGTGTGCAATAGCACACGAAAATCGTTAAAATGAGGCGTATGCTCGCTTCGGGGCTCGTTTGACCTTCCAAATTGCCCAGAAAAGGCGTGATGGCCAACCGTATGCATAGACAACGTCTTGAGGAACGTCCACGAACAAATTTGGCATTTTTGACGTCGGAATCCCGATCACCCAAAAAATGGTGTGCAATAGCACACGAAAATCGTCAAAATAAGGCGTATGCTCGCTTCGGGGCTCGTTTGACCTTCAAAATAGCCCAGAAAAGCCGTGATGGCCAACCGTATGCATAGACAACGTCTTGACGGACGTCCACGAACAAATTTGGCATTTTTGACATCGGAATCCTGATCACCCAAAAAATTGTGTGTAATAGCACACGAAAATCGTCAAAATGAGGCGTATGCTCGCTTTGGGGCTCGTTTGACCTTCCAAATAGGTCGGAAAAGACGTGATGGCCAACCATATGCATAGACAACGTCTTGACGAACGTCCATGAATAAATTTGGTATTTTTGACGTCGGAATCCCGATCACCCAAAAAATTGTTTGCAATAGCACACGAAAATCGTCAAAATGAGGCGTATGCTCGCTTCGGGGCTTGTTTGACCTTCCAAATGGCCTAGAAAAGCCGTGATGGCCAACCGTATGCATAGACAACGTATTGACGGACGTCCACGAACAAATTTGGCATTTTTGACGTCGGAATCCCGATCACCCAAAAAATGGTGTGCAATAGCACACGAAAATCGTCAAAATGAGGCGTATGCTCGCTTCGGGGCTCGTTTGACCTTCCAAATGGCCCAGAAAAGCCGTGATGGCCAACCAAATGCATAGACAACGTCTTGACGGACGTCCACGAACAAATTTGGAATTTTTGACGTCGGAATCCCGATCACCAAAAAAATGATGTGCAATAGCACACGAAAATCGTCAAAATGAGGCGTATGCTCGCTTCGGGGCTCGTTTGACCTTCCAAATGGCCCAGAAAAGCCGTGATGGCCAACCAAATGCATAGACAACGTCTTGACGGACGTCCACGAACAAATTTGGAATTTTTGACGTCGGAATCCCGATCACCCAAAAAATGGTGTGCAATAGCACACGAAAATCATCAAAATGAGGCGTATGCTCGCTTCGGGGCTCGTTTGACCTTCCAAATGGCCCGGAAAAGCCGTGATGGCCAACCGTATGCATATACAACGTCTTGACGGACGTCCACGAACAAATTTTGCATTTTTGACGTCGGAATCCCGATCACCCAAAAACTGGTGTGCAATAGCACACGAAAATCGTCAAAATGAGGCGTATGCTTGCTTCGGGGCTCGTTTGACCTTCCAAATGGCCCAGAAAAGCCGTGATGGCCAACCGTATGCATAGACAACGTCTTGACGGACGTCCACGAACAAATTTGGCATTTTTGACGTCGGAATCCCGATCACCCAAAAAATGGTGTGCAATAGCACACGAAAATCGTCAAAATGAGGCGTATGCTCGCTTCGGGGCTCGTTTGACCTTCCAAATGGCCCAGAAAAGCCGTGATGGCCAACCGTATGCATAGACAACGTCTTGACGGATGTCCACGAACAAATTTGGCATTTTTGACGTCAGAATCCCGATCATCAAAAAAATGATGTGCAATAGCACACGAAAATCGTCAAAATGAGGTGTATGCTCGCTTCGGGGCTCGTTTGACCTTTTAAATGGCCCAGAAAAGCCGTGATGACCAACCGTATGCATAGACAACGTCTTGACGGACGTCCACGAACAAATTTTGCATTTTTGACGTCGGAATCCTGATCACCCAAAAAATGGTGTGCAATAGCACACGAAAATCGTCAAAATGAGGCGTATGCTCGCTTCGGGGCTCGTTTGACCTTCCAAATGGCCCAGAAAAGCCGTGATGGCCAACCAAATGCATAGACAACGTCTTGACGGACGTCCACGAACAAATTTGGAATTTTTGACGTCGGAATCCCGATCACCAAAAAAATGATGTGCGATAGCACACGAAAATCGTCAAAATGAGGCGTATGCTCGCTTCGGGGCTCGTTTGACCTTCCAAAAGGCCCAGAAAAGCCGTGATGGCCAACCGTATGCATAGACAACGTCTTGACGGACGTCAACGAACAAATTTGGCATTTTTGACGTCGAAATCACGATCACCCCAAAAAGGGTGTGCAATAGCACACGAAAATCATCAAAAAGAGGCGTATGCTCGCTTCGGGGCTCGTTTGACCTTCCAAATGGCCCAGAAAAGCCGTGATGGCCAACCGTATGCATAGACAACGTCTTGACGGACGTCCACGAACAAATTTGGCATTTTTGATGTCGGAATCCCGATCACCCGAAAAATGGTGTGCAATAGCACACGAAAATCGTCAAAATAAGGCGTATGCTCGCTTCGAGACTCGTTTGATCTTCCAAATGGCCCAGAAAAGCCGTGATGGACAACCGTATGCATAGACAACGTCTTGACGGACGTCCACGAACAAATTTGGCATTTTTGACGTCGGAATCCCGATCACCAAAAAAATGATGTGCAATAGCACACGAAAATCGTCAAAATGAGGCGTATGCTCGCTTCGGAGCTCGTTTGATCTTCCAAATGGCCCAGAAAAGCCGTGATGGCCAACCGTATGCATAGACAACGTCTTGACGGACGTCCACGAACAAATTTGGCATTTTTGACGTCGGAATCCTGATCACCCCAAAAATGGTGTGCAATAGCACACGAAAATCGTCAAAATGAGGCGTATGCTCGCTTCAAGGCTCGTTTGACCTTCCAAATGGGTCGGAAAAGCCGTGATGGCCAACTGTATGCATAGACAACGTCTTGACGGACGTCCACGAACAAATTTGGCATTTTTGACGTCGGAATCCCGATCACCCGAAAAATGGTGTGCAATAGCACACGAAAATCGTCAAAATGAGGCGTATGCTCGCTTCGAGGCTCGTTTGACCTTCCAAATGGCCCAGAAAAGCCGTGATGGCCAACCGTATGCATAGACAACGTCTTGACGGACGTCCACGAACAAATTTGGCATTTTTGACGTCGGAATCCTGATCACCCAAAAAATGGTGTGCAATAGCACACGAAAATCATCAAAATGAGGCGTATGCTCGCTTCGGGGCTCGTTTGACCTTCCAAATGGCCCAGAAAAGCCGTGATGGCCAACCGTATGCATAGACAACGTCTTGACGGATGTCCACGAACAAATTTGGCATTTTTGACGTCGGAATCCAGATCACCCAAAAAATGGTGTGCAATAGCACACGAAAATCAACAAAATGAGGCGTATGCTTGCTTCGGGGCTCGTTTGACCTTCCAAATGGCCCAGAAAAGCCGTGATGTCCAACCGTATGCATAGACAACGTCTTGACGGACGTCCACGAACAAATTTGGCATTTTTTACGTCGGAATCCCGATCACCCAAAAAATCGTGTACAATAGCACACGAAAATCGTCAAAATGGGGCGTATGCTCGCTTCGGGGCTCGTTTGACCTTACAAATGGCCCAGAAAAGCCGTGATGGCCAACCGTATGCATAGACAACGTCTTGACGGACGTCCACGAACAAATTTGGAATTTTTGACGTCGTAATCCTGATCACCCAAAAAATGGTGTGCAATAGCACACGAAAATCGTCAAAATGAGGCGTATGCTCGCTTCGGGGGCTCGTTTGACCTTCCAAATTGCCCAGAAAAGCCGTGATGGCCAACCGTATGCATAGACAACGTCTTGACGGACGTCCACGAACAAATTTGGCATTTTTGACGTCGGAATCCCGATCACCCAAAAAATGGTGTGCAATAGCACACGAAAATCATCAAAATGAGGCGTATGCTCGCTTCGGGGCTCGTTTGACCTTCCAAATGGCCCGGAAAAGCCGTGATGGCCAACCGTATGCATAGACAACGTCTTGAGGGACGTCCACGAATAAATTTGGCATTTTTGACGTTGAAATCCCGATCACCCAAATAATGGTGTGCAATAGCACACGAAAATCGTCAAAATGAGGCGTATGCTCGCTTCGGGGCTCGTTTGACCTTCCAAATGGGTCGAAAAAGCCGTGATGGCCAACCGTATGCCTAGACAACGTCTTGACGGACGTCCACGAACAAATTTGGCATTTTTGACGTCGGAATCCCGATCACCCAAAAAATGGTGTGCAATAGCACACGAAAATCGTCAAAATGAGGCGTATGCTCGCTTCGGGGCTCGTTTGACCTTCCAAATGGCCCAGAAAAGCCGTGATGGCCAACCGAATGCATAGACAACGTCTTGACGGACGTCCACGATCAAATTTGGCATTTTTGACGTCGGAATCCCGATCACCCAAAAAATGGTGTGCAATAGCACATGAAAATCGTCAAAATGAGGCGTATGCTCGCTTCGGGGCTCGTTTGACCTTCCAAATGGGTCGGAAAAGCCGTGATGGCAAACCGTATGCATAGACAACATCTTGACGGACATCCACGAAAAAATCTGGCATTTTTGACGTCGGAATCCCGATCACCCAAAAAATGTTGTGCAATAGCACACGAAAATCATCAAAATGAGGCGTATGCTCGCTTCGGGGCTCGTTTGACCTTCCAAATGGCCCAAAAAAGCCGTGATGGCCAACCGTATGCATAGACAACGTCTTGACGGACGTCCATAAACAAATTTGGCATTTTTGACATCGGAATCCCGATCACCCAAAAAATGGTGTGCAATAGCACACGAAAATCGTCAAAATGAGGCGTATGCTCGCTTCGGAGCTCGTTTGACCTTCCAAATGGCCCAGAAAAGCCGTGATGGCCAACCGTATGCATAGACAACGTCTTGACGGACGTCCACAAACAAATTTGGCATTTTTGACGTCGGAATCCCGATCACCCAAAAATGGTGTGCAATAGCACACGAAAATCGTCAAAATGAGGCGTATGCTCGCTTTGGGGCTCGTTTGACCTTCCAAATGGCCCAGAAAAGCCGTGATGGCCAGCCGTATGCATAAACAACGTCTTGACGGACGTCCACGAACAAATTTGGCATTTTTGTCGTCGGAATCCCGATCACCCAAAAAATGGTGTGCAATAGCACACGAAAATCGTAAAAATAAGGCGTATGCTCGCTTCGGGGCTCGTTTGACCTTCCAAATGGCCCAGAAAAGCCGTGATGGCCAACCGTATGCATAGACAACGTCTTGACAGACGTCCACGAACAAATTTGGCATTTTTGACGTCAAAATCCCGATCACCCAAAAAATGGTGTGCAATAGCACACGAAAATCATCAAAATGAGGCGTATGCTCGCTTCGGGGCTCGTTTGACCTTCCAAATGGCCCAGAAAAGCCGTGATGGCCAACCGTATGCATAGACAATGTCTTGACGGACGTCCACAAACAAATTTGGCATTTTTGACGCCGGAATCACGATCACCCAAAAAATGGTGTGCAATAGCACACGAAAATCGTCAAAATGAGGCGTATGCTAGCTTCGGGGCTCGTTTGACCTTCCAAATAGGTCGGAAAAGCCGTGATGGCCAACCGTATGCATAGACAACGTCTTGACGGATGTCCATGAATAAATTTGGTATTTTTGACGTCGGAATCCTGATCACCCAAAAAATGGTGTGCAATAGCACAAGAAAATCGTCAAAATGAGGCGTATGCTCGCTTTGGGGCTGGTTTGACCTTCCAAATGGGTCAGAAAAGCCGTGATGGCCAATCGTATGCATAGAAAATATTTTGACGGACGTCCACGAACAAATTTGGTATTTTTGACGTCGGAATCCCGATCACCCAAAAAATGGTGTTCAATAGCACACGAAAATCGTCAAAATGAGGCGTATGCTCGCTTTGGAGCTCGTTTGACCTTCCAAATGGCCTAGAAAAGCCGTGATGGCCAACCGTATGCATAGACAATGTCTTGACGGACGTCCACGAACAAATTTGGCATTTTTGACGTCGGAATCCTGATCACCCAAAAAATGGTGTGCAATAGCACACGAAAATCGTCAAAATGAGGCGTATGCTCGCTTCGGGGCTCGTTTGACCTTCCAAATGGGTCAGAAAAGCTGTGATGGCCAACCCTATGCATAGACAACGTCTTGACGGACATTCACGAACAAATTTTGCATTTTTGACGTCGGAATCCCGATCACCCAAAAAATGGTGTGCAACAGCATACGAAAATTGTCAAAATGAGGCGTATGCTCGCTTCGGGGCTCGTTTGACCTTCCAAATGGCCCAGAAAAGCCGTGATGGCCAACCGAATGCATAGACAACGTCTTGACGGACGTCCACAAACAAATTTGGCATTTTTGATGTCGGAATCCCGATCACCCAAAAAATGGTGTGCAATAGCACACGAAAATCGTCAAAATGAGGCGTATGCTCGCTTCATGGCTCGTTTGACCTTCCAAATGGCCCAGAAAAGCCGTGATGGCCAACCGTATGCATAGACAACGTCTTGACGGACGTCCACGAAAACATTTGGCATTTTTGACATCGGAATCTCGATCACCCAAAAAATGGTGTGCAATAGCACTCGAAAATCGTCAAAATGAGGCGTATGCTCGCTTCGGGGCTCAGTTGACCTTCCAAATGGGTCAGAAAAGCCGTGATGGCCAACCGTATGTATAGACAACGTCTTGACGGACGTCCACAAACAAATTTGGCATTTTTGACGTCGGAATCCCGATCACCCAAAAATGGTGTGCAATAGCACACGAAAATCATCAAAATGAGGCGTATGCTCGCTTCGGGGCTCGTTTGACCTTCCAAATGGCCCAGAAAAGCCGTGATGGCCAACCGTATGCATAGACAACGTCTTGACGGACGTCCACGAACAAATTTGGCATTTTTGACGTCGGAATCCCGATCATTCAAAAAATGGTGTGCAATAGCACACGAAAATCGTCAAAATGAGGCGTATACTCGCTTCGGGGCTCGGTTGAACTTCCAAATGGGTCAAAAAAGCCGTGATGGCCAACCGTATGCAAAGACAACGTCTTGACGGACGTCCACGAACAAATTTGGCATTATTGACGTCGGAATCCCGATCACCCAAAAAATTGTGTGCAATAGCACACGAAAATCGTCAAAATGAGGCGTATGCTCGCTTCGGGGCTCGTTTGACCTTCCAAATAGGTCGGAAAAGCCGTGATGGCCAACCGTATGCATAGACAACGTCTTGACGGACGTCCACGAACAAATTTGGCATTTTTGACGTAGGAATCCCGATCACCCAAAACATGGTGTGCAATAGCACACGAAAATCGTCAAAATGAGGCGTATGCTCGCTTCGGGGCTCGTTTGACCTTCCAAATGGCCCTGAAAAGCCGTGATGGCCAACCGTATACATAGACAACGTCTTGACGGACGTCCACGAACAAATTTGGCATTTTTGACGTCGGAATCACGATCACCCAAAAAATGGTGAGCAATAGCACACGAAAATCATCAAAATGAGGCATATGCTCGCTTCGGGGCTCGTTTGACCTTCCAAATGGGTCGGAAAAGCCGTGATGGCCAACCGTATGCATAGACAATGTCTTGACGGATGTCCACGAACAAATTTGGCATTTTTGACGTCGGAATCCTGATCACCCAAAAATGGTGTGCAATAGCACACGAAAATCGTCAAAATGAGGCGTATGCTCGCTTCGGGGCTCGTTTGACCTTCCAAATGGGTCGGAAAAGCCGTGATGGCCAACCGTATGCATAGACAACGTCTTGACGGACGTCCACGAACAAATTTGGCATTTTTGATGTCGGAATCCTGATCACCCAAAAAATGGTGTGCAATAGCACACGAAAATCGTCAAAATGAGGCGTATGCTCGCTTCGGGGCTCATTTGACCTTCCAAATGGGTCGAAAAAGCCGTGATGGCCAACGGTATGCATAGACAACGTCTTGACGGACGTCCACAAACAAATTTGGCATTTTTGACGTCGGAATCCCGATCACCCAAAAAATGGTGTGCAATAGCAAACGAAAATCGTCAAAATGAGGCGTATGCTCACTTCGGGGCTCGTTTGACCTTCCAAATGGCCCGGAAAAGCCGTGATGGCCAACCTTATGCATAGACAACGTCTTGACGGACGTCCACGAACAAATTTGGCATTTTTGACGTCGGTATCCCGATCACCCAAAAAATGGTGTGCAATAGCACACGAAAAATCGTCAAAATAAGGCGTATGCTCGCGTCGGGGCTCGTTTGACCTTCCAAATGGCCCAGAAAAGCCGTGATGGCGAACTATATGCGTAGACAACGTCTTAAAGGACGTCCACAAACAAATTTGGCATTTTTGACGTCGGAATCCTGATCACCCGAAAAATGGTGTGCAATAGCACACGAAAATCGTCAAAATGAGGCGTATGCTCGCTTTGGGGCTTGTTTGACCTTCCAAATGGGTCGGAAAAGCCGTGATGGCCAACCGTATGCATAGACAACGTCTTGACGGACGTCCACGAACAAATTTGGCATTTTTGACGTCGGAATCCTGATCACCCAAAAAATGGTGTGCAATAGCACACGAAAATCGTCAAAATGAGGCGTATGCTCGCTTGGGAGCTCGTTTGACCTTCCAAATGGCCCAGAAAAGCGGTGATGGCCAACGGTATGCCTAGACAACGTCTTGACGGATGTCCACGAACAAATTTGGCATTTTTGACGTCGGAATCCCGATCACCCATAAAATGGTGTGCAATAGCACACGAAAATCGTAAAAATGAGGCGTATGCTCGCTTTGGGGCTCGTTTGACCTTCCAAATGGCCCAGAAAAGCCGTGATGGCCAACCGTATGCATAGACAATGTCTTGACGGACGTCCACGAACAAATTTGGCATTTTTGACGTCGGAATCCCGATCACCCGAAAAATGGTGTGCAATAGAACACGAAAATCGTCAAAATGAGGCGTATGCTCGCTTCGGGGCTCGTTTGACCTTCCAAATGGCCCAGAAAAGCCGTGTTGGCCAACCGTATGCATAGACAACGTCTTGACGGACGTCCACGAAAAGATTTGGCATTTTTGACGTCGGAATCCTGATCACCCAAAAAATGGTGTGCAATAGCACACGAAAATCGTCAAAATGAGGCGTATTCTCGCTTCGGGGCTCGTTTGACCTTCCAAATGGGTCGGAAAAGCCATGATGGCCAACCGTATGCATAGACAACGTCTTGACGGACGTCCACGAACAAATTTGGCATTTTTGACGTCGGAATCCTAATCACCCAAAAAATGGTGTGCAATAGCACACGAAAATCATAAAAATGAGGCGTATGCTCGCTTTGGGGCTCGTTTGACCTTTCAAATGGCCCAGAAAAGCCGTGATGGCCAACCGTATGCATAGACAACGTCTTGACGGACGTCCACGAACAAATTTGGCATTTTTGACGTCGGAATCCCGATCACCCAAAAAATGGTGTGCAATAGCATACGAAAATCGTCAAAATGAGGCGTATGCTTGCTTCGGGGCTCGTTTGACCTTCCAAATGGGTCGGAAAAGCCGTGATGGCCAACCGTATGCATAGACAACGTCTTGACGGACGTCCACGAACAAATTTGGCATTTTTGACATCGGAATCCCGATCACCCAAAAAATGGTGTGCAATAGCACACGAAAATCGTCAAAATGAGGCGTATGCTCGCTTCGGGGCTCGTTTGACCTTCCAAATGGCCCAGAAAAGCCGTGATGGCCAACCGTATGCATAGACAACGTCTTGACGGACGTCCACGAACAAATTTGGCATTTTTGACGTCAGAATCCCGATCATCAAAAAAATGATGTGCAATAGCACACGAAAATCGTCAAAATGAGGCGTATGCTCGCTTCGGGGCTCGTTTGACCTTCCAAATGGCCCAGAAAAGCCGTGATGGCCAACTGTATGCATAGACAACGTCTTGACGGACGTCCACGAACAAATTTGGCATTTTTGATGTCAGAATCCCGATCATCAAAAAAATGATGTGCAATAGCACACGAAAATCATCAAAATGAGGCGTATGCTCGCTTCGAGGCTCGTTTGACCTTCCAAATGGCCCAGAAAAGCCGTGATGGCCAACCGTATGCATAGACAACGTCTTGACGGACGTCCACGAACAAATTTTGCATTTTTGACGTCGGAATCCTGATCACCCAAAAAATGGTGTGCAATAGCACACGAAAATCATCAAAAAGAGGCGTATGCTCGCTTCGGGGCTCGTTTGACCTTCCAAATGGCCCAGAAAAGCTGTGATGGCCAACCGTATGCATAGACAACGTCTTGACGGACGTCCACGAACAAATTTTGCATTTTTGACGTCGGAATCCTGATCACCCAAAAAATGGTGTGCAATAGCACACGAAAATCGTCAAAATGAGGCGTATGCTCGCTTCGGAGCTCGTTTGACCTTCCAAATGGCCCAGAAAAGCCGTGATGGCCAACCGTATGCATAGATAACATCTTGACGGACGTCCACGAACAAATTTGGCATTTTTGACGTCGGAATCCCGATCACCCAAAAAATGGTGTGCAATAGCACACAAAAATCGTCAAAATGAGGCATATGCTCGCTTCGGGGCTCGTTTGACCTTCCAAATGGCCCAGAAAAGCCGTGATGGCAAACCGTATGCATAGACAACGTCTTGACAGACGTCCACGAACACATTTGGCATTTTTGACGTCGGAATCCCGATCACCCAAAAAATGGTGTGCAATAGCACACGAAAATCGTCAAAATGAGGCATATGCTCGCTTCGGGGATCGTTTGACCTTTCAAATGGATCGCAAAAGCCGTGATGGCCAATCGTATGCATAGACAACGTCTTGACGGACGTCCACGAACAAATTTTGCATTTTTGACGTCGGAATCCCGATCACCCAAAAAATGGTGTGCAATAGCACATGAAAATCGTCAAAATTAGGCGTGTGCTCGCTTCGGGGCTCGTTTGACCTTCCAAATTGTCAAGAAAAGCCGTGATGGCCAACCGTATGCATACACAACGTCTTCACGGACGTCCACGAACAAATTTGGCATTTTTGACGTCTGAATCCCGATCACCCAAAAAATGGTGTGCAATAGCACACGAAAATCGTCAAAATGAGGCGTATGCTCGCTTCGGGGCTCGTTTGACCTTCCAAATGGCCTAGAAAAGCCGTGATGGCAAACCGTATGCATAGACAACGTCTTGACAGACGTCCACGAACACATTTGGCATTTTTGACGTTCGAATCTCGATCACCCAAAAAATGGTGTGCAATAGCACACGAAAATCGTCAAAATGAGGCGTATGCTCGCTTCGGGGCTCGTTTGACCTTCCAAATGGCCCAAAAAAGCCGTGATGGCCAACCGTATGCATAGACAACGTCTTGACGGACGTCCACGAACAAATTTTGCATTTTTGACGTGGGAATCCCGATCACCCAAAAAATGGTGTGCAATAGCATACGAAAATCGTCAAAATGAGGCGTATGCTCGCTTCGGGGCTCGTTTGACTTTCCTAATGGCCCAGAAAAGCCGTGATGGCCAACCGTATGAAGAGACAATGTCTTGACGGACGTCCACGAACAAATTTGGCATTTTTGTTGTCGGAATCCCGATCACCCAAAAAATGGTGTGCAATAGCACACGAAAATTGTCAAAATGAGGCGAATGCTCGCTTCGGGGCTCGTTTGACCTTCCAAATGGGTCAGAAAAGCCGTGATGGCCAACCGTATGCATAGACAACGTCTTGAAGGACGTCCACGAACAAATTTGGCATTTTTGACGTCCGAATCCCGATCACCCAAAAAATGGTGTGCAATAGCACACGAAAATCGTCAAAATGAGGCGTATGCTCGCTTCGGGGCTCGTTTGACCTTCCAAATGGCCCAGAAAAGCCGTGATGGCAAACCGTATGCATAGACAACGTCTTGACGGACGTCCACGAACAAATTTGGCATTTTTGACGTCGGAATCCCGATCACCCAAAAAATGGTGTGCAATAGAACACGAAAATCGTCAAAATAAGGCGTGTGCTCGCTTCGGGGCTCGTTTGACCTTCCAAATTGTCCAGAAAATCCGTGATGGCCAACCGTATGCATAGACAACGTCTTGACGTACGTCCACGAACAAATTTGGCATTTTTGACGTCCGAATCCCGATCACCCAAAAATGGTGTGCAATAGCACACGAAAATCGTCAAAATGAGGCGTATGCTCGCTTTGGGGCTCGTTTGACCTTCCAAATGGGTCGGAAAAGCCGTGATGGCCAACCGTATGCATAGAAACCGTCTTGACGGACGTCCACGAACAAATTTGGCATTTTTGACGTCTGAATCCCGATCATCAAAAAAATGGTGTGCAATAGCACACGAAAATCGTCAAAATGAGGCGTATGCTCGCTTCGGGGCTCGTTTGACCTTCCAAATGGCCTAGAAAAGCCGTGATGGCAAACCGTATGCATAGACAACGTCTTGACAGACGTCCACGAACACATTTGGTATTTTTGACGTCCGAATCCCGATCACCCAAAAAATGGTGTGCAATAGCACACAAAAATCGTCAAAATGAGGCGTATGCTCGCTTCGGGGATCGTTTGACCTTCCAAATAGGTCGGAAAAGCCGTGATGGCCAACCGTATGCATAGACAACGTCTTGACGGACGTCCACAAACAAATTTTGCATTTTTGACGTCGGAATCCCGATCACCCAAAAAATGGTGTGCAATAGCACATGAAAATCGTCAAAATGAGGCGTGTGCTCGCTTCGGGGCTCGTTTGACCTTCCAAATTGTCCAGAAAAGCCGTGATGGCCAACCGTATGCATAGACAACGTCTTGACAGACGTCCACGAACACATTTGGCATTTTTGACGTCCGAATCCCGATCACCCAAAAAATGGTGTGCAATAGCACACAAAAATCGTCAAAATGAGGCGTATGCTCGCTTCGGGGATCGTTTGACCTTCCAAATAGGTCGGAAAAGCCGTGATGGCCAACCGTATGCATAGACAACGTCTTGACGGACGTCCACGAACAAATTTGGCATTTTTGACGTCTGAATCCCGATCACCCAAAAAATGGTGTGCAATAGCACACGAAAATCATCAAAATGAGGCGTATGCTCGCTTCGGGGCTCGTTTGACCTTCCAAATGGCCTAGAAAAGCTGTGATGGCAAACCGTATGCATAGACAACGTCTTGACAGACGTCCACGAACACATTTGGCATTTTTGACGTCCGAATCCCGATCACCCAAAAAATGGTGTGCAATAGCACACGAAAATCATCAAAATGAGGCGTATGCTCGCTTCGGGGCTCGTTTGACCTTCCAAATGGCCCAAAAAAGCCGTGATGGCCAACCGTATGCATAGACAACGTCTTGACGGACGTCCATGAACAAATTTTGCATTTTTGACGTGGGAATCCCGATCACCCAAAAAATGGTGTGCAATAGCATACGAAAATCGTCAAAATGAGGCGTATGCTCGCTTCGGGGCTCGTTTGACTTTCCAAATGGCCCAGAAAAGCCATGATGGCCAACCGTATGCAGAGACAATGTCTTGACGGACGTCCACGAACAAATTTGGCATTTTTGTTGTCGGAATCCCGATCACCCAAAAAATGGTGTGCAATAGCACACGAAAATTGTCAAAATGAGGCGAATGCTCGCTTCGGGGCTTGTTTGACCTTCCAAATGGGTCAGAAAAGCCGTGATGGCCAACCGTATGCATAGACAACGTCTTGAAGGACGTCCACGAACAAATTTGGCATTTTTGACGTCCGAATCCCGATCACCCAAAAAATGGTGTGCAATAGCACACGAAAATCGTCAAAATGAGGCGTTTGCTCGCTTCGGGGCTCGTTTGACCTTCCAAATGGCCCAGAAAAGTCGTGATGGCAAACCGTATGCATAGACAATGTCTTGACGGACGTCCACGAACAAATTTGGCATTTTTGACGTCTGAATCCCGATCATCAAAAAAATGGTGTGCAATAGCACACGAAAATCGTCAAAATGAGGCGTATGCTCGCTTCGGGGCTCGTTTGACCTTCCAAATGGCCTAGAAAAGCCGTGATGGCAAACCGTATGCATAGACAACGTCTTGACAGACGTCCACGAACACATTTGGCATTTTTGACGTCCGAATCCCGATCACCCAAAAAATGGTGTGCAATAGCACACAAAAATCGTCAAAATGAGGCGTATGCTCGCTTCGGGGATCGTTTGACCTTCCAAATAGGTCGGAAAAGCCGTGATGGCCAACCGTATGCATAGACAACGTCTTGACGGCCGTCCACGAACAAATTTTGCATTTTTGACGTCGGAATCCCGATCACCCAAAAAATTGTGTGCAATAGCACATGAAAATCGTCAAAATGAGGCGTGTGCTCGCTTCGGGGCTCGTTTGACCTTCCAAATTGTCCAGAAAAGCCGTGATGGCCAACCGTATGCATACACAACCTCTTCACGGACGTCCACGAACAAATTTGGCATTTTTGACGTCTGAATCCCGATCACCCAAAAAATGGTGTGCAATAGCACACGAAAATCGTCAAAATGAGGCGTATGCTCGCTTCGGGGCTCGTTTGACCTTCCAAATGGCCTAGAAAAGCCGTGATGGCAAACCGTATGCATAGACAACGTCTTGACAGACGTCCACGAACACATTTGGCATTTTTGACGTCCGAATCCCGATCACCCAAAAAATGGTGTGCAATAGCACACGAAAATCATCAAAATGAGGCGTATGCTCGTTTCGGGGATCGTTTGACCTTCCAAATGGGTCGGAAAAGCCGTGATGGCCAACCGTATGCATAGACAACGTCTTGACGGACGTTCACGAACAAATTTTGCATTTTTGACGTCGGAATCCCGATCACCCAAAAAATGGTGTGCAATAGCACATGAAAATCGTCAAAATGAGGCGTATGCTCGCTTCGAGGCTCGTTTGACCTTCCAAATGGCCTAGAAAAGCCGTGATGGCAAACTGTATGCATAGACAACGTCTTGACAGACGTCCACGAACACATTTGGCATTTTTGACGTCCGAATCCTGATCACCCAAAAAATGGTGTGCAATAGCACACGAAAATCGTCAAAATGAGGCGTATGCTCGCTTCGGGGCTGGTTTGACCTTCCAAATGGGTCTGAAAAGCCGTGATGGCCAACCGTATGCATAGACAACGTCTTGACGGACGTCCACGAACAAATTTTGCATTTTTGACGTCGGAATCCCGATCACCCAAAAAATGGTGTGCAATAGCACATGAAAATCGTCAAAATGAGGCGTGTGCTCGCTTCGGGGCTCGTTTGACCTTCCAAATTGTCCAGAAAAGCCGTGATGGCCAACCGTATGCATAGACAACGTCTTGACGGACGTCCACGAACAAATTTTGCATTTTTGACGTCGGAATCCCGATCACCCAAAAAATGGTGTGCAATAGCATACGAAAATCGTCAAAATGAGGCGTATGCTCGCTTTGGGGCTCGTTTGACCTTTCAAATAGCCCAGAAAAGCCTTGATGGCCAACCGTATGCATAGACAACGTCTTCACGGACGTCCACGAACAAATTTGGCATTTTTGACGTCCGAATCCCGATCACCCAAAAAATGGTGTGTAATAGCACACGAAAATCTTCAAAATGAGGCGTATGCTCGCTTCGGAGCTTATTTAACCTTCCAAATGGGTCGGAAAAGCCGTGATGGCCAACCGTATGCATAGACAACGTCTTGACGGACGTCCACGAACAAATTTGGCATTTTTGACGTCGGAATCCCGATCACCCAAAAAATGGTGTGCAATAGCACACGAAAATCGTCAAAATGAGGCGTATGCTCGCTTCGGGGCTCGTTTGACCTTCCAAATGGCCCAGAAAAGCCGTGATGGCCAACCGTATACAGAGACAACGTCTTGAAGGACGTCCACGAACAAATTTGGCATTTTTGACGTCCGAATCTCGATCACCCAAAAAATGGTGTGCAATAGCACACGAAAATCGTCAAAATGAGGCGTATGCTCGGTTCGGGCCTCGTTTGACCTTCCAAATGGCCCAGAAAAGCCGTGATAGCCAACCGTATGCATAGACAGCGTCTTGACGGACGTCCACGAACAAATTTGGCATTTTTAACGTCGCAATCCCGATCACCCAAAAAATGGTGTGCAATAGCACACGAAAATCGTCAAAATGAGGCGTATGCTCGCTTCGGGGCTGGTTTGACCTTCCAAATGGCCCAGAAAAGCCGTGATGGCCAACCGTATGCATAGACAACGTCTTGACGGACGTCCACGAACAAATTTGGCATTTTTGACGTCGGAATCCCGATCACCCAAAAAATGGTGTGCAATAGCACACGAAAATCGTCAAAATGAGGCGTATGCTCGCTTCAGGGCTCGTTTGACCTTCCAAATTGCCCAGAAAAGCCGTGATGGCCAACCGTATGCATAGACAACGTCTTGACGGACGTCCACGAACAAATTTGGCATTTTTGACGTCGGAATCCCGATCACCCAAAAAATGGTGTGCAATAGCACATGAAAATCGTCAAAATGAAGCGTATGCTCGCTTCGGGGCTCGTTTGACCTTCCAAATGGCCCAGAAAAGCCGTGATGGCCAACCGTATGCATAGACAACATCTTGACAGACTTCCACGAACAAATTTAGCATTTTTGACGTCGGAATCCCGATCACCCAAAAAATGGTGTGCAATAGCACACGAAAATCGTCAAAATGAGGCGTATGCTCGCTTCGAGGCTCGTTTGACTTTCCAAATTGGTCGGGAAAGCCGTGATGGCCAACCGTATGCATAGAGAACGTCTTGACGGACGTCCACGAACAAATTTGGCATTTTTGACGTCGGAATCCCGATCACCCAAAAAATAATGTGCAATAGCACACGAAAATCGTCAAAATGAGGCGTATGCTCGCTTCGGGGCTCGTTTGACCTTCTAAATGGCCCAGAAAAGCCGTGATGGCCAACCGTATGCATAGACAACGTCTTGACGGACGTCCACGAACAAATTTGACATTTTTAACGTCGGAATCCCGATCACCCAAAAAATGGTGTGCAATAGCACACGAAAATCGTCAAAATGAGGCGTATGCTAACTTCGGGGCTCGTTTGACCTTCCAAATGGCCCAGAAAAGCCGTGATGGCCAACCGTATGCATAGACAACGTCTTGACAGATGTCCACGAACAAATTTGGCATTTTTGACGTCAGAATCCCGATCACCCAAAAAATCGTGTGCAATAGCACACGAAAATCGTCAAAATGAGGCGTATGCTCGCTTCGGGGCTTGTTTGACCTTCCAAATGGGTCGGAAAAGCCATGATGGCCAACCGTATGCATAGACAATGTCTTGACGGATGTCCACGAACAAATTTGGCATTTTTGACGTCGGAATCCCGATCACCCAAAAAATGGTGTGCAAATAGCACACGAATATTGTCAAATTGAGGCGTATGCTCGCTTCGGGGCTGGTTTGACCTTCCAAATGGCCCAGAAAAGCCGTGATGGCCAACCGTATGCATAGACAACGTCTTGACGGACGTCCACGAACAAATTTGGCATTTTTGACGTCGGAATCCCGATCACCCAAAAAATGGTGTGCAATAGCACACGAAAATCGTCAAAATGAGGCGTTTGCTCGCTTCGGGGCTCGTTTGACCTTCCAAATGGCCCAGAAAAGCCGTGATGGCAAACCGTATGCATAGACAACGTCTTGACGGACGTCCACGAACAAATTTGGCATTTTTGACGTCTGAATCCCGATCATCAAAAAAATGGTGTGCAATAGCACACGAAAATCGTCAAAATGAGGCGTATGCTCGCTTCGGGGCTCGTTTGACCTTCCAAATGGCCTAGAAAAGCCGTGATGGCAAACCGTATGCATAGACAACGTCTTGACAGACGTCCACGAACACATTTGGCATTTTTGACGTCCGAATCCCGATCACCCAAAAAATGGTGTGCAATAGCACACAAAAATCGTCAAAATGAGGCGTATGCTTGCTTCGGGGATCGTTTGACCTTCCAAATAGGTCGGAAAAGCCGTGATGGCCAACCGTATGCATAGACAACGTCTTGACGGACGTCCACGAACAAATTTTGCATTTTTGACGTCGGAATCCCGATCACCCAAAAAATGGTGTGCAATAGCACATGAAAATCGTCAAAATGAGGCGTGTGCTCGCTTCGGGGCTCGTTTGACCTTCCAAATTGTCCAGAAAAGCCGTGATGGCCAACCGTATGCATACACAACCTCTTCACGGACGTCCACGAACAAATTTGGCATTTTTGACGTCTGAATCCCGATCACCCAAAAAATGGTGTGCAATAGCACACGAAAATCGTCAAAATGAGGCGTATGCTCGCTTCGGGGCTCGTTTGACCTTCCAAATGGCCTAGAAAAGCCGTGATGGCAAACCGTATGCATAGACAACGTCTTGACAGACGTCCACGAACACATTTGGAATTTTTGACGTCCGAATCCCGATCACCCAAAAAATGGTGTGCAATAGCACACGAAAATCATCAAAATGAGGCGTATGCTCGCTTCGGGGATCGTTTGACCTTCCAAATGGGTCGGAAAAGCCGTGATGGCCAACCGTATGCATAGACAACGTCTTGACGGACGTTCACGAACAAATTTTGCATTTTTGACGTCGGAATCCCGATCACCCAAAAAATGGTGTGCAATAGCACATGAAAATCGTCAAAATGAGGCGTATGCTCGCTTCGGGGCTCGTTTGACCTTCCAAATGGCCTAGAAAAGCCGTGATGGCAAACTGTATGCATAGACAACGTCTTGACAGACGTCCACGAACACATTTGGCATTTTTGACGTCCGAATCCTGATCACCCAAAAAATGGTGTGCAATAGCACACGAAAATCGTCAAAATGAGGCGTATGCTCGCTTCGGGGCTGGTTTGACCTTCCAAATGGGTCTGAAAAGCCGTGATGGCCAACCGTATGCATAGACAACGTCTTGACGGACGTCCACGAACAAATTTTGCATTTTTGACGTCGGAATCCCGATCACCCAAAAAATGGTGTGCAATAGCACATGAAAATCGTCAAAATGAGGCGTGTGCTCGCTTCGGGGCTCGTTTGACCTTCCAAATTGTCCAGAAAAGCCGTGATGGCCAACCGTATGCATAGACAACGTCTTGACGGACGTCCACGAACAAATTTTGCATTTTTGACGTCGGAATCCCGATCACCCAAAAAATGGTGTGCAATAGCATACGAAAATCGTCAAAATGAGGCGTATGCTCGCTTTGGGGCTCGTTTGACCTTTCAAATAGCCCAGAAAAGCCTTGATGGCCAACCGTATGCATAGACAACGTCTTCACGGACGTCCACGAACAAATTTGGCATTTTTGACGTCCGAATCCCGATCACCCAAAAAATGGTGTGTAATAGCACACGAAAATCTTCAAAATGAGGCGTATGCTCGCTTCGGGGCTTATTTAACCTTCCAAATGGGTCGGAAAAGCCGTGATGGCCAACCGTATGCATAGACAACGTCTTGACGGACGTCCACGAACAAATTTGGCATTTTTGACGTCGGAATCCCGATCACCCAAAAAATGGTGTGCAATAGCACACGAAAATCGTCAAAATGAGGCGTATGCTCGCTTCGGGGCTCGTTTGACCTTCCAAATGGCCCAGAAAAGCCGTGATGGCCAACCGTATACAGAGACAACGTCTTGAAGGACGTCCACGAACAAATTTGGCATTTTTGACGTCCGAATCTCGATCACCCAAAAAATGGTGTGCAATAGCACACGAAAATCGTCAAAATGAGGCGTATGCTCGGTTCGGGCCTCGTTTGACCTTCCAAATGGCCCAGAAAAGCCGTGATAGCCAACCGTATGCATAGACAGCGTCTTGACGGACGTCCACGAACAAATTTGGCATTTTTAACGTCGCAATCCCGATCACCCAAAAAATGGTGTGCAATAGCACACGAAAATCGTCAAAATGAGGCGTATGCTCGCTTCGGGGCTGGTTTGACCTTCCAAATGGCCCAGAAAAGCCGTGATGGCCAACCGTATGCATAGACAACGTCTTGACGGACGTCCACGAACAAATTTGGCATTTTTGACGTCGGAATCCCGATCACCCAAAAAATGGTGTGCAATAGCACACGAAAATCGTCAAAATGAGGCGTATGCTCGCTTCAGGGCTCGTTTGACCTTCCAAATTGCCCAGAAAAGCCGTGATGGCCAACCGTATGCATAGACAACGTCTTGACGGACGTCCACGAACAAATTTGGCATTTTTGACGTCGGAATCCCGATCACCCAAAAAATGGTGTGCAATAGCACATGAAAATCGTCAAAATGAAGCGTATGCTCGCTTCGGGGCTCGTTTGACCTTCCAAATGGCCCAGAAAAGCCGTGATGGCCAACCGTATGCATAGACAACGTCTTGACAGACTTCCACGAACAAATTTAGCATTTTTGACGTCGGAATCCCGATCACCCAAAAAATGGTGTGCAATAGCACACGAAAATCGTCAAAATGAGGCGTATGCTCGCTTCGAGGCTCGTTTGACCTTCCAAATTGGTCGGGAAAGCCGTGATGGCCAACCGTATGCATAGACAACGTCTTGACGGACGTCCACGAACAAATTTGGCATTTTTGACGTCGGAATCCCGATCACCCAAAAAATAATGTGCAATAGCACACGAAAATCGTCAAAATGAGGCGTATGCTCGCTTCGGGGCTCGTTTGACCTTCTAAATGGCCCAGAAAAGCCGTGATGGCCAACCGTATGCATAGACAACGTCTTGACGGACGTCCACGAACAAATTTGACATTTTTGACGTCGGAATCCCGATCACCCAAAAAATGGTGTGCAATAGCACACGAAAATCGTCAAAATGAGGCGTATGCTAGCTTCGGGGCTCGTTTAACCTTCCAAATGGCCCAGAAAAGCCGTGATGGCCAACCGTATGCATAGACAACGTCTTGACAGATGTCCACGAACAAATTTGGCATTTTTGACGTCAGAATCCCGATCACCCAAAAAATCGTGTGCAATAGCACACGAAAATCGTCAAAATGAGGCGTATGCTCGCTTCGGGGCTTGTTTGACCTTCCAAATGGGTCGGAAAAGCCATGATGGCCAACCGTATGCATAGACAATGTCTTGACGGACGTCCACGAACAAATTTGGCATTTTTGACGTCGGAATCCCGATCACCCAAAAAATGGTGTGCAAATAGCACACGAATATTGTCAAATTGAGGCGTATGCTCGCTTCGGGGCTCGTTTGACCTTCCAAATGGCCCAGAAAAGCCGTGATGGCCAACCGTATGCATAGACAACGTCTTTACGGACGTCCATGAACAAATTTGGCATTTTTGACGTCGGAATCCTGATCACCCAAAAAATGGTGTGCAATAGCATACGAAAATCGTCAAAATGAGGCGTATGCTCGCTTCGGGGCTCGTTTGACCTTCCAAATGGGTCGAAAAAGCCGTGATGGCCAACCCTATGCATAGACAACGTCTTGACAGACGTCCACGAACAAATTTGGCATTGTTGATGTCGGAATCCCGATCACCCAAAAAATGATGTGCAATAGCACACGAAAATCGTCAAAATGAGGTGTATGCTCGCTTCGGAGCTCGTTTGACCTTCCAAATGGCCCAGAAAAGCCGTGATGGACAACCGTATGCATAGACAACGTCTTGACGGACGTCCACGAACAAATTTGGCATTTTTGACCTCGGAATCTCGATCACCCAAAAAATGGTGTGCAATAGCACACGAAAATCGTCAAAATGAGGCGTATGCTCGCTTCGGGGCTCGTTTGACCTTCCAAATGGCCCAGAAAAGCCGTGATGGCCAACCGTATGCATAGACAACATCTTGACGGACGTCCACGAATAAATTTGGCATTTTTGACGTCGGAATCCCGATCACCCAAAAAATGGTGTGCAATAGCACATGAAAATCGTCAAAATGAGGCGTATGCTCGCTTCGGCGCTCGTTTGACCTTCCAAATGGCCCACAAAAGCTGTGATGGCCAACCGTATGCATAGACAACGTCTTGACGGACGTCCACGAACAAATTTGGCATTTTTGACGTCGGAATCCCGATCACCCAAAAAATGGTGTGCAATAGCACACGAAAATCGTCAAAATGAGGCGTATGCTCGCTTCGGGGCTCGCTTGACCTTCCAAATGGCTAGAAAAGCCGTGATGGCCAAGCGTATGCATAGACAATGTCTTGACGGACGTCCACAAACAAATTTGGCATTTTTGACGTCGGAATCCCGATCACCCAAAAAATGGTGTGCAATAGCACACGAAAATCGTCAAAATGAGGCGTATGCTCGCTTCGGGGCTCGTTTGACCTTCCAAATGGCCCAGAAAAGCCGTGATGGCCAACCATATGCATAGACAACATCTTGACGGACGTCCACGAACAAATTTGGCATTTTTGACGTCAGAATCCCGATCACCCAAATAATGATGTGCAATAGCACACGAAAATCGTCAAAATGAGGCGTATGCTCGCTTCGGGGCTCGTTTGACCTTCCAAATGGGTCGGAAAAGCCGTGATGGTCAACCATATGCCTAGACAATGTCTTAACGGACGTCTATGAACAAATTTGGCATTTTTGACGTCGGAATCCCGATCACCCAAAAAATGGTGTGCAATAGCACACGAAAATCGTCAAAATGAGGCGTATGCTCGCTTCGGGGCTTGTTTGACCTTCCAAATGGCCCTGAAAAGCCGTGATGGCCAACCGTATGCATAGACAACGTCTTGACGGACGTCCACGATCAAATTTGGCATTTTTGACATCGGAATCCCGATCACCCAAAAAATGGTGTGCAATAGCACACGAAAATCATCAAAATGAGGCGTATGCTCGCTTCGGGGCTCGTTTGACCTTCCAAACGGCCCAGAAAAGCCGTGATGGCAAACCGTATGCATAGACAACGTCTTGACGGACGTCCACGAACAAATTTGGCATTTTTGACGTCGGAATCTCGATCACCCAAAAAATAGTGTGCAATAGCACACGAAAATCGTCAAAATGAGGCGTATGCTCGCTTCGGGGCTCGTTTGACCTTCCAAATGGCCCAAAAAAGCCGTGATGGCCAACCGTATGCATAGACAACGTCTTGAAGGACGTCCATGAACAAATTTGGCATTTTTGACGTCGGAATCCCGATCACCCAAAAAATGGTGTGTAATAGCACACGAAAATCGTCAAAATGAGGCGTATGCTCGCTTCGGGGCTCTTTTGACCTTCCAAATGGCTCAGAAAAGTCGTGATGGCCAACCGTATGCATAGACAACGTCTTGACGGACGTCCACGAATAAATTTGGCATTTTTGACGTCGTAATCTCGATCACCCAAAAAATGGTCTGCAATAGCACACGAAAATCGTCAAAATGAGGCGTATGCTCGCTTCGGGGCTCGTTTGACCTTCCAAATGGTCCAGAAAAGCTGTGATGGCCAACCGTATGCATAGACAACGTCTTGACGGACGTCCACGAACAAATTTTGCATTTTTGACGTCGAAATCCCGATCACCCAAAAAATGGTGTGCAATAGCATACGAAAGTCGTCAAAATGAGGCGTATGCTCGCTTCGGGGCTCTTTTGACCTTCCAAATGGCCCAGAAAAGTCGTGATGGCCAACCGTATGCATAGACAACATCTTGACGGACGTCCACGAATAAATTTGGCATTTTTGACGTCGTAATCCCGATCACCCAAAAAATGGTGTGCAATAGCACACGAAAATCGTCAAAATGAGGCGTATGCTCGCTTCAGGGCTCGTTTGACCTTCCAAATGGCCCAGAAAAGCCGTGATGGCCAACCGTATGCATAGATAACGTCTTGACGGACGTCCACGAACAAATTTGGCATTTTTGACGTCAAAATCCCGATCACCCAAAAAATGGTGTGCAATAGCACACGAAAGTCGTCAAAATGAGGCGTATGCTCGCTTCGGGGCTCGTTTGACCTTCCAAATTGGTCGGAAAAGTCGTGATGGCCAACCGTATGCATAGACAACATCTTGACGGACGTCCACGAACAAATTTGGCATTTTTGACGTCGGAATCCCGATCACCCAAATAATGGTGTGCAATAGCACACGAAAATCGTCAAAATGAGGCGTATGCTCGCTTCGGGGCTCGTTTAACCTTCCAAATGGGTCGGAAAAGCTGTGATTGCCAACCGTATGCCTAGACAACGTCTTGACGGACGTCCACGAACAAATTTGGCATTTTTTACGTCGGAATCCCGATCACCCAAAAAATGGTGTGCAATATCACATGAAAATCGTCAAAATGAGGCGTATGCTCGCTTCGGCGCTCGTTTGACCTTCCAAATGGCCCACAAAAGCTGTGATGGCCAACCGTATGCATAGACAATGTCTTGACGGACGTCCACGAACAAATTTGGCATTTTTGACGTCGGAATCCCGATCACCCAAAAAATGGTGTGCAATAGCACACGAAAATCGTCAATATGAGGCGTATGCTCGCTTCGGGGCTCGCTTGACCTTCCAAATGGCTAGAAAAGCCGTGATGGCCAAGCGTATGCATAGACAATGTCTTGACGGACGTCCACAAACAAATTTGGCATTTTTGACGTCGGAATCCCGATCACCCAAAAAATGGTGTGCAATAGCACACGAAAATCGTCAAAATGAGGCGTATGCTCGCTTCGGGGCTCGTTTGACCTTCCAAATGGCTCAGAAAAGCCGTGATGGCCAACCATATGCATAGACAACATCTTGACGGACGTCCACGAACAAATTTGGCATTTTTGACGTCAGAATCCCGATCACCCAAATAATGATGTGCAATAGCACACGAAAATCGTCAAAATGAGGCGTATGCTCGCTTCGGAGCTCGTTTGACCTTCCAAATGGGTCGGAAAAGCCGTAATGGTCAACCGTATGCCTAGACAATGTCTTAACGGACGTCCACGAACAAATTTGGCATTTTGACGTTGGAATCCCGATCACCCAAAAAATGGTGTGCAATAGCACACGAAAATCGTCAAAATGAGGCGTATGCTCGCTTCGGGGCTTGTTTGACCTTCCAAATGTCCCTGAAAAGCCGTGATGGCCAACCGTATGCATAGACAACGTCTTGAAGGACGTCCACGAACAAATTTGGCATTTTTGACATCGGAATCACGATCACCCAAAAAATGGTGTGCAATAGCACACGAAAATCATCAAAATGAGGCGTATGCTCGCTTCGGGGCTCGTTTGACCTTCCAAATGGCCCAATAAAGCCGTGATGGCCAATAACGTCTTGAAGGACGTCCACGAACAAATTTGGCATTTTTGACGTCGGAATCCCGATCACCCAAAAAATGGTGTGCAATAGCACACGAAAATCGTCAAAATGAGGCGTATGCTCGCTTCGGAGCTCGTTTGACCATCCAAATGGCCCAGAAAAGCCGTGATGGCCAACCGTATGCATAGAAAACGTCTTGACGGACGTCCACGAACAAATTTTGCATCTTTGACGTCGGAATCCCGATCACCCAAAAAATGGTGTGCAATAGCACACGAAAATCGTCAAAATGAGGCGTATGCTCGCTTCGAGGCTCGTTTGACCTTCCAAATGGCCTAGAAAAGCCGTGATGGCCAACCGTATGCATAGATAACGTCTTGATGGACGTCCACGAACAAATTTGGCATTTTTGACGTCGAAATCCCGATCACCCAAAAAATGGTGTGCAATAGCACACGAAAGTCGTCAAAATGAGGCGTATGCTCGCTTCGGGGCTCGTTTGACCTTCCAAATTGGTCGGAAAAGCCGTGATGGCCAACCGTATGCATAGACAACGTCTTGATGGACGTCCACGAACAAATTTGGCATTTTTGACGTCGGAATCCCGATCACCCAAATAATGGTGTGCAATAGCACACGAAAATCGTCAAAATGAGGCGTATGCTCGCTTCGGGGCTCGTTTAACCTTCCAAATGGGTCGGAAAAGCCGTGATTGCCAACCGTATGCCTAGACAACGTCTTGACGGACGTCCACGAACAAATTTGGCATTTTTTACGTCGGAATCCCGATCACCCAAAAAATGGTGTGCAATAGCACACGAAAATCGTCAAAATGAGGCGTATGCTCACTTCGGGGCTCGTTTGACCTTCCAAATGGCCCAGAAAAGCCGTGATGGCCAACCGTATGCATAGACAACGTCTTGACGGACTTCCACGAACAAATTTGGCATTTTTGACGTCGGAATCCCGATCACCCAAAAAATGGTGTGCAATGGCACACGAAAATCATCAAAATGAGGCGTATGCTCGCTTCGGGGCTCGTTTGACCTTCCAAATGGCCCAGAAAAGCCGTGATGGCCAGCCGTATGCATACACAACGTCTTGACGGACGTCCACGAACAAATTTGGTATTTTTGACGTCGGATTCCGATCACCCAAAAAATGGTGTGCCATAGAACACGAAAATCGTCAAAATGAGGCGTATGCTCGCTTCGAGGCTCGTTTGACCTTCCAAATGGCCAAGAAAAGCTGTGATGGCCAACTGTATGCATTGACAACGTCTTGACGGACGTCCATGAACAAATTTGGCATTTTTGACGTCGGAATCCCGATCACCCAAAAAATGGTGTGCAATAGCACACGAAAATCGTCAAAATGAGGCGTATGCTCGCTTCGGGGATCGTTTGACCTTCCAAATGGGTCGGAAAAGCCGTGATGGCCAACCGTATGCATAGACAACGTCTTGACAGACGTCCACAAACAAATTTGGCATTTTTGACGTTGAAATCCCGATCACCCAAAAAATCGTGTGCAATAGAACATGAAAATCGTCAAAATGAGGCGTATGCTCGCTTCGGGGCTCGTTTGACCTTCCAAATTGTCCAGAAAAGCCGTGATGGCCAACCGTATGCTTACACAATGTCTTCACGGACGTCCACGAACAAATTTGGCATTTTTGACGTTCGAATCCCGATCACCCAAAAAATGGTGTGCAATAGCACACGAAAATCGTCAAAATGAGGCGTATGCTCGCTTCGGGGCTCGTTTGACCTTCAAAATGGCCCAGAAAAGCCGTGATGGCCAACCGTATGCATAGACAACGTCTTGAAGGATGTCCACGAACAAATTTGGCATTTTTGACGTCCGAATCCCGATCACCCAAAAAATGGTGTGCAATAGCACACGAAAATCGTCAAAATGAGGCGTATGCTCGCTTCGGGGCTCGTTTGACCTTCCAAATGGCCCAGAAAAGCCATGATGGCAAACCGTATGCATAGACAACATCTTGACAGACGTCCACGAACACATTTGGCATTTTTGACGTCGGAATCCCGATCACCCAAAAAATGGTGTGCAATAGCACACGAAAATCGTCAAAATGAGGCATATGCTCGCTTCGGGGCTCGTTTGACCTTCCAAATGGCCCAGAAAAGCCGTGATGGCCAACCGTATGCATAGACAATGTCTTGACGGACGTCCACGAATAAATTTGGCATTTTTGACGTCGTAATCCCGATCACCCAAAAAATGGTGTGCAATAGAACACGAAAATCGTCAAAATAAGGCGTGTGCTCGCTTCGGGGCTCGTTTGACCTTCCAAATTGTCCAGAAAAGCCGTGATGGCCAACCGTATGCATAGACAACGTCTTGACGGACGTCCACGAACAAATTTGGCATTTTTGACGTCCGAATCCCGATCACCCAAAAAATGGTGTGCAATAGCACACGAAAATCGTCAAAATGAGGCGTATGCTCGCTTCGGGGATCGTTTGACCTTCCAAATGGGTCGGAAAAGCCGTGATGGCCAACCGTATGCATAGACAACGTCTTGACGGACGTCCACGAACAAATTTTGCATTTTTGACGTCGGAATCCCGATCACCCAAAAAATGGTGTGCAATAGCACATGAAAATCGTCAAAATGAGGCGTGTGCTCGCTTCGGGGCTCGTTTGACCTTCCAAATTGTCCAAAAAAGCCGTGATGGCCAACCGTATGCATACACAACGTCTTCACGGACGTCCACGAACAAATTTGGCATTTTTGACGTCTGAATCCCGATCACCCAAAAAATGGTGTGCAATAGCACACGAAAATCGTCAAAATGAGGCGTATGCTCGCTTCGGGGCTCGTTTGACCTTCTAAATGGCCTAGAAAAGCCGTGATGGCAAACCGTATGCATAGACAACGTCTTGACAGACGTCCACGAACACATTTGGCATTTTTGACGTCCGAATCCTGATCACCCAAAAAATGGTGTGCAATAGCACACGAAAATCGTCAAAATGAGGCGTATGCTCGCTTCGGGGATCGTTTGACCTTCCAAATGGGTCGGAAAAGCCGTGATGGCCAACCGTATGCATAGACAACGTCTTGACGGACGTCCACGAACAAATTTGGCATTTTTGACGTCGGAATCCCGATCACCTAAAAAATGGTGTGCAATAGCACATGAAAATCTTCAAAATGAGGCGTATGCTCGCTTCGGGGCTCGTTTAACCTTCCAAATGGGTCGGAAAAGCCGTGATGGCCAACCGTATGCATAGACAACGTCTTGACGGACGTCCACGAACAAATTTGGCATTTTTGACGTCGGAATCCCGATCACCCAAAAAATGGTGTGCAATAGCACACGAAAATCGTCAAAATGAGGCGTATGCTCGCTTCGGGGCTCGTTTGACCTTCCAAATGGCCCAGAAAAGCCGTGATGGCCAACCGTATGCAGAGAGAACGTCTTGACGGACGTCCACGAACAAATTTGGCATTTTTGACGTCGTAATCCCGATCACCCAAAAAATGGTGTGCAATAGCACACGAAAATCGTCAAAATGAGGCGTATGCTCGCTTCGGGGCTCGTTTAACCTTCCAAATGGGTCGGAAAAGCCGTGATGGCCAACCGTATGCATAGACAACGTCTTGAAGGACGTCCACGAACAAATTTGGCATTTTTGACGTCCGAATCCCGATCACCCAAAAAATAGTATGCAATAGCACACGAAAATCGTCAAAATGAGGCGTATGCTCGCTTCGGGGCTCGTTTGACCTTCCAAATGGCCCAGAAAAGTCGTGATGGCAAACCGTATGCATAGACAACGTCTTGACAGACGTCCACGAACATATTTGGCATTTTTGACGTCCGAATCCCGATCACCCAAAAAATGGTGTGCAATAGGACACGAAAATCGTCAAAATGAGGCGTGTGCTCGCTTCGGGGCTCGTTTGACCTTCCAAATTGTCCAGAAAAGCCGTGATGGCCAACCGTATGCATAGACAACGTCTTGACGGACGTCCACGAACA
This sequence comes from Solanum lycopersicum, assembly GCF_036512215.1. NCBI lineage: Eukaryota > Viridiplantae > Streptophyta > Magnoliopsida > Solanales > Solanaceae > Solanum > Solanum lycopersicum. The sequence continues at coordinate 67,736,196 of NC_090802.1, forward strand.
AATTTTGCATTTTTGACGTCGGAATCCCGATCACCCAAAAAATGGTGTGCAATAGCATACGAAAATCGTCAAAATGAGGCGTATGCTCGCTTTGGGGCTCGTTTGACCTTTCAAATAGCCCAGAAAAGCCTTGATGGCCAACCGTATGCATAGACAACGTCTTCACGGACGTCCACAAACAAATTTGGCATTTTTGACGTCCGAATCCCGATCACCCAAAAAATGGTGTGTAATAGCACATGAAAATCTTCAAAATGAGGCGTATGCTCGCTTCAGGGCTCGTTTAACCTTCCAAATGGGTCGGAAAAGCCGTGATGGCCAACCGTATGCATAGACAACGTCTTGACGGACGTCCACGAACAATTTGGCATTTTTGACGTCGGAATCCCGATCACCCAAAAAATGGTGTGCAATAGCACACGAAAATCGTCAAAATGAGGCGTATGCTCGCTTCGGGGCTCGTTTGACATTCCAAATGGCCCAGAAAAGCCGTGATGGCCAACCGTATGCAGAGACAACGTCTTGACGGACGTCCACGAACAAATTTGGCATTTTTGACGTCGGAATCCCAATCACCCAAAAAATGGTGTGCAATAGCACACGAAAATCGTCAAAATGAGGTGTATGCTCGTTTCGGGGCTCGTTTGACCTTCCAAATGGCCCAAAAAAGCCGTGATTGCCAACCGTATGCATAGACAACATCTTGACGGACGTCCACGAACAAATTTGGCATTTTTGACGTCGGAATCCCGATCAACCAAAAAATGGTGTGCAATAGCACACGAAAATCGTCAAAATGAGGCGTATGCTCGGTTCGGGGCTCGTTTGACCTTCCAAATGGCCCAGAAAAGCCGTGATAGCCAACCGTATGCATAGACAGCGTCTTGACGGACGTCCACGAACAAATTTGGCATTTTTAACGTCGCAATCCCGATCACCCAAAAAATGGTGTGCAATAGCACACGAAAATCGTCAAAATGAGGCGTATGCTCGCTTCGGGGCTCGTTTGACCTTCCAAATGGCCCAAAAAAGCCGTGATGGCCAACCGTATGCATAGACAACGTCTTGACGAACGTCCACGAACAAATTTGGCATTTTTGACGTCGGAATGTCGATCACCCAAAAAATGGTGTGCAATAGCACACGAAAATCGTCAAAATGAGGCGTATGCTCGCTTCAGGGCTCGTTTGACCTTCCAAATTGCCCAGAAAAGCCGTGATGGCCAACCGTATGCATAGACAACGTCTTGACGGACGTCCACGAACAAATTTGACATTTTTGACGTCGGAATCCCGATCACCCAAAAAATGGTGTGCAATAGCACACGAAAATCGTCAAAATGAAGCGTATGCTCAATTCGGGGCTCGTTTGACCTTCCAAATGGCCCAGAAAAGCCGTGATGGCCAACCGTATGCATAGACAACGTCTTGAAGGATGTCCACGAACAAATTTGGCATTTTTGACATCCGAATCCCGATCACCCAAAAAATGGTGTGCAATAGCACACGAAAATCGTCAAAATGAGGCGTATGCTCGCTTCGGGGCTCGTTTGACCTTCCAAATGGCCCAGAAAAGCCATGATGGAAAACCGTATGCATAGACAACATCTTGACAGACGTCCACGAACACATTTGGCATTTTTGACGTCGGAATCCCGATCACCCAAAAAATGGTGTGCAATAGCACACGAAAATCGTCAAAATGAGGCATATGCTCGCTTCGGGGCTCGTTTGACCTTCCAAATGGCCCAGAAAAGCCGTGATGGCCAACCGTATGCATAGACAATGTCTTGACGGACGTCCACGAACAAATTTGGCATTTTTGACGTCGGAATCCCGATCACCCAAAAAATGGTGTGCAATAGAACACGAAAATCGTCAAAATAAGGCGTGTGCTCGCTTCGGGGCTCGTTTGACCTTCCAAATTGTCCAGAAAAGCCGTGATGGCCAACCGTATGCATAGACAACGTCTTGACGGATGTCCACGAACAAATTTTGCATTTTTGACTTGGGAATCCCGATCACCCAAAAAATGGTGTGCAATAGCATACGAAAATCGTCAAAATGAGGCGTATACTCGCTTTGGCGCTCGTTTGACCTTTCAAATAGCCCAGAAAAGCCTTGATGGCCAACCGTATGCATAGACAACGTCTTCACAGACGTCCACGAACAAATTTGGCATTTTTGACGTCCGAATCCCGATAACCCAAAAAATGGTGTGCAATAGCACACGAAAATCGTCAAAATGAGGCGTATGCTCGCTTCGGGGTTCGTTTGACCTTCCAAATGGCCCAAAAAAGCCGTGATGGCCAACCGTATGCATAGACAACGTCTTGACGGACGTCCACGAACAAATTTGGCATTTTTGACGTCAGAATCCCGATCACCCAAAAAATAATGTGCAATAGCACACGAAAATCGTCAAAATGAGGCGTATGCTCGCTTCGGGGCTCGTTTGACTTTCCAAATGGCCCAGAAAAGCCGTGATGGCCAACCGTATGCAGAGACAATGTCTTGACGGACATCCACTAACAAATTTGGCATTTTTGTTGTCGGAATCCCGATCACCCAAAAAATGGTGTGCAATAGCACACGAAAATCGTCAAAATGAGGCGAATGCTCGCTTCGGGGCTCGTTTGACCTTCCAAATGGGTCAGAAAAGCCGTGATGGCCAACCGTATGCATAGACAACGTCTTGAAGGATGTCCACGAACAAATTTGGCATTTTTGACGTCCGAATCCCGATCACCCAAAAAATGGTGTGCAATAGCACACGAAAATCGTCAAAATGAGGCGTATGCTCGCTTCGGGGCTCGTTTGACCTTCCAAATGGCCCAGAAAAGCCATGATGGCAAACCGTATGCATAGACAACATCTTGACAGACGTCCACAAACACATTTGGCATTTTTGACGTCGGAATCCCGATCATCCAAAAAATGGTGTGCAATAGCACACGAAAATCGTCAAAATGAGGCATATGCTCGCTTCGGGGCTCGTTTGACCTTCCAAATGGCCCAGAAAAGCCGTGATGGCCAACCGTATGCATAGACAACGTCTTGACGGACGTCCACGAACAAATTTTGCATTTTTGACGTCGGAATCCCGATCACCCAAAAAATGGTGTGCAATAGCACATGAAAATCATCAAAATGAGGCGTATGCTCGCTTCGGGGCTCGTTTGACCTTCCAAATGGGTCTGAAAAGCCGTGATGGCCAACCGTATGCATAGACAACGTCTTGACGGATGTCCACGAACAAATTTTGCATTTTTGACGTCGGAATCCCGATCACCCAAAAAATGGTGTGCAATAGCACATGAAAATCGTCAAAATGAGGCGTGTGCTCGCTTCGGGGCTCGTTTGACCTTCCAAATTGTCCAGAAAAGCCGTGATGGCCAACCGTATGCATAGACAACGTCTTGACGGACGTCCACGAACAAATTTTGCATTTTTGACGTCGGAATCCCGATCACCCAAAAAATGGTGTGCAATAGCATACGAAAATCGTCAAAATGAGGCGTATGCTCGCTTTCGGGCTCGTTTGACCTTTCAAATAGCCCAGAAAAGCCTTGATGGCCAACCGTATGCATAGACAACGTCTTCACGGACGTCCACAAACAAATTTGGCATTTTTGACGTCCGAATCCCGATCACCCAAAAAATGGTGTGTAATAGCACATGAAAATCTTCAAAATGAGGCGTATGCTCGCTTCGGGGCTCGTTTAACCTTCCAAATGGGTCGGAAAAGCCGTGATGGCCAACCGTATGCATAGACAACGTCTTGACGGACGTCCACGAACAAATTTGGCATTTTTGACGTCGGAATCTCGATCACCCAAAAAATGGTGTGCAATAGCACACGAAAATCGTCAAAATGAGGCGTATGCTCGCTTCGGGGCTCGTTTGACCTTCCAAATGGCCCAGAAAAGCCGTGATGGCCAACCGTATGCAGAGACAACGTCTTGACGGACGTCCACGAACAAATTTGGCATTTTTGACGTCGTAATCCCGATCACCCAAAAAATGGTGTGCAATAGCACACGAAAATCATCAAAATGAGGCGTATGCTCGCTTCGGGGCTCGTTTAACCTTCCAAATGGGTCGGAAAAGCTGTGATGGCCAACCGTATGCATAGACAACGTCTTGAAGGACGTCCACGAACAAATTTGGCATTTTTGACGTCCGAATCCTGATCACCCAAAAAATGGTATGCAATAGCACACGAAAATCGTCAAAATGAGGCGTATGCTCGCTTCGGGGCTCGTTTGACCTTCCAAATGGCCCAGAAAAGTCGTGATGGCAAACCGTATGCATAGACAACGTCTTGACAGACGTCCACGAACATATTTGGCATTTTTGACGTCCGAATCCCGATCACCCAAAAAATGGTGTGCAATAGCACACAAAAATCGTCAAAATGAGGCATATGCTCGCTTCGGGGCTCGTTTGACCTTCCAAATGGCCCAGAAAAGCCGTGACGGCCAACTGTATGCATAGACAATGTCTTGACGGACGTCCACGAACAAATTTGGCATTTTTGACGTCGGAATCCCGATCACCCAAAAATGGTGTGCAATAGAACACGAAAATCGTCAAAATAAGGTGTGTGCTCGCTTCGGGGCTCGTTTGACCTTCCAAATGGCCCAGAAAAGCCGTGATGGCCAACCGTATGCATAGACAACGTCTTGACGGACGTCCACGAACAAATTTGGTATTTTTGACGTCCGAATCCCGATCACCCAAAAAATGGTGTGCAATAGCACACGAAAATCGTCAAAATGAGGCGTATGCTCGCTTCGGGGCTCGTTTGACCTTCCAAATGGGTCAGAAAATCCGTGATGGCCAACCGTATGCATAGACAACGTCTTGACGGACGTCCACGAACAAATTTTGCATTTTTGACGTCGGAATCCCAATCACCCAAAAATGGTGTGCAATAGCACACGAAAATCGTCAAAATGAGGCGTATGCTCGCTTCGGGGCTCGTTTGACCTTCCAAATGGCCCAGAAAAGCCGTGATGGCCAACCGTAAGCATAGACAACGTATTGACGGACGTCCACGAACAAATTTGGCATTTTTGAGGTTGGAATCCCGATCACCCAAAAAATGGTGTGCAATAGCATACGAAAATCGTCAAAATGAGGCGTATGCTCGCTTCGGGGTTCGTTTGACCTTCCAAATGGGTCGGAAAAGCCGTGATGGCCAACCGTATGCATAGACAACGTCTTGACGGATGTCCACGAACAAATTTGGCATTTTTGACGTCTAAATCCCGATCACTTAAAAAATGGTGTGCAATAGCACACGAAAATCGTCAAAATGAGGCGTATGCTCGCTTCGGGGATCGTTTGACCCTCCAAATGGCCCAGAAAAGCCGTGATGGCCAATCGTATGCAAAGACAACGTCTTGACGGACGTCCACGAACAAATTTGGCATTTTTGACGTCGGAATCCCGATCACCCAAAAATGGTGTGCAATAGCACACGAAAATCATCAAAATGAGGCGTATGCTCGCTTCGGGGCTCGTTTGACCTTCCAAATGGCCCAAAAAAGCCGTGATTGCCAACCGTATGCATAGACAACATCTTGACGGACGTCCACGAACAAATTTGGCATTTTTGACGTCGGAATCCCGATCACCCAAAAAATGGTGTGCAATAGCACACGAAAATTGTCAAAATGAGGCGTATGCTCGGTTCGGGGCTCGTTTGACCTTCCAAATGGCCCAGAAAAGCCGTGATAGCAAACCGTATGCATAGACAGCGTCTTGACGGACGTCCACGAACAAATTTGGCATTTTTAACGTCGCAATCCCGATCACCCAAAAAATGGTGTGCAATAGCACACGAAAATCGTCAAAATGAGGCGTATGCTCGCTTCGGGGCTCGTTTGACCTTCCAAATGGCCCAGAAAAGCCGTGATGGCCAACCGTATGCATAGACAACGTCTTGATGGACGTCCACGAACAAATTTGGCATTTTTGACGTCGGAATGTCGATCACCCAAAAAATGGTGTGCAATAGCACACGAAAATCGTCAAAATGAGGCGTATGCTCGCTTCAGGGCTCGTTTGACCTCCCAAATTGCCCAGAAAAGCCGTGATGGCCAACCGTATGCATAGACAACATCTTGACGGACGTCCACGAACAAATTTGGCATTTTTGACGTCGGAATCCTGATCACCCATAAAATGGTGTGCAATAGCACACGAAAATCGTCAAAATGAAGCGTATGCTCGCTTCGGGGCTCGTTTGACCTTCCAAATGGCCCAGAAAAGCCGTGATGGCCAACCGTATGCATAGACAACGTCTTGACAGACTTCCACGAACAAATTTAGCATTTTTGACGTCGGAATCCCGATCACCCAAAAAATGGTGTGCAATAGCACACGAAAATCGTCAAAATGAGGCGTATGCTCGCTTCGGGGCTCGTTTGACCTTCCAAATGGGTCGGAAAAGCCGTGATGGCCAACCGTATGCATAGACAACGTCTTGACGGACGTCCACGAACAAATTTGGCATTTTTGACGTCGGAATCCCGATCACCCAAAAAATAATGTGCTATTTCTCTTTCGAAATTTCGAATCAATTTCGAAAGTTCCCCTCTCGACATCATTATTCCAAGAAAATTTGATAGTTAAAAATAACTTTTGATCATCTTAGGAAAAAAGATAAGTCTTTTTTTTTCATCTGATTAATAAAATCCAAAGAATGGGGAGGGTTTCGTATCTATCAATTCGATCAAATAGACTGAGCAATTGTCACCGTTTATAGATATTGAAATGAACGCCTTCCCATCACTGATTAACTCCTATCTACCCCATTCTCTGGGACTGATGCAGCATAAATCAAAAGAAGGGGATGTCCTAGTCTTTTTTTTTACGAAATGCGAGCTGGCTGGGCACAAAGCCAAACAAGCCCAGATTAAGTCCAGTTTTTGCTCCTTTTTTCTATTTTAGCCTACCTCATTGATTAAGAATTAAGAGACTTAGTGAATTGAATTAGTACCAAAAACCCCTTCTTGGCGAAAAGTCAAGAAATCCACAAAAGCACACGAAAATCGTCAAAATGAGGCGTATGCTCGCTTCGGGGCTCGTTTAACCTTCTAAATGGCCCAGAAAAGCCGTGATGGCCAACTGTATGCATAGACAACATCTTGACGGACGTCCACGAACAAATTTGGCATTTTTGACGTCGGAATCCCGATCACCCAAAAAATGGTGTGCAATAGCACACGAAAATCGTCAAAATGAGGCGTATGCTAACTTCGGGGCTCGTTTGACCTTCCAAATGGCCCAGAAAAGCCGTGATGGCCAACCGTATGCATAGACAACGTCTTGACAGACGTCCACGAACAAATTTGGCATTTTTGACGTCGGAATCCCGATCACCCAAAAAATCGTGTGCAATAGCACACGAAAATCGTCAAAATGAGGCGTATGCTCGCTTCGGGGCTCGTTTGACCTTCCAAATGGGTCGGAAAAGCCATGATGGCCAACCGTATGCATAGACAATGTCTTGACGGACGTCCACGAACAAATTTGGCATTTTTGACGTCGTAATCCCGATCACCCAAAAAATGGTGTGCAAATAGCACACGAATATCGTCAAAATGAGGCGTATGCTCGCTTCGGGGCTCGTTTGACCTTCCAAATGGCCCAGAAAAGCCGTGATGGCCAACCGTATGCATAGACAACGTCTTTACGGACGTCCACGAACAAATTTGGCATTTTTGACGTCGGAATCCCGATCACCCAAAAAATGGTGTGCAATAGCACACGAAAATCGTCAAAATGAGGCGTATGCTCGCTTCGGGGCTCGTTTGACCTTCCAAATGGGTCGGAAAAGCCGTGATGGTCAACCGTATGCATAGACAACGTCTTGACGGACGTCCACGAACAAATTTGGCATTGTTGATGTCGGAATCCCGATCACCCAAAAAATGATGTGCAATAGCACACGAAAATCGTCAAAATGAGGCGTATGCTCGCTTCGGAGCTCGTTTGACCTTCCAAATGGCCCAGAAAAGCCGTGATGGACAACCGTATGCATAGACAACGTCTTGACGGACGTCCACGAACAAATTTGGCATTTTTGACCTCGGAATCCCGATCACCCAAAAAATGGTGTGCAATAGCACACGAAAATCGTCAAAATGCGGCGTATGCTCGCTTCGGGGCTCGTTTGACCTTCCAAATGGCCCAGAAAAGCTGTGATGGCCAACCGTATGCATAGACAACGTCTTGACGGACGTCCACGAACAAATTTGGCATTTTTTACGTCGGAATCCCGATCACCCAAAAAATGGTGTGCAATAGCACACGAAAATCGTCAAAATGAGGCGTATGCTCGCTTCGGGGCTCGTTTGACCTTCCAAATGGCCCAGAAAACCCGTGATGGCAACCCGTATGCATAGACAACGTCTTGACGGACGTCCACGAACAAATTTGGCATTTTTGACATCGGAATCCCGATCACCCAAAAAATGGTGTGCAATAGCACACGAAAATCGTCAAAATGAGGCGTATGCTCGCTTCGGGGCTCGTTTGACCTTCCAAATGGCCCAGAAAAGCCGTGATGGCCAAACATATGCATAGACAACGTCTTGACGGACGTCCACGAACAAATTTGGCATTTTTGAAGTCCGAATCCCGATCACCCAAAAAGTGGTGTGCAATAGCACACGAAAATCGTCAAAATGAGGCGTATGCTCGCTTCGGGGCTCGTTTGACCTTCCAAATGGCCCAGAAAAGCCGTGATGGCCAACCTTATGCATAGACAACATCTTGACGGACGTCCACGAACAAATTTGGCATTTTTGACGTCGGAATCCCGATCACCCAAAAAATGGTGTGCAATAGCACACGAAAATCGTCAAAATGAGGCGTATGCTCGCTTCGGGGCTCTTTTGACCTTCCAAATGGCCCAGAAAAGCCGTGATGGCCAACCGTATGCATAGACAACATCTTGACGGACGTCCACGAACAAATTTGGCATTTTTGACGTCGGAATCCCGATTACCCAAAAAATGGTGTGCATTAGCACACGAAAATCGTCAAAATGAGGCGTGTGCTCGCTTCGGGGCTCGTTTGACCTTTTAAATTGCCCAGAAAAGCTGTGATGGCCAACCGTATGCATAGACAACGTCTTGACGGACGTTCACAAACAAATTTGGCATTTTTGACGTCGGAATCTCGATCACCCAAAAAATGGTGTGCAATAGCACACGAAAATCGTCAAAATGAAGAGTATGCTCGCTTCGGGGCTCGTTTGACCTTCCAAATGGCCCAGAAAAGCCGTGATTGCCAACCGTATGCATAGACAACGTCTTGACGGACGTCCACGAACAAATTTGGCATTTTTGACGTCCGAATCCCGATCACCCAAAAAATGGTGTGCAATAGCATACGAAAATCGTCAAAATGAGGCGTATGCTCGCTTCGGGGATCGTTTGACCTTCCAAATGGGTCGGAAAAGCCGTGATGGCCAACCGTATGCATAGACAACGTCTTGACGGACGTCCACGAACAAATTTGGCATTTTTGACGTCGGAATCCCGATCACCTAAAAAATGGTGTGCAATAGCACATGAAAATCTTCAAAATGAGGCGTATGCTCGCTTCGGGGCTCGTTTAACCTTCCAAATGGGTCGGAAAAGCCGTGATGGCCAACCGTATGCATAGACAACGTCTTGACGGACGTCCACGAACAAATTTGGCATTTTTGACGTCGGAATCCCGATCACCCAAAAAATGGTGTGCAATAGCACACGAAAATCGTCAAAATGAGGCGTATGCTCGCTTCGGGGCTCGTTTGACCTTCCAAATGGCCCAGAAAAGCCGTGATGGCCAACCGTATGCAGAGAGAACGTCTTGACGGACGTCCACGAACAAATTTGGCATTTTTGACGTCGTAATCCCGATCACCCAAAAAATGGTGTGCAATAGCACACGAAAATCGTCAAAATGAGGCGTATGCTCGCTTCGGGGCTCGTTTAACCTTCCAAATGGGTCGGAAAAGCCGTGATGGCCAACCGTATGCATAGACAACGTCTTGAAGGACGTCCACGAACAAATTTGGCATTTTTGACGTCCGAATCCCGATCACCCAAAAAATAGTATGCAATAGCACACGAAAATCGTCAAAATGAGGCGTATGCTCGCTTCGGGGCTCGTTTGACCTTCCAAATGGCCCAGAAAAGTCGTGATGGCAAACCGTATGCATAGACAACGTCTTGACAGACGTCCACGAACATATTTGGCATTTTTGACGTCCGAATCCCGATCACCCAAAAAATGGTGTGCAATAGGACACGAAAATCGTCAAAATGAGGCGTGTGCTCGCTTCGGGGCTCGTTTGACCTTCCAAATTGTCCAGAAAAGCCGTGATGGCCAACCGTATGCATAGACAACGTCTTGACGGACGTCCACGAACAAATTTTGCATTTTTGACGTCGGAATCCCGATCACCCAAAAAATGGTGTGCAATAGCATACGAAAATCGTCAAAATGAGGCGTATGCTCGCTTTGGGGCTCGTTTGACCTTTCAAATAGCCCAGAAAAGCCTTGATGGCCAACCGTATGCATAGACAACGTCTTCACGGACGTCCACAAACAAATTTGGCATTTTTGACGTCCGAATCCCGATCACCCAAAAAATGGTGTGTAATAGCACATGAAAATCTTCAAAATGAGGCGTATGCTCGCTTCAGGGCTCGTTTAACCTTCCAAATGGGTCGGAAAAGCCGTGATGGCCAACCGTATGCATAGACAACGTCTTGACGGACGTCCACGAACAATTTGGCATTTTTGACGTCGGAATCCCGATCACCCAAAAAATGGTGTGCAATAGCACACGAAAATCGTCAAAATGAGGCGTATGCTCGCTTCGGGGCTCGTTTGACATTCCAAATGGCCCAGAAAAGCCGTGATGGCCAACCGTATGCAGAGACAACGTCTTGACGGACGTCCACGAACAAATTTGGCATTTTTGACGTCGGAATCCCAATCACCCAAAAAATGGTGTGCAATAGCACACGAAAATCGTCAAAATGAGGTGTATGCTCGTTTCGGGGCTCGTTTGACCTTCCAAATGGCCCAAAAAAGCCGTGATTGCCAACCGTATGCATAGACAACATCTTGACGGACGTCCACGAACAAATTTGGCATTTTTGACGTCGGAATCCCGATCAACCAAAAAATGGTGTGCAATAGCACACGAAAATCGTCAAAATGAGGCGTATGCTCGGTTCGGGGCTCGTTTGACCTTCCAAATGGCCCAGAAAAGCCGTGATAGCCAACCGTATGCATAGACAGCGTCTTGACGGACGTCCACGAACAAATTTGGCATTTTTAACGTCGCAATCCCGATCACCCAAAAAATGGTGTGCAATAGCACACGAAAATCGTCAAAATGAGGCGTATGCTCGCTTCGGGGCTCGTTTGACCTTCCAAATGGCCCAAAAAAGCCGTGATGGCCAACCGTATGCATAGACAACGTCTTGACGAACGTCCACGAACAAATTTGGCATTTTTGACGTCGGAATGTCGATCACCCAAAAAATGGTGTGCAATAGCACACGAAAATCGTCAAAATGAGGCGTATGCTCGCTTCAGGGCTCGTTTGACCTTCCAAATTGCCCAGAAAAGCCGTGATGGCCAACCGTATGCATAGACAACGTCTTGACGGACGTCCACGAACAAATTTGACATTTTTGACGTCGGAATCCCGATCACCCAAAAAATGGTGTGCAATAGCACACGAAAATCGTCAAAATGAAGCGTATGCTCAATTCGGGGCTCGTTTGACCTTCCAAATGGCCCAGAAAAGCCGTGATGGCCAACCGTATGCATAGACAACGTCTTGAAGGATGTCCACGAACAAATTTGGCATTTTTGACATCCGAATCCCGATCACCCAAAAAATGGTGTGCAATAGCACACGAAAATCGTCAAAATGAGGCGTATGCTCGCTTCGGGGCTCGTTTGACCTTCCAAATGGCCCAGAAAAGCCATGATGGCAAACCGTATGCATAGACAACATCTTGACAGACGTCCACGAACACATTTGGCATTTTTGACGTCGGAATCCCGATCACCCAAAAAATGGTGTGCAATAGCACACGAAAATCGTCAAAATGAGGCATATGCTCGCTTCGGGGCTCGTTTGACCTTCCAAATGGCCCAGAAAAGCCGTGATGGCCAACCGTATGCATAGACAATGTCTTGACGGACGTCCACGAACAAATTTGGCATTTTTGACGTCGGAATCCCGATCACCCAAAAAATGGTGTGCAATAGAACACGAAAATCGTCAAAATAAGGCGTGTGCTCGCTTCGGGGCTCGTTTGACCTTCCAAATTGTCCAGAAAAGCCGTGATGGCCAACCGTATGCATAGACAACGTCTTGACGGATGTCCACGAACAAATTTTGCATTTTTGACTTGGGAATCCCGATCACCCAAAAAATGGTGTGCAATAGCATACGAAAATCGTCAAAATGAGGCGTATACTCGCTTTGGCGCTCGTTTGACCTTTCAAATAGCCCAGAAAAGCCTTGATGGCCAACCGTATGCATAGACAACGTCTTCACAGACGTCCACGAACAAATTTGGCATTTTTGACGTCCGAATCCCGATAACCCAAAAAATGGTGTGCAATAGCACACGAAAATCGTCAAAATGAGGCGTATGCTCGCTTCGGGGTTCGTTTGACCTTCCAAATGGCCCAAAAAAGCCGTGATGGCCAACCGTATGCATAGACAACGTCTTGACGGACGTCCACGAACAAATTTGGCATTTTTGACGTCAGAATCCCGATCACCCAAAAAATAATGTGCAATAGCACACGAAAATCGTCAAAATGAGGCGTATGCTCGCTTCGGGGCTCGTTTGACTTTCCAAATGGCCCAGAAAAGCCGTGATGGCCAACCGTATGCAGAGACAATGTCTTGACGGACATCCACTAACAAATTTGGCATTTTTGTTGTCGGAATCCCGATCACCCAAAAAATGGTGTGCAATAGCACACGAAAATCGTCAAAATGAGGCGAATGCTCGCTTCGGGGCTCGTTTGACCTTCCAAATGGGTCAGAAAAGCCGTGATGGCCAACCGTATGCATAGACAACGTCTTGAAGGATGTCCACGAACAAATTTGGCATTTTTGACGTCCGAATCCCGATCACCCAAAAAATGGTGTGCAATAGCACACGAAAATCGTCAAAATGAGGCGTATGCTCGCTTCGGGGCTCGTTTGACCTTCCAAATGGCCCAGAAAAGCCATGATGGCAAACCGTATGCATAGACAACATCTTGACAGACGTCCACAAACACATTTGGCATTTTTGACGTCGGAATCCCGATCATCCAAAAAATGGTGTGCAATAGCACACGAAAATCGTCAAAATGAGGCATATGCTCGCTTCGGGGCTCGTTTGACCTTCCAAATGGCCCAGAAAAGCCGTGATGGCCAACCGTATGCATAGACAACGTCTTGACGGACGTCCACGAACAAATTTTGCATTTTTGACGTCGGAATCCCGATCACCCAAAAAATGGTGTGCAATAGCACATGAAAATCATCAAAATGAGGCGTATGCTCGCTTCGGGGCTCGTTTGACCTTCCAAATGGGTCTGAAAAGCCGTGATGGCCAACCGTATGCATAGACAACGTCTTGACGGATGTCCACGAACAAATTTTGCATTTTTGACGTCGGAATCCCGATCACCCAAAAAATGGTGTGCAATAGCACATGAAAATCGTCAAAATGAGGCGTGTGCTCGCTTCGGGGCTCGTTTGACCTTCCAAATTGTCCAGAAAAGCCGTGATGGCCAACCGTATGCATAGACAACGTCTTGACGGACGTCCACGAACAAATTTTGCATTTTTGACGTCGGAATCCCGATCACCCAAAAAATGGTGTGCAATAGCATACGAAAATCGTCAAAATGAGGCGTATGCTCGCTTTCGGGCTCGTTTGACCTTTCAAATAGCCCAGAAAAGCCTTGATGGCCAACCGTATGCATAGACAACGTCTTCACGGACGTCCACAAACAAATTTGGCATTTTTGACGTCCGAATCCCGATCACCCAAAAAATGGTGTGTAATAGCACATGAAAATCTTCAAAATGAGGCGTATGCTCGCTTCGGGGCTCGTTTAACCTTCCAAATGGGTCGGAAAAGCCGTGATGGCCAACCGTATGCATAGACAACGTCTTGACGGACGTCCACGAACAAATTTGGCATTTTTGACGTCGGAATCTCGATCACCCAAAAAATGGTGTGCAATAGCACACGAAAATCGTCAAAATGAGGCGTATGCTCGCTTCGGGGCTCGTTTGACCTTCCAAATGGCCCAGAAAAGCCGTGATGGCCAACCGTATGCAGAGACAACGTCTTGACGGACGTCCACGAACAAATTTGGCATTTTTGACGTCGTAATCCCGATCACCCAAAAAATGGTGTGCAATAGCACACGAAAATCATCAAAATGAGGCGTATGCTCGCTTCGGGGCTCGTTTAACCTTCCAAATGGGTCGGAAAAGCTGTGATGGCCAACCGTATGCATAGACAACGTCTTGAAGGACGTCCACGAACAAATTTGGCATTTTTGACGTCCGAATCCTGATCACCCAAAAAATGGTATGCAATAGCACACGAAAATCGTCAAAATGAGGCGTATGCTCGCTTCGGGGCTCGTTTGACCTTCCAAATGGCCCAGAAAAGTCGTGATGGCAAACCGTATGCATAGACAACGTCTTGACAGACGTCCACGAACATATTTGGCATTTTTGACGTCCGAATCCCGATCACCCAAAAAATGGTGTGCAATAGCACACAAAAATCGTCAAAATGAGGCATATGCTCGCTTCGGGGCTCGTTTGACCTTCCAAATGGCCCAGAAAAGCCGTGACGGCCAACTGTATGCATAGACAATGTCTTGACGGACGTCCACGAACAAATTTGGCATTTTTGACGTCGGAATCCCGATCACCCAAAAATGGTGTGCAATAGAACACGAAAATCGTCAAAATAAGGTGTGTGCTCGCTTCGGGGCTCGTTTGACCTTCCAAATGGCCCAGAAAAGCCGTGATGGCCAACCGTATGCATAGACAACGTCTTGACGGACGTCCACGAACAAATTTGGTATTTTTGACGTCCGAATCCCGATCACCCAAAAAATGGTGTGCAATAGCACACGAAAATCGTCAAAATGAGGCGTATGCTCGCTTCGGGGCTCGTTTGACCTTCCAAATGGGTCAGAAAATCCGTGATGGCCAACCGTATGCATAGACAACGTCTTGACGGACGTCCACGAACAAATTTTGCATTTTTGACGTCGGAATCCCAATCACCCAAAAATGGTGTGCAATAGCACACGAAAATCGTCAAAATGAGGCGTATGCTCGCTTCGGGGCTCGTTTGACCTTCCAAATGGCCCAGAAAAGCCGTGATGGCCAACCGTAAGCATAGACAACGTATTGACGGACGTCCACGAACAAATTTGGCATTTTTGAGGTTGGAATCCCGATCACCCAAAAAATGGTGTGCAATAGCATACGAAAATCGTCAAAATGAGGGGTATGCTCGCTTCGGGGTTCGTTTGACCTTCCAAATGGGTCGGAAAAGCCGTGATGGCCAACCGTATGCATAGACAACGTCTTGACGGATGTCCACGAACAAATTTGGCATTTTTGACGTCTAAATCCCGATCACTTAAAAAATGGTGTGCAATAGCACACGAAAATCGTCAAAATGAGGCGTATGCTCGCTTCGGGGATCGTTTGACCCTCCAAATGGCCCAGAAAAGCCGTGATGGCCAATCGTATGCAAAGACAACGTCTTGACGGACGTCCACGAACAAATTTGGCATTTTTGACGTCGGAATCCCGATCACCCAAAAATGGTGTGCAATAGCACACGAAAATCATCAAAATGAGGCGTATGCTCGCTTCGGGGCTCGTTTGACCTTCCAAATGGCCCAAAAAAGCCGTGATTGCCAACCGTATGCATAGACAACATCTTGACGGACGTCCACGAACAAATTTGGCATTTTTGACGTCGGAATCCCGATCACCCAAAAAATGGTGTGCAATAGCACACGAAAATTGTCAAAATGAGGCGTATGCTCGGTTCGGGGCTCGTTTGACCTTCCAAATGGCCCAGAAAAGCCGTGATAGCAAACCGTATGCATAGACAGCGTCTTGACGGACGTCCACGAACAAATTTGGCATTTTTAACGTCGCAATCCCGATCACCCAAAAAATGGTGTGCAATAGCACACGAAAATCGTCAAAATGAGGCGTATGCTCGCTTCGGGGCTCGTTTGACCTTCCAAATGGCCCAGAAAAGCCGTGATGGCCAACCGTATGCATAGACAACGTCTTGATGGACGTCCACGAACAAATTTGGCATTTTTGACGTCGGAATGTCGATCACCCAAAAAATGGTGTGCAATAGCACACGAAAATCGTCAAAATGAGGCGTATGCTCGCTTCAGGGCTCGTTTGACCTCCCAAATTGCCCAGAAAAGCCGTGATGGCCAACCGTATGCATAGACAACATCTTGACGGACGTCCACGAACAAATTTGGCATTTTTGACGTCGGAATCCTGATCACCCATAAAATGGTGTGCAATAGCACACGAAAATCGTCAAAATGAAGCGTATGCTCGCTTCGGGGCTCGTTTGACCTTCCAAATGGCCCAGAAAAGCCGTGATGGCCAACCGTATGCATAGACAACGTCTTGACAGACTTCCACGAACAAATTTAGCATTTTTGACGTCGGAATCCCGATCACCCAAAAAATGGTGTGCAATAGCACACGAAAATCGTCAAAATGAGGCGTATGCTCGCTTCGGGGCTCGTTTGACCTTCCAAATGGGTCGGAAAAGCCGTGATGGCCAACCGTATGCATAGACAACGTCTTGACGGACGTCCACGAACAAATTTGGCATTTTTGACGTCGGAATCCCGATCACCCAAAAAATAATGTGCTATTTCTCTTTCGAAATTTCGAATCAATTTCGAAAGTTCCCCTCTCGACATCATTATTCCAAGAAAATTTGATAGTTAAAAATAACTTTTGATCATCTTAGGAAAAAAGATAAGTCTTTTTTTTTCATCTGATTAATAAAATCCAAAGAATGGGGAGGGTTTCGTATCTATCAATTCGATCAAATAGACTGAGCAATTGTCACCGTTTATAGATATTGAAATGAACGCCTTCCCATCACTGATTAACTCCTATCTACCCCATTCTCTGGGACTGATGCAGCATAAATCAAAAGAAGGGGATGTCCTAGTCTTTTTTTTTACGAAATGCGAGCTGGCTGGGCACAAAGCCAAACAAGCCCAGATTAAGTCCAGTTTTTGCTCCTTTTTTCTATTTTAGCCTACCTCATTGATTAAGAATTAAGAGACTTAGTGAATTGAATTAGTACCAAAAACCCCTTCTTGGCGAAAAGTCAAGAAATCCACAAAAGCACACGAAAATCGTCAAAATGAGGCGTATGCTCGCTTCGGGGCTCGTTTAACCTTCTAAATGGCCCAGAAAAGCCGTGATGGCCAACTGTATGCATAGACAACATCTTGACGGACGTCCACGAACAAATTTGGCATTTTTGACGTCGGAATCCCGATCACCCAAAAAATGGTGTGCAATAGCACACGAAAATCGTCAAAATGAGGCGTATGCTAACTTCGGGGCTCGTTTGACCTTCCAAATGGCCCAGAAAAGCCGTGATGGCCAACCGTATGCATAGACAACGTCTTGACAGACGTCCACGAACAAATTTGGCATTTTTGACGTCGGAATCCCGATCACCCAAAAAATCGTGTGCAATAGCACACGAAAATCGTCAAAATGAGGCGTATGCTCGCTTCGGGGCTCGTTTGACCTTCCAAATGGGTCGGAAAAGCCATGATGGCCAACCGTATGCATAGACAATGTCTTGACGGACGTCCACGAACAAATTTGGCATTTTTGACGTCGTAATCCCGATCACCCAAAAAATGGTGTGCAAATAGCACACGAATATCGTCAAAATGAGGCGTATGCTCGCTTCGGGGCTCGTTTGACCTTCCAAATGGCCCAGAAAAGCCGTGATGGCCAACCGTATGCATAGACAACGTCTTTACGGACGTCCACGAACAAATTTGGCATTTTTGACGTCGGAATCCCGATCACCCAAAAAATGGTGTGCAATAGCACACGAAAATCGTCAAAATGAGGCGTATGCTCGCTTCGGGGCTCGTTTGACCTTCCAAATGGGTCGGAAAAGCCGTGATGGTCAACCGTATGCATAGACAACGTCTTGACGGACGTCCACGAACAAATTTGGCATTGTTGATGTCGGAATCCCGATCACCCAAAAAATGATGTGCAATAGCACACGAAAATCGTCAAAATGAGGCGTATGCTCGCTTCGGAGCTCGTTTGACCTTCCAAATGGCCCAGAAAAGCCGTGATGGACAACCGTATGCATAGACAACGTCTTGACGGACGTCCACGAACAAATTTGGCATTTTTGACCTCGGAATCCCGATCACCCAAAAAATGGTGTGCAATAGCACACGAAAATCGTCAAAATGCGGCGTATGCTCGCTTCGGGGCTCGTTTGACCTTCCAAATGGCCCAGAAAAGCTGTGATGGCCAACCGTATGCATAGACAACGTCTTGACGGACGTTCACGAACAAATTTGGCATTTTTTACGTCGGAATCCCGATCACCCAAAAAATGGTGTGCAATAGCACACGAAAATCGTCAAAATGAGGCGTATGCTCGCTTCGGGGCTCGTTTGACCTTCCAAATGGCCCAGAAAACCCGTGATGGCAACCCGTATGCATAGACAACGTCTTGACGGACGTCCACGAACAAATTTGGCATTTTTGACATCGGAATCCCGATCACCCAAAAAATGGTGTGCAATAGCACACGAAAATCGTCAAAATGAGGCGTATGCTCGCTTCGGGGCTCGTTTGACCTTCCAAATGGCCCAGAAAAGCCGTGATGGCCAAACATATGCATAGACAACGTCTTGACGGACGTCCACGAACAAATTTGGCATTTTTGAAGTCCGAATCCCGATCACCCAAAAAGTGGTGTGCAATAGCACACGAAAATCGTCAAAATGAGGCGTATGCTCGCTTCGGGGCTCGTTTGACCTTCCAAATGGCCCAGAAAAGCCGTGATGGCCAACCTTATGCATAGACAACATCTTGACGGACGTCCACGAACAAATTTGGCATTTTTGACGTCGGAATCCCGATCACCCAAAAAATGGTGTGCAATAGCACACGAAAATCGTCAAAATGAGGCGTATGCTCGCTTCGGGGCTCTTTTGACCTTCCAAATGGCCCAGAAAAGCCGTGATGGCCAACCGTATGCATAGACAACATCTTGACGGACGTCCACGAACAAATTTGGCATTTTTGACGTCGGAATCCCGATTACCCAAAAAATGGTGTGCATTAGCACACGAAAATCGTCAAAATGAGGCGTGTGCTCGCTTCGGGGCTCGTTTGACCTTTTAAATTGCCCAGAAAAGCTGTGATGGCCAACCGTATGCATAGACAACGTCTTGACGGACGTTCACAAACAAATTTGGCATTTTTGACGTCGGAATCTCGATCACCCAAAAAATGGTGTGCAATAGCACACGAAAATCGTCAAAATGAAGAGTATGCTCGCTTCGGGGCTCGTTTGACCTTCCAAATGGCCCAGAAAAGCCGTGATTGCCAACCGTATGCATAGACAACGTCTTGACGGACGTCCACGAACAAATTTGGCATTTTTGACGTCGGAATCCTGATCACCCAAAAAATGGTGTGCAATAGCACACAAAAATCGTCAAAATGAGGCGTATGCTCGCTTCGGGGCTCGTTTGACCTTCCAAATGGCCCAGAAAAGCCGTAATGGCCAACCGTATGCATAGACAACATCTTGACGGATGTCCATGAACAAATTTGGCATTTTTTACGTCGGAATCCCGATCACCCAAAAAATGGTGTGCAATAGCACACGAAAATCGTCAAAATGAGGCGTATGCTCGCTTCGGGGCTCGTTTGACCTTCCAAATGGCCCAGAAAAGCCGTGATGGCCAACCGTATGCATAGACAACGTCTTGACGGACGTCCACGAACAAATTTGGCATTTTTGACGTCGGAATCTCGATCACCCAAAAAATGGTGTGCAATAGCACACGAAAATCATCAAAATGAGGCGTATGCTCGCTTCGGGGCTCGTTTGACCTTCCAAATGGCCCAGAAAAGCCGTGATGGCCAACCGTATGCATAGACAATGTCTTGACGGACGTCCACGAACAAATTTAGCATTTTCGACGTCGGAATCCCGATCACCCAAAAAATGGTGTGCAATAGCACACGAAAATCGTCAAAATGAGGCGTATGCTCGCTTCAGGGCTCGTTTGATCTTCCAAATGGCCCAGAAAAGCCGTGATGGCCAACCGTATGCATAGACAACGTCTTGACGGACGTCCACGAATAAATTTGGCATTTTTGACGTCGGAATCCCGATCACCCAAAAAATGGTGTGCAATAGCACACGAAAATTGTCAAAATGAGGCGTATGCTCGCTCCGGGGCTCGTTTGACCTTCCAAACGGCCCAGAAAACCCGTGATGGACAACCGTATGCATAGACAACGTCTTGACGGACGTCCACGAACAAATTTGGTATTTTTGACGTCGGAATCCCGATCACCTAAAAAATGGTGTGCAATAGCACACGAAAATCGTCAAAATGAGGCGTATGCTCGCTCCGGGGCTCGTTTGACCTTCCAAATGGCCCAGAAAACCCATGATGGCCAACCGTATGCATAGACAACGTCTTGACGGACGTCCACGAACAAATTTGGCATTTTTGACGTCGGAATCCCGATCACCCAAAAAATGGTGTGCAATAGCACACGAAAATCGTCAAAATGAGGCGTATGCTCGCTCCGGGGCTCGTTTGACCTTCCAAACGGCCCAGAAAACCCGTGATGGCCAATTGTATGCATAGACAACGTCTTGACGGACGTCCACGAACAAATTTGGCTTTTTTGACATCAGAATCCCGATCACCCAAAAAGTGGTGTGCAATAGCACACGAAAATCGTCAAAATGAGGCGTATGCTCGCTCCGGGGCCCGTTTGACCTTCCAAATGGCCCAGAAAACCCGTGATGGCCAACCGTATGCATAGACAACGTCTTGACGGACGTCCACGAACAAATTTGGCATTTTTTACGTCGGAATCCCGATCACCCAAAAAATGGTGTGCAATAGCACACGAAAATCGTAAAAATGAGGCGTATGCTCGCTCCGGGGCTCGTTTGACCTTCCAAATGGCCCAGAAAACCTGTGATGGCCAACCATATGCATAGACAACGTCTTGACGGACGTCCACGAATAAATTTGGCATTTTTGACGTCGGAATACCGATCACCCAAAAAATGGGGTGCAATAGCACACGAAAATCGTCAAAATGAGGCGTATGCTCGCTCCGGGGCTCGTTTGACCTTCCAAATGGCCCAGAAAACCCGTGATGGCCAACCGTATGCATAGACAACGTCTTGACGGACGTCCACGATTAAATTTGGCATTTTTGACGTCGGAATCCCGATCACCCAAAAAATGGTGTGCAATAGCACACGAAAATCGTCAAAATGAGGCGTATGCTCGCTCCGGGGCTCGTTTGACCTTCCAAACGGCCCAGAAAACTCGTGATGGCCAACCGTATGCATAGACAACGTCTTGACGGACGTCCACAAATAAATTTGGCATTTTTGACGTCGGAATCCCGATCACCCAAAAAATGGTGTGCAATAGCACACGAAAATCGTCAAAATGAGGCGTATGCTCACTCCGGGGCTCGTTTGACCTTCCAAACGGCCCAGAAAACCCGTGATGGCCAACCGTATGCATAGACAACATCTTGACGGACGTCCACGAACAAATTTGGCATTTTTGACGTCGGAATCCCGATCACCCAAAAAATAGTGTGCAATAGCACACGAAAATCGTCAAAATGAGGCGTATGGTCGCTCCGGGGCTCGTTTGACCTTCTAAATGGCCCAGAAAACCCGTGATGGCCAACCGTATGCATAGACAACGTCTTGACGGACGTCCACGAACAAATTTGTCATTTTTGACATCAGAATCCCGATCACCCAAAAAGTGGTGTGCAATAGCACACGAAAATCGTCAAAATGAGGCGTATGCTCGCTCCGGGGCTCGTTTGACCTTCCAAACGGCCCAGAAAACCCGTGATGGCCAACCGTATGCATAGACAACATCTTGACAGACGTCCACGAACAAATTTGGCATTTTTGACGTCGGAATCCCGATCACCCAAAAAATGGTGTGCAATAGCACACGAAAATCGTCAAAATGAGGCGTATGCTCGCTCCGGGGCTCGTTTGACCTTCCAAATGGCCCAGAAAACCCGTGATGGCCAACCGTATGCATAAACAACGTCTTGACGGACGTCCACGAACAAATTTGGCATTTTTGACGTCGGAATCCCGATCACCCAAAAAATGGTGTGCAATAGCACACGAAAATCGTCAAAATGAGGCGTATGCTCGCTCCGGGGCTCGTTTGACCTTCCAAATGGCCCAGAAAACCCGTGATGGCAAATCGTATGCATAGACAACGTCTTGACGGACGTCCATGAACAAATTTGGCATTTTTGACGTCGGAATACCGATCACCCAAAAAATGGTGTGCAATAGCACACGAAAATCGTCAAAATGAGGCGTATGCTCGCTCCGGGGCTCGTTTGACCTTCCAAACGGCCCAGAAAACCCGTGATGGCCAACCGTATGCATAAACAACGTCTTGATGGACGTCCACGAACAAATTTGGCATTTTTGACGTTGGAATCCCGATTACCCAAAAAATGGTGTGCAATAGCACACGAAAATCGTCAAAATAAGGCGTATGCTCGCTCCGGGGCTCGTTTGACCTTCCAAATGGCCTAGAAAACCCGTGATGGCCAATTGTATGCATAGACAACGTCTTGACGGACGTCCACGAACAAATTTGGCATTTTTGACGTTGGAATCCCGATCACCCAAAAAATGGTGTGCAATAGTACACAAAAATCGTCAAAATGAGGTGTATGCTCGCTCCGGGGCTCGTTTGACCTTCCAA
This sequence comes from Solanum lycopersicum, assembly GCF_036512215.1. NCBI lineage: Eukaryota > Viridiplantae > Streptophyta > Magnoliopsida > Solanales > Solanaceae > Solanum > Solanum lycopersicum. Next base: position 67,759,352 of record NC_090802.1, read on the forward strand.
ATGGCCCAGAAAACCCGTGATGGCCAACCGTATGCATAGACAACGTCTTGACGGACGTCCACGAACAAATTTGGCATTTTTGACGTCGGAATCCCGATCACCCAAAAAATGGTGTGCAATAGCACACGAAAATCGTCAAAATGAGGTGTATGCTCGCTCCGGGGCTCGTTTGACCTTCCAAACGGCCCAGAAAACCCATGATGGCCAACCGTATGCATAGACAACGTCTTGACGGACGTCCACGAACAAATTTGGCATTTTTGACGTCGGAATCCCGATCACCCAAAAAATGGTGTGCAATAGCACACGAAAATCGTCAAAATGAGGCGTATGCTCGCTCCGGGGCTCGTTTGACCTTCCAAACGGCCCAGAAAACCTGTGATGGCCAACCATATGCATAGACAACGTCTTGACAGACGTCCACGAACAAATTTGGCATTTTTGACGTCGGAATCCCGATCACCCAAAAAATGGTGTGCAATAGCACACGAAAATCGTCAAAATGAGGCGTATGCTCGCTCCGGGGCTCGTTTGACCTTCCAAATGGCCCAGAAAACCCGTGATGGCCAACCGTATGCATAAACAACGTCTTGACGGACGTCCACGAACAAATTTTGCATTTTTGACGTCGGAATCCCGATCACCCAAAAAATGGTGTGCAATAGCACACGAAAATCGTCAAAATGAGGCGTATGCTCGCTCCGGGGCTCGTTTGACCTTCCAAACGCCCAGAAAACCCGTGATGGCCAACCGTATGCATAGACAACGTCTTGACGGACGTCCACGAACAAATTTGGCATTTTTGACGTCGGAATCCCGATCACCCAAAAAATGGTGTGCAATAGCACATGAAAATCGTCAAAATGAGGCGTATGCTCGCTCCGGGGCTCGTTTGACCTTCCAAACGGCCCAGAAAACCCGTGATGGCCAACCGTATGAATAGACAATGTCTTGACGGACGTCCACGAACAAATTTGGCATTTTTGACGTCGAAATCCTGATCACCCAAAAAATGGTGTGCAATAGCACACGAAAATCGTCAAAATGAGGCGTATGCTCGCTCCGGGGCTCGTTTGACCTTCCAAACGGCCCAGAAAACCCGTGATGGCCAACCGTATGCATAGACAACGTCTTGACGGACGTCTACGAACAAATTTTGCATTTTTGACGTCGGAATCCCGATCACCCAAAAAATGGTGTGCAATAGCACACGAAAATCGTCAAAATGAGGCGTATGCTCACTCCGGGGAACGTTTGACCTTCCAAATGGCCCAGAAAACCCGTGATGGCCAATCGTATGCATAGACAACGTCTTGACGGACGTCTACGAACAAATTTTGCATTTTTGACGTCGGAATCCCGATCACCCAAAAAATGGTGTGCAATAGCACACGAAAATCGTCAAAATGAGGCGTATGCTCACTCCGGGGAACGTTTGACCTTCCAAATGGCCCAGAAAACCCGTGATGGCCAATCGTATGCATAGACAACGTCTTGACGAACGTCCACGAACAAATTTGGCATTTTTGACGTCGGAATCCCGATCACTCAAAAAATGGTGTGCAATAGCACACGAAAATCGTCAAAATGAGGCGTATGCTCGCTCCGGGGTTCGTTTGACGTTCCAAATGGCCCAGAAAACCCGTGATGGCCAACCGTATGCATAGATAACGTCTTGACGGACGTCCACGAACAAATTTCGCATTTTTGATGTCGGAATCCCGATCACCCAAAAAATGGTGTGCAATAGCACACGAAAATCGTTAAAATGAGGCGTATGCTCGCTCCGGGGCTCGTTTGACTTTCAAAATGGCCCAGAAAACCCGTGATGGCCAATCGTATGCATAGACAACGTCTTGACGGACGTCCACAAAAAAATTTAGCATTTTTGACGTCGGAATCCCAATCACCGAAAAAATGGTGTGCAATAGCACACGAAAATCGTCAAAAATGCTCGCTCCGAGGCTCGTTTGACCTTCCAAATGGCCCAGAAAACCTGTGATGGCCAACCGTATGCATAGACAACGTCTTGACGGACGTCCACGAATAAATTTGGCATTTTTGACGTCGGAATCCCGATCACCCAAAAAATGGTGTGCAATAGCACACGAAAATCGTCAAAATGAGGCGTATGCTCGCTCCGGGGCTCGTTTGACCTTCCAAATGGCCCAGAAAATCCGTGATGGCCAATTGTATTCATAGACAACGTCTTGACGGACGTCCACGAACAAATTTGGCATTTTTGACGTTGGAATCCCGATCACTCAAAAAATGGTGTGCAATAGCACACGAAAATCGTCAAAATGAGGCGTATGCTCGCTCCGGGGCTCGTTTGACCTTCCAAATGGCCCAGAAAACCCGTGATGGCCAACCGTATGCATAGACAACGTCTTGACGGACGTCCACGAACAAATTTGGCATTTTTGACGTCGGAATCCCGATCACCCAAAAAATGGTGTGCAATAGCACACGAAAATCGTCAAAATGAGGCGTATGCTCGCTTCGGGGCTCGTTTGACCTTACAAATGGCCCAGAAAACCCGTGATGGCCAACCGTATGCATAGACAACGTCTTGACGGACGTCCACGAAAAAATTTGGCATTTTTGACGTCGGAATCCAGATCACCCAAAAAATAGTGTGCAGTAGCACACGAAAATCGTTAAAATGAGGCGTATGCTCGCTTCGGGGCTCGTTTGACCATCCAAATGGCCCAGAAAACCCGTGATGGCCTACCGTATGCATAGACAACGTCTTGACGGACTTCCACGAACAAATTTGGCATTTTTGACGTCGGAATCCTGATCACCCAAAAATTGGTGTGCAATAGCACATGAAAATCGTCAAAATGAGGCGTATGCTCGCTCCGGGGCTCGTTTGACCTTCCAAACGGCCTAGAAAACCCGTGATGGCCAACCGTATGAATAGACAAATTCTTGACGGACGTCCACGAACAAATTTGGCATTTTTGACGTCGGAATCCCGATCACCCAAAAAATGGTGTGCAATAGCACACGAAAATCGTCAAAATGAGGCGTATGCTCGCTCCGGGGCTCGTTTGACCTTCCAAATGGCCCAGAAAACCCGTGATGGCCAACCGTATGCATAGACAACGTCTTGACGGACGTCCACAAACAAATTTGGCATTTTTGACGTCGGAATCCCGATCACCCAAAAAATGGTGTGCAATAGCACACGAAAATCGTCAAAATGAGGCGTATGCTCGCTCCGAGGCTCGTTTGACCTTCCAAATGGCTTAGAAAACCCGTGATGGCAAACCGTATGCATTGACAACGTCTTGACGGACGTCCACGAACAAATTTGGCATTTTTGACGTCGGAATCCCGATCACCCAAAAAATGGTGTGCAATAGCACACGAAAATCGTCAAAATGAGGCGTATGCTCGCTCCGGGGCTCGTTTGACCTTCCAAATGGCCCAGAAAACCCGTGATGGCCAACCGTATGCATAAACAATGTCTTGACGGACGTCCACGAACAAATTTGGCAATTTTGACGTCGGAATCCCGATCATCCAAAAAATGGTGTGCAATAGCACACGAAAATCATCAAAATGAGGCGTATGCTCTCTCCGGGGCTCGTTTGACCTTCCAAATGGCCTTGAAAACCCGTGATGGCAACCGTATGCATAGACAACGTCTTGACGGACGTCCACGAACAAATTTGGCATTTTTGACGTCGGAATCCCGATCACCCAAAAAATGGTGTGCAATAGCACACGAAAATCGTCAAAATGAGGAGTATGCTCGCTCCGGGGCTCGTTTGACCTTCCAAATGGCCCAGAAAACCCGTGATGGCCAACCGTATGCATAGACAACGTCTTGACTGATGTCCACGAACAAATTTGGCATTTTTGACGTCGGAATCCCGATCACCCAAAAAATGGTGTGCAATAGCACACGAAAATCGTCAAAATGAGGCGTATGCTCGCTCCGGAGCTCGTTTGACCTTCCAAACGGCCCAGAAAACCCGTGATGGCCAACCGTATGAATAGAAAAATTCTTGACGAACGTCCACGAACAAATTTGGCATTTTTGACGTCGGAATCCCGATCACCCAAAAATGGTGTGCAACAGCACACGAAAATCGTCAAAATGAGGCGTATGCTCGCTCCGGGGCTCGTTTGACCTTCCAAATGGCCCAGAAAACCCGTGATGGCCAACCGTATGCATAGACAATGTCTTGACGGACGTCCACAAACAAATTTGGCATTTTTGACGTCGGAATCCCGATCACCCAAAAAATGGTGTGCAATAGCACACGAAAATCGTCAAAATGAGGCGTATGCTCGCTCCGGGGCTCGTTTGACCTTCCAAATGGCCCAGAAAACCCGTGATGGCCAACCGTATGCATAGACAACGTCTTGACGGACGTCCACGAACAAATTTGGCATTTTTGACGTCGGAATCCCGATCACCCAAAAAATGGTGTGCAATAGCACACGAAAATCGTCAAAATGAGGCGTATGCTCGCTCCGGGGCTCGTTTGACCTTCCAAATGGCCCAGAAAACCCGTGATGGCCAACCGTATGCATAGACAACATCTTGACGGACGTCCACGAACAAATTTGGCATTTTTGACGTCGGAATCCCGATCACACAAAAAATGGTGTGCAATAGCACACGAAAATCGTCAAAATGAGGCGTATGCTCGCTTCGGGGCTCGTTTGACCTTCCAAATGGCCCAGAAAACCCGTGATGGCCAACCGTATGCATAGACAACGTCTTGACGGACGTCCACGAACAAATTTGGCATTTTTGACGTCGGAATCCCGATCACCCAAAAAATGGTGTGCAATAGCACACGAAAATCGTCAAAATGAGGCGTATGCTCGCTCCGGGGCTCGTTTGACCTTCCAAATGGCCCAGAAAACCCGTGATGGCCAACCGTATGCATAGATACCGTCTTGATGGACGTCCACGAATAAATTTGGCATTTTTGACGTCGAATCCCGATCACCCAAAAAATGGTGTGCAATAGCACACGAAAATCGTCAAAATGAGGCGTATGCTCGCTCCGGGGCTCGTTTGACCTTCCAAATGGCCCAGAAAACCCGTGATGGCCAACCGTATGCATAGAAAACGTCTTGACGGACGTCCACGAACAAATTTGGCATTTTTTACATCGGAATCCCGATCACCCAAAAAATGGTGTGCAATATAGCACACGAAAATCGTCAAAATGAGGCGTATGCTCGCTCTGGGGCTCGGTTGATCTTACAAATGGCCCAGAAAACCCGTGATGGCCAACCGTATGCATAGACAACGTCTTGATGGACGTACACGAACAAATTTGGCATTTTTGACGTCGGAATCCCGATCACCCAAAAAATAGTGTGCAATAGCACATGAAAATCGTCAAAATGAGGCGTATGCTTGCTCCGGGGCTCGTTTGACCTTCCAAATGGCCCAGAAAACCCGTGATGGCCAACAGTATGCATAGACAACGTCTTGACGGACGTCCACGAACAAATTTGGCATTTTTGACGTCGAATCCCGATCACCCAAAAAATGGTGTGCAATAGCACACGAAAATCGTCAAAATGAGGCGTATGCTCGCTCCGGGGCTCGTTTGACCTTCCAAATGGCCCAGAAAACCCGTGATGGCCAACCGTATGCATTGACATAGTCTTGACGGACGTCCACGAACAAATTTGGCATTTTTGACGTCGGAATCCCGATCACCCAAAAAATGGTGTGCAATAGCACACGAAAATCGTCAAAATGAGGCGTATGCTCGCTCCGGGGCTCGTTTGACCTTCCAAATGGCCCAGAAAACCCGTGATGGCCAACCGTAAGCATAGACAACGTCTTGACGGACGTCCACGAACAAATTTGGCATTTTTGACATCGGAATCCCGATCACCCAAAAAATGGTGTGCAATAGCACACGAAAATCATCAAAATGAGGAGTATGCTCGCTCCGAGGCTCGTTTGACCTTCCAAATGGCCCAGAAAACCCGTGATGGCCAACCGTATGCATAGACAACGTCTTGACGGACGTCCACGAACAAATTTGGCATTTTTGACTTCGGAATCCCGATCACCCAAAAAATGGTGTGCAATAGCACACGAAAATCGTCAAAATAAGGCGTATGCTCGCTCCGGGGCTCGTTTGACCTTCCAAATGGCCTAGAAAACTCGTGATGGCCAACCGTATGCATAGACAACGTCTTGACGGACGTCCACGAACAAATTTGGCATTTTTGACGTCGGAATCCCGATCACCCAAAAAATGGTGTGCAATAGCACACGAAAATCGTCAAAAATGCTCGCTCCGAGGCTCGTTTGACCTTCCAAATGGCCCAGAAAACCCGTGATGGCCAACCGTATGCATAGACAACGTCTTGACGGACGTCCACGAACAAATTTGGCATTTTTGACGTCGGAATCCTGATCACCCAAAAAATAGTGTGCAATAGCACACAAAAATCGTTAAAATGAGGCGTATGCTCGCTCCGGGGCTCGTTTGACCTTCCAAACGGCCCAGAAAACCCGTGATGGCCAACCGTATGCATAGACAACGTCTTGACGGACGTCCACGAACAAATTTGGCATTTTTGACGTCGGAATCCTGATCACCCAAAAAATGGTGTGCAATAGCACACGAAAATCGTCAAAATGAGGCGTATGCTCGCTCCGGGGCTCGTTTGACCTTCCAAACGGCCTAGAAAACCCGTGATGGCCAACCGTATGCATAGACAACGTCTTGACGGACGTCCACGAACAAATTTGGCATTTTTGACGTCGGAATCCCGATCACCCAAAAAATGGTGTGCAATAGCACACGAAAATCGTCAAAATGAGGCGTATGCTCGCTCCGGGGCTCGTTTGACCTTCCAAACGGCCCAGAAAACCCGTGATGGCCAACCGTATGCATAGACAACGTCTTAACGGACGTCCACGAACAAATTTGGCATTTTTGACGTCGGAATCCCGATCACCCAAAAAATGGTGTGCAATAGCACACGAAAATCGTCAAAATGAGGCGTATGCTCGCTCCGGGGCTCGTTTGACCTTCCAAATGGCCCAGAAAACCCGTGATGGCCAACCGTATGCATAGACAACGTCTTGACGGATGTCCACGAACAAATTTGGCATTTTTGACGTCGGAATCCCGATCACCCAAAAAATGGTGTGCAATAGCACACGAAAATCGTTAAAATGAGGCGTATGCTCGCTTCGGGGCTCGTTTGACCTTCCAAATGGCCCAGAAAACCTGTGATCGCCAACCGTATGCATAGACAACGTCTTGACGGACGTCCACGAACAAATTTGGCATTTTTGACGTCGGAATCCCGATCACCCAAAAAATAGTGTGCAATAGCACACGAAAATCGTCAAAATGAGGCGTATGCTCGCTCCGGGGCTCGTTTGACCTTCCATACGGCCCAGAAAACCCGTGATGGCCAACCGTATGCATAGACAATGTCTTGACGGACGTCCACGAACAAATTTGGCATTTTTGACGTCGGAATCCCGATCACCCAAAAAATGGTGTGCAATAGCACACGAAAATCGTCAAAATGAGGCGTATGCTCGCTCCGGGGCTCGTTTGACCTTCCAAATGGCCCAGAAAACCCGTGATGGCCAATCGTATGCATAGACAACGTCTTGACGGACGTCCACGAACAAATTTGGCATTTTTGACGTCGGAATCCCGATCACCCAAAAAATGGTGTGCAATAGCACACGAAAATCGTCAAAATGAGGGGTATGCTCGCTCCGGGGCTCGTTTGACCTTCCAAACGGCCCAAAAAACCCGTGATGGCCAACCGTATGCATAGACAACGTCTTGACGGACGTCCACGAACAAATTTGGCATTTTTGACGTCGGAATCCCGATCACCCAAATAATGGTGTGCAATAGCACACGAAAATCGTCAAAATGAGGCGTATGCTCGCTTCGGGGCTCGTTTGACCTTCCAAATGGCCCAGAAAACCCGTGATGGCCAATCGTATGCATAGACAACGTCTTAACGGACGTCCATGAACAAATTTGGCATTTTTGACGTCGGAATCCCGATCACCCAAAAAATGGTGTGCAATAGCACACGAAAATCGTCAAAATGAGGCGTATACTCGTTCCGGGGCTCGTTTGACCTTCCAAACGGCCAAGAAAACCCGTGATGGCCAACCGTATGCATAGACAACGTCTTGACGGACGTCCACGAACAAATTTTTCATTTTTGACGTCGGAATCCCGATCACCCAAAAAATGGTGTGCAATAGCACACGAAAATCGTCAAAATGAGGCGCATGCTCGCTCCGGGGCTCGTTTGACCTTCCAAACGGCCAAGAAAACCCGTGATGGCCAACCGTATGCATAGACAACGTCTTGACGGACGTCCACGAACAAATTTGGCATTTTTGACGTCGGAATCCCGATCACCCCAAAAATGGTGTGCATTAGCACACGAAAATCGTCAAAATAAGGCGTATGCTCGCTCCGGGGCTCGTTTGACCTTCCAAATGGCCCAGAAAACCCAAGATGGCCAACCGTATGCATAGACAACGTCTTGATGGACGTCCACGAACAAATTTGGCATTTTTGACGTCGGAATCCCGATCACCCAAAAAATGGTGTGCAATAGAACACGAAAATCGTCAAAATGAGGCGTATGCTCGCTCCGGGGCTCATTTGACCTTCAAATGGCCCAGAAAACCCGTGATGGCCAACCGTACGCATAGACAATGTCTTGACGGATGTCCACGAACAAATTTAATATTTTTGACGTCGGAATCCCGATCACCCAAAAAATGGTGTGCAATAGCACACGAAAATCGTCAAAATGAGGCGTATGCTCGCTCTGGGGCTCGTTTGACCTTCCAAATGGCCCAGAAAACCCGTGATGGCCAATCGTATGCATAGACAACGTCTTGACGGACGTCCACGAACAAATTTGGCATTTTTGACGTCGGAATACCGATCACCCAAAAAATGGTGTGCAATAGCACACGAAAATCGTCAAAATGAGGCGTATGCTTGCTCCGGGGCTCGTTTGACCTTCCAAATGGCCCAGAAAACTCGTGATGGCCAACCGTATGCATAGACAACGTCTTGACGGACGTCCACGAACAAATTTGGCATTTTTGACGTCGGAATCCCGATCACCCAAAAAATGGTGTGCAATAGCACACGAAAATCGTCAAAATGAGGCGTATGCTCGCTCCAGGGCTCGTTTGACCTTCCAAACGGCCCAGAAAACCCGTGATGGCCAACCGTATGAATAGACAAATTCTTGACGGACGTCCATGAACAAATTTGGCATTTTTGACGTCGGAATCCCGATCACCCAAAAAAGGGTGTGCAATAGCACACGAAAATCGTCAAAATGAGGCGTATGCTCGCTCCGGGGCTCGTTTGACCTTCCAAATGGCCCAGAAAACCCGTGATGGCCAACCGTATGCATAGACAATGTCTTGACGGACGTCCACAAACAAATTTGGCATTTTTGACGTCGGAATCCCGATCACCCAAAAAATGGTGTGTAATAGCACACGAAAATCGTCAAAATGAGGCGTATGCTCGCTCCGAGGCTCGTTTGACCTTCCAAATGGCCCAGAAAACCCGTGATGGCCAACCGTATGCATAGACAAAGTCTTGACGGACGTCCACGAACAAATTTGGCATTTTTGACGTCGGAATCCCGATCACCCAAAAACTGGTGTGCAATAGCACACGAAAATCGTCAAAATGAGGCGTATGCTCGCTCCGGGGCTCGTTTGACCTTCCAAATGGCCTAGAAAACTCGTGATGGCCAACCGTATGCATAGACAACGTCTTGACGGACGTCCACGAACAAATTTGGCATTTTTGACGTCGGAATCCCGATCACCCAAAAAATGGTGTGCAATAGCACACGAAAATCGTCAAAAATGCTCGCTCCGGGGCTCGTTTGACCTTCCAAATGGCCCAGAAAACCCGTGATGGCCAACCGTATGCATAGACAACGTCTTGACGGACGTCCACGAACAAATTTGGCATTTTTGACGTCGGAATTCCGATCACCCAAAAAATGGTGTGCAATAGCACACGAAAATCGTCAAAATGAGGCGTATGCTCGCTCCGGGGCTCGTTTGACCTTCCAAATGGCCTAGAAAACTCGTGATGGCCAACCGTATGCATAGACAACGTCTTGACGGACGTCCACGAACAAATTTGGCATTTTTGACGTCGGAATCCCGATCACCCAAAAAATGGTGTGCAATAGCACACGAAAATCGTCAAAAATGCTCGCTCCGGGGCTCGTTTGACCTTCCAAATGGCCCAGAAAACCCGTGATGGCCAACCGTATGCATAGACAACGTCTTGACGGACGTCCACGAACAAATTTGGCATTTTTGACGTCGGAATTCCGATCACCCAAAAAATGGTGTGCAATAGCACACGAAAATCGTCAAAATGAGGCGTATGCTCGCTCCGGGGCACGTTTGACCTTCCAAATGGCCCAGAAAACCCGTGATGGCAAATCGTATGCATAGACAACGTCTTGACGGACGTCCACGAACAAATTTAGCATTTTTGACGTCGGAATCCTGATCACTCAAAAAATGGTGTGCAATAGCACACGAAAATCGTCAAAATGAGGCGATTGCTCGCTCCGGGGCTCATTTGACCTTCAAATGGCCCAGAAAACCCGTGATGGCCAACCGTATGCATAGACAACGTCTTGACGGACGTCCACGAACAAATTTGGCATTTTTGACGTCGGAATCCCGATCACCCAAAAAATGGTGTGCAATAGCACACGAAAATCGTCAAAATGAGGCGTATGCTCGCTCCGGGGCTCGTTTGACCTTCCAAATGGCCCAGAAAACCCGTGATGGCTAACCGTATGCATAGACAACGTCTTGACGGACGTCCACGAACAAATTTGGCATTTTTGACGTCGGAATCCCGATCACCCAAAAAATGGTGTGCAATAGCACACGAAAATCGTCAAAATGAGGCGTATGCTCGCTCCGGGGCTCGTTTGACCTTCCAAATGGCCCAGAAAACCCGTGATGGCCAACCGTATGCATAGACAACATCTTGACGGACGTCCACGAACAAATTTGGCATTTTTGACGTCGGAATCCGGATCACCCAAAAAATAGTGTGCAATAGCACACGAAAATCGTCAAAATAAGGCGTATGCTCGCTCCGGGGCTCGTTTGACCTTCCAAATGGCCCAGAAAACCCGTGATGGCCAACCGTATGCATAGATACCGTCTTGATGGACGTCCACGAATAAATTTGGCATTTTTGACGTCGAATCCCGATCACCCAAAAAATAATGTGCAATAGCACACGAAAATCGTCAAAATGAGGCGTATGCTCGCTCCGGGGCTCGTTTGACCTTCCAAATGGCCCAGAAAACCCGTGATGGCCAACCATATGCATAGCCAACGTCTTGACGGACGTCCACAAACAAATTTGGCATTTTTGACGTCGGAATCCCGATCACCCAAAAAATGGTGTGCAATAGCACACGAAAATCGTCAAAATGAGGCGTATGCTTGCTCCGGGGCTCGTTTGACCTTCCAAATGGCCCAGAAAACCTGTGATGGCCAACCGCATGCATAGACAACGTCTTGACGGACGTCCACGAACAAATTTGGCATTTTTGACGTCGAATCCCGATCACCCAAAAAATGGTGTGCAATAGCACACGAAAATCGTCAAAATGAGGCGTATGCTCGCTCCGGGGCTCGTTTGACCTTCCAAATGGCCCAGAAAACCCGTGATGGCCAACCGTATGCATAGACAACGTCTTGACGGACGTCCACGAACAAATTTGGCATTTTTGACGTCGGAATCCCGATCACCCAAAAAATGGTGTGCAATAGCACACGAAAATCGTCAAAATGAGGCGTATGCTCGCTCCGGGGCTCGTTTGACCTTCCAAATGGCCCAGAAAACCCGTGATGGCCAACCGTATGCATAGACAACGTCTTGACGGACGTCCACGAACAAATTTGGCATTTTTGACGTCGGAATACTGATCACCCAAAAAATAGTGTGCAATAGCACACGAAAATCGTTAAAATGAGGCGTATGCTCGCTCCGGGGCTCGTTTGACCTTCCAAACGGCCCAGAAAACCCGTGATGTCCAACCGTATGCATAGACAACGTCTTGACGGACGTCCACGAACAAATTTTGCATTTTTGACGTTGGAATCCCGATCACTCAAAAAATGGTGTACAATAGCACACGAAAATCGTCAAAATGAGGCGTATGCTCGCTCCGGGGCTCGTTTGACCTTCCAAATGGCCCAGAAAACCCGTGATGGCCAACCGTATGCATAGACAACGTCTTGACGGACTTCCACGAACAAATTTGGCATTTTTGACATCCGAATCCCGATCACCCAAAAAATGGTGTGCAATAGCACACGAAAATCGTCAAAATGAGGCGTATGCTCGCTCCGGAGCTCGTTTGACCTTCCAAATGGCCCAGAAAACCCGTGATGGCCAACCATATGCATAGACAACATCTTGACGGACGTCCACGAACAAATTTGGCATTTTTGACGTCGGAATCCCGATCACCCAAAAAATGGTGTGCAATAGCACACGAAAATCGTCAAAATGAGGCGTATGCTCGCTCCGAGGCTCGTTTGACCTTCCAAATGGCTTAGAAAACCCGTGATGGCAAACCGTATGCATAGACAACGTCTTGACGGACGTCCACGAACAAATTTGGCATTTTTGACGTCGGAATCCCGATCACCCAAAAAATGGTGTGCAATAGCACACGAAAATCGTCAAAATGAGGCGTATGCTCGCTCCGGGGCTCTTTTGACCTTCCAAATGGCCCAGAAAACCCGTGATGGCCAACCGTATGCATAAACAATGTCTTGACGGATGTCCACGAACAAATTTGGCATTTTTGACGTCGGAATCCCGATCATCCAAAAAATGGTGTGCAATAGCACACGAAAATCGTCAAAATGAGGCGTATGCTCTCTCCGGGGCTCGTTTGACCTTCCAAATGGCCTTGAAAACCCGTGATGGCAACCGTATGCATAGACAACGTCTTGACGGACGTCCACGAACAAATTTGGCATTTTTGACGTCGGAATCCCGATCACCCAAAAACTGGTGTGCAATAGCACACGAAAATCGTCAAAATGAGGAGTATGCTCGCTCCGGGGCTCGTTTGACCTTCCAAATGGCCCAAAAAACCCGTGATGGCCAACCGTATGCATAGACAACGTCTTGACGGACGTCCACGAACAAATTTGGCATTTTTGACGTCGGAATCCCGATCACCCAAAAAATGGTGTGCAATAGCACACGAAAATCGTCAAAATGAGGCGTATGCTCGCTCCGGGGCTCGTTTGACCTTCCAAACGGCCCAGAAAACCCGTGATGGCCAACCGTATGCATAGACAACGTCTTAACGGACGTCCACGAACAAATTTGGCATTTTTGACGTCGGAATCCCGATCACCCAAAAAATGGTGTGCAATAGCACACGAAAATCATCAAAATGAGGCGTATGCTCGCTTCGGGGCTCGTTTGACCTTCCAAATGGCCCAGAAAACCCGTGATGGCCAACCGTATGCATAGACAACGTCTTGACGGACGTCCACGAACAAATTTGGCATTTTTGACGTCGGAATCCCGATCACCCAAAAAATGGTGTGCAATAGCACACGAAAATCGTCAAAATGAGGCGTATGCTCGCTCCGGGGCTCGTTTGACCTTCCAAATGGCCCAGAAAACCCGTGATGGCCAACCGTATGCATAGACAACGTCTTGACGGACGTCTATGAACAAATTTTGCATTTTTTACGTCGGAATCCTAATCACCCAAAAAATGGTGTGCAATAGCACACGAAAATCGTCAAAATGAGGCGTATGCTCGCTCCGGGGCTCGTTTGACCTTCCAAATGGCCCAGAAAACCCGTGATGGCCAACCGTATGCATAGACAACGTCTTGACGGACGTCGACGAAAAAATTTGGCATTTTTGACGTCGGAATCCCGATCACCCAAAAAATGGTGTGCAATAGCACACGAAAATCGTCAAAATGAGGCGTATGCTCGCTCCGGGGCTCGTTTGACCTTCCAAATGGCCCAGAAAACCCGTGATGGCCAACCCTATGCATAGATAACGTCTTGACGGACGTCCACGAACAAATTTGGCACTTTTGACGTCGGAATCACGATTACCCAAAAAATGGTGTGCAATAGCACACGAAAATCGTCAAAATGAGGCGTATGCTCGCTCTGGGGCTCGTTTGACCTTCCAAATGGCCCAGAAAACCCGTGATGGCCAACCGTATGCATAGACAACATCTTTATGGACGTCCATGAACAAATTTGGAATTTTTGACATCGGAATCCCGATCACCCAAAAATGGTGTGCAATAGCACATGAAAATCGTCAAAATGAGGCGTATGCTCGCTCCGGGGCTCGTTTGACCTTCCAAATGGCCCAGAAAACCCGTGATGGCCAACCGTATGCATAGACAACGTCTTGACGAATGTCCACAAACAAATTTGGAATTTTTGACGTCGGAATCCCGATCACCCAAAAAATGGTGTGCAATAGCACACGAAAATCGTCAAAATGAGGCGTATGATCGCTCCGGGGCTCGTTTGACCTTCCAAATGGCCCAGAAAACCCGTGATGGCCAAACGTATGCATAGACAACGTCTTGACGGACGTCCACGAACAAATTTGGCATTTTTGACGTCGAATCCCGATCACCCAAAAAATGGTGTGCAATAGCACACGAAAATCATCAAAATGAGGCGTATGCTCGCTCCGGGGCTCGTTTGACCTTCCAAATGGCCCAGAAAACCCGTGATGGCCAACCGTATGCATAAACAATGTCTTGACGGACGTCCACGAACAAATTTGGCATTTTTGACGTCGGAATCCCGATCATCCAAAAAATGGTGTGCAATAGCACATGAAAATCGTCAAAATGAGGCGTATGCTCGCTCCGGGGCTCGTTTGACCTTCCAAATGGCCTTGAAAACCCGTGATGGCAACCGTATGCATAGACAACGTCTTGACGGACGTCCACGAACAAATTTGGCATTTTTGACGTCGGAATCCCGATCACCCAAAAAATGGTGTGCAATAGCACACGAAAATCGTCAAAATGAGGTGTATGCTCGCTCCGGGGCTCGTTTGACCTTCCAAACGGCCCAGAAAACCCATGATGGCCAACCGTATGCATAGACAACGTCTTGACGGACGTCCACGAACAAATTTGGCATTTTTGACGTCGGAATCCCGATCACCCAAAAAATGGTGTGCAATAGCACACGAAAATCGTCAAAATGAGGCGTATGCTCGCTCCGGGGCTCGTTTGACCTTCCAAACGGCCCAGAAAACCTGTGATGGCCAACCATATGCATAGACAACGTCTTGACAGACGTCCACGAACAAATTTGGCATTTTTGACGTCGGAATCCCGATCACCCAAAAAATGGTGTGCAATAGCACACGAAAATCGTCAAAATGAGGCGTATGCTCGCTCCGGGGCTCGTTTGACCTTCCAAATGGCCCAGAAAACCCGTGATGGCCAACCGTATGCATAAACAACGTCTTGACGGACGTCCACGAACAAATTTGGCATTTTTGACGTCGGAATCCCGATCACCCAAAAAATGGTGTGCAATAGCACACGAAAATCGTCAAAATGAGGCGTATGCTCGCTCCGGGGCTCGTTTGACCTTCCAAACGCCCAGAAAACCCGTGATGGCCAACCGTATGCATAGACAACGTCTTGACGGACGTCCACGAACAAATTTGGCATTTTTGACGTCGGAATCCCGATCACCCAAAAAATGGTGTGCAATAGCACATGAAAATCGTCAAAATGAGGCGTATGCTCGCTCCGGGGCTCGTTTGACCTTCCAAACGGCCCAGAAAACCCGTGATGGCCAACCGTATGAATAGACAATGTCTTGACGGACGTCCACGAACAAATTTGGCATTTTTGACGTCGAAATCCTGATCACCCAAAAAATGGTGTGCAATAGCACACGAAAATCGTCAAAATGAGGCGTATGCTCGCTCCGGGGCTCGTTTGACCTTCCAAACGGCCCAGAAAACCCGTGATGGCCAACCGTATGCATAGACAACGTCTTGACGGACGTCTACGAACAAATTTTGCATTTTTGACATCGGAATCCCGATCACCCAAAAAATGGTGTGCAATAGCACACGAAAATCGTCAAAATGAGGCGTATGCTCACTCCGGGGAACGTTTGACCTTCCAAATGGCCCAGAAAACCCGTGATGGCCAATCGTATGCATAGACAACGTCTTGACGGACGTCTACGAACAAATTTTGCATTTTTGACGTCGGAATCCCGATCACCCAAAAAATGGTGTGCAATAGCACACGAAAATCGTCAAAATGAGGCGTATGCTCACTCCGGGGAACGTTTGACCTTCCAAATGGCCCAGAAAACCCGTGATGGCCAATCGTATGCATAGACAACGTCTTGACGGACGTCCACGAACAAATTTGGCATTTTTGACGTCGGAATCCCGATCACTCAAAAAATGGTGTGCAATAGCACACGAAAATCGTCAAAATGAGGCGTATGCTCGCTCCGGGGTTCGTTTGACGTTCCAAATGGCCCAGAAAACCCGTGATGGCCAACCGTATGCATAGATAACGTCTTGACGGACGTCCACGAACAAATTTCGCATTTTTGATGTCGGAATCCCGATCACCCAAAAAATGGTGTGCAATAGCACACGAAAATCGTTAAAATGAGGCGTATGCTCGCTCCGGGGCTCGTTTGACTTTCAAAATGGCCCAGAAAACCCGTGATGGCCAATCGTATGCATAGACAACGTCTTGACGGACGTCCACAAAAAAATTTAGCATTTTTGACGTCGGAATCCCAATCACCGAAAAAATGGTGTGCAATAGCACACGAAAATCGTCAAAAATGCTCGCTCCGAGGCTCGTTTGACCTTCCAAATGGCCCAGAAAACCCGTGATGGCCAACCATATGCATAGACAACGTCTTGACGGACGTCCACGAATAAATTTGGCATTTTTGACGTCGGAATCCCGATCACCCAAAAAATGGTGTGCAATAGCACACGAAAATCGTCAAAATGAGGCGTATGCTCGCTCCGGGGCTCGTTTGACCTTCCAAATGGCCCAGAAAATCCGTGATGGCCAATCGTATTCATAGACAACGTCTTGACGGACGTCCACGAACAAATTTGGCATTTTTGACGTTGGAATCCCGATCACTCAAAAAATGGTGTGCAATAGCACACGAAAATCGTCAAAATGAGGCGTATGCTCGCTCCGGGGCTCGTTTGACCTTCCAAATGGCCCAGAAAACCCGTGATGGCCAACCGTATGCATAGACAACGTCTTGACGGACGTCCACGAACAAATTTGGCATTTTTGACGTCGGAATCCCGATCACCCAAAAAATGGTGTGCAATAGCACACGAAAATCGTCAAAATGAGGCGTATGCTCGCTTCGGGGCTCGTTTGACCTTACAAATGGCCCAGAAAACCCGTGATGGCCAACCGTATGCATAGACAACGTCTTGACGGACGTCCACGAAAAAATTTGGCATTTTTGACGTCGGAATCCAGATCACCCAAAAAATAGTGTGCAGTAGCACACGAAAATCGTTAAAATGAGGCGTATGCTCGCTTCGGGGCTCGTTTGACCATCCAAATGGCCCAGAAAACCCGTGATGGCCTACCGTATGCATAGACAACGTCTTGACGGACGTCCACGAACAAATTTGGCATTTTTGACGTCGGAATCCTGATCACCCAAAAATTGGTGTGCAATAGCACACGAAAATCGTCAAAATGAGGCGTATGCTCGCTCCGGGGCTCGTTTGACCTTCCAAACGGCCTAGAAAACCCGTGATGGCCAACCGTATGAATAGACAAATTCTTGACGGACGTCCACGAACAAATTTGGCATTTTTGACGTCGGAATCCCGATCACCCAAAAAATGGTGTGCAATAGCACACGAAAATCGTCAAAATGAGGCGTATGCTCGCTCCGGGGCTCGTTTGACCTTCCAAATGGCCCAGAAAACCCGTGATGGCCAACCGTATGCATAGACAACGTCTTGACGGACGTCCACAAACAAATTTGGCATTTTTGACGTCGGAATCCCGATCACCCAAAAAATGGTGTGCAATAGCACACGAAAATCGTCAAAATGAGGCGTATGCTCGCTCCGAGGCTCGTTTGACCTTCCAAATGGCTTAGAAAACCCGTGATGGCAAACCGTATGCATTGACAACGTCTTGACGGACGTCCACGAACAAATTTGGCATTTTTGACGTCGGAATCCCGATCACCCAAAAAATGGTGTGCAATAGCACACGAAAATCGTCAAAATGAGGCGTATGCTCGCTCCGGGGCTCGTTTGACCTTCCAAATGGCCCAGAAAACCCGTGATGGCCAACCGTATGCATAAACAATGTCTTGACGGACGTCCACGAACAAATTTGGCAATTTTGACGTCGGAATCCCGATCATCCAAAAAATGGTGTGCAATAGCACACGAAAATCATCAAAATGAGGCGTATGCTCTCTCCGGGGCTCGTTTGACCTTCCAAATGGCCTTGAAAACCCGTGATGGCAACCTTATGCATAGACAACGTCTTGACGGACGTCCACGAACAAATTTGGCATTTTTGACGTCGGAATCCCGATCACCCAAAAAATGGTGTGCAATAGCACACGAAAATCGTCAAAATGAGGAGTATGCTCGCTCCGGGGCTCGTTTGACCTTCCAAATGGCCCAGAAAACCCGTGATGGCCAACCGTATGCATAGACAACGTCTTGACTGATGTCCACGAACAAATTTGGCATTTTTGACGTCGGAATCCCGATCACCCAAAAAATGGTGTGCAATAGCACACGAAAATCGTCAAAATGAGGCGTATGCTCGCTCCGGAGCTCGTTTGACCTTCCAAACGGCCCAGAAAACCCGTGATGGCCAACCGTATGAATAGAAAAATTCTTGACGAACGTCCACGAACAAATTTGGCATTTTTGACGTCGGAATCCCGATCACCCAAAAATGGTGTGCAACAGCACACGAAAATCGTCAAAATGAGGCGTATGCTCGCTCCGGGGCTCGTTTGACCTTCCAAATGGCCCAGAAAACCCGTGATGGCCAACCGTATGCATAGACAATGTCTTGACGGACGTCCACAAACAAATTTGGCATTTTTGACGTCGGAATCCCGATCACCCAAAAAATGGTGTGCAATAGCACACGAAAATCGTCAAAATGAGGCGTATGCTCGCTCCGGGGCTCGTTTGACCTTCCAAATGGCCCAGAAAACCCGTGATGGCCAACCGTATGCATAGACAACGTCTTGACGGACGTCCACGAACAAATTTGGCATTTTTGACGTCGGAATCCCGATCACCCAAAAAATGGTGTGCAATAGCACACGAAAATCGTCAAAATGAGGCGTATGCTCGCTCCGGGGCTCGTTTGACCTTCCAAATGGCCCAGAAAACCCGTGATGGCCAACCGTATGCATAGACAACATCTTGACGGACGTCCACGAACAAATTTGGCATTTTTGACGTCGGAATCCCGATCACACAAAAAATGGTGTGCAATAGCACACGAAAATCGTCAAAATGAGGCGTATGCTCGCTTCGGGGCTCGTTTGACCTTCCAAATGGCCCAGAAAACCCGTGATGGCCAACCGTATGCATAGACAACGTCTTGACGGACGTCCACGAACAAATTTGGCATTTTTGACGTCGGAATCCCGATCACCCAAAAAATGGTGTGCAATAGCACACGAAAATCGTCAAAATGAGGCGTATGCTCGCTCCGGGGCTCGTTTGACCTTCCAAATGGCCCAGAAAACCCGTGATGGCCAACCGTATGCATAGATACCGTCTTGATGGACGTCCACGAATAAATTTGGCATTTTTGACGTCGAATCCCGATCACCCAAAAAATGGTGTGCAATAGCACACGAAAATCGTCAAAATGAGGCGTATGCTCGCTCCGGGGCTCGTTTGACCTTCCAAATGGCCTAGAAAACCCGTGATGGCCAACCGTATGCATAGACAACGTCTTGACGGACGTCCACGAACAAATTTGGCATTTTTGACGTCGGAATCCTGATCACCCAAAAAATGGTGTGCAATAGCACACGAAAATCGTCAAAATGAGGCGTATGCTCGCTCCGGCGCTCCTTTGACCTTCCAAACGGCCCAGAAAACCCGTGATGGCCAACCGTATGCATAGACAACGTCTTCACGGACGTCCACGAACAAATTTTGCATTTTTGACGTCGGAATCCCGATCACCCAAAAAATGGTGTGCAATAGCACACGAAAATCGTCAAAATGAGGCGTATGCTCGCTTCGGGGCTCGTTTGACCTTCCAAACGTCCCAGAAAACCCGTGATGGCCAACCGTATGCATAGACAACGTCTTGACGGACGTCCACGAACAAATTTGGCATTTTTGAAGTCCGAATCCCGATCACCCAAAAAGTGGTGTGCAATAGCACACGAAAATCGTCAAAATGAGGCGTATGCTCGCTTCGGGGCTCGTTTGACCTTCCAAATGGCCCAGAAAAGCCGTGATGGCCAACCTTATGCATAGACAACATCTTGACGGACGTCCACGAACAAATTTGGCATTTTTGACGTCGGAATCCCGATCACCCAAAAAATGGTGTGCAATAGCACACGAAAATCGTCAAAATGAGGCGTATGCTCGCTTCGGGGCTCTTTTGACCTTCCAAATGGCCCAGAAAAGCCGTGATGGCCAACCGTATGCATAGACAACATCTTGACGGACGTCCACGAACAAATTTGGCATTTTTGACGTCGGAATCCCGATTACCCAAAAAATGGTGTGCATTAGCACACGAAAATCGTCAAAATGAGGCGTGTGCTCGCTTCGGGGCTCGTTTGACCTTTTAAATTGCCCAGAAAAGCTGTGATGGCCAACCGTATGCATAGACAACGTCTTGACGGACGTTCACAAACAAATTTGGCATTTTTGACGTCGGAATCTCGATCACCCAAAAAATGGTGTGCAATAGCACACGAAAATCGTCAAAATGAAGAGTATGCTCGCTTCGGGGCTCGTTTGACCTTCCAAATGGCCCAGAAAAGCCGTGATTGCCAACCGTATGCATAGACAACGTCTTGACGGACGTCCATGAACAAATTTGGCATTTTTTACGTCGGAATCCCGATCACCCAAAAAATGGTGTGCAATAGCACACGAAAATCGTCAAAATGAGGCGTATGCTCGCTTCGGGGCTCGTTTGACCTTCCAAATGGCCCAGAAAAGCCGTGATGGCCAACCGTATGCATAGACAACGTCTTGACGGACGTCCACGAACAAATTTGGCATTTTTGACGTCGGAATCTCGATCACCCAAAAAATGGTGTGCAATAGCACACGAAAATCCTCAAAATGAGGCGTATGCTCGCTTCGGGGCTCGTTTGACCTTCCAAATGGCCCAGAAAAGCCGTGATGGCCAACCGTATGCATAGACAATGTCTTGACGGACGTCCACGAACAAATTTAGCATTTTCGACGTCGGAATCCCGATCACCCAAAAAATGGTGTGCAATAGCACACGAAAATCGTCAAAATGAGGCGTATGCTCGCTTCAGGGCTCGTTTGATCTTCCAAATGGCCCAGAAAAGCCGTGATGGCCAACCGTATGCATAGACAACGTCTTGACGGACGTCCACGAATAAATTTGGCATTTTTGACGTCGGAATCCCGATCACCCAAAAAATGGTGTGCAATAGCACACGAAAATTGTCAAAATGAGGCGTATGCTCGCTCCGGGGCTCGTTTGACCTTCCAAACGGCCCAGAAAACCCGTGATGGACAACCGTATGCATAGACAACGTCTTGACGGACGTCCACGAACAAATTTGGTATTTTTGACGTCGGAATCCCGATCACCTAAAAAATGGTGTGCAATAGCACACGAAAATCGTCAAAATGAGGCGTATGCTCGCTCCGGGGCTCGTTTGACCTTCCAAATGGCCCAGAAAACCCATGATGGCCAACCGTATGCATAGACAACGTCTTGACGGACGTCCACGAACAAATTTGGCATTTTTGACGTCGGAATCCCGATCACCCAAAAAATGGTGTGCAATAGCACACGAAAATCGTCAAAATGAGGCGTATGCTCGCTCCGGGGCTCGTTTGACCTTCCAAACGGCCCAGAAAACCCGTGATGGCCAATTGTATGCATAGACAACGTCTTGACGGACGTCCACGAACAAATTTGGCTTTTTTGACATCAGAATCCCGATCACCCAAAAAGTGGTGTGCAATAGCACACGAAAATCGTCAAAATGAGGCGTATGCTCGCTCCGGGGCCCGTTTGACCTTCCAAATGGCCCAGAAAACCCGTGATGGCCAACCGTATGCATAGACAACGTCTTGACGGACGTCCACGAACAAATTTGGCATTTTTTACGTCGGAATCCCGATCACCCAAAAAATGGTGTGCAATAGCACACGAAAATCGTAAAAATGAGGCGTATGCTCGCTCCGGGGCTCGTTTGACCTTCCAAATGGCCCAGAAAACCTGTGATGGCCAACCATATGCATAGACAACGTCTTGACGGACGTCCACGAATAAATTTGGCATTTTTGACGTCGGAATACCGATCACCCAAAAAATGGGGTGCAATAGCACACGAAAATCGTCAAAATGAGGCGTATGCTCGCTCCGGGGCTCGTTTGACCTTCCAAATGGCCCAGAAAACCCGTGATGGCCAACCGTATGCATAGACAACGTCTTGACGGACGTCCACGATTAAATTTGGCATTTTTGACGTCGGAATCCCGATCACCCAAAAAATGGTGTGCAATAGCACACGAAAATCGTCAAAATGAGGCGTATGCTCGCTCCGGGGCTCGTTTGACCTTCCAAACGGCCCAGAAAACTCGTGATGGCCAACCGTATGCATAGACAACGTCTTGACGGACGTCCACAAATAAATTTGGCATTTTTGACGTCGGAATCCCGATCACCCAAAAAATGGTGTGCAATAGCACACGAAAATCGTCAAAATGAGGCGTATGCTCACTCCGGGGCTCGTTTGACCTTCCAAACGGCCCAGAAAACCCGTGATGGCCAACCGTATGCATAGACAACATCTTGACGGACGTCCACGAACAAATTTGGCATTTTTGACGTCGGAATCCCGATCACCCAAAAAATAGTGTGCAATAGCACACGAAAATCGTCAAAATGAGGCGTATGGTCGCTCCGGGGCTCGTTTGACCTTCTAAATGGCCCAGAAAACCCGTGATGGCCAACCGTATGCATAGACAACGTCTTGACGGACGTCCACGAACAAATTTGTCATTTTTGACATCAGAATCCCGATCACCCAAAAAGTGGTGTGCAATAGCACACGAAAATCGTCAAAATGAGGCGTATGCTCGCTCCGGGGCTCGTTTGACCTTCCAAACGGCCCAGAAAACCCGTGATGGCCAACCGTATGCATAGACAACATCTTGACAGACGTCCACGAACAAATTTGGCATTTTTGACGTCGGAATCCCGATCACCCAAAAAATGGTGTGCAATAGCACACGAAAATCGTCAAAATGAGGCGTATGCTCGCTCCGGGGCTCGTTTGACCTTCCAAATGGCCCAGAAAACCCGTGATGGCCAACCGTATGCATAAACAACGTCTTGACGGACGTCCACGAACAAATTTGGCATTTTTGACGTCGGAATCCCGATCACCCAAAAAATGGTGTGCAATAGCACACGAAAATCGTCAAAATGAGGCGTATGCTCGCTCCGGGGCTCGTTTGACCTTCCAAATGGCCCAGAAAACCCGTGATGGCAAATCGTATGCATAGACAACGTCTTGACGGACGTCCATGAACAAATTTGGCATTTTTGACGTCGGAATACCGATCACCCAAAAAATGGTGTGCAATAGCACACGAAAATCGTCAAAATGAGGCGTATGCTCGCTCCGGGGCTCGTTTGACCTTCCAAACGGCCCAGAAAACCCGTGATGGCCAACCGTATGCATAAACAACGTCTTGATGGACGTCCACGAACAAATTTGGCATTTTTGACGTTGGAATCCCGATTACCCAAAAAATGGTGTGCAATAGCACACGAAAATCGTCAAAATAAGGCGTATGCTCGCTCCGGGGCTCGTTTGACCTTCCAAATGGCCTAGAAAACCCGTGATGGCCAATTGTATGCATAGACAACGTCTTGACGGACGTCCACGAACAAATTTGGCATTTTTGACGTTGGAATCCCGATCACCCAAAAAATGGTGTGCAATAGTACACAAAAATCGTCAAAATGAGGTGTATGCTCGCTCCGGGGCTCGTTTGACCTTCCAAATGGCCCAGAAAACCCGTGATGGCCAACCGTATGCATAGACAACGTCTTGACGGACGTCCACGAACAAATTTGGCATTTTTGACGTCGGAATCCCGATCACCCAAAAAATGGTGTGCAATAGCACACGAAAATCGTCAAAATGAGGTGTATGCTCGCTCCGGGGCTCGTTTGACCTTCCAAACGGCCCAGAAAACCCATGATGGCCAACCGTATGCATAGACAACGTCTTGACGGACGTCCACGAACAAATTTGGCATTTTTGACGTCGGAATCCCGATCACCCAAAAAATGGTGTGCAATAGCACACGAAAATCGTCAAAATGAGGCGTATGCTCGCTCCGGGGCTCGTTTGACCTTCCAAACGGCCCAGAAAACCTGTGATGGCCAACCATATGCATAGACAACGTCTTGACAGACGTCCACGAACAAATTTGGCATTTTTGACGTCGGAATCCCGATCACCCAAAAAATGGTGTGCAATAGCACACGAAAATCGTCAAAATGAGGCGTATGCTCGCTCCGGGGCTCGTTTGACCTTCCAAATGGCCCAGAAAACCCGTGATGGCCAACCGTATGCATAAACAACGTCTTGACGGACGTCCACGAACAAATTTTGCATTTTTGACGTCGGAATCCCGATCACCCAAAAAATGGTGTGCAATAGCACACGAAAATCGTCAAAATGAGGCGTATGCTCGCTCCGGGGCTCGTTTGACCTTCCAAACGCCCAGAAAACCCGTGATGGCCAACCGTATGCATAGACAACGTCTTGACGGACGTCCACGAACAAATTTGGCATTTTTGACGTCGGAATCCCGATCACCCAAAAAATGGTGTGCAATAGCACATGAAAATCGTCAAAATGAGGCGTATGCTCGCTCCGGGGCTCGTTTGACCTTCCAAACGGCCCAGAAAACCCGTGATGGCCAACCGTATGAATAGACAATGTCTTGACGGACGTCCACGAACAAATTTGGCATTTTTGACGTCGAAATCCTGATCACCCAAAAAATGGTGTGCAATAGCACACGAAAATCGTCAAAATGAGGCGTATGCTCGCTCCGGGGCTCGTTTGACCTTCCAAACGGCCCAGAAAACCCGTGATGGCCAACCGTATGCATAGACAACGTCTTGACGGACGTCTACGAACAAATTTTGCATTTTTGACGTCGGAATCCCGATCACCCAAAAAATGGTGTGCAATAGCACACGAAAATCGTCAAAATGAGGCGTATGCTCACTCCGGGGAACGTTTGACCTTCCAAATGGCCCAGAAAACCCGTGATGGCCAATCGTATGCATAGACAACGTCTTGACGGACGTCTACGAACAAATTTTGCATTTTTGACGTCGGAATCCCGATCACCCAAAAAATGGTGTGCAATAGCACACGAAAATCGTCAAAATGAGGCGTATGCTCACTCCGGGGAACGTTTGACCTTCCAAATGGCCCAGAAAACCCGTGATGGCCAATCGTATGCATAGACAACGTCTTGACGAACGTCCACGAACAAATTTGGCATTTTTGACGTCGGAATCCCGATCACTCAAAAAATGGTGTGCAATAGCACACGAAAATCGTCAAAATGAGGCGTATGCTCGCTCCGGGGTTCGTTTGACGTTCCAAATGGCCCAGAAAACCCGTGATGGCCAACCGTATGCATAGATAACGTCTTGACGGACGTCCACGAACAAATTTCGCATTTTTGATGTCGGAATCCCGATCACCCAAAAAATGGTGTGCAATAGCACACGAAAATCGTTAAAATGAGGCGTATGCTCGCTCCGGGGCTCGTTTGACTTTCAAAATGGCCCAGAAAACCCGTGATGGCCAATCGTATGCATAGACAACGTCTTGACGGACGTCCACAAAAAAATTTAGCATTTTTGACGTCGGAATCCCAATCACCGAAAAAATGGTGTGCAATAGCACACGAAAATCGTCAAAAATGCTCGCTCCGAGGCTCGTTTGACCTTCCAAATGGCCCAGAAAACCTGTGATGGCCAACCGTATGCATAGACAACGTCTTGACGGACGTCCACGAATAAATTTGGCATTTTTGACGTCGGAATCCCGATCACCCAAAAAATGGTGTGCAATAGCACACGAAAATCGTCAAAATGAGGCGTATGCTCGCTCCGGGGCTCGTTTGACCTTCCAAATGGCCCAGAAAATCCGTGATGGCCAATTGTATTCATAGACAACGTCTTGACGGACGTCCACGAACAAATTTGGCATTTTTGACGTTGGAATCCCGATCACTCAAAAAATGGTGTGCAATAGCACACGAAAATCGTCAAAATGAGGCGTATGCTCGCTCCGGGGCTCGTTTGACCTTCCAAATGGCCCAGAAAACCCGTGATGGCCAACCGTATGCATAGACAACGTCTTGACGGACGTCCACGAACAAATTTGGCATTTTTGACGTCGGAATCCCGATCACCCAAAAAATGGTGTGCAATAGCACACGAAAATCGTCAAAATGAGGCGTATGCTCGCTTCGGGGCTCGTTTGACCTTACAAATGGCCCAGAAAACCCGTGATGGCCAACCGTATGCATAGACAACGTCTTGACGGACGTCCACGAAAAAATTTGGCATTTTTGACGTCGGAATCCAGATCACCCAAAAAATAGTGTGCAGTAGCACACGAAAATCGTTAAAATGAGGCGTATGCTCGCTTCGGGGCTCGTTTGACCATCCAAATGGCCCAGAAAACCCGTGATGGCCTACCGTATGCATAGACAACGTCTTGACGGACTTCCACGAACAAATTTGGCATTTTTGACGTCGGAATCCTGATCACCCAAAAATTGGTGTGCAATAGCACATGAAAATCGTCAAAATGAGGCGTATGCTCGCTCCGGGGCTCGTTTGACCTTCCAAACGGCCTAGAAAACCCGTGATGGCCAACCGTATGAATAGACAAATTCTTGACGGACGTCCACGAACAAATTTGGCATTTTTGACGTCGGAATCCCGATCACCCAAAAAATGGTGTGCAATAGCACACGAAAATCGTCAAAATGAGGCGTATGCTCGCTCCGGGGCTCGTTTGACCTTCCAAATGGCCCAGAAAACCCGTGATGGCCAACCGTATGCATAGACAACGTCTTGACGGACGTCCACAAACAAATTTGGCATTTTTGACGTCGGAATCCCGATCACCCAAAAAATGGTGTGCAATAGCACACGAAAATCGTCAAAATGAGGCGTATGCTCGCTCCGAGGCTCGTTTGACCTTCCAAATGGCTTAGAAAACCCGTGATGGCAAACCGTATGCATTGACAACGTCTTGACGGACGTCCACGAACAAATTTGGCATTTTTGACGTCGGAATCCCGATCACCCAAAAAATGGTGTGCAATAGCACACGAAAATCGTCAAAATGAGGCGTATGCTCGCTCCGGGGCTCGTTTGACCTTCCAAATGGCCCAGAAAACCCGTGATGGCCAACCGTATGCATAAACAATGTCTTGACGGACGTCCACGAACAAATTTGGCAATTTTGACGTCGGAATCCCGATCATCCAAAAAATGGTGTGCAATAGCACACGAAAATCATCAAAATGAGGCGTATGCTCTCTCCGGGGCTCGTTTGACCTTCCAAATGGCCTTGAAAACCCGTGATGGCAACCGTATGCATAGACAACGTCTTGACGGACGTCCACGAACAAATTTGGCATTTTTGACGTCGGAATCCCGATCACCCAAAAAATGGTGTGCAATAGCACACGAAAATCGTCAAAATGAGGAGTATGCTCGCTCCGGGGCTCGTTTGACCTTCCAAATGGCCCAGAAAACCCGTGATGGCCAACCGTATGCATAGACAACGTCTTGACTGATGTCCACGAACAAATTTGGCATTTTTGACGTCGGAATCCCGATCACCCAAAAAATGGTGTGCAATAGCACACGAAAATCGTCAAAATGAGGCGTATGCTCGCTCCGGAGCTCGTTTGACCTTCCAAACGGCCCAGAAAACCCGTGATGGCCAACCGTATGAATAGAAAAATTCTTGACGAACGTCCACGAACAAATTTGGCATTTTTGACGTCGGAATCCCGATCACCCAAAAATGGTGTGCAACAGCACACGAAAATCGTCAAAATGAGGCGTATGCTCGCTCCGGGGCTCGTTTGACCTTCCAAATGGCCCAGAAAACCCGTGATGGCCAACCGTATGCATAGACAATGTCTTGACGGACGTCCACAAACAAATTTGGCATTTTTGACGTCGGAATCCCGATCACCCAAAAAATGGTGTGCAATAGCACACGAAAATCGTCAAAATGAGGCGTATGCTCGCTCCGGGGCTCGTTTGACCTTCCAAATGGCCCAGAAAACCCGTGATGGCCAACCGTATGCATAGACAACGTCTTGACGGACGTCCACGAACAAATTTGGCATTTTTGACGTCGGAATCCCGATCACCCAAAAAATGGTGTGCAATAGCACACGAAAATCGTCAAAATGAGGCGTATGCTCGCTCCGGGGCTCGTTTGACCTTCCAAATGGCCCAGAAAACCCGTGATGGCCAACCGTATGCATAGACAACATCTTGACGGACGTCCACGAACAAATTTGGCATTTTTGACGTCGGAATCCCGATCACACAAAAAATGGTGTGCAATAGCACACGAAAATCGTCAAAATGAGGCGTATGCTCGCTTCGGGGCTCGTTTGACCTTCCAAATGGCCCAGAAAACCCGTGATGGCCAACCGTATGCATAGACAACGTCTTGACGGACGTCCACGAACAAATTTGGCATTTTTGACGTCGGAATCCCGATCACCCAAAAAATGGTGTGCAATAGCACACGAAAATCGTCAAAATGAGGCGTATGCTCGCTCCGGGGCTCGTTTGACCTTCCAAATGGCCCAGAAAACCCGTGATGGCCAACCGTATGCATAGATACCGTCTTGATGGACGTCCACGAATAAATTTGGCATTTTTGACGTCGAATCCCGATCACCCAAAAAATGGTGTGCAATAGCACACGAAAATCGTCAAAATGAGGCGTATGCTCGCTCCGGGGCTCGTTTGACCTTCCAAATGGCCCAGAAAACCCGTGATGGCCAACCGTATGCATAGAAAACGTCTTGACGGACGTCCACGAACAAATTTGGCATTTTTTACATCGGAATCCCGATCACCCAAAAAATGGTGTGCAATATAGCACACGAAAATCGTCAAAATGAGGCGTATGCTCGCTCTGGGGCTCGGTTGATCTTACAAATGGCCCAGAAAACCCGTGATGGCCAACCGTATGCATAGACAACGTCTTGATGGACGTACACGAACAAATTTGGCATTTTTGACGTCGGAATCCCGATCACCCAAAAAATAGTGTGCAATAGCACATGAAAATCGTCAAAATGAGGCGTATGCTTGCTCCGGGGCTCGTTTGACCTTCCAAATGGCCCAGAAAACCCGTGATGGCCAACAGTATGCATAGACAACGTCTTGACGGACGTCCACGAACAAATTTGGCATTTTTGACGTCGAATCCCGATCACCCAAAAAATGGTGTGCAATAGCACACGAAAATCGTCAAAATGAGGCGTATGCTCGCTCCGGGGCTCGTTTGACCTTCCAAATGGCCCAGAAAACCCGTGATGGCCAACCGTATGCATTGACATAGTCTTGACGGACGTCCACGAACAAATTTGGCATTTTTGACGTCGGAATCCCGATCACCCAAAAAATGGTGTGCAATAGCACACGAAAATCGTCAAAATGAGGCGTATGCTCGCTCCGGGGCTCGTTTGACCTTCCAAATGGCCCAGAAAACCCGTGATGGCCAACCGTAAGCATAGACAACGTCTTGACGGACGTCCACGAACAAATTTGGCATTTTTGACATCGGAATCCCGATCACCCAAAAAATGGTGTGCAATAGCACACGAAAATCATCAAAATGAGGAGTATGCTCGCTCCGAGGCTCGTTTGACCTTCCAAATGGCCCAGAAAACCCGTGATGGCCAACCGTATGCATAGACAACGTCTTGACGGACGTCCACGAACAAATTTGGCATTTTTGACTTCGGAATCCCGATCACCCAAAAAATGGTGTGCAATAGCACACGAAAATCGTCAAAATAAGGCGTATGCTCGCTCCGGGGCTCGTTTGACCTTCCAAATGGCCTAGAAAACTCGTGATGGCCAACCGTATGCATAGACAACGTCTTGACGGACGTCCACGAACAAATTTGGCATTTTTGACGTCGGAATCCCGATCACCCAAAAAATGGTGTGCAATAGCACACGAAAATCGTCAAAAATGCTCGCTCCGAGGCTCGTTTGACCTTCCAAATGGCCCAGAAAACCCGTGATGGCCAACCGTATGCATAGACAACGTCTTGACGGACGTCCACGAACAAATTTGGCATTTTTGACGTCGGAATCCTGATCACCCAAAAAATAGTGTGCAATAGCACACAAAAATCGTTAAAATGAGGCGTATGCTCGCTCCGGGGCTCGTTTGACCTTCCAAACGGCCCAGAAAACCCGTGATGGCCAACCGTATGCATAGACAACGTCTTGACGGACGTCCACGAACAAATTTGGCATTTTTGACGTCGGAATCCTGATCACCCAAAAAATGGTGTGCAATAGCACACGAAAATCGTCAAAATGAGGCGTATGCTCGCTCCGGGGCTCGTTTGACCTTCCAAACGGCCTAGAAAACCCGTGATGGCCAACCGTATGCATAGACAACGTCTTGACGGACGTCCACGAACAAATTTGGCATTTTTGACGTCGGAATCCCGATCACCCAAAAAATGGTGTGCAATAGCACACGAAAATCGTCAAAATGAGGCGTATGCTCGCTCCGGGGCTCGTTTGACCTTCCAAACGGCCCAGAAAACCCGTGATGGCCAACCGTATGCATAGACAACGTCTTAACGGACGTCCACGAACAAATTTGGCATTTTTGACGTCGGAATCCCGATCACCCAAAAAATGGTGTGCAATAGCACACGAAAATCGTCAAAATGAGGCGTATGCTCGCTCCGGGGCTCGTTTGACCTTCCAAATGGCCCAGAAAACCCGTGATGGCCAACCGTATGCATAGACAACGTCTTGACGGATGTCCACGAACAAATTTGGCATTTTTGACGTCGGAATCCCGATCACCCAAAAAATGGTGTGCAATAGCACACGAAAATCGTTAAAATGAGGCGTATGCTCGCTTCGGGGCTCGTTTGACCTTCCAAATGGCCCAGAAAACCTGTGATCGCCAACCGTATGCATAGACAACGTCTTGACGGACGTCCACGAACAAATTTGGCATTTTTGACGTCGGAATCCCGATCACCCAAAAAATAGTGTGCAATAGCACACGAAAATCGTCAAAATGAGGCGTATGCTCGCTCCGGGGCTCGTTTGACCTTCCATACGGCCCAGAAAACCCGTGATGGCCAACCGTATGCATAGACAATGTCTTGACGGACGTCCACGAACAAATTTGGCATTTTTGACGTCGGAATCCCGATCACCCAAAAAATGGTGTGCAATAGCACACGAAAATCGTCAAAATGAGGCGTATGCTCGCTCCGGGGCTCGTTTGACCTTCCAAATGGCCCAGAAAACCCGTGATGGCCAATCGTATGCATAGACAACGTCTTGACGGACGTCCACGAACAAATTTGGCATTTTTGACGTCGGAATCCCGATCACCCAAAAAATGGTGTGCAATAGCACACGAAAATCGTCAAAATGAGGGGTATGCTCGCTCCGGGGCTCGTTTGACCTTCCAAACGGCCCAAAAAACCCGTGATGGCCAACCGTATGCATAGACAACGTCTTGACGGACGTCCACGAACAAATTTGGCATTTTTGACGTCGGAATCCCGATCACCCAAATAATGGTGTGCAATAGCACACGAAAATCGTCAAAATGAGGCGTATGCTCGCTTCGGGGCTCGTTTGACCTTCCAAATGGCCCAGAAAACCCGTGATGGCCAATCGTATGCATAGACAACGTCTTAACGGACGTCCATGAACAAATTTGGCATTTTTGACGTCGGAATCCCGATCACCCAAAAAATGGTGTGCAATAGCACACGAAAATCGTCAAAATGAGGCGTATACTCGTTCCGGGGCTCGTTTGACCTTCCAAACGGCCAAGAAAACCCGTGATGGCCAACCGTATGCATAGACAACGTCTTGACGGACGTCCACGAACAAATTTTTCATTTTTGACGTCGGAATCCCGATCACCCAAAAAATGGTGTGCAATAGCACACGAAAATCGTCAAAATGAGGCGCATGCTCGCTCCGGGGCTCGTTTGACCTTCCAAACGGCCAAGAAAACCCGTGATGGCCAACCGTATGCATAGACAACGTCTTGACGGACGTCCACGAACAAATTTGGCATTTTTGACGTCGGAATCCCGATCACCCCAAAAATGGTGTGCATTAGCACACGAAAATCGTCAAAATAAGGCGTATGCTCGCTCCGGGGCTCGTTTGACCTTCCAAATGGCCCAGAAAACCCAAGATGGCCAACCGTATGCATAGACAACGTCTTGATGGACGTCCACGAACAAATTTGGCATTTTTGACGTCGGAATCCCGATCACCCAAAAAATGGTGTGCAATAGAACACGAAAATCGTCAAAATGAGGCGTATGCTCGCTCCGGGGCTCATTTGACCTTCAAATGGCCCAGAAAACCCGTGATGGCCAACCGTACGCATAGACAATGTCTTGACGGATGTCCACGAACAAATTTAATATTTTTGACGTCGGAATCCCGATCACCCAAAAAATGGTGTGCAATAGCACACGAAAATCGTCAAAATGAGGCGTATGCTCGCTCTGGGGCTCGTTTGACCTTCCAAATGGCCCAGAAAACCCGTGATGGCCAATCGTATGCATAGACAACGTCTTGACGGACGTCCACGAACAAATTTGGCATTTTTGACGTCGGAATACCGATCACCCAAAAAATGGTGTGCAATAGCACACGAAAATCGTCAAAATGAGGCGTATGCTTGCTCCGGGGCTCGTTTGACCTTCCAAATGGCCCAGAAAACTCGTGATGGCCAACCGTATGCATAGACAACGTCTTGACGGACGTCCACGAACAAATTTGGCATTTTTGACGTCGGAATCCCGATCACCCAAAAAATGGTGTGCAATAGCACACGAAAATCGTCAAAATGAGGCGTATGCTCGCTCCAGGGCTCGTTTGACCTTCCAAACGGCCCAGAAAACCCGTGATGGCCAACCGTATGAATAGACAAATTCTTGACGGACGTCCATGAACAAATTTGGCATTTTTGACGTCGGAATCCCGATCACCCAAAAAAGGGTGTGCAATAGCACACGAAAATCGTCAAAATGAGGCGTATGCTCGCTCCGGGGCTCGTTTGACCTTCCAAATGGCCCAGAAAACCCGTGATGGCCAACCGTATGCATAGACAATGTCTTGACGGACGTCCACAAACAAATTTGGCATTTTTGACGTCGGAATCCCGATCACCCAAAAAATGGTGTGTAATAGCACACGAAAATCGTCAAAATGAGGCGTATGCTCGCTCCGAGGCTCGTTTGACCTTCCAAATGGCCCAGAAAACCCGTGATGGCCAACCGTATGCATAGACAAAGTCTTGACGGACGTCCACGAACAAATTTGGCATTTTTGACGTCGGAATCCCGATCACCCAAAAACTGGTGTGCAATAGCACACGAAAATCGTCAAAATGAGGCGTATGCTCGCTCCGGGGCTCGTTTGACCTTCCAAATGGCCTAGAAAACTCGTGATGGCCAACCGTATGCATAGACAACGTCTTGACGGACGTCCACGAACAAATTTGGCATTTTTGACGTCGGAATCCCGATCACCCAAAAAATGGTGTGCAATAGCACACGAAAATCGTCAAAAATGCTCGCTCCGGGGCTCGTTTGACCTTCCAAATGGCCCAGAAAACCCGTGATGGCCAACCGTATGCATAGACAACGTCTTGACGGACGTCCACGAACAAATTTGGCATTTTTGACGTCGGAATTCCGATCACCCAAAAAATGGTGTGCAATAGCACACGAAAATCGTCAAAATGAGGCGTATGCTCGCTCCGGGGCTCGTTTGACCTTCCAAATGGCCTAGAAAACTCGTGATGGCCAACCGTATGCATAGACAACGTCTTGACGGACGTCCACGAACAAATTTGGCATTTTTGACGTCGGAATCCCGATCACCCAAAAAATGGTGTGCAATAGCACACGAAAATCGTCAAAAATGCTCGCTCCGGGGCTCGTTTGACCTTCCAAATGGCCCAGAAAACCCGTGATGGCCAACCGTATGCATAGACAACGTCTTGACGGACGTCCACGAACAAATTTGGCATTTTTGACGTCGGAATTCCGATCACCCAAAAAATGGTGTGCAATAGCACACGAAAATCGTCAAAATGAGGCGTATGCTCGCTCCGGGGCACGTTTGACCTTCCAAATGGCCCAGAAAACCCGTGATGGCAAATCGTATGCATAGACAACGTCTTGACGGACGTCCACGAACAAATTTAGCATTTTTGACGTCGGAATCCTGATCACTCAAAAAATGGTGTGCAATAGCACACGAAAATCGTCAAAATGAGGCGATTGCTCGCTCCGGGGCTCATTTGACCTTCAAATGGCCCAGAAAACCCGTGATGGCCAACCGTATGCATAGACAACGTCTTGACGGACGTCCACGAACAAATTTGGCATTTTTGACGTCGGAATCCCGATCACCCAAAAAATGGTGTGCAATAGCACACGAAAATCGTCAAAATGAGGCGTATGCTCGCTCCGGGGCTCGTTTGACCTTCCAAATGGCCCAGAAAACCCGTGATGGCTAACCGTATGCATAGACAACGTCTTGACGGACGTCCACGAACAAATTTGGCATTTTTGACGTCGGAATCCCGATCACCCAAAAAATGGTGTGCAATAGCACACGAAAATCGTCAAAATGAGGCGTATGCTCGCTCCGGGGCTCGTTTGACCTTCCAAATGGCCCAGAAAACCCGTGATGGCCAACCGTATGCATAGACAACATCTTGACGGACGTCCACGAACAAATTTGGCATTTTTGACGTCGGAATCCGGATCACCCAAAAAATAGTGTGCAATAGCACACGAAAATCGTCAAAATAAGGCGTATGCTCGCTCCGGGGCTCGTTTGACCTTCCAAATGGCCCAGAAAACCCGTGATGGCCAACCGTATGCATAGATACCGTCTTGATGGACGTCCACGAATAAATTTGGCATTTTTGACGTCGAATCCCGATCACCCAAAAAATAATGTGCAATAGCACACGAAAATCGTCAAAATGAGGCGTATGCTCGCTCCGGGGCTCGTTTGACCTTCCAAATGGCCCAGAAAACCCGTGATGGCCAACCATATGCATAGCCAACGTCTTGACGGACGTCCACAAACAAATTTGGCATTTTTGACGTCGGAATCCCGATCACCCAAAAAATGGTGTGCAATAGCACACGAAAATCGTCAAAATGAGGCGTATGCTTGCTCCGGGGCTCGTTTGACCTTCCAAATGGCCCAGAAAACCTGTGATGGCCAACCGCATGCATAGACAACGTCTTGACGGACGTCCACGAACAAATTTGGCATTTTTGACGTCGAATCCCGATCACCCAAAATATGGTGTGCAATAGCACACGAACATCGTCAAAATGAGGCGTATGCTCGCTCCGGGGCTCGTTTGACCTTCCAAATGGCCCAGAAAACCCGTGATGGCCAACCGTATGCATAGACAACGTCTTGACGGACGTCCACGAACAAATTTGGCATTTTTGACGTCGGAATCCCGATCACCCAAAAAATGGTGTGCAATAGCACACGAAAATCGTCAAAATGAGGCGTATGCTCGCTCCGGGGCTCGTTTGACCTTCCAAATGGCCCAGAAAACCCGTGATGGCCAACCGTATGCATAGACAACGTCTTGACGGACGTCCACGAACAAATTTGGCATTTTTGACGTCGGAATACTGATCACCCAAAAAATAGTGTGCAATAGCACACGAAAATCGTTAAAATGAGGCGTATGCTCGCTCCGGGGCTCGTTTGACCTTCCAAACGGCCCAGAAAACCCGTGATGTCCAACCGTATGCATAGACAACGTCTTGACGGACGTCCACGAACAAATTTTGCATTTTTGACGTTGGAATCCCGATCACTCAAAAAATGGTGTGCAATAGCACACGAAAATCGTCAAAATGAGGCGTATGCTCGCTCCGGGGCTCGTTTGACCTTCCAAATGGCCCAGAAAACCCGTGATGGCCAACCGTATGCATAGACAACGTCTTGACGGACTTCCACGAACAAATTTGGCATTTTTGACATCCGAATCCCGATCACCCAAAAAATGGTGTGCAATAGCACACGAAAATCGTCAAAATGAGGCGTATGCTCGCTCCGGAGCTCGTTTGACCTTCCAAATGGCCCAGAAAACCCGTGATGGCCAACCATATGCATAGACAACATCTTGACGGACGTCCACGAACAAATTTGGCATTTTTGACGTCGGAATCCCGATCACCCAAAAAATGGTGTGCAATAGCACACGAAAATCGTCAAAATGAGGCGTATGCTCGCTCCGAGGCTCGTTTGACCTTCCAAATGGCTTAGAAAACCCGTGATGGCAAACCGTATGCATAGACAACGTCTTGACGGACGTCCACGAACAAATTTGGCATTTTTGACGTCGGAATCCCGATCACCCAAAAAATGGTGTGCAATAGCACACGAAAATCGTCAAAATGAGGCGTATGCTCGCTCCGGGGCTCTTTTGACCTTCCAAATGGCCCAGAAAACCCGTGATGGCCAACCGTATGCATAAACAATGTCTTGACGGATGTCCACGAACAAATTTGGCATTTTTGACGTCGGAATCCCGATCATCCAAAAAATGGTGTGCAATAGCACACGAAAATCGTCAAAATGAGGCGTATGCTCTCTCCGGGGCTCGTTTGACCTTCCAAATGGCCTTGAAAACCCGTGATGGCAACCGTATGCATAGACAACGTCTTGACGGACGTCCACGAACAAATTTGGCATTTTTGACGTCGGAATCCCGATCACCCAAAAACTGGTGTGCAATAGCACACGAAAATCGTCAAAATGAGGAGTATGCTCGCTCCGGGGCTCGTTTGACCTTCCAAATGGCCCAAAAAACCCGTGATGGCCAACCGTATGCATAGACAACGTCTTGACGGACGTCCACGAACAAATTTGGCATTTTTGACGTCGGAATCCCGATCACCCAAAAAATGGTGTGCAATAGCACACGAAAATCGTCAAAATGAGGCGTATGCTCGCTCCGGGGCTCGTTTGACCTTCCAAACGGCCCAGAAAACCCGTGATGGCCAACCGTATGCATAGACAACGTCTTAACGGACGTCCACGAACAAATTTGGCATTTTTGACGTCGGAATCCCGATCACCCAAAAAATGGTGTGCAATAGCACACGAAAATCATCAAAATGAGGCGTATGCTCGCTTCGGGGCTCGTTTGACCTTCCAAATGGCCCAGAAAACCCGTGATGGCCAACCGTATGCATAGACAACGTCTTGACGGACGTCCACGAACAAATTTGGCATTTTTGACGTCGGAATCCCGATCACCCAAAAAATGGTGTGCAATAGCACACGAAAATCGTCAAAATGAGGCGTATGCTCGCTCCGGGGCTCGTTTGACCTTCCAAATGGCCCAGAAAACCCGTGATGGCCAACCGTATGCATAGACAACGTCTTGACGGACGTCTATGAACAAATTTTGCATTTTTTACGTCGGAATCCTAATCACCCAAAAAATGGTGTGCAATAGCACACGAAAATCGTCAAAATGAGGCGTATGCTCGCTCCGGGGCTCGTTTGACCTTCCAAATGGCCCAGAAAACCCGTGATGGCCAACCGTATGCATAGACAACGTCTTGACGGACGTCGACGAAAAAATTTGGCATTTTTGACGTCGGAATCCCGATCACCCAAAAAATGGTGTGCAATAGCACACGAAAATCGTCAAAATGAGGCGTATGCTCGCTCCGGGGCTCGTTTGACCTTCCAAATGGCCCAGAAAACCCGTGATGGCCAACCCTATGCATAGATAACGTCTTGACGGACGTCCACGAACAAATTTGGCACTTTTGACGTCGGAATCACGATTACCCAAAAAATGGTGTGCAATAGCACACGAAAATCGTCAAAATGAGGCGTATGCTCGCTCTGGGGCTCGTTTGACCTTCCAAATGGCCCAGAAAACCCGTGATGGCCAACCGTATGCATAGACAACATCTTTATGGACGTCCATGAACAAATTTGGAATTTTTGACATCGGAATCCCGATCACCCAAAAATGGTGTGCAATAGCACATGAAAATCGTCAAAATGAGGCGTATGCTCGCTCCGGGGCTCGTTTGACCTTCCAAATGGCCCAGAAAACCCGTGATGGCCAACCGTATGCATAGACAACGTCTTGACGAATGTCCACAAACAAATTTGGAATTTTTGACGTCGGAATCCCGATCACCCAAAAAATGGTGTGCAATAGCACACGAAAATCGTCAAAATGAGGCGTATGATCGCTCCGGGGCTCGTTTGACCTTCCAAATGGCCCAGAAAACCCGTGATGGCCAAACGTATGCATAGACAACGTCTTGACGGACGTCCACGAACAAATTTGGCATTTTTGACGTCGAATC
Source organism: Solanum lycopersicum (assembly GCF_036512215.1). NCBI lineage: Eukaryota > Viridiplantae > Streptophyta > Magnoliopsida > Solanales > Solanaceae > Solanum > Solanum lycopersicum. Next base: position 67,798,444 of record NC_090802.1, read on the forward strand.
CCGATCACCCAAAAAATGGTGTGCAATAGCACACGAAAATCATCAAAATGAGGCGTATGCTCGCTCCGGGGCTCGTTTGACCTTCCAAATGGCCCAGAAAACCCGTGATGGCCAACCGTATGCATAAACAATGTCTTGACGGACGTCCACGAACAAATTTGGCATTTTTGACGTCGGAATCCCGATCATCCAAAAAATGGTGTGCAATAGCACATGAAAATCGTCAAAATGAGGCGTATGCTCGCTCCGGGGCTCGTTTGACCTTCCAAATGGCCTTGAAAACCCGTGATGGCAACCGTATGCATAGACAACGTCTTGACGGACGTCCACGAACAAATTTGGCATTTTTGACGTCGGAATCCCGATCACCCAAAAAATGGTGTGCAATAGCACACGAAAATCGTCAAAATGAGGTGTATGCTCGCTCCGGGGCTCGTTTGACCTTCCAAACGGCCCAGAAAACCCATGATGGCCAACCGTATGCATAGACAACGTCTTGACGGACGTCCACGAACAAATTTGGCATTTTTGACGTCGGAATCCCGATCACCCAAAAAATGGTGTGCAATAGCACACGAAAATCGTCAAAATGAGGCGTATGCTCGCTCCGGGGCTCGTTTGACCTTCCAAACGGCCCAGAAAACCTGTGATGGCCAACCATATGCATAGACAACGTCTTGACAGACGTCCACGAACAAATTTGGCATTTTTGACGTCGGAATCCCGATCACCCAAAAAATGGTGTGCAATAGCACACGAAAATCGTCAAAATGAGGCGTATGCTCGCTCCGGGGCTCGTTTGACCTTCCAAATGGCCCAGAAAACCCGTGATGGCCAACCGTATGCATAAACAACGTCTTGACGGACGTCCACGAACAAATTTGGCATTTTTGACGTCGGAATCCCGATCACCCAAAAAATGGTGTGCAATAGCACACGAAAATCGTCAAAATGAGGCGTATGCTCGCTCCGGGGCTCGTTTGACCTTCCAAACGCCCAGAAAACCCGTGATGGCCAACCGTATGCATAGACAACGTCTTGACGGACGTCCACGAACAAATTTGGCATTTTTGACGTCGGAATCCCGATCACCCAAAAAATGGTGTGCAATAGCACATGAAAATCGTCAAAATGAGGCGTATGCTCGCTCCGGGGCTCGTTTGACCTTCCAAACGGCCCAGAAAACCCGTGATGGCCAACCGTATGAATAGACAATGTCTTGACGGACGTCCACGAACAAATTTGGCATTTTTGACGTCGAAATCCTGATCACCCAAAAAATGGTGTGCAATAGCACACGAAAATCGTCAAAATGAGGCGTATGCTCGCTCCGGGGCTCGTTTGACCTTCCAAACGGCCCAGAAAACCCGTGATGGCCAACCGTATGCATAGACAACGTCTTGACGGACGTCTACGAACAAATTTTGCATTTTTGACATCGGAATCCCGATCACCCAAAAAATGGTGTGCAATAGCACACGAAAATCGTCAAAATGAGGCGTATGCTCACTCCGGGGAACGTTTGACCTTCCAAATGGCCCAGAAAACCCGTGATGGCCAATCGTATGCATAGACAACGTCTTGACGGACGTCTACGAACAAATTTTGCATTTTTGACGTCGGAATCCCGATCACCCAAAAAATGGTGTGCAATAGCACACGAAAATCGTCAAAATGAGGCGTATGCTCACTCCGGGGAACGTTTGACCTTCCAAATGGCCCAGAAAACCCGTGATGGCCAATCGTATGCATAGACAACGTCTTGACGGACGTCCACGAACAAATTTGGCATTTTTGACGTCGGAATCCCGATCACTCAAAAAATGGTGTGCAATAGCACACGAAAATCGTCAAAATGAGGCGTATGCTCGCTCCGGGGTTCGTTTGACGTTCCAAATGGCCCAGAAAACCCGTGATGGCCAACCGTATGCATAGATAACGTCTTGACGGACGTCCACGAACAAATTTCGCATTTTTGATGTCGGAATCCCGATCACCCAAAAAATGGTGTGCAATAGCACACGAAAATCGTTAAAATGAGGCGTATGCTCGCTCCGGGGCTCGTTTGACTTTCAAAATGGCCCAGAAAACCCGTGATGGCCAATCGTATGCATAGACAACGTCTTGACGGACGTCCACAAAAAAATTTAGCATTTTTGACGTCGGAATCCCAATCACCGAAAAAATGGTGTGCAATAGCACACGAAAATCGTCAAAAATGCTCGCTCCGAGGCTCGTTTGACCTTCCAAATGGCCCAGAAAACCCGTGATGGCCAACCATATGCATAGACAACGTCTTGACGGACGTCCACGAATAAATTTGGCATTTTTGACGTCGGAATCCCGATCACCCAAAAAATGGTGTGCAATAGCACACGAAAATCGTCAAAATGAGGCGTATGCTCGCTCCGGGGCTCGTTTGACCTTCCAAATGGCCCAGAAAATCCGTGATGGCCAATCGTATTCATAGACAACGTCTTGACGGACGTCCACGAACAAATTTGGCATTTTTGACGTTGGAATCCCGATCACTCAAAAAATGGTGTGCAATAGCACACGAAAATCGTCAAAATGAGGCGTATGCTCGCTCCGGGGCTCGTTTGACCTTCCAAATGGCCCAGAAAACCCGTGATGGCCAACCGTATGCATAGACAACGTCTTGACGGACGTCCACGAACAAATTTGGCATTTTTGACGTCGGAATCCCGATCACCCAAAAAATGGTGTGCAATAGCACACGAAAATCGTCAAAATGAGGCGTATGCTCGCTTCGGGGCTCGTTTGACCTTACAAATGGCCCAGAAAACCCGTGATGGCCAACCGTATGCATAGACAACGTCTTGACGGACGTCCACGAAAAAATTTGGCATTTTTGACGTCGGAATCCAGATCACCCAAAAAATAGTGTGCAGTAGCACACGAAAATCGTTAAAATGAGGCGTATGCTCGCTTCGGGGCTCGTTTGACCATCCAAATGGCCCAGAAAACCCGTGATGGCCTACCGTATGCATAGACAACGTCTTGACGGACGTCCACGAACAAATTTGGCATTTTTGACGTCGGAATCCTGATCACCCAAAAATTGGTGTGCAATAGCACACGAAAATCGTCAAAATGAGGCGTATGCTCGCTCCGGGGCTCGTTTGACCTTCCAAACGGCCTAGAAAACCCGTGATGGCCAACCGTATGAATAGACAAATTCTTGACGGACGTCCACGAACAAATTTGGCATTTTTGACGTCGGAATCCCGATCACCCAAAAAATGGTGTGCAATAGCACACGAAAATCGTCAAAATGAGGCGTATGCTCGCTCCGGGGCTCGTTTGACCTTCCAAATGGCCCAGAAAACCCGTGATGGCCAACCGTATGCATAGACAACGTCTTGACGGACGTCCACAAACAAATTTGGCATTTTTGACGTCGGAATCCCGATCACCCAAAAAATGGTGTGCAATAGCACACGAAAATCGTCAAAATGAGGCGTATGCTCGCTCCGAGGCTCGTTTGACCTTCCAAATGGCTTAGAAAACCCGTGATGGCAAACCGTATGCATTGACAACGTCTTGACGGACGTCCACGAACAAATTTGGCATTTTTGACGTCGGAATCCCGATCACCCAAAAAATGGTGTGCAATAGCACACGAAAATCGTCAAAATGAGGCGTATGCTCGCTCCGGGGCTCGTTTGACCTTCCAAATGGCCCAGAAAACCCGTGATGGCCAACCGTATGCATAAACAATGTCTTGACGGACGTCCACGAACAAATTTGGCAATTTTGACGTCGGAATCCCGATCATCCAAAAAATGGTGTGCAATAGCACACGAAAATCATCAAAATGAGGCGTATGCTCTCTCCGGGGCTCGTTTGACCTTCCAAATGGCCTTGAAAACCCGTGATGGCAACCTTATGCATAGACAACGTCTTGACGGACGTCCACGAACAAATTTGGCATTTTTGACGTCGGAATCCCGATCACCCAAAAAATGGTGTGCAATAGCACACGAAAATCGTCAAAATGAGGAGTATGCTCGCTCCGGGGCTCGTTTGACCTTCCAAATGGCCCAGAAAACCCGTGATGGCCAACCGTATGCATAGACAACGTCTTGACTGATGTCCACGAACAAATTTGGCATTTTTGACGTCGGAATCCCGATCACCCAAAAAATGGTGTGCAATAGCACACGAAAATCGTCAAAATGAGGCGTATGCTCGCTCCGGAGCTCGTTTGACCTTCCAAACGGCCCAGAAAACCCGTGATGGCCAACCGTATGAATAGAAAAATTCTTGACGAACGTCCACGAACAAATTTGGCATTTTTGACGTCGGAATCCCGATCACCCAAAAATGGTGTGCAACAGCACACGAAAATCGTCAAAATGAGGCGTATGCTCGCTCCGGGGCTCGTTTGACCTTCCAAATGGCCCAGAAAACCCGTGATGGCCAACCGTATGCATAGACAATGTCTTGACGGACGTCCACAAACAAATTTGGCATTTTTGACGTCGGAATCCCGATCACCCAAAAAATGGTGTGCAATAGCACACGAAAATCGTCAAAATGAGGCGTATGCTCGCTCCGGGGCTCGTTTGACCTTCCAAATGGCCCAGAAAACCCGTGATGGCCAACCGTATGCATAGACAACGTCTTGACGGACGTCCACGAACAAATTTGGCATTTTTGACGTCGGAATCCCGATCACCCAAAAAATGGTGTGCAATAGCACACGAAAATCGTCAAAATGAGGCGTATGCTCGCTCCGGGGCTCGTTTGACCTTCCAAATGGCCCAGAAAACCCGTGATGGCCAACCGTATGCATAGACAACATCTTGACGGACGTCCACGAACAAATTTGGCATTTTTGACGTCGGAATCCCGATCACACAAAAAATGGTGTGCAATAGCACACGAAAATCGTCAAAATGAGGCGTATGCTCGCTTCGGGGCTCGTTTGACCTTCCAAATGGCCCAGAAAACCCGTGATGGCCAACCGTATGCATAGACAACGTCTTGACGGACGTCCACGAACAAATTTGGCATTTTTGACGTCGGAATCCCGATCACCCAAAAAATGGTGTGCAATAGCACACGAAAATCGTCAAAATGAGGCGTATGCTCGCTCCGGGGCTCGTTTGACCTTCCAAATGGCCCAGAAAACCCGTGATGGCCAACCGTATGCATAGATACCGTCTTGATGGACGTCCACGAATAAATTTGGCATTTTTGACGTCGAATCCCGATCACCCAAAAAATGGTGTGCAATAGCACACGAAAATCGTCAAAATGAGGCGTATGCTCGCTCCGGGGCTCGTTTGACCTTCCAAATGGCCTAGAAAACCCGTGATGGCCAACCGTATGCATAGACAACGTCTTGACGGACGTCCACGAACAAATTTGGCATTTTTGACGTCGGAATCCTGATCACCCAAAAAATGGTGTGCAATAGCACACGAAAATCGTCAAAATGAGGCGTATGCTCGCTCCGGCGCTCCTTTGACCTTCCAAACGGCCCAGAAAACCCGTGATGGCCAACCGTATGCATAGACAACGTCTTCACGGACGTCCACGAACAAATTTTGCATTTTTGACGTCGGAATCCCGATCACCCAAAAAATGGTGTGCAATAGCACACGAAAATCGTCAAAATGAGGCGTATGCTCGCTCCGGGGCTCGTTTGACCTTCCAAACGTCCCAGAAAACCCGTGATGGCCAACCGTATGCATAGACAACGTCTTGACGGACGTCCACGAACAAATTTGGCATTTTTGACGTCGGAATCCTGATCACCCAAAAAATGGTGTGCAATAGCACACGAAAATCATCAAAATGAGGCGTATGCTCGCTCCGGGGCTCGTTTGACCTTCCAAATGGCCCAGAAAACCCATGATGGCCAACCGTATGCATCGACAACGTCTTGACGGACGTCCACGAACAAATTTGGAATTTTTGACGTCGGAATCTCGATCACCCTAAAAATGGTGTGCAATAGCACACGAAATTCGTCAAAATGAGGCGTATGCTCGCTCCGGGGCTCGTTTTACCTTCCTAACGGCCCAGAAAACCCGTGATGGCCAACCGTATGCATAGACAACGTCTTGACGGACGTCCATGATCAAATTTTGCATTTTTGACGTTGGAATCCCGATCACCCAAAAAATGGTGTGCAATAGCACACGAAAATCGTCAAAATGAGGCGTATGCTCGCTCTGGGGCTCGTTTGACCTTCCAAACGGCCCAGAAAACCCGTGATGGCCAACCGTATGCATAGACAACGTCTTGACGGACGTCCACGAACAAATTTGGCATTTTTGACGTCGGAATCCCGATCACCCAAAAAATGGTGTGCAATAGCACACGAAAATCGTCAAAATGAGGCGTATGCTGGCTCCGGGGCTCGTTTGACCTTCCAAACGGCCCAGAAAACCCGTGATGGCCAACCGTATGCATAGAAAACGTCTTGACGGACGTCCACGAACAAATTTTGCATTTTTGGCGTCGGAATCCCGATCACCCAAAAAATGGTGTGCAATAGCACACGAAAATCGTCAAAATGAGGCGTATGCTCGCTCCGGGGCTCGTTTGACCTTCCAAACGGCCCAGAAAACCCGTGATGGCCAACCGTATGCATAGACAACGTCTTGACGGACGTCCACGAACAAATTTGGCACTTTTGACGTCGGAATCCTGATCACCCAAAAAATGGTGTGCAATAGCACACGAAAATCATCAAAATGAGGCGTATGCTCGCTCCGGGGCTCGTTTGACCTTCCAAACGGCCCAGAAAACCCGTGATGGCCAACCGTATGCATAGACAACGTCTTGACCAACGTCCACGAACAAATTTTGCATTTTTGACGTCGGAATCCCGATCACCCAAAAAATGGTGTGCAATAGCACACGAAAATCGTCAAAATGAGGCGTATGCTCGCTCCGGGGCTCGTTTGACCTTCCAAATGGCCAAGAAAACCCGTGATGGCCAACCGTATGCATAGACAACGTCTTGACGGACGTCTACGAACAAATTTGGCATTTTTGACGTCGGAATCCCGATCACCCAAAAAATGGTGTGCAATAGCACACGAAAATCGTCAAAATGAGGCGTATGCTCGCTCCGGGGCTCGTTTGACCTTCCAAACGGCCCAGAAAACCCGTGATGGCCAACCGTATGCATAGACAACGTCTTGACGGACGTCCACGAACAAATTTTGCATTTTTGACGTCGGAATCCCGATCACCCAAAAAATGGTGTGCAATAGCACACGAAAATCATCAAAATGAGGCGTATGCTCGCTCCGGAGCTCGTTTGACCTTCCAAACGGCCCAGAAAACCCGTGATGGCCAACCGTATGCATAGACAACGTCTTGACGGACGTCCACGAACAAATTTGGCATTTTTGACGTCGGAATCCCGATCACCCAAAAAATGGTGTGCAATAGCACACGAAAATCGTCAAAATGAGGCGTATGCTCGCTCCGGGGCTCGTTTGACCTTCCAAACGGCCCAGAAAACCCGTGATGGCCAACCGTATGCATAGACAACGTCTTGACCAACGTCCACGAATAAATTTTGCATTTTTGACGTCGGAATCCCGATCACCCAAAAAATGGTGTGCAATAGCACACGAAAATCGTCAAAATGAGGCGTATGCTCGCTCCGGGGCTCGTTTGACCTGTTAAACGGCCCAGAAAACCCGTGATGGCCAACCGTATGCATAGACAACGTCTTGACGGACGTCCACGAACAAATTTGGCATTTTTGACGTCGGAATCCCGATCACCCAAAAAATGGTGTGCAATAGCACACGAAAATCGTCAAAATGAGGCGTATGCTCGCTCCGGGGCTCGTTTGACCTTCCAAACGGCCCAGAAAACCCGTGATGGCCAACCGTATGCATAGACAACGTCTTGACGGACGTCCACGAACAAATTTTGCATTTTTGACGTCGGAATCCCGATCACCCAAAAAATGGTGTGCAATAGCACACGAAAATCATCAAAATGAGGCGTATGCTCGCTCCGGGGCTCGTTTGACCTTCCAAACGGCCCAGAAAACCCGTGATGGCCAACCGTATGCATAGACAACGTCTTGACGGACGTCCACGAACAAATTTTGCATTTTTGACGTCGGAATCCCGATCACCCAAAAAATGGTGTGCAATAGCACACGAAAATCGTCAAAATGAGGCGTATGCTCGCTCCAGGGCTCGTTTGACCTTCCAAACGGCCCAGAAAACCCGTGATGGCCAACCGTATGCATAGAAAACGTCTTGACGGACGTCCACGAACAAATTTTGCATTTTTGGCGTCGGAATCCCGATCACCCAAAAAATGGTGTGCAATAGCACACGAAAATCGTCAAAATGAGGCGTATGCTCGCTCCGGGGCTCGTTTGACCTTCCAAACGGCCCAGAAAACCCGTGATGGCCAACCGTATGCATAGACAACGTCTTGAAGGACGTCCACGAACAAATTTGGCACTTTTGACGTCGGAATCCTGATCACCCAAAAAATGGTGTGCAATAGCACACGAAAATCGTCAAAATGAGGCGTATGCTCGCTCCGGGGCTCGTTTGACCTTCCAAACGGCCCAGAAAACCCGTGATGGCCAACCTTATGCATAGACAACGTCTTGACGGACGTCCACGAACAAATTTGGCATTTATGACGTCGGAATCCCGATCACCCAAAAAATGGTGTGCAATAGCACACGAAAATCGTCAAAATGAGGCGTATGCTTGCTCCGGGGCTCGTTTGACCTTCCAAACGGCCCAGAAAACCCGTGATGGCCAACCGTATGCATAGACAACGTCTTGACGGACGTCCACGAACAAGTTTTTCATTTTTGACGTCGGAATCCCGATCACCCAAAAAATGGTGTGCAATAGCACACGAAAATCGTCAAAATGAGGCGTATGCTCGCTCCGGGGCTCGTTTGACCTTCCAAACGGCCCAGAAAACCCGTGATGGCCAACCGTATGCATAGACAACGTCTTGACGGACGTCCATGAACAAATTTTGCATTTTTGACGTCGGAATCTCGATCACCCAAAAAATGGTGTGCAATAGCACACGAAAATCGTCGAAATGAGGCGTATGCTCGCTCCGGGGCTCGTTTGACCTTCCAAACGGCCCAGAAAACCCGTGATGGCCAACCGTATGTATAGACAACGTCTTGACGGACGTCCACGAACAAATTTTGCATTTTTAACGTCGGAATCCCGATCACCCAAAAAATGGTGTGCAATAGCACACGAAAATCGTCAAAATGAGGCGTATGCTCGCTCCGGGGCTCGTTTGACCTTCCAAATGGCCCAGAAAACCCGTGATGGCCAACCGTATGCATAGACAACGTCTTGACGGACGTCCACGAACAAATTTGGCATTTTTGACGTCGGAATCCCGATCACTTAAAAAATGGTGTGCAATAGCACACGAAAATCGTCAAAATGAGGCGTATGCTCGCTCCGGGACTCGTTTGACCTTCCAAACGGCCCAGAAAACCCGTGATGGCCAACCGTATGCATAGACAACGTCTTGACCAACGTCCACGAACAAATTTTGCATTTTTGACGTCGGAATCCCGATCACCCAAAAAATGGTGTGCAATAGCACACGAAAATCGTCAAAATGAGGCGTATGCTCGCTCCGGGGCTCGTTTGACCTGTTAAACGGCCCAGAAAACCCGTGATGGCCAACCGTATGCATAGACAACCTCTTGACGGACGTCCACGAATAAATTTGGCATTTTTGACGTCGGAATCCCGATCACCCAAAAAATGGTGTGCAATAGCACACGAAAATCGTCAAAATGAGGCGTATGCTCGCTCCGGGGCTCGTTTGACCTTCCAAATGGCCCAGAAAACCCGTGATGGCCAACCGTATGCATAGACAACGTCTTGACGGACGTCCACGAATAAATTTTGCATTTTTGACGTCGGAATCCCGATCACCCAAAAAATGGTGTGCAATAGCACACGAAAATCGTCAAAATGAGGCGTATGCTCGCTCCGGGGCTCGTTTGACCTTCCAAACGGCCCAGAAAACCCGTGATGGCCAACCGTATGCATAGACAACGTCTTGACGGACGTCCACGAACAAATTTTGCATTTTTGACGTCGGAATCCCGATCACCCAAAAAATGGTGTGCAATAGCACACGAAAATCATCAAAATGAGGCGTATGCTCGCTCCGGGGCTCGTTGGACCTTCCAAACGGCCCAGAAAACCCGTGATGGCCAACCGTATGCATAGAAAGGCTTGACGGACGTCCACGAACAAATTTGGCATTTTTGACGTCGGAATCCCGATCACCCAAAAAATGGTGTGCAATAGCACACGAAAATCGTCAAAATGAGGCGTATGCTCGCTCCGAGGCTCGTTTGACCTTCCAAACGGCCCAGAAAACCCATGATGGCCAACCGTATGCATAGACAACGTCTTGACGGACGTCCACGAACAAATTTGGCATTTTTGACGTCGCATTCCTGATCACTTAAAAAATGGTGTGCAATAGCACACGAAAATTGTCAAAATGAGGCGTATGCTCGCTCCGGGGCTCGTTTGACCTTCCAAATGGCCTAGAAAACCCGTGATGGCCAACCGTATGCATAGACAACGTCTTGACGGACGTCCACGAACAAATTTGGCATTTTTGACGTCAGAATCCCGATCACCCAAAAAATGGTGTGCAATAGCACACGAAAATCGTCAAAATGAGGTGTATGCTCGCTCCGGGGCTTGTTTGACCTTCCAAACGGCCCAGAAAACCCGTGATGACCAACCGTATGCATAGACAACGTCTTGACGGACGTCCACGAACAAATTTTGCATTTTTGACGTCGGAATCCCGATCACCCAAAAAATGGTGTGCAATAGCACACGAAAATCGTCAAAATGAGGCGTATGCTCGCTACGGGGCTCGTTTGACCTTCCAAACGGCCCAGAAAACCCGTGATGGCCAACCGTATGCATAGACAACGTCTTGACGGACGTCCACGAACAAATTTGGCATTTTTGACGTCGCATTCCTGATCACCCAAAAAATGGTGTGCAATTGCACACGAAAATCGTCAAAATGAGGCGTATACTCGCTCCGGGGCTCGTTTGACCTTCCAAACGGCCCAGAAAACCCATGATGGCCAACCGTATGCAAAGACAACGTCTTGATGGACGTCCACGAACAAATTTTGCATTTTTGACGTCGGAATCCCGATCACCCAAAAAATGGTGTGCAATAGCACACGAAAATTGTCAAAATGAGGCGTATGCTCGCTCCGGGGCTCGTTTGACCTTCCAAACGGCCCAGAAAACCCGTGATGGCCAAACGTATGCATAGACAACGTCTTGACGGACGTCCACGAACAAATTTGGCATTTTTGACGTCGGAATCCTGATCACCCAAAAAATGGTGTGCAATAGCACACGAAAATCGTCAAAATGAGGCGTATGCTCGCTCCGGGGCTCGTTTGACCTTCCAAATGGCCCAGAAAACCTGTGATGGCCAACCGTATGCATAGACAACGTCTTGACGGACGTCCACGAACAAATTTGGCATTTTTGACGTCGGAATCCCGATCACCCAAAAAATGGTGTGCAATAGCACACGAAAATCATCAAAATGAGGCGTATGCTCGCTCCGGGGCTCGTTTGACCTTCCAAACGGCCCAGAAAACCCGTGATGGCCAACCGTATGCATAGACAACGTCTTGACGGACGTCCACGAACAAATTTGGCATTTTTGACGTCGGAATCCTGATCAACCAAAAAATGGTGTGCAATAGCACACGAAAATTGTCAAAATGAGGCGTATGCTCGCTCCAGGGCTCGTTTAACCTTCCAAACGGCCCAGAAAACCCGTGATGGCCAACTGTATTCATAGACAACATCTTGACGGACGTCCACGAACAAATTTGGCATTTTTGACGTCGGAATCCTGATCACCCAAAAAATGGTGTGCAATAGCACACGAAAATCGTCAAAATGAGGCGTATGCTCGCTCCGGGGCTCGTTTGACCTTCCAAACGGCCTAGAAAACCCGTGATGGCCAACCGTATGCATAGACAACGTCTTGACAGACGTCCAAGAACAAATTTTGCATTTTTGACGTCGGAATCCCGATCACCCAAAAAATGGTGTGCAATAGCACACGAAAATCGTCAAAATGAGGCGTATGCTCGCTCCGGGGCTCGTTTGACCTTCCAAACGGCCCAGAAAACCTGTGATGGCCAACCGTATGCATAGACAACGTCTTGACGGACGTCCACGAACAAATTTGGCATTTTTGACGTCGGAATCCTGATCACCCAAAAAATGGTGTGCAATAGCACACGAAAATCATCAAAATGAGGCGTATGCTCGCTCCGGGGCTCGTTTGACCTTCCAAATGGCCCAGAAAACCCATGATGGCCAACCGTATGCATAGACAACGTCTTGACGGACGTCCACGAACAAATTTGGAATTTTTGACGTCGGAATCCCGATCATCCTAAAAATGGTGTGCAATAGCACACGAAATTCGTCAAAATGAGGCGTATGCTCGCTCCGGGGCTCGTTTGACCTTCCTAACGGCCCAGAAAACCCGTGATGGCCAACCGTATGCATAGACAACGTCTTGACGGACGTCCACGATCAAATTTTGCATTTTTGACGTCGGAATCCCGATCACCCAAAAAATGGTGTGCAATAGCACACGAAAATCGTCAAAATGAGGCGTATGCTCGCTCTGGGGCTCGTTTGACCTTCCAAACGGCCCAGAAAACCCGTGATGGCCAACCGTATGCATAGACAACGTCTTGACGGACGTCCACGAACAAATTTGGCATTTTTGACGTCGGAATCTCGATCACCCATAAAATGGTGTGCAATAGCACACGAAAATCGTCAAAATGAGGCGTATGCTCGCTCCGGGGCTCGTTTGACCTTCCAAACGGCCCAGAAAACCCGTGATGGCCAACCGTATGCATAGACAACGTCTTAACGGACGTCCACGAACAAATTTTGCATTTTTGGCGTCGGAATCCCGATCACCCAAAAAATGGTGTGCAATAGCACACGAAAATCGTCAAAATGAGGCGTATGCTCGCTCCGGGGCTCGTTTGACCTTCCAAACGGCCCAGAAAACCCGTGATGGCCAACCGTATGCATAGACAACGTCTTGACGGACGTCCACGAACAAATTTTGCATTTTTGGCGTCGGAATCCCGATCACCCAAAAAATGGTGTGCAATAGCACACGAAAATCGTCAAAATGAGGCGTATGCTCGCTCCGGGGCTCGTTTGACCTTCCAAACGGCCCAGAAAACCCGTGATGGCCAACCATATGCATAGACAACGTCTTGACGGACGTCCACGAACAAATTTGGCATTTTTGACGTCGCATTCCTGATCACCCAAAAAATGGTGTGCAATAGCACACGAAAATTGTCAAAATGAGGCGTATGCTCGCTCCGGGGCTCGTTTGACCTTCCAAACGGCCCAGAAAACCCGTGATGGCAAACCGTATGCAAAGACAACGTCTTGACGGACGTCCACGAACAAATTTTGCATTTTTGACGTCGGAATCCCGATCACCCAAAAAATGGTGTGCAATAGCACACGAAAATTGTCAAAATGAGGCGTATGCTCGCTCCGGGGCTCGTTTGACCTTCCAAACGGCCCAGAAAACCCGTGATGGCCAACCGTATGCATAGACAACGTCTTGACGGACGTCCACGAACAAATTTTGCATTTTTGACGTCGGAATCCCGATCACCCAAAAAATGGTGTGCAATAGCACACGAAAATTGTCAAAATGAGGCGTATGCTCGCTCCGGGGCTCGTTTGACCTTCCAAACGGCCCAGAAAACCCGTGATGGCCAACCGTATGCATAGACAACGTCTTGACGGACGTCCACGAACAAATTTGGCATTTTTGACGTCGGAATCCTGATCACCCAAAAAATGGTGTGCAATAGCACACGAAAATCGTCAAAATGAGGCGTATGCTCGCTCCGGGGCTCGTTTGACCTTCCAAATGGCCCAGAAAACCCGTGATGGCCAACTGTATGCATAGACAACGTCTTGACGGACGTCCACGAACAAATTTGGCATTTTTGACGTCGGAATCCCGATCACCCAAAAAATGGTGTGCAATAGCACACGATAATCGTCAAAATGAGGCGTATGCTCGCTCCGGGGCTCGTTTGACCTTCCAAACGGCCCAGAAAACCCGTGATGGCCAACCGTATGCATAGACAACGTCTTGACGGACGTCCACGAACAAATTTGGCATTTTTGACGTCGGAATCCTGATCACCCAAAAAATGGTGTGCAATAGCACACGAAAATTGTCAAAATGAGGCGTATGCTCGCTCCAGGGCTCGTTTGACCTTCCAAACGGCCCAGAAAACCCGTGATGGCCAACTGTATGCATAGACAACATCTTGACGGACGTCCACGAACAAATTTTGCATTTTTGACGTCGGAATCCTGATCACCCAAAAAATGGTGTGCAATAGCACACGAAAATAGTCAAAATGAGGCGTATGCTCGCTTCGGGGCTCGTTTGACCTTCCAAACGGCCCAGAAAACCCGTGATGGCCAACCGTATGCATAGACAACGTCTTGACGGACGTCCACGAACAAATTTTGCATTTTTGACGTCGGAATCCCGATCACCCAAAAAATGGTGTGCAATAGCACACGAAAATCGTCAAAATGAGGCGTATGCTCGCTCCGGGGCTCGTTTGACCTTCCAAACGGCCCAGAAAACCCGTGATGGCCAACCGTATGCATAGACAACGTCTTGATGGACGTCCACGAACAAATTTGGCATTTTTGACGTCGGAATCCTGATCACCCAAAAAATGGTGTGCAATAGCACACGAAAATCATCAAAATGAGGCGTATGCTCGCTCCGGGGCTCGTTTGACCTTCCAAACGGCCCAGAAAACCCGTGATGGCCAACCGTATGCATAGACAACGTCTTGACCAACGTCCACGAACAAATTTTGCATTTTTGACGTCGGAATCCCGATCACCCTAAAAATGGTGTGCAATAGCACACGAAATTCGTCAAAAAGAGGCGTATGCTCGCTCCGGGGCTCGTTTGACCTTCCTAACGGCCCAGAAAACCCGTGATGGCCAACCGTATGCATAGACAACGTCTTGACGAACGTCCACGATCAAATTTTGCATTTTTGACGTCAGAATCCCGATCACCCAAAAAATGGTGTGCAATAGCACACGAAAATCGTCAAAATGAGGCGTATGCTCGCTCTGGGGCTCGTTTGACCTTCCAAACGGCCTAGAAAACCCGTGTTGGCCAACCGTATGCATAGACAATGTCTTGACGGACGTCCACGAACAAATTTGGCATTTTTGACGTCGGAATCCCGATCACCCAAAAAATGGTGTGCAATAGCACACGAAAATCGTCAAAATGAGGCGTATGCTGGCTCCGGGGCTCGTTTGACCTTCCAAACGGCCCAGAAAACCCGTGATGGCCAACCGTATGCATAGACAATGTCTTGACGGACGTCCACGAACAAATTTGGCATTTTTGACGTCGGAATCCCGATCACCCAAAAAATGGTGTGCAATAGCACACGAAAATCGTCAAAATGAGGCGTATGCTGGCTCCGGGGCTCGTTTGACCTTCCAAACGGCCCAGAAAACCCGTGATGGCCAACCGTATGCATAGACAACGTCTTGACGGACGTCCACGAACAAATTTTGCATTTTTGGCGTCGGAATCCCGATCACCCAAAAAATGGTGTGCAATAGCACACGAAAATCGTCAAAATGAGGCGTATGCTCGCTCCGGGGCTCGTTTGACCTTCCAAACGGCCCAGAAAACCCGTGATGGCCAACCGTATGCATAGACAACGTCTTGACGGACGTCCACGAACAAATTTGGCACTTTTGACGTCGAAATCCTGATCACCCAAAAAATGGTGTGCAATAGCACACGAAAATCGTCAAAATGAGGCGTATGCTCGCTCCGGGACTCGTTTGACCTTCCAAATGGCCCAGAAAACCCGTGATGGCCAACCGTATGCATAGACAACGTCTTGACGGACGTCCACGAACAAATTTGGCATTTTTGACGTCGGAATCCCGATCACCCAAAAAATGGTGTGCAATAGCACACGAAAATCGTCAAAATGAGGCGTATGCTTGCTCCGGGGCTCGTTTGACCTTCCAAACGGCCCAGAAAACCCGTGATGGCCAACCGTATGCATAGAAAACGTCTTGACGGACGTCCACGAACAAATTTTTCATTTTTGACGTCGGAATCCCGATCACCCAAAAAATGGTGTGCAATAGCACACGAAAATCGTCAAAATGAGGCGTATGCTCGCTCCGGGGCTCGTTTGACCTTCCAAACGGCCCAGAAAACCCGTGATGGCAAACCGTATGCATAGACAACGTCTTGACGGACGTCCATGAACAACTTTGGCATTTTTGACGTCGGAATCTCGATCACCCAAAAAATGGTGTGCAATAGCACACGAAAATCGTCGAAATGAGGCGTATGCTCGCTCCGGGGCTCGTTTGACCTTCCAAACGGCCCAGAAAACCCGTGATGGCCAACCGTATGCATAGACAACGTCTTGACGGACGTCCACGAACAAATTTTGCATTTTTGACGTCGGAATCCCGATCACCCAAAAAATGGTGTGCAATAGCACACGAAAATCGTCAAAATGAGGCATATGCTCGCTCCGGGGCTCGTTTGACCTTCCAAATGGCCCAGAAAACCCGTGATGGCCAACCGTATGCATAGACAACGTCTTGACGGACGTCCACAAACAAATTTGGCATTTTTGACGTCGGAATCCCGATCACCCAAAAAATGGTGTGCAATAGCACACGAAAATCGTCAAAATGAGGCGTATGCTCGCTCCGGGGCTCGTTTGACCTTCCAAACGGCCCAGAAAACCCGTGATGGCCAACCGTATGCATAGACAACGTCTTGACGGACGTCCACGAACAAATTTTTCATTTTTGACGTCGGAATCCCGATCACCCAAAAAATGGTGTGCAATAGCACACGAAAATCATCAAAATGAGGCGTATGCTCGCTCCGGAGCTCGTTTGACCTTCCAAACGGCCCATAAAACCCGTGATGGCCAACCGTATGCATAGACAACGTCTTGACGGACGTCCACGAACAAATTTGGCATTTTTGACGTCGGAATCCCGATCACCCAAAAAATGGTGTGCAATAGCACACGAAAATCGTCAAAATGAGGCGTATGCTCGCTCCGGGGCTCGTTTGACCTTCCAAACGGCCCAGAAAACCCGTGATGGCCAACCGTATGCATAGACAACGTCTTGACCAACGTCCACGAACAAATTTTGCATTTTTGACGTCGGAATCCCGATCACCCAAAAAATGGTGTGCAATAGCACACGAAAATCGTCAAAATGAGGCGTATGCTCGCTCCGGGGCTCGTTTGACCTGTTAAACGGCCCAGAAAACCCGTGATGGCCAACCGTATGCATAGACAACGTCTTGACGGACGTCCACGAACAAATTTTGCATTTTTGACGTCGGAATCCCGATCACCCAAAAAATGGTGTGCAATAGCACACGAAAATCTTCAAAATGAGGCGTATGCTCGCTCCGGGG
Organism: Solanum lycopersicum; assembly: GCF_036512215.1. Lineage (NCBI taxonomy): Eukaryota > Viridiplantae > Streptophyta > Magnoliopsida > Solanales > Solanaceae > Solanum > Solanum lycopersicum. Next base: position 67,816,057 of record NC_090802.1, read on the forward strand.
CTCGTTTGACCTTCCAAACGGCCCAGGAAACCCGTGATGGCCAACCGTATGCATAGACAACGTCTTGACGGACGTCCACGAACAAATTTTGCATTTTTGACGTCGGAATCCCGATCACCCAAAAAATGGTGTGCAATAGCACACGAAAATCATCAAAATGAGGCGTATGCTCGCTCCGGAGCTCGTTTGACCTTCCAAACGGCCCAGAAAACCCGTGATGGCCAACCGTATGCATAGACAACGTCTTGACGGACGTCCACGAACAAATTTGGCATTTTTGACGTCGGAATCCCGATCACCCAAAAAATGGTGTGCAATAGCACACGAAAATCGTCAAAATGAGGCGTATGCTCGCTCCGGGGCTCGTTTGACCTTCCAAACGGCCCAGAAAACCCGTGATGGCCAACCGTATGCATAGACAACGTCTTGACCAACGTCCACGAACAAATTTTGCATTTTTGACGTCGGAATCCCGATCACCCAAAAAATGGTGTGCAATAGCACACGAAAATCGTCAAAATGAGGCGTATGCTCGCTCCGGGGCTCGTTTGACCTGTTAAACGGCCCAGAAAACCCGTGATGGCCAACCGTATGCATAGACAACGTCTTGACGGACGTCCACGAACAAATTTGGCATTTTTGACGTCGGAATCCCGATCACCCAAAAAATGGTGTGCAATAGCACACGAAAATCGTCAAAATGAGGCGTATGCTCGCTCCGGGGCTCGTTTGACCTTCCAAATGGCCCAGAAAACCCGTGATGGCCAACCGTATGCATAGACAACGTCTTGACGGACGTCCACGAATAAATTTTGCATTTTTGACGTCGGAATCCCGATCACCCAAAAAATGGTGTGCAATAGCACACGAAAATCGTCAAAATGAGGCGTATGCTCGCTCCGGGGCTCGTTTGACCTTCCAAACGGCCCAGAAAACCCGTGATGGCCAACCGTATGCATAGACAACGTCTTGACGGATGTCCACGAACAAATTTTGCATTTTTGACGTCGGAATCCCGATCACCCAAAAAATGGTGTGCAATAGCACACGAAAATCGTCAAAATGAGGCGTATGCTCGCTCCGGGGCTCGTTTGACCTTCCAAACGGCCCAGAAAACCCGTGATGGCCAACCGTATGCATAGAAAGGCTTGACGGACGTCCACGAACAAATTTGGCATTTTTGACGTCGGAATCCCGATCACCCAAAAAATGGCTTGCAATAGCACACGAAAATCGTCAAAATGAGGCGTATGCTTGCTCCGAGGCTCGTTTGACCTTCCAAATGGCCCAGAAAACCCGTGATGGCCAACCGTTGCATAGACAACGTCTTGACGGACGTCCACGAACAAATTTGGCATTTTTGACGTCGGAATCCCGATCACCTAAAAAATGGTGTGCAATAGCATACGAAAATCGTCAAAATGAGGTGTATGCTCGCTCCGGGGCTTGTTTGACCTTCCAAACGGCCCAGAAAACCCGTGATGGCCAACCGTATGCATAGACAACGTCTTGACGGACGTCCACGAACAAATTTTGCATTTTTGATGTCGGAATCCCGATCACCCAAAAAATGGTGTGCAATAGCACACGAAAATCGTCAAAATGAGGCGTATGCTCGCTCCGGGGCTCGTTTGACCTTCCAAACGGCCCAGAAAACCCGTGATGGCCAACCGTATGCATAGACAACGTCTTGACGGACGTCCACGAACAAATTTTGCATTTTTGACGTCGCATTCCTGATCACCCAAAAAATGGTGTGCAATAGCACACGAAAATTGTCAAAATGAGGCGTATGCTCGCTCCGGGGCTTGTTTGACCTTCCAAATGGCCCAGAAAACCCGTGATGGCCAACCGTATGCATAGACAACGTCTTAACGGATGTCCACGAATAAATTTGGCATTTTTGACGTCGGAATCCCGATCACCCAAAAAATGGTGTGCAATAGCACACGAAAATCGTCAAAATGAGGCGTATGCTCGCTCCGGGGCTCGTTTGACCTTCCAAACGGCCCAGAAAACCCGTGATGGCCAACCGTATGCATAGACAACGTCTTGACGGACGTCCACGAACAAATTTTGCATTTTTGGCGCCGGAATCCCGATCACCCAAAAAATGGTGTGCAATAGCACACGAAAATCGTCAAAATGAGGCGTATGCTCGCTCCGGGGCTCGTTTGACCTTCCAAACGGCCCAGAAAACCCGTGATGGCCAACCGTATGCATAGACAACGTCTTGACGGACGTCCACGAACAAATTTGGCACTTTTGACGTCGGAATCCTGATCACCCAAAAAATGGTGTGCAATAGCACACGAAAATCGTCAAAATGAGGCGTATGCTCGCTCCGGGGCTCGTTTGACCTTCCAAATGGCCCAGAAAACCCGTGATGGCCAACCGTATGCATAGACAACGTCTTGACGGACGTCCACGAACAAATTTGGCATTTTTGACGTCGGAATCTCGATCACCTAAAAAATGGTGTTCAATAGCACACGAAAATCGTCAAAATGAGGCGTATGCTCGCTCCGGGGCTCGTTTGACCTTCCAAACGGCCCAGAAAACCCGTGATGGCCAACCGTATGCATAGACAACGTCTTGACGGACGTCCACGAACAAATTTTGCATTTTTGACGTCGGAATCCCGATCACCCAAAAAATGGTGTGCAATAGCACACGAAAATCATCAAAATGAGGCGTATGCTCGCTCCGGAGCTCGTTTGACCTTCCAAACGGCCCAGAAAACCCGTGATGGCCAACCGTATGCATAGACAACGTCTTGACGGACGTCCACGAACAAATTTGGCATTTTTGACGTCGGAATCCCGATCACCCAAAAAATGGTGTGCAATAGCACACGAAAATCGTCAAAATGAGGCGTATGCTCGCTCCGGGACTCGTTTGACCTTCCAAACGGCCCAGAAAACCCGTGATGGCCAACCGTATGCATAGACAACGTCTTGACCAACGTCCACGAACAAATTTTGCATTTTTGACGTTGGAATCCCGATCACCCAAAAAATGGTGTGCAATAGCACACGAAAATCATCAAAATGAGGCGTATGCTCGCTCCGGGGCTCGTTTGACCTTCCAAACGGCCCAGAAAACCCGTGATGGCCAACCGTATGCATAGAAAGGCTTGACGGACGTCCACGAACAAATTTGGCATTTTTGACGTCGGAATCCCGATCACCCAAAAAATGGTGTGCAATAGCACACGAAAATCGTCAAAATGAGGCGTATGCTCGCTCCGAGGCTCGTTTGACCTTCCAAACGGCCCAGAAAACCCATGATGGCCAACCGTATGCATAGACAACGTCTTGACGGACGTCCACGAACAAATTTGGCATTTTTGACGTCGCATTCCTGATCACCCAAAAAATGGTGTGCAATAGCACACGAAAATTGTCAAAATGAGGCGTATGCTCGCTCCGGGGCTCGTTTGACCTTCCAAATGGCCTGGAAAACCCGTGATGGCCAACCGTATGCATAGACAACGTCTTGACGGACGTCCACGAACAAATTTGGCATTTTTGACGTCGGAATCCCGATCACCCAAAAAATGGTGTGCAATAGCACACGAAAATCGTCAAAATGAGGTGTATGCTCGCTCCGGGGCTTGTTTGACCTTCCAAACGGCCCAGAAAACCCGTGATGACCAACCGTATGCATAGACAACGTCTTGACGGACGTCCACGAACAAATTTTGCATTTTTGACGTCGGAATCCCGATCACCCAAAAAATGGTGTGCAATAGCACACGAAAATCGTCAAAATGAGGCGTATGCTCGCTACGGGGCTCGTTTGACCTTCCAAACGGCCCAGAAAACCCGTGATGGCCAACCGTATGCATAGACAACGTCTTGACGGACGTCCACGAACAAATTTGGCATTTTTGACGTCGCATTCCTGATCAACCAAAAAATGGTGTGCAATTGCACACGAAAATCGTCAAAATGAGGCGTATACTCGCTCCGGGGCTCGTTTGACCTTCCAAACGGCCCAGAAAACCCATGATGGCCAACCGTATGCAAAGACAACGTCTTGATGGACGTCCACGAACAAATTTTGCATTTTTGACGTCGGAATCCCGATCACCCAAAAAATGGTGTGCAATAGCACACGAAAATTGTCAAAATGAGGCGTATGCTCGCTCCGGGGCTCGTTTGACCTTCCAAACGGCCCAGAAAACCCGTGATGGCCAACCGTATGCATAGACAACGTCTTGACGGACGTCCACGAACAAATTTGGCATTTTTGACGTCGGAATCCTGATCACCCAAAAAATGGTGTGCAATAGCACACGAAAATCGTCAAAATGAGGCGTATGCTCGCTCCGGGGCTCGTTTGACCTTCCAAATGGCCCAAAAAACCTGTGATGGCCAACCGTATGCATAGACAACGTCTTGACGGACGTCCACGAACAAATTTGGCATTTTTGACGTCGGAATCCCGATCACCCAAAAAATGGTGTGCAATAGCACACGAAAATCGTCAAAATGAGGCGTATGCTCGCTCCGGGGCTCGTTTGACCTTCCAAACGGCCCAGAAAACCCGTGATGGCCAACCGTATGCATAGACAACGTCTTGACGGACGTCCACGAACAAATTTGGCATTTTTGACGTCGGAATCCTGATCACCCAAAAAATGGTGTGCAATAGCACACGAAAATTGTCAAAATGAGGCGTATGCTCGCTCCAGGGCTCGTTTAACCTTCCAAACGGCCCAGAAAACCCGTGATGGCCAACTGTATGCATAGAAAACATCTTGACGGACGTCCACGAACAAATTTGGCATTTTTGACGTCGGAATCCTGATCACCCAAAAAATGGTGTGCAATAGCACACGAAAATCGTCAAAATGAGGCGTATGCTCGCTCCGGGGCTCGTTTGACCTTCCAAACGGCCTAGAAAACCCGTGATGGCCAACCGTATGCATAGACAACGTCTTGACGGACGTCCACGAACAAATTTTGCATTTTTGACGTCGGAATCCCGATCACCCAAAAAATGGTGTGCAATAGCACACGAAAATCGTCAAAATGAGGCGTATGCTCGCTCCGGGGCTCGTTTGACCTTCCAAACGGCCCAGAAAACCCGTGATGGCCAACCGTATGCATAGACAACGTCTTGACGGACGTCCACGAACAAATTTTGCATTTTTGACGTCGGAATCCTGATCACCCAAAAAATGGTGTGCAATAGCACACGAAAATCATCAAAATGAGGCGTATGCTCGCTCCGGGGCTCGTTTGACCTTCCAAATGGCCCAGAAAACCCATGATGGCCAACCGTATGCATAGACAACGTCTTGACGGACGTCCACGAACAAATTTGGAATTTTTGACGTCGGAATCCCGATCACCCTAAAAATGGTGTGCAATAGCACACGAAATTCGTCAAAATGAGGCGTATGCTCGCTCCGGGGCTCGTTTGACCTTCCTAACGGCCCAGAAAACCCGTGATGGCCAACCGTATGCATAGACAACGTCTTGACGGACGTCCACGATCAAATTTTGCATTTTTGACGTCGGAATCCCGATCACCCAAAAAATGGTGTGCAATAGCACACGAAAATCGTCAAAATGAGGCGTATGCTCGCTCTGGGGCTCGTTTGACCTTCCAAACGGCCCAGAAAACCCGTGATGGCCAACCGTATGCATAGACAACGTCTTGACGGACGTCCACGAACAAATTTGGCATTTTTGACGTCGGAATCCCGATCACCCAAAAAATGGTGTGCAATAGCACACGAAAATCGTCAAAATGAGGCGTATACTCGCTCCGGGGCTCGTTTGACCTTCCAAACGGCCCAGAAAACCCGTGATGGCCAACCGTATGCATAGACAACGTCTTAACGGACGTCCACGAACAAATTTTGCATTTTTGGCGTCGGAATCCCGATCACCCAAAAAATGGTGTGCAATAGCACACGAAAATCGTCAAAATGAGGCGTATGCTCGCTCCGGGGCTCGTTTGACCTTCCAAACGGCCCAGAAAACCCGTGATGGCCAACCGTATGCATAGACAACGTCTTGACGGACGTCCACGAACAAATTTTGCATTTTTGGCGTCGGAATCCCGATCACCCAAAAAATGGTGTGCAATAGCACACGAAAATCGTCAAAATGAGGCGTATGCTCGCTCCGGGGCTCGTTTGACCTTCCAAACGGCCCAGAAAACCCGTGATGGCCAACCATATGCATAGACAACGTCTTGACGGACGTCCACGAACAAATTTGGCATTTTTGACGTCGCATTCCTGATCACCCAAAAAATGGTGTGCAATAGCACACGAAAATTGTCAAAATGAGGCGTATGCTCGCTCCGGGGCTCGTTTGACCTTCCAAATGGCCTAGAAAACCCGTGATGGCCAACCGTATGCATAGACAACGTCTTGACGGACGTCCACGAACAAATTTGGCATTTTTGACGTCGGAATCCCGATCACCCAAAAAATGGTGTGCAATAGCACACGAAAATCGTCAAAATGAGGTGTATGCTCGCTCCGGGGCTTGTTTGACCTTCCAAACGGCCCAGAAAACCCGTGATGGCCAACCGTATGCATAGACAACGTCTTGACGGACGTCCACGAACAAATTTTGCATTTTTGACGTCGGAATCCCGATCACCCAAAAAATGGTGTGCAATAGCACACGAAAATCGTCAAAATGAGGCGTATGCTCGCTCCGGGGCTCGTTTGACCTTCCAAATGGCCCAGAAAACCCGTGATGGCCAACCGTATGCATAGACAACGTCTTGACGGACGTCCACGAACAAATTTGGCATTTTTGACGTCGGAATCCCGATCACCCAAAAAATGGTGTGCAATAGCACACGAAAATCGTCAAAATGAGGCGTATGCTCGCTCCGGGACTCGTTTGACCTTCCAAACGGCCCAGAAAACCCGTGATGGCCAACCGTATGCATAGACAACGTCTTGACCAACGTCCACGAACAAATTTTGCATTTTTGACGTTGGAATCCCGATCACCCAAAAAATGGTGTGCAATAGCACACGAAAATCATCAAAATGAGGCGTATGCTCGCTCCGGGGCTCGTTTGACCTTCCAAACGGCCCAGAAAACCCGTGATGGCCAACCGTATGCATAGAAAGGCTTGACGGACGTCCACGAACAAATTTGGCATTTTTGACGTCGGAATCCCGATCACCCAAAAAATGGTGTGCAATAGCACACGAAAATCGTCAAAATGAGGCGTATGCTCGCTCCGAGGCTCGTTTGACCTTCCAAACGGCCCAGAAAACCCATGATGGCCAACCGTATGCATAGACAACGTCTTGACGGACGTCCACGAACAAATTTGGCATTTTTGACGTCGCATTCCTGATCACCCAAAAAATGGTGTGCAATAGCACACGAAAATTGTCAAAATGAGGCGTATGCTCGCTCCGGGGCTCGTTTGACCTTCCAAATGGCCTGGAAAACCCGTGATGGCCAACCGTATGCATAGACAACGTCTTGACGGACGTCCACGAACAAATTTGGCATTTTTGACGTCGGAATCCCGATCACCCAAAAAATGGTGTGCAATAGCACACGAAAATCGTCAAAATGAGGTGTATGCTCGCTCCGGGGCTTGTTTGACCTTCCAAACGGCCCAGAAAACCCGTGATGACCAACCGTATGCATAGACAACGTCTTGACGGACGTCCACGAACAAATTTTGCATTTTTGACGTCGGAATCCCGATCACCCAAAAAATGGTGTGCAATAGCACACGAAAATCGTCAAAATGAGGCGTATGCTCGCTACGGGGCTCGTTTGACCTTCCAAACGGCCCAGAAAACCCGTGATGGCCAACCGTATGCATAGACAACGTCTTGACGGACGTCCACGAACAAATTTGGCATTTTTGACGTCGCATTCCTGATCAACCAAAAAATGGTGTGCAATTGCACACGAAAATCGTCAAAATGAGGCGTATACTCGCTCCGGGGCTCGTTTGACCTTCCAAACGGCCCAGAAAACCCATGATGGCCAACCGTATGCAAAGACAACGTCTTGATGGACGTCCACGAACAAATTTTGCATTTTTGACGTCGGAATCCCGATCACCCAAAAAATGGTGTGCAATAGCACACGAAAATTGTCAAAATGAGGCGTATGCTCGCTCCGGGGCTCGTTTGACCTTCCAAACGGCCCAGAAAACCCGTGATGGCCAACCGTATGCATAGACAACGTCTTGACGGACGTCCACGAACAAATTTGGCATTTTTGACGTCGGAATCCTGATCACCCAAAAAATGGTGTGCAATAGCACACGAAAATCGTCAAAATGAGGCGTATGCTCGCTCCGGGGCTCGTTTGACCTTCCAAATGGCCCAAAAAACCTGTGATGGCCAACCGTATGCATAGACAACGTCTTGACGGACGTCCACGAACAAATTTGGCATTTTTGACGTCGGAATCCCGATCACCCAAAAAATGGTGTGCAATAGCACACGAAAATCGTCAAAATGAGGCGTATGCTCGCTCCGGGGCTCGTTTGACCTTCCAAACGGCCCAGAAAACCCGTGATGGCCAACCGTATGCATAGACAACGTCTTGACGGACGTCCACGAACAAATTTGGCATTTTTGACGTCGGAATCCTGATCACCCAAAAAATGGTGTGCAATAGCACACGAAAATTGTCAAAATGAGGCGTATGCTCGCTCCAGGGCTCGTTTAACCTTCCAAACGGCCCAGAAAACCCGTGATGGCCAACTGTATGCATAGAAAACATCTTGACGGACGTCCACGAACAAATTTGGCATTTTTGACGTCGGAATCCTGATCACCCAAAAAATGGTGTGCAATAGCACACGAAAATCGTCAAAATGAGGCGTATGCTCGCTCCGGGGCTCGTTTGACCTTCCAAACGGCCTAGAAAACCCGTGATGGCCAACCGTATGCATAGACAACGTCTTGACGGACGTCCACGAACAAATTTTGCATTTTTGACGTCGGAATCCCGATCACCCAAAAAATGGTGTGCAATAGCACACGAAAATCGTCAAAATGAGGCGTATGCTCGCTCCGGGGCTCGTTTGACCTTCCAAACGGCCCAGAAAACCCGTGATGGCCAACCGTATGCATAGACAACGTCTTGACGGACGTCCACGAACAAATTTTGCATTTTTGACGTCGGAATCCTGATCACCCAAAAAATGGTGTGCAATAGCACACGAAAATCATCAAAATGAGGCGTATGCTCGCTCCGGGGCTCGTTTGACCTTCCAAATGGCCCAGAAAACCCATGATGGCCAACCGTATGCATAGACAACGTCTTGACGGACGTCCACGAACAAATTTGGAATTTTTGACGTCGGAATCCCGATCACCCTAAAAATGGTGTGCAATAGCACACGAAATTCGTCAAAATGAGGCGTATGCTCGCTCCGGGGCTCGTTTGACCTTCCTAACGGCCCAGAAAACCCGTGATGGCCAACCGTATGCATAGACAACGTCTTGACGGACGTCCACGATCAAATTTTGCATTTTTGACGTCGGAATCCCGATCACCCAAAAAATGGTGTGCAATAGCACACGAAAATCGTCAAAATGAGGCGTATGCTCGCTCTGGGGCTCGTTTGACCTTCCAAACGGCCCAGAAAACCCGTGATGGCCAACCGTATGCATAGACAACGTCTTGACGGACGTCCACGAACAAATTTGGCATTTTTGACGTCGGAATCCCGATCACCCAAAAAATGGTGTGCAATAGCACACGAAAATCGTCAAAATGAGGCGTATACTCGCTCCGGGGCTCGTTTGACCTTCCAAACGGCCCAGAAAACCCGTGATGGCCAACCGTATGCATAGACAACGTCTTAACGGACGTCCACGAACAAATTTTGCATTTTTGGCGTCGGAATCCCGATCACCCAAAAAATGGTGTGCAATAGCACACGAAAATCGTCAAAATGAGGCGTATGCTCGCTCCGGGGCTCGTTTGACCTTCCAAACGGCCCAGAAAACCCGTGATGGCCAACCGTATGCATAGACAACGTCTTGACGGACGTCCACGAACAAATTTTGCATTTTTGGCGTCGGAATCCCGATCACCCAAAAAATGGTGTGCAATAGCACACGAAAATCGTCAAAATGAGGCGTATGCTCGCTCCGGGGCTCGTTTGACCTTCCAAACGGCCCAGAAAACCCGTGATGGCCAACCATATGCATAGACAACGTCTTGACGGACGTCCACGAACAAATTTGGCATTTTTGACGTCGCATTCCTGATCACCCAAAAAATGGTGTGCAATAGCACACGAAAATTGTCAAAATGAGGCGTATGCTCGCTCCGGGGCTCGTTTGACCTTCCAAATGGCCTAGAAAACCCGTGATGGCCAACCGTATGCATAGACAACGTCTTGACGGACGTCCACGAACAAATTTGGCATTTTTGACGTCGGAATCCCGATCACCCAAAAAATGGTGTGCAATAGCACACGAAAATCGTCAAAATGAGGTGTATGCTCGCTCCGGGGCTTGTTTGACCTTCCAAACGGCCCAGAAAACCCGTGATGGCCAACCGTATGCATAGACAACGTCTTGACGGACGTCCACGAACAAATTTTGCATTTTTGACGTCGGAATCCCGATCACCCAAAAAATGGTGTGCAATAGCACACGAAAATCGTCAAAATGAGGCGTATGCTCGCTCCGGGGCTCGTTTGACCTTCCAAATGGCCCAGAAAACCCGTGATGGCCAACCGTATGCATAGACAACGTCTTGACGGACGTCCACGAACAAATTTGGCATTTTTGACGTCGGAATCCCGATCACCAAAAAAATGGTGTGCAATAGCACACGAAAATCGTCAAAATGAGGCGTATGCTCGCTCCGGGGCTCGTTTGACCTTCCAAACGGCCCAGAAAACCCGTGATGGCAAACCGTATGCAAAGACAACGTCTTGACGGACGTCCACGAACAAATTTTGCATTTTTGACGTCGGAATCCCGATCACCCAAAAAATGGTGTGCAATAGCACACGAAAATTGTCAAAATGAGGCGTATGCTCGCTCCGGGGCTCGTTTGACCTTCCAAACGGCCCAGAAAACCCGTGATGGCCAACCGTATGCATAGACAACGTCTTGACGGACGTCCACGAACAAATTTGGCATTTTTGACGTCGGAATCCTGATCACCCAAAAAATGGTGTGCAATAGCACACGAAAATCGTCAAAATGAGGCGTATGCTCGCTCCGGGGCTCGTTTGACCTTCCAAATGGCCCAGAAAACCCGTGATGGCCAACTGTATGCATAGACAACGTCTTGACGGACGTCCACGAACAAATTTGGCATTTTTGACGTCGGAATCCCGATCACCCAAAAAATGGTGTGCAATAGCACACGATAATCGTCAAAATGAGGCGTATGCTCGCTCCGGGGCTCGTTTGACCTTCCAAACGGCCCAGAAAACCCGTGATGGCCAACCGTATGCATAGACAACGTCTTGACGGACGTCCACGAACAAATGTGGCATTTTTGACGTCGGAATCCTGATCACCCAAAAAATGGTGTGCAATAGCACACGAAAATTGTCAAAATGAGGCGTATGCTCGCTCCAGGGCTCGTTTGACCTTCCAAACGGCCCAGAAAACCCGTGATGGCCAACTGTATGCATAGACAACATCTTGACGGACGTCCACGAACAAATTTGGCATTTTTGACGTCGGAATCCTGATCACCCAAAAAATGGTGTGCAATAGCACACGAAAATCGTCAAAATGAGGCGTATGCTCGCTTCGGGGCTCGTTTGACCTTCCAAACGGCCCAGAAAACCCGTGATGGCCAACCGTATGCATAGACAACGTCTTGACGGACGTCCACGAACAAATTTTGCATTTTTCACGTCGGAATCCCGATCACCCAAAAAATGGTGTGCAATAGCACACGAAAATCGTCAAAATGAGGCGTATGCTCGCTCCGGGGCTCGTTTGACCTTCCAAACGGCCCAGAAAACCCGTGATGGCCAACCGTATGCATAGACAACGTCTTGACGGACGTCCACGAACAAATTTGGCATTTTTGACGTCGGAATCCTGATCACCCAAAAAATGGTGTGCAATAGCACACGAAAATCATCAAAATGAGGCGTATGCTCGCTCCGGGGCTCGTTTGACCTTCCAAATGGCCCAGAAAACCCATGATGGCCAACCGTATGCATCGACAACGTCTTGACGGACGTCCACAAACAAATTTGGAATTTTTGACGTCGGAATCCCGATCACCCTAAAAAAGGTGTGCAATAGCACACGAAATTCGTCAAAAAGAGGCGTATGCTCGCTCCGGGGCTCGTTTGACCTTCCTAACGGCCCAGAAAACCCGTGATGGCCAACCGTATGCATAGACAACGTCTTGACGAACGTCCACGATCAAATTTTGCATTTTTGACGTCGGAATCCCGATCACCCAAAAAATGGTGTGCAATAGCACACGAAAATCGTCAAAATGAGGCGTATGCTCGCTCTGGGGCTCGTTTGACCTTCCAAACGGCCCAGAAAACCCGTGATGGCCAACCGTATGCATAGACAACGTCTTGACGGACGTCCACGAACAAATTTGGCATTTTTGACGTCGGAATCCCGATCACCCAAAAAATGGTGTGCAATAGCACACGAAAATCGTCAAAATGAGGCGTATGCTGGCTCCGGGGCTCGTTTGACCTTCCAAACGGCCCAGAAAACCCGTGATGGCCAACCGTATGCATAGACAACGTCTTGACGGACGTCCACGAACGAATTTTGCATTTTTGGCGTCGGAATCCCGATCACCCAAAAAATGGTGTGCAATAGCACACGAAAATCGTCAAAATGAGGCGTATGCTCGCTCCGGGGCTCGTTTGACCTTCCAAACGGCCCAGAAAACCCGTGATGGCCAACCGTATGCATAGACAACGTCTTGACGGACGTCCACGAACAAATTTGGCACTTTTGACGTCGAAATCCTGATCACCCAAAAAATGGTGTGCAATAGCACACGAAAATCGTCAAAATGAGGCGTATGCTCGCTCCGAGACTCATTTGACCTTCCAAATGGCCCAGAAAACCCGTGATGGCCAACCGTATGCATAGACAACGTCTTGACGGACGTCCACGAACAAATTTGGCATTTTTGACGTCGGAATCCCGATCACCCAAAAAATGGTGTGCAATAGCACACGAAAATCGTCAAAATGAGGCGTATGCTTGCTCCGGGGCTCGTTTGACCTTCCAAACGGCCCAGAAAACCCGTGATGGCCAACCGTATGCATAGACAACGTCTTGACGGACGTCCACGAACAAATTTTTCATTTTTGACGTCGGAATCCCGATCACCCAAAAAATGGTGTGCAATAGCACACGAAAATCGTCAAAATGAGGCGTATGCTCGCTCCGGGGCTCGTTTGACCTTCCAAACGGCCCAGAAAACCCGTGATGGCCAACCGTATGCATAGACAATGTCTTGACGGACGTCCATGAACAACTTTGGCATTTTTGACGTCGGAATCTCGATCACCCAAAAAATGGTGTGCAATAGCACACGAAAATCGTCGAAATGAGGCGTATGCTCGCTCCGGGGCTCGTTTGACCTTCCAAACGTCCCAGAAAACCCGTGATGGCCAACCGTATGCATAGACAACGTCTTGACGGACGTCCACGAACAAATTTTGCATTTTTGACGTCGGAATCCCGATCACCCAAAAAATGGTGTGCAATAGCACACGAAAATCGTCAAAATGAGGCGTATGCTCGCTCCGGGGCTCGTTTGACCTTCCAAATGGCCCAGAAAACCCGTGATGGCCAACCGTATGCATAGACAACGTCTTGACGGACGTCCACGAACAAATTTGGCATTTTTGACGTCGGAATCCCGATCACCCAAAAAATGGTGTGCAATAGCACACGAAAATCGTCAAAATGAGGCGTATGCTCGCTCCGGGGCTCGTTTGACCTTCCAAACGGCCCAGAAAACCCGTGATGGCCAACCGTATGCATAGACAACGTCTTGACGGACGTCCACGAACAAATTTTTCATTTTTGACGTCGGAATCCCGATCACCCAAAAAATGGTGTGCAATAGCACACGAAAATCATCAAAATGAGGCGTATGCTCGCTCCGGAGCTCGTTTGACCTTCCAAACGGCCCAGAAAACCCGTGATGGCCAACCGTATGCATAGACAACGTCTTGACGGACGTCCACGAACAAATTTGGCATTTTTGACGTCGGAATCCCGATCACCCAAAAAATGGTGTGCAATAGCACACGAAAATCGTCAAAATGAGGCGTATGCTCGCTCCGGGGCTCGTTTGACCTTCCAAACGGCCCAGAAAAGCCGTGATGGCCAACCGTATGCATAGACAACGTCTTGACCAACGTCCACGAACAAATTTTGCATTTTTGACGTCGGAATCCCGATCACCCAAAAAATGGTGTGCAATAGCACACAAAAATCGTCAAAATGAGGCGTATGCTCGCTCCGGGGCTCGTTTGACCTGTTAAACGGCCCAGAAAACCCGTGATGGCCAACCGTATGCATAGACAACGTCTTGACGGACGTCCACGAACAAATTTTGCATTTTTGACGTCGGAATCCCGATCACCCAAAAAATGGTGTGCAATAGCACACGAAAATCATCAAAATGAGGCGTATGCTCGCTCCGGGGCTCGTTTGACCTTCCAAACGGCCCAGGAAACCCGTGATGGCCAACCGTATGCATAGACAACGTCTTGACGGACGTCCACGAACAAATTTGGCATTTTTGACGTCGGAATCCCGATCACCCAAAAAATGGTGTGCAATAGCACACGAAAATCGTCAAAATGAGGCGTATGCTCGCTCCGGGGCTCGTTTGACCTTCCAAACGGCCCAGAAAACCCGTGATGGCCAACCGTATGCATAGACAACGTCTTGACGGACGTCCACGAACAAATTTTTCATTTTTGACGTCGGAATCCCGATCACCCAAAAAATGGTGTGCAATAGCACACGAAAATCATCAAAATGAGGCGTATGCTCGCTCCGGAGCTCGTTTGACCTTCCAAACGGCCCAGAAAACCCGTGATGGCCAACCGTATGCATAGACAACGTCTTGACGGACGTCCACGAACAAATTTGGCATTTTTGACGTCGGAATCCCGATCACCCAAAAAATGGTGTGCAATAGCACACGAAAATCGTCAAAATGAGGCGTATGCTCGCTCCGGGGCTCGTTTGACCTTCCAAACGGCCCAGAAAACCCGTGATGGCCAACCGTATGCATAGACAACGTCTTGACCAACGTCCACGAACAAATTTTGCATTTTTGACGTCGGAATCCCGATCACCCAAAAAATGGTGTGCAATAGCACACAAAAATCGTCAAAATGAGGCGTATGCTCGCTCCGGGGCTCGTTTGACCTGTTAAACGGCCCAGAAAACCCGTGATGGCCAACCGTATGCATAGACAACGTCTTGACGGACGTCCACGAACAAATTTTGCATTTTTGACGTCGGAATCCCGATCACCCAAAAAATGGTGTGCAATAGCACACGAAAATCGTCAAAATGAGGCGTATGCTCGCTCCGGGGCTCGTTTGACCTTCCAAACGGCCCAGGAAACCCGTGATGGCCAACCGTATGCATAGACAACGTCTTGACGGACGTCCACGAACAAATTTTGCATTTTTGACGTCGGAATCCCGATCACCCAAAAAATGGTGTGCAATAGCACACGAAAATCATCAAAATGAGGCGTATGCTCGCTCCGGAGCTTGTTTGACCTTCCAAACGGCCCAGAAAACCCGTGATGGCCAACCGTATGCATAGACAACGTCTTGACGGACGTCCACGAACAAATTTGGCATTTTTGACGTCGGAATCCCGATCACCCAAAAAATGGTGTGCAATAGCACACGAAAATCGTCAAAATGAGGCGTATGCTCGCTCCGGGGCTCGTTTGACCTTCCAAACGGCCCAGAAAACCCGTGATGGCCAACCGTATGCATAGACAACGTCTTGACCAACGTCCACGAACAAATTTTGCATTTTTGACGTCGGAATCCCGATCACCCAAAAAATGGTGTGCAATAGCACACGAAAATCGTCAAAATGAGGCGTATGCTCGCTCCGGGGCTCGTTTGACCTGTTAAACGGCCCAGAAAACCCGTGATGGCCAACCGTATGCATAGACAACGTCTTGACGGACGTCCACGAACAAATTTGGCATTTTTGACGTCGGAATCCCGATCACCCAAAAAATGGTGTGCAATAGCACACGAAAATCGTCAAAATGAGGCGTATGCTCGCTCCGGGGCTCGTTTGACCTTCCAAATGGCCCAGAAAACCCGTGATGGCCAACCGTATGCATAGACAACGTCTTGACGGACGTCCACGAATAAATTTTGCATTTTTGACGTCGGAATCCCGATCACCCAAAAAATGGTGTGCAATAGCACACGAAAATCGTCAAAATGAGGCGTATGCTCGCTCCGGGGCTCGTTTGACCTTCCAAACGGCCCAGAAAACCCGTGATGGCCAACCGTATGCATAGACAACGTCTTGACGGATGTCCATGAACAAATTTTGCATTTTTGACGTCGGAATCCCCATCACCCAAAAAATGGTGTGCAATAGCACACGAAAATCGTCAAAATGAGGCGTATGCTCGCTCCGGGGCTCGTTTGACCTTCCAAACGGCCCAGAAAACCCGTGATGGCCAACCGTATGCATAGAAAGGCTTGACGGACGTCCACGAACAAATTTGGCATTTTTGACGTCGGAATCCCGATCACCCAAAAAATGGCGTGCAATAGCACACGAAAATCGTCAAAATGAGGCGTATGCTTGCTCCGAGGCTCGTTTGACCTTCCAAACGGCCCAGAAAACCCGTGATGGCCAACCGTATGCATAGACAACGTCTTGACGGACGTCCACGAACAAATTTGGCATTTTTGACGTCGGAATCCCGATCACCTAAAAAATGGTGTGCAATAGCACACGAAAATCGTCAAAATGAGGTGTATGCTCGCTCCGGGGCTTGTTTGACCTTCCAAACGGCCCAGAAAACCCGTGATGGCCAACCGTATGCATAGACAACGTCTTGACGGACGTCCACGAACAAATTTTGCATTTTTGACGTCGGAATCCCGATCACCCAAAAAATGGTGTGCAATAGCACACGAAAATCGTCAAAATGAGGCGTATGCTCGCTCCGGGGCTCGTTTGACCTTCCAAACGGCCCAGAAAACCCGTGATGGCCAACCGTATGCATAGACAACGTCTTGACGGACGTCCACGAACAAATTTGGCATTTTTGACGTCGCATTCCTGATCACCCAAAAAATGGTGTGCAATAGCACACGAAAATTGTTAAAATGAGGCGTATGCTCGCTCCGGGGCTTGTTTGACCTTCCAAATGGCCCAGAAAACCCGTGATGGCCAACCGTATGCATAGACAACGTCTTGACGGATGTCCACGAATAAATTTGGCATTTTTGACGTTGGAATCCCGATCACCCAAAAAATGGTGTGCAATAGCACACGAAAATCGTCAAAATGAGGCGTATGCTCGCTCTGGGGCTCGTTTGACCTTCCAAACGGCCCAGAAAACCCGTGATGGCCAACCGTATGCATAGACAACGTCTTGACGGACGTCCACGAACAAATTTTGCATTTTTGGCGCCGGAATCCCGATCACCCAAAAAATGGTGTGCAATAGCACACGAAAATCATCAAAATGAGGCGTATGCTCGCTCCGGAGCTCGTTTGACCTTCCAAACGGCCCAGAAAACCCGTGATGGCCAACCGTATGCATAGACAACGTCTTGACGGACGTCCACGAACAAATTTGGCACTTTTGACGTCGGAATCCTGATCACCCAAAAAATGGTGTGCAATAGCACACGAAAATCGTCAAAATGAGGCGTATGCTCGCTCCGGGGCTCGTTTGACCTTCCAAATGGCCCAGAAAACCCGTGATGGCCAACCGTATGCATAGACAACGTCTTGACGGACGTCCACGAACAAATTTGGCATTTTTGACGTCAGAATCTCGATCACCCAAAAAATGGTGTGCAATAGCACACGAAAATCGTCAAAATGAGGCGTATGCTTGCTCCGGGGCTCGTTTGACCTTCCAAACGGCCCAGAAAACCCGTGATGGCCAACCGTATGCATAGACAACGTCTTGACGGACGTCCACGAACAAATTTTTCATTTTTGACGTCGGAATCCCGATCACCCAAAAAATGGTGTGCAATAGCACACGAAAATCGTCAAAATGAGGCGTATGCTCGCTCCGGGGCTCGTTTGACCTTCCAAACGGCCCAGAAAACCCGTGATGGCCAACCGTATGCATAGACAATGTCTTGACGGACGTCCATGAACAAATTTGGCATTTTTGACGTCGGAATCTCGATCACCCAAAAAATGGTGTGCAATAGCACACGAAAATCGTCGAAATGAGGCGTATGCTCGCTCCGGGGCTCGTTTGACCTTCCAAACGGCCCAGAAAACCCGTGATGTCCAACCGTATGCATAGACAACGTCTTGACGGACGTCCACGAACAAATTTTGCATTTTTGACGTCGGAATCCCGATCACCCAAAAAATGGTGTGCAATAGCTCACGAAAATCGTCAAAATGAGGCGTATGCTCGCTCCGGGGCTCGTTTGACCTTCCAAACGGCCCAGAAAACCCGTGATGGCCAACCGTATGCATAGACAACGTCTTGACGGACGTCCACGAACAAATTTGGCATTTTTGACGTCGGAATCCTGATCACCCAAAAAATGGTGTGCAATAGCATACGAAAATCGTCAAAATGAGGCGTATGCTCGCTCTGGGGCTCGTTTGACCTTCCAAACGGCCCAGAAAACCCGTGATGGCCAACCGTATGCATAGACAACGTCTTGACGGACGTCCACGAACAAATTTTGCATTTTTGACGTCGGAATCCCGATCACCCAAAAAATGGTGTGCAATAGCACACGAAAATCGTCAAAATGAGGCGTATGCTCGCTCCGGGGCTCGTTTGACCTTCTAAACGGCCCAGAAAACCCGTGATGGCCAACCGTATGCAAAGACAACGTCTTGACGGACGTCCACGAACAAATTTTGCATTTTTGACGTCGGAATCCCGATCACCCAAAAAATGGTGTGCAATAGCACACGAAAATTGTCAAAATGAGGCGTATGCTCGCTCTGGGGCTCGTTTTACCTTCCAAACGGCCCAGAAAACCCGTGATGGCCAACCGTATGCATAGACAACGTCTTGACGGACGTCCACGAACAAATTTGGCATTTTTGACGTCGGAATCCTGATCACCCAAAAAATGGTGTGCAATAGCACACGAAAATCGTCAAAATGAGGCGTATGCTCGCTCCGGGGCTCGTTTGACCTTCCAAATAGCCCAGAAAACCCGTGATGGCCAACCGTATGCATAGACAACGTCTTGACGGACGTCCACGAACAAATTTGGCATTTTTGACGTCGGAATCCCGATCACCCAAAAAATGGTGTGCAATAGCACACGAAAATCGTCAAAATGAGGCGTATGCTCGCTCCGGGGCTCGTTTGACCTTCCAAACGGCCCAGAAAACCCGTGATGGCCAACCGTATGCATAGACAACGTCTTGACGGACGTCCACGAACAAATTTGGCATTTTTGACGTCGGAATCCTGATCACCCAAAAAATGGTGTGCAATAGCACACGAAAATTGTCAAAATGAGGCGTATGCTCGCTCCAGGGCTCGTTTGACCTTCCAAACGGCCCAGAAAACCCGTGATGGCCAACTGTATGCATAGACAACGTCTTGACGGACGTCCACGAACAAATTTGGCATTTTTGACGTCGGAATCCTGATCACCCAAAAAATGGTGTGCAATAGCACACGAAAATCGTCAAAATGAGGCGTATGCTCGCTCCGGGGCTCGTTTGACCTTCCAAACGGCCCAGAAAACCCGTGATGGCCAACCGTATGCATAGACAACGTCTTGACGGACGTCCACGAACAAATTTTGCATTTTTGACGTCGGAATCCCGATCACCCAAAAAATGGTGTGCAATAGCACACGAAAATCGTCAAAATGAGGCGTATGCTCGCTCCGGGGCTCGTTTGACCTTCCAAACGGCCCAGAAAACCCGTGATGGCCAACCGTATGCATAGACAACGTCTTGACGGACGTCCACGAACAAATTTGGCATTTTTGACGTCGGAATCCCGATCACCCAAAAAATGGTGTGCAATAGCACACGAAAATCGTCAAAATGAGGCGTATGCTCGCTCCGGGGCTTGTTTGACCTTCCAAACGGCCCAGAAAACCCGTGATGGCCAACTGTATGCATAGACAACGTCTTGACGGATGTCCACGAACAAATTTTGCATTTTTGGCGTCGGAATCCCGATCACCCAAAAAATGGTATGCAATAGAACACGAAAATCATCAAAATGAGGCGTATGCTCGCTCCGGGGCTCGTTTGACCTTCCAAATGGCCCAGAAAACCCGTGATGGCCAACCGTATGCATAGACAACGTCTTCACGGACGTCCACGAACAAATTTGGCACTTTTGACGTCGGAATCCTGATCACCCAAAAAATGGTGTGCAATAGCACACGAAAATCGTCAAAATGAGGCGTATGCTCGCTCCGGGGCTCGTTTGACCTTCCAAATGGCCCAGAAAACCCGTGATGGCCAACCGTATGCATAGACAACGTCTTGACGGACGTCCACGAACAAATTTGGCATTTTTGACGTCGGAATCCCGATCACCCAAAAAATGGTGTGCACACGAAAATCGTCAAAATGAGGCGTATGCTTGCTCCGGGGCTCGTTTGACCTTCCAAATGGCCCAGAAAACCCGTGATGGCCAACCGTATGCATAGACAACGTCTTGACGGACGTCCACGAACAAATTTTTCATTTTTGACGTCGGAATCCCGATCACCCAAAAAATGGTGTGCAATAGCACACGAAAATCGTCAAAATGAGGCGTATGCTCGCTCCGGGGCTCGTTTGACCTTCCAAATGGCCCAGAAAACCCGTGATGGCCAACCGTATGAATAGACAACGTCTTGACGGACGTCCACGAACAAATTTGGCATTTTTGACGTCGGAATCCGGATCACCCAAAAAATGTTGTGCAATAGCTCACGAAAATCGTCAAAATGAGGCGTATGCTCGCTCCGGGGCTCGTTTGACCTTCCAAACGGCCCAGAAAACCCGTGATGGCCAACCGTATGCATAGAAAGGCTTAACGGACGTCCACGAACAAATTTGGCATTTTTGACGTCGGAATCCCGATCACCCAAAAAATGGTGTGCAATAGCACACGAAAATCATCAAAATGAGGCGTATGCTCGCTCCGAGGCTCGTTTGACCTTCCAAACGGCCCAGAAAACCCGTGATGGCCAACCGTATGCATAGACAACGTCTTGACGGACGTCCACGAACAAATTTGGCATTTTTGACGTCGGAATCCCGATCACCCAAAAAATGGTGTGCAATAGCACACGAAAATTGTCAAAATGAGGCGTATGCTCGCTCCGGGGCTCGTTTGACCTTCCAAATGGCCTAGAAAACCCGTGATGGCCAACCGTATGCATAGACAACGTCTTGACGGACGTCCACGAACAAATTTGGCATTTTTGACGTCGGAATCCCGATCACCCAAAAAATGGTGTGCAATAGCACACGAAAATCGTCAAAATGAGGTGTATGCTCGCTCCGGGGCTCGTTTGACCTCCCAAACGGCCCAAAAAACCCTTGATGGCCAACCGTATACATAGACAACGTCTTGACGGACGTCCACGAACAAATTTTGCATTTTTGGCGTCGGAATCCCGATCACCCAAAAAATGGTGTGCAATAGCACACGAAAATCGTCAAAATGAGGCGTATGCTCGCTCCGGGGCTCGTTTGACCTTCCAAACGGCCCAGAAAACCCGTGATGGCCAACCGTATGCATAGACAACGTCTTTACGGACGTCCACGAACAAATTTGACATTTTTGACGTCGCATTCCTGATCACCCAAAAAATGGTGTGCAATAGCACACGAAAATTGTCAAAATGAGGCGTATGCTCGCTCCGGGGCTTGTTTGACCTTCCAAATGGCCCAGAAAACCCGTGATGGCCAACCGTATGCATAGACAACGTCTTGACGGATGTCCACGAACAAATTTGGCATTTTTGACGTCGGAATCCCGATCACCCAAAAAATGGTGTGCAATAGCACACGAAAATCGTCAAAATGAGGCGTATGCTCGCTCCGGGGCTCGTTTGACCTTCCAAACGTCCCAGAAAACCCGTGATGGCCAACCGTATGCATAGACAACGTCTTGACGGACGTCCACGATCAAATTTTGCATTTTTGACGTCGGAATCCCGATCACCCAAAAAATGGTGTGCAATAGCACACGAAAATCGTCAAAATGAGGCGTATGCTCGCTCTGGGGCTCGTTTGACCTTCCAAACGGCCCAGAAAACCCGTGATGGCCAACCGTATGCATAGACAACGTCTTGACGGACGTCCACGAACAAATTTGGCATTTTTGACGTCGGAATCCCGATCACCCAAAAAATGGTGTGCAATAGCACACGAAAATCGTCAAAATGAGGCGTATGCTCGCTCCGGGGCTTGTTTGACCTTCCAAACGGCCCAGAAAACCGGTGATGGCCAACCGTATGCAAAGACAACGTCTTGACGGACGTCCACGAACAAATTTTGCATTTTTGACGTTGGAATCCTGATCACCCAAAAAATGGTGTGCAATAGCACACGAAAATTGTCAAAATGAGGCGTATGCTCGCTCCGGGGCTCGTTTGACCTTCCAAACGGCCCAGAAAACCCGTGATGGACAACCGTATGCATAGACAACGTCTTGACGGACGTCCACGAACAAATTTGGCATTTTTGACGTCGGAATCCGTATCACCCAAAAAATGGTGTGCAATAGCACACGAAAATCGTCAAAATGAGGCGTATGCTCGCTCCGGGGCTCGTTTGACCTTCCAAATGGCCCAGAAAACCCGTGATGGCCAACCGTATGCATAGATAACGTCTTGACGGACGTCCACGAACAAATTTGGCATTTTTGACGTCGGAATCCCGATCACCCAAAAAATGGTGTGCAATAGCACACGAAAATCGTCAAAATGAGGCGTATGCTCGCTCCGGGGCTCGTTTGACCTTCCAAACGGCCCAGAAAACCCGTGATGGCCAACCGTATGCATAGACAACGTCTTGACGGATGTCCACGAACAAATTTGGCATTTTTGACGTCGGAATCCTGATCACCCAAAAAATGGTGTGCAATAGCACACGAAAATTGTCAAAATGAGGCGTATGCTCGCTCCAGGGCTCGTTTGACCTTCCAAACGGCCCAGAAAACCCGTGATGGCCAACTGTATCCATAGACAACGTCTTGACGGACGTCCACGAACAAATTTGGCATTTTTGACGTCGGAATCCTGATCACCCAAAAAATGGTGTGCAATAGCACACGAAAATCGTCAAAATGAGGCGTATGCTCGCTCCGGGGCTCGTTTGACCTTCCAAACGGCCCAGAAAACCCGTGATGGCCAACCGTATGCATAGACAACGTCTTGACGGATGTCCACGAACAAATTTGGCACTTTTGACGTCGAAATCCTGATCACCCAAAAAATGGTGTGCAATAGCACACGAAAATCGTCAAAATGAGGCGTATGCTCGCTCCGGGGCTCGTTTGACCTTCCAAACGGCCCAGAAAACCCGTGATGGCCAACCGTATGCATAGACAACGTCTTGACGGACGTCCACGAACAAATTTGGCATTTTTTACGTCGGAATCCCGATCACCCAAAAAATGGTGTGCAATAGCACACGAAAATCGTCAAAATGAGGCGTATGCTTGCTCCGGGGCTCGTTTGACCTTCCAAACGGCCCATAAAACCCGTGATGGCCAACCGTATGCATAGACAACGTCTTGACGGACGTCCACGAATAAATTTTTCATTTTTGACGTCGGAATCCCGTTCACCCAAAAAATGGTGTGCAATAGCACAAGAAAATCGTCAAAATGAGGCGTATGCTCGCTCCGGGGCTCGTTTGACCTTCCAAACGGCCCAGAAAACCCGTGATGGCCAACCGTATGCATAGACAACGTCTTGACGAACGTCCACGAACAAATTTGCCATTTTTGACGTCGGAATCTCGATCACCCAAAAAATGGTGTGCAATAGCACACGAAAATCGTCGAAATGAGGCGTATGCTCGCTCCGGGGCTCGTTTGACCTTCCAAACGGCCCAGAAAACCCATGATGGCCAACCGTATGCATAGACAACGTCTTGACGGACGTCCACGAACAAATTTGGCATTTTTGACGTCGGAATCCTGATCACCCAAAAAATGGTGTGCAATAGAACACGAAAATCGTCAAAATGAGGTGTATGCTCGCTCCGGGGCTCGTTTGACCTTCCAAATGGCCCAGAAAACCCGTGATGGCCAACCGTATGCATAGACAACGTCTTGACGGACGTCCACGAACAAATTTGGCATTTTTGACGTCGGAATCCCGATCACCCAAAAAATGGTGTGCAATAGCACACGAAAATCGTCAAAATGAGGCGTATGCTCGCTCAGGGGCTCGTTTGACCTTCCAAACGGCCCAGAAAACCCGTGATGGCCAACCGTATGCATAGACAACGTCTTGATGGACGTCCACGAACAAATTTTGCATTTTTGACGTCGGAATCCCGATCACCCCAAAAATGGTGTGCAATAGCACACGAAAATCGTCAAAATGAGGCGTATGCTCGCTCCGGGGCTCGTTTGACCTTCCAAACGGCCCAGAAAACCCGTGATGGCCAACCGTATGCATAGACAACGTCTTGACGGACGTCCATGAAAAAATTTGGCATTTTTGACGTCGGAATCCCGATCACCCAAAAAATGGTGTGCGTTAGCACACGAAAATCGTCAAAATGAGGCGTATGCTCGCTTCGGGGCTCGTTTGACCTTCCAAACGGCCCAGAAAACCTGTGATGGCCAACCTTATGCATAGACAACGTCTTGACGGACGTCCACGAACAAATTTTGCATTTTTGACGTCGGAATCCCGATCATCCAAAAAATGGTGTGCAATAGCACACGAAAATCGTCAAAATGAGGCGTATGCTCGCTCGGGGGCTCGTTTGACCTTCCAAACGGCCCAGAAAACCCGTGATGGCCAACCGTATGCACAGACAACGTCTTGACGGACGTCCACGAACAAATTTGGCATTTTTGACGTCGGAATCCTGATCACCCAAAAAATGGTGTGCAATAACACACGAAAATCGTCAAAATGAGGCGTATGCTCGCTCCGGGGCTCGTTTGACCTTCCAAACGGCCCAGAAAACCCGTGATGGCCAATCGTATGCATAGACAACGTCTTGACGGACGTCCACGAACAAATTTTGCATTTTTGACGTCGGAATCCCGATCACCCAAAAAATGGTGTGCAATAGCACACGAAAATCGTCAAAATGAGGCGTATGCTCGCTCCGGGGCTCGTTTGACCTTCCAAACGGCCCAGAAAACCCGTGATGGCCAACCGTATGCATAGACAACGTCTTGACGGACGTCCACGAACAAATTTGGCATTTTTGACGTCGGAATCCTGATCACCCAAAAAATGGTGTGCAATAGCACACGAAAATCATCAAAATGAGGCGTATGCTCGCTCCGGGGCTCGTTTGACCTTCCAAATGGCCCAGAAAACCCGTGATGGCCAACCGTATGCATAGACAACGTCTTGACGGACGTCCACGAACAAATTTGGCATTTTTGACGTCGGAATCCCGATCACCCTAAAAATGGTGTGCAATAGCACACGAAAATCGTCAAAATGAGGCGTATGCTCGCTCCGGGGATCGTTTGACCTTCCTAACGGCCCAGAAAACCCGTGATGGCCAACCGTATGCATAGACAACGTCTTGACGGACGTCCACGATCAAATTTTGCATTTTTGACGTTGGAATCCCGATCACCCAAAAAATGGTGTGCAATAGCACACGAAAATCGTCAAAATGAGGCGTATGCTCGCTCTGGGGCTCGTTTGACCTTCCAAACGGCCCAGAAAACCCGTGATGGCCAACCGTATGCATAGACAACGTCTTGACGGACGTCCACGAACAAATTTGGCATTTTTGACGTCGGAATCCCGATCACCCAAAAAATGGTGTGCAATAGCACACGAAAATCGTCAAAAAGAGGCGTATGCTCGCTCCGGGGCTCGTTTGACCTTCCAAACGGCCCAGAAAACCCGTGATGGCCAACCGTATGCATAGACAACGTCTTGACGGACGTCCACGAACAAATTTTGCATTTTTGGCGTCGGAATCCCGATCACCCAAAAAATGGTGTGCAATAGCACACGAAAATTGTCAAAATGAGGCGTATGCTCGATCCGGGGCTCGTTTGACCTTCCAAACGGCCCAGAAAACCCGTGATGGCCAACCGTATGCATAGACAACGTCTTGACGGACGTCCACGAACAAATTTGGCACTTTTGACGTCGGAATCCTGATCACCCAAAAAATGGTGTGCAATAGCACACGAAAATCGTCAAAATGAGGCGTATGCTCGCTCCGGGGCTCGTTTGACCTTCCAAACGGCCCAGAAAACCCATGATGGCCAACCGTATGCATAGAAAGGCTTGACGGACGTCCACGAACAAATTTGGCATTTTTGACGTCGGAATCCCGATCACCCAAAAAATGGTGTGCAATAGCACACGAAAATCGTCAAAATGAGGCGTATGCTTGCTCCGGGGCTCGTTTGACCTTCCAAACGGCCCAGAAAACCCGTGATGGCCAACCGTATGCATAGACAACGTCTTGACGGACGTCCACGAACAAATTTTTCATTTTTGACATCGGAATCCCGATCACCCAAAAAATGGTGTGCAATAGCACACGAAAATCATCAAAATGAGGCGTATGCTCGCTCCGGGGCTCGTTTGACCTTCCAAACGGCCCAGAAAACCCGTGATGGCCAACCGTATGCATAGACAACGTCTTGACGGACGTCCACGAACAAATTTTGCATTTTTGACGTCGGAATCTCGATCACCCAAAAAATGGTGTGCAATAGCACACGAAAATCGTCGAAATGAGGCGTATGCTCGCTCCGGGGCTCGTTTGACCTTCCAAACGGCCCAGAAAACCCGTGATGGCCAACCGAATGCATAGACAACGTCTTGACGGACGTCCACGAACAAATTTTGCATTTTTGACGTCGGAATCCCAATCACCCAAAAACTGTTGTGCAATAGCTCACGAAAATCGTCAAAATGAGGCGTATGCTCGCTCCGGGGCTCGTTTGACCTTCCAAACGGCCCAGAAAACCCATGATGGCCAACCGTATGCATAGACAACGTCTTGACGGACGTCCACGAACAAATTTGGCATTTTTGACGTCGGAATCCTGATCACCCAAAAAATGGTGTGCAATAGCACACGAAAATCGTCAAAATGAGGCGTATGCTCGCTCCGGGGCTCGTTTGACCTTCCAAATGGCCCAGAAAACCCGTGATGGCCAACCGTATGAATAGACAACGTCTTGACGGACGTCCACGAACAAATTTATCATTTTTGACGTCAGAATCCCGATCACCCAAAAAATGGTGTGCAATAGCACACGAAAATCGTCAAAATGAGGCGTATGCTCGCTCCGGGGCTCGTTTGACCTTCCAAACGGCCCAGAAAACCCGTGATGGCCAACCGTATGCATAGACAACATCTTGACGGACGTCCACGAATAAATTTTGCATTTTTGACGTCGGAATCCCGATCACCCAAAAAATGGTGTGCAATAGCACACGAAAATCGTCAAAATGAGGCGTATGCTCGCTCCGGGGCTCGTTTGACCTTCCAAACGGCCCAGAAAACCCGTGATGGCCAACCGTATGCATAGACAACGTCTTGACGGATGTCTACGAACAAATTTGGCATTTTTGACGTCAGAATCCCGATCACCCAAAAAATGGTGTGCAATAGCACACGAAAATCGTCAAAATGAGGCGTATGCTCGCTCCGGGGCTCGTTTGACCTTCCAAACGGCCCAGAAAACCCGTGATGGCCAACCGTATGCATAGACAACGTCTTGACGGACGTCCACGAACAAATTTTGCATTTTTGACGTCGGAATCCCGATCACCCAAAAAATGGTGTGCAATAGCACACAAAAATCGTCAAAATGAGGCGTATGCTCGCTCCGGGGCTCGTTTGACCTTCCAAACGGCCCAGAAAACCCATGATGGCCAACCGTATGCATAGAAAGGCTTGACGGACGTCCACGAACAAATTTGGCATTTTTGACGTCGGAATCCCGATCACCCAAAAAATGGTGTGCAATAGCACACAAAAATCGTCAAAATGAGGCGTATGCTCGCTCCGAGGCTCGTTTGACCTTCCAAACGGCCCAAAAAACCCGTGATGGCCAACCGTATGCATAGACAACATCTTGACGGACGTCCACGAACAAATTTGGCATTTTTGACGTCGCATTCCTGATCACCCAAAAAATGGTGTGCAATAGCACACGAAAATTGTCAAAATGAGGCGTATGCTCGCTCCGGGGCTCGTTTGACCTTCCAAATGGCCTAGAAAACCCGTGATGGCCAACCGTATGCATAGACAACGTCTTGACGGACGTCCACGAACAAATTTGGCATTTTTGACGTCGGAATCCCGATCACCCAAAAAATGGTGTGCAATAGCACACGAAAATCGTCAAAATGAGGTGTATGCTCGCTCCGGGGCTCGTTTGACCTTCCAAACGGCCCAGAAAACCCGTGATGGCCAACCGTATGCATAGACAACGTCTTGACGGACGTCCACGAACAAATTTTGCATTTTTGACGTCGGAATCCCGATCACCCAAAAAATGGTGTGCAATAGCACACGAAAATCGTCAAAATGAGGCGTATGCTCGCTCCGGGGCTCGTTTGACCTTCCAAACGGCCCAGAAAACCCGTGATGGCCAACCGTATGCAAAGACAACGTCTTGACGGACGTCCACGAAAAAATTTTGCATTTTTGACGTCGGAATCCCGATCACCCAAAAAATGGTGTGCAATAGCACACGAAAATCGTCAAAATGAGGCGTATGCTCGCTCCGGGGCTCGTTTGACCTTCCAAACGGCCCAGAAAACCCGTGATGGCCAACCGTATGCATAGACAACGTCTTGACGGACGTCCACGAACAAATTTGGCATTTTTGACGTCGCATTCCTGATCACCCAAAAAATGGTGTGCAATAGCACACGAAAATTGTCAAAATGAGGCGTATGCTCGCTCCGGGGCTTGTTTGACCTTCCAAATGGCCCAGAAAAACCGTGATGGCCAACCGTATGCATAGACAACGTCTTGAAGGATTTCCACGAACAAATTTGGCATTTTTGACGTCGGAATCCCGATCACCCAAAAAATGGTGTGCAATAGCACACGAAAATCGTCAAAATGAGGCGTATGCTCGCTCCGGGGCTCGTTTGACCTTCCAAACGGCCCAGAAAACCCGTGATGGCCAACCGTATGCATAGACAACGTCTTGACGAACGTCCACGAACAAATTTTGCATTTTTGACGTCGGAATCCCGATCACCCAAAAAATGGTGTGCAATAGCACACGAAAATCGTCAAAATGAGGCGTATGCTCGCTCCGGGGCTCGTTTGACCTTCCAAACGGCCCAGAAAACCTGTGATGGCCAACCGTATGCAAAGACAACGTCTTGACGGACGTCCACGAAAAAATTTTGCATTTTTGACGTCGAAATCCCGATCACCCAAAAAATGGTGTGCAATAGCACACGAAAATTGTCAAAATGAGGCGTATGCTCGCTCCGGGGCTCGTTTGACCTTCCAAACGGCCCAGAAAAACCGTGATGGCCAACCGTATGCATAGACAACGTCTTGACGGACGTCCACGAACAAATTTGGCATTTTTGACGTCAGAATCTTTATCACCCAAAAAATGGTGTGCAATAGCACACGAAAATCGTCAAAATGAGGCGTATGCTCGCTCCGGGGCTCGTTTGACCTTCCAAATGGCCCAGAAAACCCGTGATGTCCAACCGTATGCATAGACAACGTCTTGACGGACGTCCACGAACAAATTTGGCATTTTTGACGTCGTAATCCCGATCACCCAAAAAATGGTGTGCAATAGCACACGAAAATCGTCAAAATGAGGCGTATGCTCGCACCGGGGCTCGTTTGACCTTCCAAACGGCCCAGAAAACCCGTGATGGCCAACCGTATGCATAGACAACGTCTTGACGGACGTCCACGAACAAATTTGGCATTTTTGACGTCGGAATCCCGATCACCCAAAAAATGGTGTGCAATAGCACACGAAAATCGTCAAAATGAGGCGTATGCTCGCTCCGGGGCTCGTTTGACCTTCCAAACGGCCCAGAAAACCCGTGATGGCCAACCGTATGCATAGACAACGTCTTGACGGACGTCCACGAACAAATTTGGCATTTTTGACGTCGCATTCCTGATCACCCAAAAAATGGTGTGCAATAGCACACGAAAATTGTCAAAATGAGGCGTATGCTCGCTCCGGGGCTTGTTTGACCTTCCAAATGGCCCAGAAAACCCGTGATGGCCAACCGTATGCATAGACAACGTCTTGAAGGATTTCCACGAACAAATTATGCATTTTTGACGTCGGAATCCCGATCACCCAAAAAATGGTGTGCAATAGCACACGAAAATCGTCAAAATGAGGCGTATGCTCGCTCCGGGGCTCGTTTGACCTTCCAAACGGCCCAGAAAACCCGTGATGGCCAACCGTATGCATAGACAACGTCTTGACGAACGTCCACGAACAAATTTTGCATTTTTGACGTCGGAATCCCGATCACCCAAAAAATGGTGTGCAATAGCACACGAAAATCGTTAAAATGAGGCGTATGCTCGCTCCGGGGCTCGTTTGACCTTCCAAACGGCCCAGAAAACCCGTGATGGCCAACCGTATGCAAAGACAACGTCTTGACGGACGTCCACGAAAAAATTTTGCATTTTTGACGTCGGAATCCCGATCACCCAAAAAATGGTGTGCAATAGCACACGAAAATCGTCAAAATGAGGCGTATGCTCGCTCCGGGGCTCGTTTGACCTTCCAAACGGCCCAGAAAACCCGTGATGGCCAACCGTATGCATAGACAACGTCTTGACGGACGTCCACGAACAAATTTGGCATTTTTGACGTCGCATTCCGGATCACCCAAAAAATGGTGTGCAATAGCACACGAAAATTGTCAAAATGAGGCGTATGCTCGCTCCGGGGCTTGTTTGACCTTCCAAATGGCCCAGAAAAACCGTGATGGCCAACCGTATGCATAGACAACGTCTTGAAGGATTTCCACGAACAAATTTGGCATTTTTGACGTCGGAATCCTGATCACCCAAAAAATGGTGTGCAATAGCACACGAAAATCGTCAAAATGAGGCGTATGCTCGCTCCGGGGCTCGTTTGACCTTCCAAACGGCCCAGAAAACCCGTGATGGCCAACCGTATGCATTGACAACGTCTTGACGAACGTCCACGAACAAATTTTGCATTTTTGACGTCGGAATCCCGATCACCCAAAAAATGGTGTGCAATAGCACACGAAAATCGTCAAAATGAGGGGTATGCTCGCTCCGGGGCTCGTTTGACCTTCCAAACGGCCCAGAAAACCCGTGATGGCCAACCGTATGCAAAGACAACGTCTTGACGGACGTCCACGAAAAAATTTTGCATTTTTGACGTCGGAATCCCGATCACCCAAAAAATGGTGTGCAATAGCACACGAAAATTGTCAAAATGAGGCGTATGCTCGCTCCGGGGCTCGTTTGACCTTCCAAACGGCCCAGAAAAACCGTGATGGCCAACCGTATGCATAGACAACGTCTTGACGGACGTCCACGAACAAATTTGGCATTTTTGACGTCAGAATCTTTATCACCCAAAAAATGGTGTGCAATAGCACACGAAAATCGTCAAAATGAGGCGTATGCTCGCTCCGGGGCTCGTTTGACCTTCCAAATGGCCCAGAAAACCCGTGATGTCCAACCGTATGCATAGACAACGTCTTGACGGACGTCCACGAACAAATTTGGCATTTTTGACATCGTAATCCCGATCACCCAAAAAATGGTGTGCAATAGCACACGAAAATCGTCAAAATGAGGCGTATGCTCGCACCGGGGCTCGTTTGACCTTCCAAACGGCCCAGAAAACCCGTGATGGCCAACCGTATGCATAGACAACGTCTTGACGGACGTCCACGAACAAATTTGGCATTTTTGACGTCGGAATCCCGATCACCCAAAAAATGGTGTGCAATAGCACACGAAAATCGTCAAAATGAGGCGTATGCTCGCTCCGGGGCTCGTTTGACCTTCCAAACGGCCCAGAAAACCCGTGATGGCCAACCGTATGCATAGACAACGTCTTGACGGACGTCCACGAACAAATTTGGCATTTTTGACGTCGCATTCCTGATCACCCAAAAAATGGTGTGCAATAGCACACGAAAATTGTCAAAATGAGGCGTATGCTCGCTCCGGGGCTTGTTTGACCTTCCAAATGGCCCAGAAAACCCGTGATGGCCAACCGTATGCATAGACAACGTCTTGAAAGATTTCCACGAACAAATTTGGCATTTTTGATGTCGGAATCCCGATCACCCAAAAAATGGTGTGCAATAGCACACGAAAATCGTCAAAATGAGGCGTATGCTCGCTCCGGGGCTCGTTTGACCTTCCAAACGGCCCAGAAAACCCGTGATGGCCAACCGTATGCATAGACAACGTCTTGACGAACGTCCACGAACAAATTTTGCATTTTTGACATCGGAATCCCGATCACCCAAAAAATGGTGTGCAATAGCACACGAAAATCGTCAAAATGAGGCGTATGCTCGCTCCGGGGCTCGTTTGACCTTCCAAACGGCCCAGAAAACCCGTGATGGCCAACCGTATGCAAAGACAACGTCTTGACGGACGTCCACGAAAAATTTTTGCATTTTTGACGTCGGAATCCCGATCACCCAAAAAATGGTGTGCAATAGCACACGAAAATTGTCAAAATGAGGCGTATGCTCGCTCCGGGGCTCGTTTGACCTTCCAAACGGCCCAGAAAAACCGTGATGGCCAACCGTATGCATAGACAACGTCTTGACGGACGTCCACGAACAAATTTGGCATTTTTGACGTCAGAATCCTGATCACCCAAAAAATGGTGTGCAATAGCACACGAAAATCGTCAAAATGAGGCGTATGCTCGTTCCGGGGCTCGTTTGACCTTCCAAATGGCCCAGAAAACCCTTGATGTCCAACCGTATGCATAGACAACGTCTTGACGGACGTCCACGAACAAATTTGGCATTTTTGACGTCGTAATCCCGATCACCCAAAAAATGGTGTGCAATAGCACACGAAAATCGTCAAAATGAGGCGTATGCTCGCTCCGGGGCTCGTTTGACCTTCCAAACGGCCCAGAAAACCCGTGATGGCCAACCGTATGCATAGACAACGTCTTGACGGACGTCCACGAACAAATTTGGCATTTTTGACGTCGGAATCCTGATCACCCAAAAAATGGTGTGCAATAGCACACGAAAATTGTCAAAATGAGGCGTATGCTCGCTCCAGGGCTCGTTTGACCTTCCAAACGGCCCAGAAAACCCGTGATGGCCAACTGTATGCATAGACAACGTCTTGACGGACGTCCACGAACAAATTTGGCATTTTTGACGTCGGAATCCTGATCACCCAAAAAATGGTGTGCAATAGCACACGAAAATCGTCAAAATGAGTCGTATGCTCGCTCCGGGGCTCGTTTGACCTTCCAAACGTCCCAGAAAACCCGTGATGGCCAACCGTATGCATAGACAACGTCTTGACGGACGTTCACGAACAAATTTTGCATTTTTGACGTCGGAATCCCGATCACCCAAAAAATGGTGTGCAATAGCACACGAAAATCGTCAAAATGAGGCTTATGCTCGCTCCGGGGCTCGTTTGACCTTCCAAACGGCCCAGAAAACCCGTGATGGCCAACCGTATGCATAGACAACGTCTTGACGGATGTCCACGAACAAATTTGGCATTTTTGACGTCGTAATCCCGATCACCCAAAAAATGGTGTGCAATAGCACACGAAAATCGTCAAAATGAGGCGTATGCTCGCTCCGGGGCTCGTTTGACCTTCCAAACGGCCCAGAAAACCCGTGATGGCCAACCGTATGCATAGACAACGTCTTGACGGACGTCCACGAACAAATTTTTCATTTTTGACGTCGGAATCCCGATCACCCAAAAAATGGTGTGCAATAGCACACGAAAATCGTCAAAATGAGGCGTATGCTCGCTCCGGGGCTCGTTTGACCTTCCGAACGGCCCAGAAAACCCGTGATGGCCAACCGTATGCATAGACAACGTCTTGACGGACGTCCACGAACAAATTTGGCATTTTTGACGTCGGAATCTCGATCACCCAAAAAATGGTGTGCAATAGCACACGAAAATCGTCGAAATGAGGCGTATGCTCACTCCGGGGCTCGTTTGACCTTCCAAACGGCCCAGAAAACCCGTGATCGCCAACCGTATGCATAGACAACGTCTTGACGGACGTCCACGAACAAATTTTTCATTTTTGACGTCGGAATCCCGATCACCCAAAAAATGGTGTGCAATAGCACACGAAAATCGTCAAAATGAGGCGTATGCTCGCTCCGGGGCTCGTTTGACCTTCCAAACGGCCCAGAAAACCCGTGATGGCCAACCGTATGCATAGACAATGTCTTGACGGACGTCCACTAACAAATTTGGCATTTTTGACGTCGGAATCCTGATCACCCAAAAAATGGTGTGCAATAGCACACGAAAATCGTCAAAATGAGGCGTATGCTCGCTCCGGGGCTCGTTTGACCTTCCAAATGGCCCAGAAAACCTGTGATGGCCAACCGTATGAATAGACAACGTCTTGACGGACGTCCACGAACAAATTTGGCATTTTTGACGTCGGAATCCCGATCACCCAAAAACGAAAATCGTCAAAATGAGGCGTATGCTCGCTCCGGGGCTCGTTTGACCTTCCAAACGGCCCAGAAAACCCGTGATGGCCAACCGTATGAATAGACAACGTCTTGACGGACGTCCACGAACAAATTTTGCATTTTTGACGTCGGAATCCCGATCACCCAAAAAATGGTGTGCAATAGCACACGAAAATCGTCAAAATGAGGCGTATGCTCGCTCCGGGGCTCGTTTGACCTTCCAAACGGCCCAGAAAACCCGTGATGGCCAACCGTATGCATAGACAACGTCTTGATGGACGTCCACGAACAAATTTGGCATTTTTGACGTCGGAATCTCGATCACCCAAAAAATGGTGTGCAATAGCACACGAAAATCGTCAAAATGAGGCGTATGCTCGCTCCGGGGCTCGTTTGACCTTCCAAACGGCCCAGAAAACCCGTGATGGCCAACCGTATGCATAGACAACGTCTTGACGGACGTCCACGAACAAATTTTGCATTTTTGACGTCGGAATCCCGATCACCCAAAAAATGGTGTGCAATAGCACACGAAATCGTCAAAATGAGGCGTATGCTCGCTCCAGGGCTCGTTTGACCTTCTAAACGGCCCAGAAAACCTGTGATGCCCAACCGTATGCATAGACAACGTCTTGACGGACGTCCACGAACAAATTTGGCATTTTTGACGTCGGAATCCCGATCATCCAAAAAATGGTGTGCAATAGCACATGAAAATCGTCAAAATGAGGCGTATGCTCGCTCGGGGGCTCGTTTGACCTTCCAAACGGCCCAGAAAACCCGTGATGGCCAACCGTATGCATAGACAACGTCTTGACAGACGTCCACGAACAAATTTGGCATTTTTGACGTCAGAATCCTGATCACCCAAAAAATGGTGTGCAATAGCACACGAAAATCATCAAAATGAGGCGTATGCTCGCTCCAGGGCTCGTTTGACCTTCCAAATGGCCCAGAAAACCCGTGATGGCCAACCGTATGCATAGACAACGTCTTGACGGACGTCCACGAACAAATTTGGCATTTTTGACGTCGGAATCCCGATCACCCAAAAAATGGTGTGCAATAGCACACGAAAATCGTCAAAATGAGGCGTATGCTCGCTCCGGGGCTCGTTTGACCTTCTAAACGGCCCAGAAAACCCGTGATGGCCATCCGTATGCATAGACAACGTCTTGACGGACGTCCACGAACAAATTTGGCATTTTTGACGTCGGAATCCTGATCACCCAAAAAATGGTGTGCAATAGCACACGAAAATCGTCAAAATGAGGCGTATGCTCGCTCCGGTGCTCGTTTGACCTTCCAAATGGCCCAGAAAACCCGTGATGGCCAACTGTATGCATAGACAACGTCTTGACGGACGTCCACGAACAAATTTGGCATTTTTGACATCGGAATCCCGATCACCCAAAAAATGGTGTGCAATAGCACACGAAAATCGTCAAAATGAGGCGTGTGCTCGCTCCGGGGCTCGTTTGACCTTCCAAACGGCCCAGAAAACCCTTGATGGCCAACCGTATGCATAGTCAACGTCTTGACGGACGTCCACGAACAAATTTTGCATTTTTGACGTCGGAATCCCGATCACCCAAAAAATGGTGTGCAATAGCACACGAAAATCGTCAAAATGAGGCGTATGCTCGCTCCGGGGCTCGTTTGACCTTCCAAACGGCCCAGAAAACTCGTGATGGCCAACCGTATGCATAGACAACGTCTTGAAGGACGTTTACGAACAAATTTGGCATTTTTGACGTCGGAATCCCGATCACCCAAAAAATGGTGTGCAATAGCACACGAAAATCGTCAAAATGAGGCGTATGCTCGCTCCGGGGCTCGTTTGACCTTCCAAACGGCCCAGAAAACCCGTGATGGCCAACCGTATGAATAGACAACGTCTTGACGGACGTCCACGAATAAATTTTGCATTTTTGGCGTCGGAATCCCGATCACCCAAAAAATGGTGTGCAATAGCACACGAAAATCGTCAAAATGAGGCGTATGATCGCTCCGGGGCTCGTTTGACCTTCCAAACGGCCCAGAAAACCCGTAATGGCCAACCGTATGCATAGACAACGTCTTGACGGACGTCCACGAACAAATTTGGCACTTTTGACGTCGGAATCCAGATCACCCAAAAAATGGTGTGCAATAGCACACGAAAATCGTCAAAATGAGGCGTATGCTCGCTCCGGGGCTCGTTTGACCTTCCAAATGGCCCAGAAAACCCGTGATGGCCAACCGTATGCATAGACAACGTCTTGACGGACGTCCACGAACAAATTTGGCATTTTTGACGTCGGAATCCCGATCACCCAAAAAATGGTGTGCAATAGCACACGAAAATCGTCAAAATGAGGCGTATGCTTGCTCCGGGGCTCGTTTGACCTTCCAAACGGCCTAGAAAACCCGTGATGGCCAACCGTATGCATAGACAACGTCTTGACGGACGTCCACGAATAAATTTTTCATTTTTGACGTCGGAATCCCGATCACCCAAAAAATGGTGTGCAATAGCACACGAAAATCGTCAAAATGAGGCGTATGCTCGCTCCGGGGCTCGTTTGACCTTCCAAACGGCCCAGAAAACCCGTGATGGCCAACCGTATGCATAGACAACGTCTTGACGGACGTCCACGAACAAATTTGGCATTTTTGACGTCGGAATCTCGATCACCCAAAAAATGGTGTGCAATAGCACACGAAAATCGTCGAAATGAGGCGTATGCTCGCTCCGGGGCTCGTTTGACCTTCCAAACGGCCCAGAAAACCCGTGATCGCCAACCGTATGCATAGACAACGTCTTGACGGACGTCCACGAACAAATTTTGCATTTTTGACGTCGGAATCCCGATCACCCAAAAAATGGTGTGCAATAGCACACGAAAATCGTCAAAATGAGGCGTATGCTCGCTCCGGGGCTCATTTGACCTTCCAAACGGCCCAGAAAACCCGTGATGGCCAACCGTATGCATAGACAACGTCTTGACGGACGTCCACGATCAAATTTTGCATTTTTGACGTCGGAATCCCGATCACCCAAAAAATGGTGTGCAATAGCACACGAAAATCGTCAAAATGAGGCGTATGCTTGCTCCGGGGCTCGTTTGACCTTCCAAACGGCCCAGAAAACCCGTGATGGCCAACCGTATGCATAGACAACGTCTTGACGGACGTCCACGAACAAATTTGGCACTTTTGACGTCGGAATCCTGATCACCCAAAAAATGGTGTGCAATAGCACACGAAAATCGTCAAAATGAGGCGTATGCTCGCTCCGGGGCTCGTTTGACCTTCCAAATGGCCCAGAAAACCCGTGATGGCCAACCGTATGCATAGACAACGTCTTGACGGACGTCCACGAACAAATTTGGCATTTTTGACGTCGGAATCCCGATCACCCAAAAAATGGTGTGCAATAGCACACGAAAATCGTCAAAATCAGGCGTATGCTTGCTCCGGGGCTCGTTTGACCTTCCAAACGGCCCAGAAAACCCGTGATGGCCAACCGTATGCATAGACAACGTCTTGACGGATGTCCACGAACAAATTTTTCATTTTTAACGTCGGAATCCCGATCACCCAAAAAATGGTGTGCAATAGCACACGAAAATCGTCAAAATGAGGCGTATGCTCGCTCCGGGGCTCGTTTGACCTTCCAAACGGCCCAGAAAACCCGTGATGGCCAACCGTATGCATAGACAACGTCTTGACGGACGTCCACGAACAAATTTGGCATTTTTGACGTCGGAATCCCGATCACCCAAAAAATGTTGTGCAATAGCTCACGAAAATCGTCAAAATGAGGCGTATGCTCGCTCCGGGGCTCGTTTGACCTTCCAAACGGCCCAGAAAACCCATGATGGCCAACTGTATGCATAGACAACGTCTTGACGGACGTCCACGAACAAATTTGGCATTTTTGACGTCGGAATCCTGATCACCCAAAAAATGGTGTGCAATAGCACACGAAAATCGTCAAAATGAGGCGTATGCTCGCTCCGGGGCTCGTTTGACCTTCCAAATGGCACAGAAAACCCGTGATGGCCAACCGTATGAATAGACAACGTCTTGACGGACGTCCACGAACAAATTTGGCATTTTTGACGTCGGAATCCCGATCACCCAAAAAATGGTGTGCAATAGCACACGAAAATCGTCAAAATGAGGCGTATGCTCGCTCCGGGGCTCGTTTGACCTTCCAAACGGCCCAGAAAACCCGTGATGGCCAACCGTATGCATAGACAACGTCTTGACGGACGTCCACGAATAAATTTTGCATTTTTGACGTCGGAATCCCGATCACCCAAAAAATGGTGTGCAATAGCACACGAAAATCGTCAAAATGAGGCGTATGCTCGCTCCGGGGATCGTTTGACCTTCCAAACGGCCCAAAAAACCCGTGATGGCCAACCGTATGCATAGACAATGTTTTGACGGATGTCTACGAACAAATTTGGCATTTTTGACGTCGGAATCCCGATCACCCAAAAAATGGTGTGCAATAGCACACGAAAATCGTCAAAATGAGGCGTATGCTCGCTCCGGGGCTCGTTTGACCTTCCAAACGGCCCAAAAAACCCGTGATGGCCAACCGTATGCATAGACAACGTCTTGACGAACGTCCACGAACAAATTTTGCATTTTTGAAGTCGGAATCCCGATCACCCAAAAAATGGTGTGCAATAGCACACGAAAATCGTCAAAATGAGGCGTATGCTCGCTTCGGGGCTCGTTTGACCTTCCAAACGACCCAGAAAACCCGTGATGGCCAACCGTATGCATAGACAACGTCTTGACGGACGTCCACGAACAAATTTTGCATTTTTGACATCGGAATCCCGATCACCCAAAAAATGGTGTGCAATAGCACACGAAAATCATCAAAATGAGGCGTATGCTCGCTCCGTGGCTCGTTTGACCTTCCAAACGGCCCAGAAAACCCGTGATGGCCAACCGTATGCATAGACAATGTCTTGACGGACGTCCACGAACAAATTTGGCATTTTTGACGTCGGAATCCTGATCACCCAAAAAATTGTGTGCAATAGCACACGAAAATCGTCAAAATGAGGCGTATGCTCGCTTCGGGGCTCGTTTGACCTTCCAAATGGCCCAGAAAACCCGTGATGGCCAACCGTATGAATAGACAACGTCTTGACGGACGTCCACGAACAAATTTTGCATTTTTGACGTCGGAATCCCGATCACCCAAAAACGAAAATCGTCAAAATGAGGCGTATGCTCGCTCCGGGGCTCGTTTGACCTTCCAAACGGCCCAGAAAACCCGTGATGGCCAACCGTATGAATAGACAACGTCTTGACGGACGTCCACGAACAAATTTTTCATTTTTGACGTCGGAATCCCGATCACCCAAAAAATGGTGTGCAATAGCACACGAAAATCGTCAAAATGAGGCGTATGCTCGCTCCGGGGCTCGTTTGACCTTCCAAACGGCCCAGAAAACCCGTGATGGCCAACCGTATGCATAGACAACGTCTTGATGGACGTCCACGAACAAATTTGGCATTTTTGACGTCGGAATCTCGATCACCCAAAAAATGGTGTGCAATAGCACACGAAAATCGTCAAAATGAGGCGTATGCTCGCTCCGGGGCTCGTTTGACCTTCCAAACGGCCCAGAAAACCCGTGATGGCCAACCGTATGCATAGACAACGTCTTGACGGA
The DNA here is from genome assembly GCF_036512215.1 of Solanum lycopersicum. NCBI lineage: Eukaryota > Viridiplantae > Streptophyta > Magnoliopsida > Solanales > Solanaceae > Solanum > Solanum lycopersicum. Next base: position 67,856,796 of record NC_090802.1, read on the forward strand.
CGTCCACGAACAAATTTTGCATTTTTGACGTCGGAATCCCGATCACCCAAAAAATGGTGTGCAATAGCACACGAAATCGTCAAAATGAGGCATATGCTCGCTCCAGGGCTCGTTTGACCGTCTAAACGGCCCAGAAAACCTGTGATGGCCAACCGTATGCATAGACAACGTCTTGACGGACGTCCACGAACAAATTTGGCATTTTTGACGTCGGAATCCCGATCATCCAAAAAATGGTGTGCAATAGCACATGAAAATCGTCAAAATGAGGCGTATGCTCGCTCGGGGGCTCGTTTGACCTTCCAAACGGCCCAGAAAACCCGTGATGGCCAACCGTATGCATAGACAACGTCTTGACGGACGTCCACGAACAAATTTTGCATTTTTGACGTCGGAATCCCGATCACCCAAAAAATGGTGTGCAATAGCACACGAAAATCGTCAAAATGAGGCGTATGCTCGCTCCGGGGCTCGTTTGACCTTCCAAACGGCCCAGAAAACCCGTGATGGCCAACCGTATGCATAGACAACGTCTTGAAGGACGTTTACGAACAAATTTGGCATTTTTGACGTCGGAATCCTGATCACCCAAAAAATAGTGTGCAATAGCACACGAAAATCGTCAAAATGAGGCGTATGCTCGCTCCGGGGCTCGTTTGACCTTCCAAATGGCCCAAAATACCCGTGATGGCCAACCGTATGCATAGACAACGTCTTGAAGGACGTCCACGAACAAATTTGGAATTTTTGACGTTGGAATCCCGATCACCCAAAAAATGGTGTGCAATAGCACACGAAAATCGTCAAAATGAGGCGTATGCTCGCTACGGGGCTCGTTTAACCTTCCAAACAGCCCCAAAAAACCCGTGATGGCAAACCGTATGCATAGACAATGTCTTGACGGACGTCCACGAACAAATTTTGCATTTTTGACGTCGGAATCCCGATCACCCAAAAAATGGTGTGCAATAGCACACGAAAATCATCAAAATGATGCGTATGCTTGCTCCGGGGCTCGTTTGACCTTCTAAATGGCCCAGAAAACCCGTGATGGCCAATCGTATGCATAGACAACGTCTTGACGGACGTCCACGAACAAATTTTGCATTTTTGACGTCGGAATCCCGATCACCCAAAAAATGGTGTGCAATAGCACACGAAAATCGTCAAAATGAGGCGTATGCTCGCTCCGGGGCTCGTTTGACCTTCCAAATGGCCCAGAAAACCCGTGATGGCCAACCGTATGCATAGACAACGTCTTTACAGACGTCCACGAACAAATTTGGCATTTTTGACGTCGGAATCCCGATCACCCAAAAAATGGTGTGCAATAGCACACGAAAATCGTCAAAATGAGGCGTATGCTCGCTCCGGGGCTCGTTTGACCTTCCAAACGGCCCAGAAAACCCATGATGGCCAACCGTATGCATAGAAAGGCTTGACGGACGTCCACGAACAAATTTGGCATTTTTGACGTCGGAATCCCGATCACCCAAAAAATGGTGTGCAATAGCACACGAAAATCGTCAAAATGAGGCGTATGCTTTCTCCGGGGCTCGTTTGACCTTCCAAACGGCCCAGAAAACCCGTGATGGCCAACCGTATGCATAGACAACGTCTTGACGGACGTCCACGAACAAATTTTTAATTTTTTACATCGAAATCCCGATCACCCAAAAAATGGTTTGCAATAGCACACGAAAATCGTCAAAATGAGGCGTATGCTCGCTCCGGGGCTCGTTTGACCTTCCAAACGGCCCAGAAAACCCGTGATGGCCAACCGTATGCATAGACAACGTCTTGACAGACGTCCACGAACAAATTTGGCATTTTTGACGTCGGAATCTCGATCACCCAAAAAATGGTGTGCAATAGCACACGAAAATCGTCGAAATGAGGCGTATGCTCGCTCCGGGGCTCGTTTGACCTTCCAAACGGCCCAGAAAACCCGTGATGGCCAACCGTATGCATAGACAACGTCTTGACGGACGTCCACAAACAAATTTTGCATTTTTGACGTCGGAATCCTGATCACCCAAAAAATGGTGTGCAATAGCACACGAAAATCATCAAAATGAGGCGTATGCTCGCTCCGGGGCTCGTTTGACCTTCCAAACGGCCCAGAAAACCCGTGATGGCCAACCGTATGCATAGACAACGTCTTGACGGATGTCTACGAACAAATTTGGCATTTTTGACGTCGGAATCCCGATCACCCAAAAAATGGTGTGCAATAGCACACGAAAATCGTCAAAATGAGGCGTATGCTCGCTCCGGGGCTCGTTTGACCTTCCAAACGGCCCAGAAAACCCGTGATGGCCAACTATATGCATAGACAACGTCTTGACGGACGTCCACGAACAAATTTTGCATTTTTGACGTCGGAATCCCGATCACCCAAAAAATGGTGTGCAATAGCACACGAAAATCGTCAAAATGAGGCGTATGCTCGCTCCGGGGCTCGTTTGACCTTCCAAACGGCCCAGAAAACCCATGATGGCCAACCGTATGCATAGAAAGGCTTGACGGACGTCCACGAACAAATTTGGCATTTTTGACGTCGGAATCCCGATCACCCAAAAAATGGTGTGCAATAGCACACGAAAATCGTCAAAATGAGGCGTATGCTCGCTCCGAGGCTCGTTTGACCTTCCAAACGGCCCAGAAAACCCGTGATGGCCAACCGTATGCATAGACAACGTCTTGACGGACGTCCACGAACAAATTTGGCATTTTTGACGTCGCATTCCTGATCACCCAAAAAATGGTGTGCAATAGCACACGAAAATTGTCAAAATGAGGCGTATGCTCGCTCCGGGGCTCGTTTGACCTTCCAAATGGCCTAGAAAACCCGTGATGGCCAACCGTATGCATAGACAACGTCTTGACGGACGTCCACGAACAAATTTGGCATTTTTGACGTCGGAATCCCGATCACCCAAAAAATGGTGTGCAATAGCACACGAAAATCGTCAAAATGAGGCGTATGCTCGCTCCGGGGCTCGTTTGACCTTCCAAACGGCCCAGAAAACCCGTGATGGCCAACCGTATGCATAGACAACGTCTTGACGGACGTCCACGAACAAATTTGGCATTTTTGACGTCGCATTCCTGATCACCCAAAAAATGGTGTGCAATAGCACACGAAAATTGTCAAAATGAGGCGTATGCTCGCTCCGGGGCTTGTTTGACCTTCCAAATGGCCCAGAAAACCCGTGATGGCCAACCGTATGCATAGACAACGTCTTGAAGGATTTCCACGAACAAATTTGGCATTTTTGACGTCGGAATCCCGATCACCCAAAAAATGGTGTGCAATAGCACACGAAAATCGTCAAAATGAGGCGTATGCTCGTTCCGGGGCTCGTTTGACCTTCCAAACGGCCCAGAAAACCCGTGATGGCCAACCGTATGCATAGACAACGTCTTGACGGACGTCCACGAACAAATTTTGCATTTTTGACGTCGGAATCCCGATCACCCAAAAAATGGTGTGCAATAGCACACGAAAATCGTCAAAATGAGGCGTATGCTCGCTCCGGGGCTCGTTTGACCTTCCAAACGGCCCAGAAAACCCGTGATGGCCAACCGTATGCATAGACAACGTCTTGACGGACGTCCACGAACAAATTTGGCATTTTTGACGTCGCATTCCTGATCACCCAAAAAATGGTGTGCAATAGCACACGAAAATTGTCAAAATGAGGCGTATGCTCGCTCCGGGGCTTGTTTGACCTTCCAAATGGCCCAGAAAACCCGTGATGGCCAACCGTATGCATAGACAACGTCTTGAAGGATTTCCACGAACAAATTTGGCATTTTTGATGTCGGAATCCCGATCACCCAAAAAATGGTGTGCAATAGCACACGAAAATCGTCAAAATGAGGCGTATGCTCGCTCCGGGGCTCGTTTGACCTTCCAAACGGCCCAGAAAACCCGTGATGGCCAACCGTATGCATAGACAACGTCTTGACGGACGTCCACGAACAAATTTTGCATTTTTGACGTTGGAATCCCGATCACCCAAAAAATGGTGTGCAATAGCACACGAAAATCGTCAAAATGAGGCGTATGCTCGCTCCGGGGCTCGTTTGACCTTCCTAACGGCCCAGAAAACCCGTGATGGCCAACCGTATGCATAGACAACGTCTTGACGGACGTCCACGATCAAATTTTGCATTTTTGACGTCGGAATCCCGATCACCCAAAAAATGGTGTGCAATAGCACACGAAAATCGTCAAAATGAGGCGTATGCTCGCTCCGAGGCTCGTTTGACCTTCCAAACGGCCCAGAAAACCCGTGATGGCCAACCGTATGCATAGACAACGTCTTGACGGACGTCCACGAACAAATTTGGCATTTTTGACGTCGCATTCCTGATCACCCAAAAAATGGTGTGCAATAGCACACGAAAATTGTCAAAATGAGGCGTATGCTCGCTCCGGGGCTCGTTTGACCTTCCAAATGGCCCAGAAAACCCGTGATGGCCAACCGTATGCTTAGACAACGTCTTGACGGACGTCCACGAACAAATTTGGCATTTTTGACGTCGGAATCCCGATCACCCTAAAAATGGTGTGCAATAGCACACGAAAATCGTCAAAATGAGGCGTATGCTCGCTCCGGGGCTCGTTTGACCTTCCTAACGGCCCAGAAAACCCGTGATGGCCAACCGTATGCATAGACAACGTCTTGACGGACGTCCACGATCAAATTTTGCATTTTTGACGTCGGAATCCCGATCACCCAAAAAATGGTGTGCAATAGCACACGAAAATCGTCAAAATGAGGCGTATGCTCGCTCTGGGGCTCGTTTGACCTTCCAAACGGCCCAGAAAACCCGTGATGGCCAACCGTATGCATAGACAACGTCTTGACGGACGTCCACGAACAAATTTGGCATTTTTGACGTCAGAATACCGATCACCCAAAAAATGGTGTGCAATAGCACACGAAAATCGTCAAAATGAGGCGTATGCTCGCTCCGGGGCTCGTTTGACCTTCCAAACGGCCCAGAAAACCCGTGATGGCCAACCGTATGCATAGACAACGTCTTGACGGACGTCCACGAACAAATTTTGCATTTTTGACGTCGGAATCCCGATCACCCAAAAAATGGTGTGCAATAGCACACGAAAATCGTCAAAATGAGGCGTATGCTCGCTCCGAGGCTCGTTTGACCTTCCAAACGGCCCAGAAAACCCGTGATGGCCAACCGTATGCATAGACAACGTCTTGACGGACGTCCACGAACAAATTTGGCATTTTTGACGTCGCATTCCTGATCACCCAAAAAATGGTGTGCAATAGCACACGAAAATTGTCAAAATGAGGCGTATGCTCGCTCCGGGGCTTGTTTGACCTTCCAAATGGCCCAGAAAACCCGTGATGGCCAACCGTATGCATAGACAACGTCTTGAAGGATTTCCACGAACAAATTTGGCATTTTTGATGTCGGAATCCCGATCACCCAAAAAATGGTGTGCAATAGCACACGAAAATCGTCAAAATGAGGCGTATGCTCGCTCCGGGGCTCGTTTGACCTTCCAAACGGCCCAGAAAACCCGTGATGGCCAACCGTATGCATAGACAACGTCTTGACGGACGTCCACGAACAAATTTTGCATTTTTGACGTTGGAATCCCGATCACCCAAAAAATGGTGTGCAATAGCACACGAAAATCGTCAAAATGAGGCGTATGCTCGCTCCGGGGCTCGTTTGACCTTCCAAACGGCCCAGAAAACCCGTGATGGCCAACCGTATGCAAAGACAACGTCTTGACGGACGTCCACGAAAAAATTTTGCATTTTTGACGTCGGAATCCCGATCAGCCAAAAAATGGTGTGCAATAGCACACGAAAATTGTCAAAATGAGGCGTATGCTCGCTCCGGGGCTCGTTTGACCTTCCAAACGGCCCAGAAAAACCGTGATGGCCAACCGTATGCATAGACAACGTCTTGACGGACGTCCACGAACAAATTTGGAATTTTTGACGTCAGAATCCTGATCACCCAAAAAATGGTGTGCAATAGCACACGAAAATCGTCAAAATGAGGCGTATGCTCGCTCCGGGGCTCGTTTGACCTTCCAAATGGCCCAGAAAACCCGTGATGGCCAACCGTATGCATAGACAACGTCTTGACGGACGTCCACGAACAAATTTGGCATTTTTGACGTCGTAATCCCGATCACCCAAAAAATGGTGTGCAATAGCACACGAAAATCGTCAAAATGAGGCGTATGCTCGCTCCGGGGCTCGTTTGACCTTCCAAACGGCCCAGAAAACCCGTGATGGCCAACCGTATGCATAGACAACGTCTTGACGGACGTCCACGAACAAATTTGGCATTTTTTACGTCGGAATCCTGATCACCCAAAAAATGGTGTGCAATAGCACACGAAAATTGTCAAAATGAGGCGTATGCTCGCTCCAGGGCTCGTTTGACCTTCCAAACGGCCCAGAAAACCCGTGATGGCCAACTGTATGCATATACAACGTCTTGACGGACGTCCACGAACAAATTTGGCATTTTTGACGTCGGAATCCTGATCACCCAAAAAATGGTGTGCAATAGCACACGAAAATCGTCAAAATGAGGCGTATGCTCGCTCCAGGGCTCGTTTGACCTTCCAAACGGCCCAGAAAACCCGTGATGGCCAACTGTATGCATTGACAACGTCTTGACGGACGTCCACGAACAAATTTGGCATTTTTGACGTTGGAATCCTGATCACCCAAAAAATGGTGTGCAATAGCACACGAAAATCGTCAAAATGAGGCGTATGCTCGCTCCGGGGCTCGTTTGACCTTCCAAACGTCCCAGAAAACCCGTGATGGCCAACCGTATGCATAGACAACGTCTTGACGGACGTCCACGAACAAATTTTGCATTTTTGACGTCGGAATCCCGATCACCCAAAAAATGGTGTGCAATAGCACACGAAAATCGTCAAAATGAGGCGTATGCTCGCTCCGGGGCTCGTTTGACCTTCCAAACGGCCCAGAAAACCCGTGATGGCCAACCGTATGCATAGACAACATCTTGACGGACGTCCACGAACAAATTTGGCATTTTTGACGTCGGAATCCTGATCACCCAAAAAATGGTGTGCAATAGCACACGAAAATCATCAAAATGAGGCGTATGCTCGCTCCGGGGCTCGTTTGACCTTCCAAATGGCCCAGAAAACCCGTGATGGCCAACCGTATGCATAGACAACGTCTTGACGGACGTCCACGAACAAATTTGGCATTTTTGACGTCGGAATCCCGATCACCCTAAAAATGGTGTGCAATAGCACACGAAAATCGTCAAAATGAGGCGTATGCTCGCTCCGGGGCTCGTTTGACCTTCCTAACGGCCCAGAAAACCCGTGATGGCCAACCGTATGCATAGACAACGTCTTGACGGACGTCCACGATCAAATTTTGCATTTTTGACGTCGGAATCCCGATCACCCAAAAAATGGTGTGCAATAGCACACGAAAATCGTCAAAATGAGGCGTATGCTCGCTCTGGGGCTCGTTTGACCTTCCAAACGGCCCAGAAAACCCGTGATGGCCAACCGTATGCATAGACAACGTCTTGACGGACGTCCACGAACAAATTTGGCATTTTTGACGTCGGAATCCCGATCACCCAAAAAATGGTGTGCAATAGCACACGAAAATCGTCAAAATGCGGCGTATGCTCGCTCCGGGGCTCGTTTGACCTTCCAAACGGCCCATAAAACCCTTGATGGCCAACCGTATGCATAGACAACGTCTTGACGGACGTCCACGAACAAATTTTGCATTTTTGGCGTCGGAATCCCGATCACCCAAAAAATGGTGTGCAATAGCACACGAAAATCGTCAAAATGAGGCGTATGCTCGCTCCGGGGCTCGTTTGACCTTCCAAACGGCCCAGAAAACCCGTAATGGCCAACCGTATGCATAGACAACGTCTTGACGGACGTCCACGAACAAATTTGGCACTTTTGACGTCGGAATCCTGATCACCCAAAAAATGGTGTGCAATAGCACACGAAAATCGTCAAAATGAGGCGTATGCTCGCTCCGGGGCTCGTTTGACCTTCCAAATGGCCCAGAAAACCCGTGATGGCCAACCGTATGCATCGACAACATCTTGACGGACGTCCACGAACAAATTTGGCATTTTTGACGTCGGAATCCCGATCACCCAAAAAATGGTGTGCAATAGCACACGAAAATCGTCAAAATGAGGCGTATGCTTGCTCCGGGGCTCGTTTGACCTTCCAAACGGCCCAGAAAACCCGTGATGGCCAACCGTATGCATAGACAACGTCTTGACGGACGTCTACGAACAAATTTTTCATTTTTGACGTCGGAATCCCGATCACCCAAAAAATGGTGTGCAATAGCACACGAAAATCGTCAAAATGAGGCGTATGCTCGCTCCGGGGCTCGTTTGACCTTCCAAACGGCCCAGAAAACCCGTGATGGCCAACCGTATGCATAGACAACGTCTTGACGGACGTCCACAAACAAATTTGGCATTTTTGACGTCGGAATCTCGATCACCCAAAAAATGGTGTGCAATAGCACACGAAAATCGTCGAAATGAGGCGTATGCTCGCTCCGGGGCTCGTTTGACCTTCCAAACGGCCCAGAAAACCCGTGATCGCCAACCGTATGCATAGACAACGTCTTGACGGACGTCCACGAACAAATTTTGCATTTTTGACATCGGAATCTCGATCACCCAAAAAATGGTGTGCAATAGCACACGAAAATCGTCAAAATGAGGCGTATGCTCGCTCCGGGGCTCGTTTGACCTTCCAAACGGCCCAGAAAACCCGTGATGGCCAACCGTATGCATAGACAACGTCTTGACGGACGTCCACGATCAAATTTTGCATTTTTGACGTCGGAATCCCGATCACCCAAAAAATGGTGTGCAATAGCACACGAAAATCGTCAAAATGAGGCGTATGCTTGCTCCGGGGCTCGTTTGACCTTCCAAACGGCCCAGAAAACCCGTGATGGCCAACCGTATGCATAGACAACGTCTTGACGGACGTCCACGAACAAATTTGGCACTTTTGACGTCGGAATCCTGATCACCCAAAAAATGGTGTGCAATAGCACACGAAAATCGTCAAAATGAGGCGTATGCTCGCTCCGGGGCTCGTTTGACCTTCCAAATGGCCCAGAAAACCCGTGATGGCCAACCGTATGCATAGACAACGTCTTGACGGACGTCCACGAACAAATTTGGCATTTTTGACGTCGGAATCCCGATCACCCAAAAAATGGTGTGCAATAGCACACGAAAATCGTCAAAATCAGGCGTATGCTTGCTCCGGGGCTCGTTTGACCTTCCAAACGGCCCAGAAAACCCGTGATGGCCAACCGTATGCATAGACAACGTCTTGACGGATGTCCACGAACAAATTTTTCATTTTTAACGTCGGAATCCCGATCACCCAAAAAATGGTGTGCAATAGCACACGAAAATCGTCAAAATGAGGCGTATGCTCGCTCCGGGGCTCGTTTGACCTTCCAAACGGCCCAGAAAACCCGTGATGGCCAACCGTATGCATAGACAACGTCTTGACGGACGTCCACGAACAAATTTGGCATTTTTGACGTCGGAATCCCGATCACCCAAAAAATGTTGTGCAATAGCTCACGAAAATCGTCAAAATGAGGCGTATGCTCGCTCCGGGGCTCGTTTGACCTTCCAAACGGCCCAGAAAACCCATGATGGCCAACTGTATGCATAGACAACGTCTTGACGGACGTCCACGAACAAATTTGGCATTTTTGACGTCGGAATCCTGATCACCCAAAAAATGGTGTGCAATAGCACACGAAAATCGTCAAAATGAGGCGTATGCTCGCTCCGGGGCTCGTTTGACCTTCCAAATGGCACAGAAAACCCGTGATGGCCAACCGTATGAATAGACAACGTCTTGACGGACGTCCACGAACAAATTTGGCATTTTTGACGTCGGAATCCCGATCACCCAAAAAATGGTGTGCAATAGCACACGAAAATCGTCAAAATGAGGCGTATGCTCGCTCCGGGGCTCGTTTGACCTTCCAAACGGCCCAGAAAACCCGTGATGGCCAACCGTATGCATAGACAACGTCTTGACGGACGTCCACGAATAAATTTTGCATTTTTGACGTCGGAATCCCGATCACCCAAAAAATGGTGTGCAATAGCACACGAAAATCGTCAAAATGAGGCGTATGCTCGCTCCGGGGATCGTTTGACCTTCCAAACGGCCCAAAAAACCCGTGATGGCCAACCGTATGCATAGACAATGTTTTGACGGATGTCTACGAACAAATTTGGCATTTTTGACGTCGGAATCCCGATCACCCAAAAAATGGTGTGCAATAGCACACGAAAATCGTCAAAATGAGGCGTATGCTCGCTCCGGGGCTCGTTTGACCTTCCAAACGGCCCAAAAAACCCGTGATGGCCAACCGTATGCATAGACAACGTCTTGACGAACGTCCACGAACAAATTTTGCATTTTTGAAGTCGGAATCCCGATCACCCAAAAAATGGTGTGCAATAGCACACGAAAATCGTCAAAATGAGGCGTATGCTCGCTCCGGGGCTCGTTTGACCTTCCAAACGACCCAGAAAACCCGTGATGGCCAACCGTATGCATAGACAACGTCTTGACGGACGTCCACGAACAAATTTTGCATTTTTGACATCGGAATCCCGATCACCCAAAAAATGGTGTGCAATAGCACACGAAAATCATCAAAATGAGGCGTATGCTCGCTCCGTGGCTCGTTTGACCTTCCAAACGGCCCAGAAAACCCGTGATGGCCAACCGTATGCATAGACAATGTCTTGACGGACGTCCACGAACAAATTTGGCATTTTTGACGTCGGAATCCTGATCACCCAAAAAATTGTGTGCAATAGCACACGAAAATCGTCAAAATGAGGCGTATGCTCGCTTCGGGGCTCGTTTGACCTTCCAAATGGCCCAGAAAACCCGTGATGGCCAACCGTATGAATAGACAACGTCTTGACGGACGTCCACGAACAAATTTTGCATTTTTGACGTCGGAATCCCGATCACCCAAAAACGAAAATCGTCAAAATGAGGCGTATGCTCGCTCCGGGGCTCGTTTGACCTTCCAAACGGCCCAGAAAACCCGTGATGGCCAACCGCATGAATAGACAACGTCTTGACGGACGTCCACGAACAAATTTTGCATTTTTGACGTCGGAATCCCGATCACCCAAAAAATGGTGTGCAATAGCACACGAAAATCGTCAAAATGAGGCGTATGCTCGCTCCGGGGCTCGTTTGACCTTCCAAACGGCCCAGAAAACCCGTGATGGCCAACCGTATGCATAGACAACGTCTTGATGGACGTCCACGAACAAATTTGGCATTTTTGACGTCGGAATCTCGATCACCCAAAAAATGGTGTGCAATAGCACACGAAAATCGTCAAAATGAGGCGTATGCTCGCTCCGGGGCTCGTTTGACCTTCCAAACGGCCCAGAAAACCCGTGATGGCCAACCGTATGCATAGACAACGTCTTGACGGACGTCCACGAACAAATTTTGCATTTTTGACGTCGGAATCCCGATCACCCAAAAAATGGTGTGCAATAGCACACGAAATCGTCAAAATGAGGCATATGCTCGCTCCAGGGCTCGTTTGACCGTCTAAACGGCCCAGAAAACCTGTGATGGCCAACCGTATGCATAGACAACGTCTTGACGGACGTCCACGAACAAATTTGGCATTTTTGACGTCGGAATCCCGATCATCCAAAAAATGGTGTGCAATAGCACATGAAAATCGTCAAAATGAGGCGTATGCTCGCTCGGGGGCTCGTTTGACCTTCCAAACGGCCCAGAAAACCCGTGATGGCCAACCGTATGCATAGACAACGTCTTGACGGACGTCCACGAACAAATTTTGCATTTTTGACGTCGGAATCCCGATCACCCAAAAAATGGTGTGCAATAGCACACGAAAATCGTCAAAATGAGGCGTATGCTCGCTCCGGGGCTCGTTTGACCTTCCAAACGGCCCAGAAAACCCGTGATGGCCAACCGTATGCATAGACAACGTCTTGAAGGACGTTTACGAACAAATTTGGCATTTTTGACGTCGGAATCCTGATCACCCAAAAAATAGTGTGCAATAGCACACGAAAATCGTCAAAATGAGGCGTATGCTCGCTCCGGGGCTCGTTTGACCTTCCAAATGGCCCAAAATACCCGTGATGGCCAACCGTATGCATAGACAACGTCTTGAAGGACGTCCACGAACAAATTTGGAATTTTTGACGTTGGAATCCCGATCACCCAAAAAATGGTGTGCAATAGCACACGAAAATCGTCAAAATGAGGCGTATGCTCGCTACGGGGCTCGTTTAACCTTCCAAACAGCCCCAAAAAACCCGTGATGGCAAACCGTATGCATAGACAATGTCTTGACGGACGTCCACGAACAAATTTTGCATTTTTGACGTCGGAATCCCGATCACCCAAAAAATGGTGTGCAATAGCACACGAAAATCATCAAAATGATGCGTATGCTTGCTCCGGGGCTCGTTTGACCTTCTAAATGGCCCAGAAAACCCGTGATGGCCAATCGTATGCATAGACAACGTCTTGACGGACGTCCACGAACAAATTTTGCATTTTTGACGTCGGAATCCCGATCACCCAAAAAATGGTGTGCAATAGCACACGAAAATCGTCAAAATGAGGCGTATGCTCGCTCCGGGGCTCGTTTGACCTTCCAAATGGCCCAGAAAACCCGTGATGGCCAACCGTATGCATAGACAACGTCTTTACAGACGTCCACGAACAAATTTGGCATTTTTGACGTCGGAATCCCGATCACCCAAAAAATGGTGTGCAATAGCACACGAAAATCGTCAAAATGAGGCGTATGCTCGCTCCGGGGCTCGTTTGACCTTCCAAACGGCCCAGAAAACCCATGATGGCCAACCGTATGCATAGAAAGGCTTGACGGACGTCCACGAACAAATTTGGCATTTTTGACGTCGGAATCCCGATCACCCAAAAAATGGTGTGCAATAGCACACGAAAATCGTCAAAATGAGGCGTATGCTTTCTCCGGGGCTCGTTTGACCTTCCAAACGGCCCAGAAAACCCGTGATGGCCAACCGTATGCATAGACAACGTCTTGACGGACGTCCACGAACAAATTTTTCATTTTTGACATCGAAATCCCGATCACCCAAAAAATGGTGTGCAATAGCACACGAAAATCGTCAAAATGAGGCGTATGCTCGCTCCGGGGCTCGTTTGACCTTCCAAACGGCCCAGAAAACCCGTGATGGCCAACCGTATGCATAGACAACGTCTTGACAGACGTCCACGAACAAATTTGGCATTTTTGACGTCGGAATCTCGATCACCCAAAAAATGGTGTGCAATAGCACACGAAAATCGTCGAAATGAGGCGTATGCTCGCTCCGGGGCTCGTTTGACCTTCCAAACGGCCCAGAAAACCCGTGATGGCCAACCGTATGCATAGACAACGTCTTGACGGACGTCCACAAACAAATTTTGCATTTTTGACGTCGGAATCCTGATCACCCAAAAAATGGTGTGCAATAGCACACGAAAATCATCAAAATGAGGCGTATGCTCGCTCCGGGGCTCGTTTGACCTTCCAAACGGCCCAGAAAACCCGTGATGGCCAACCGTATGCATAGACAACGTCTTGACGGATGTCTACGAACAAATTTGGCATTTTTGACGTCGGAATCCCGATCACCCAAAAAATGGTGTGCAATAGCACACGAAAATCGTCAAAATGAGGCGTATGCTCGCTCCGGGGCTCGTTTGACCTTCCAAACGGCCCAGAAAACCCGTGATGGCCAACTATATGCATAGACAACGTCTTGACGGACGTCCACGAACAAATTTTGCATTTTTGACGTCGGAATCCCGATCACCCAAAAAATGGTGTGCAATAGCACACGAAAATCGTCAAAATGAGGCGTATGCTCGCTCCGGGGCTCGTTTGACCTTCCAAACGGCCCAGAAAACCCATGATGGCCAACCGTATGCATAGAAAGGCTTGACGGACGTCCACGAACAAATTTGGCATTTTTGACGTCGGAATCCCGATCACCCAAAAAATGGTGTGCAATAGCACACGAAAATCGTCAAAATGAGGCGTATGCTCGCTCCGAGGCTCGTTTGACCTTCCAAACGGCCCAGAAAACCCGTGATGGCCAACCGTATGCATAGACAACGTCTTGACGGACGTCCACGAACAAATTTGGCATTTTTGACGTCGCATTCCTGATCACCCAAAAAATGGTGTGCAATAGCACACGAAAATTGTCAAAATGAGGCGTATGCTCGCTCCGGGGCTCGTTTGACCTTCCAAATGGCCTAGAAAACCCGTGATGGCCAACCGTATGCATAGACAACGTCTTGACGGACGTCCACGAACAAATTTGGCATTTTTGACGTCGGAATCCCGATCACCCAAAAAATGGTGTGCAATAGCACACGAAAATCGTCAAAATGAGGCGTATGCTCGCTCCGGGGCTCGTTTGACCTTCCAAACGGCCCAGAAAACCCGTGATGGCCAACCGTATGCATAGACAACGTCTTGACGGACGTCCACGAACAAATTTGGCATTTTTGACGTCGCATTCCTGATCACCCAAAAAATGGTGTGCAATAGCACACGAAAATTGTCAAAATGAGGCGTATGCTCGCTCCGGGGCTTGTTTGACCTTCCAAATGGCCCAGAAAACCCGTGATGGCCAACCGTATGCATAGACAACGTCTTGAAGGATTTCCACGAACAAATTTGGCATTTTTGACGTCGGAATCCCGATCACCCAAAAAATGGTGTGCAATAGCACACGAAAATCGTCAAAATGAGGCGTATGCTTGTTCCGGGGCTCGTTTGACCTTCCAAACGGCCCAGAAAACCCGTGATGGCCAACCGTATGCATAGACAACGTCTTGACGGACGTCCACGAACAAATTTTGCATTTTTGACGTCGGAATCCCGATCACCCAAAAAATGGTGTGCAATAGCACACGAAAATCGTCAAAATGAGGCGTATGCTCGCTCCGGGGCTCGTTTGACCTTCCAAACGGCCCAGAAAACCCGTGATGGCCAACCGTATGCATAGACAACGTCTTGACGGACGTCCACGAACAAATTTGGCATTTTTGACGTCGCATTCCTGATCACCCAAAAAATGGTGTGCAATAGCACACGAAAATTGTCAAAATGAGGCGTATGCTCGCTCCGGGGCTTGTTTGACCTTCCAAATGGCCCAGAAAACCCGTGATGGCCAACCGTATGCATAGACAACGTCTTGAAGGATTTCCACGAACAAATTTGGCATTTTTGACGTCGGAATCCCGATCACCCAAAAAATGGTGTGCAATAGCACACGAAAATCGTCAAAATGAGGCGTATGCTCGTTCCGGGGCTCGTTTGACCTTCCAAACGGCCCAGAAAACCCGTGATGGCCAACCGTATGCATAGACAACGTCTTGACGGACGTCCACGAACAAATTTTGCATTTTTGACGTCGGAATCCCGATCACCCAAAAAATGGTGTGCAATAGCACACGAAAATCGTCAAAATGAGGCGTATGCTCGCTCCGGGGCTCGTTTGACCTTCCAAATGGCCCAGAAAACCCGTGATGGCCAACCGTATGCATAGACAACGTCTTGACGGACGTCCACGAACAAATTTGGCATTTTTGACGTCGTAATCTCGATCACCCAAAAAATGGTGTGCAATAGCACACGAAAATCGTCAAAATGAGGCGTATGCTCGCTCCGGGGCTCGTTTGACCTTCCAAACGGCCCAGAAAACCCGTGATGGCAAACCGTATGCATAGACAACGTCTTGACGGACGTCCACGAACAAATTTGGCATTTTTGACGTCGGAATCCTGATCACCCAAAAAATGGTGTGCAATAGCACACGAAAATTGTCAAAATGAGGCGTATGCTCGCTCCAGGGCTCGTTTGACCTTCCAAACGGCCCAGAAAACCCGTGATGGCCAACTGTATGCATAGACAACGTCTTGACGGACGTCCACGAACAAATTTGGCATTTTTGACGTCGGAATCCTGATCACCCAAAAAATGGTGTGCAATAGCACACGAAAATCGTCAAAATGAGGCGTATGCTCGCTCCAGGGCTCGTTTGACCTTCCAAACGGCCCAGAAAACCCGTGATGGCCAACTGTATGCATAGACAACGTCTTGACGGACGTCCACGAACAAATTTGGCATTTTTGACGTCGGAATCCTGATCACCCAAAAAATGGTGTGCAATAGCACACGAAAATCGTCAAAATGAGGCGTATGCTCGCTCCGGGGCTCGTTTGACCTTTCAAACGTCCCAGAAAACCCGTGATGGCCAACCGTATGCATAGACAACGTCTTGACGGACGTCCACGAACAAATTTTGCATTTTTGACGTCGGAATCCCGATCACCCAAAAAATGGTGTGCAATAGCACACGAAAATCGTCAAAATGAGGCGTATGCTCGCTCCGGGGCTCGTTTGACCTTCCAAACGGCCCAGAAAACCCGTGATGGCCAACCGTATGCATAGACAACGTCTTGACGGACGTCCACGAACAAATTTGGCATTTTTGACGTCGGAATCCTGATCACCCAAAAAATGGTGTGCAATAGCACACGAAAATCATCAAAATGAGGCGTATGCTCGCTCCGGGGCTCGTTTGACCTTCCAAATGGCCCAGAAAACCCGTGATGGCCAACCGTATGCTTAGACAACGTCTTGACGGACGTCCACGAACAAATTTGGCATTTTTGACGTCGGAATCCCGATCACCCTAAAAATGGTGTGCAATAGCACACGAAAATCGTCAAAATGAGGCGTATGCTCGCTCCGGGGCTCCTTTGACCTTCCTAACGGCCCAGAAAACCCGTGATGGCCAACCGTATGCATAGACAACGTCTTGACGGACGTCCACGATCAAATTTTGCATTTTTGACGTCGGAATCCCGATCACCCAAAAAATGGTGTGCAATAGCACACGAAAATCGTCAAAATGAGGCGTATGCTCGCTCTGGGGCTCGTTTGACCTTCCAAACGGCCCAGAAAACCCGTGATGGCCAACCGTATGCATAGACAACGTCTTGACGGACGTCCACGAACAAATTTGGCATTTTTGACGTCAGAATACCGATCACCCAAAAAATGGTGTGCAATAGCACACGAAAATCGTCAAAATGAGGCGTATGCTCGCTCCGGGGCTCGTTTGACCTTCCAAACGGCCCAGAAAACCCGTGATGGCCAACCGTATGCATAGACAACGTCTTGACGGACGTCCACGAACAAATTTTGCATTTTTGACGTCGGAATCCCGATCACCCAAAAAATGGTGTGCAATAGCACACGAAAATCGTCAAAATGAGGCGTATGCTCGCTCCGAGGCTCGTTTGACCTTCCAAACGGCCCAGAAAACCCGTGATGGCCAACCGTATGCATAGACAACGTCTTGACGGACGTCCACGAACAAATTTGGCATTTTTGACGTCGCATTCCTGATCACCCAAAAAATGGTGTGCAATAGCACACGAAAATTGTCAAAATGAGGCGTATGCTCGCTCCGGGGCTTGTTTGACCTTCCAAATGGCCCAGAAAACCCGTGATGGCCAACCGTATGCATAGACAACGTCTTGAAGGATTTCCACGAACAAATTTGGCATTTTTGATGTCGGAATCCCGATCACCCAAAAAATGGTGTGCAATAGCACACGAAAATCGTCAAAATGAGGCGTATGCTCGCTCCGGGGCTCGTTTGACCTTCCAAACGGCCCAGAAAACCCGTGATGGCCAACCGTATGCATAGACAACGTCTTGACGGACGTCCACGAACAAATTTTGCATTTTTGACGTTGGAATCCCGATCACCCAAAAAATGGTGTGCAATAGCACACGAAAATCGTCAAAATGAGGCGTATGCTCGCTCCGGGGCTCGTTTGACCTTCCAAACGGCCCAGAAAACCCGTGATGGCCAACCGTATGCAAAGACAACGTCTTGACGGACGTCCACGAAAAAATTTTGCATTTTTGACGTCGGAATCCCGATCAGCCAAAAAATGGTGTGCAATAGCACACGAAAATTGTCAAAATGAGGCGTATGCTCGCTCCGGGGCTCGTTTGACCTTCCAAACGGCCCAGAAAAACCGTGATGGCCAACCGTATGCATAGACAACGTCTTGACGGACGTCCACGAACAAATTTGGAATTTTTGACGTCAGAATCCTGATCACCCAAAAAATGGTGTGCAATAGCACACGAAAATCGTCAAAATGAGGCGTATGCTCGCTCCGGGGCTCGTTTGACCTTCCAAATGGCCCAGAAAACCCGTGATGGCCAACCGTATGCATAGACAACGTCTTGACGGACGTCCACGAACAAATTTGGCATTTTTGACGTCGTAATCCCGATCACCCAAAAAATGGTGTGCAATAGCACACGAAAATCGTCAAAATGAGGCGTATGCTCGCTCCGGGGCTCGTTTGACCTTCCAAACGGCCCAGAAAACCCGTGATGGCCAACCGTATGCATAGACAACGTCTTGACGGACGTCCACGAACAAATTTGGCATTTTTTACGTCGGAATCCTGATCACCCAAAAAATGGTGTGCAATAGCACACGAAAATTGTCAAAATGAGGCGTATGCTCGCTCCAGGGCTCGTTTGACCTTCCAAACGGCCCAGAAAACCCGTGATGGCAAACTGTATGCATATACAACGTCTTGACGGACGTCCACGAACAAATTTGGCATTTTTGACGTCGGAATCCTGATCACCCAAAAAATGGTGTGCAATAGCACACGAAAATCGTCAAAATGAGGCGTATGCTCGCTCCAGGGCTCGTTTGACCTTCCAAACGGCCCAGAAAACCCGTGATGGCCAACTGTATGCATTGACAACGTCTTGACGGACGTCCACGAACAAATTTGGCATTTTTGACGTCGGAATCCTGATCACCCAAAAAATGGTGTGCAATAGCACACGAAAATCGTCAAAATGAGGCGTATGCTCGCTCCGGGGCTCGTTTGACCTTCCAAACGTCCCAGAAAACCCGTGATGGCCAACCGTATGCATAGACAACGTCTTGACGGACGTCCACGAACAAATTTTGCATTTTTGACGTCGGAATCCCGATCACCCAAAAAATGGTGTGCAATAGCACACGAAAATCGTCAAAATGAGGCGTATGCTCGCTCCGGGGCTCGTTTGACCTTCCAAACGGCCCAGAAAACCCGTGATGGCCAACCGTATGCATAGACAACATCTTGACGGACGTCCACGAACAAATTTGGCATTTTTGACGTCGGAATCCTGATCACCCAAAAAATGGTGTGCAATAGCACACGAAAATCATCAAAATGAGGCGTATGCTCGCTCCGGGGCTCGTTTGACCTTCCAAATGGCCCAGAAAACCCGTGATGGCCAACCGTATGCATAGACAACGTCTTGACGGACGTCCACGAACAAATTTGGCATTTTTGACGTCGGAATCCCGATCACCCTAAAAATGGTGTGCAATAGCACACGAAAATCGTCAAAATGAGGCGTATGCTCGCTCCGGGGCTCGTTTGACCTTCCTAACGGCCCAGAAAACCCGTGATGGCCAACCGTATGCATAGACAACGTCTTGACGGACGTCCACGATCAAATTTTGCATTTTTGACGTCGGAATCCCGATCACCCAAAAAATGGTGTGCAATAGCACACGAAAATCGTCAAAATGAGGCGTATGCTCGCTCTGGGGCTCGTTTGACCTTCCAAACGGCCCAGAAAACCCGTGATGGCCAACCGTATGCATAGACAACGTCTTGACGGACGTCCACGAACAAATTTGGCATTTTTGACGTCGGAATCCCGATCACCCAAAAAATGGTGTGCAATAGCACACGAAAATCGTCAAAATGCGGCGTATGCTCGCTCCGGGGCTCGTTTGACCTTCCAAACGGCCCATAAAACCCTTGATGGCCAACCGTATGCATAGACAACGTCTTGACGGACGTCCACGAACAAATTTTGCATTTTTGGCGTCGGAATCCCGATCACCCAAAAAATGGTGTGCAATAGCACACGAAAATCGTCAAAATGAGGCGTATGCTCGCTCCGGGGCTCGTTTGACCTTCCAAACGGCCCAGAAAACCCGTAATGGCCAACCGTATGCATAGACAACGTCTTGACGGACGTCCACGAACAAATTTGGCACTTTTGACGTCGGAATCCTGATCACCCAAAAAATGGTGTGCAATAGCACACGAAAATCGTCAAAATGAGGCGTATGCTCGCTCCGGGGCTCGTTTGACCTTCCAAATGGCCCAGAAAACCCGTGATGGCCAACCGTATGCATCGACAACGTCTTGACGGACGTCCACGAACAAATTTGGCATTTTTGACGTCGGAATCCCGATCACCCAAAAAATGGTGTGCAATAGCACACGAAAATCGTCAAAATGAGGCGTATGCTTGCTCCGGGGCTCGTTTGACCTTCCAAACGGCCCAGAAAACCCGTGATGGCCAACCGTATGCATAGACAACGTCTTGACGGACGTCTACGAACAAATTTTTCATTTTTGACGTCGGAATCCCGATCACCCAAAAAATGGTGTGCAATAGCACACGAAAATCGTCAAAATGAGGCGTATGCTCGCTCCGGGGCTCGTTTGACCTTCCAAACGGCCCAGAAAACCCGTGATGGCCAACCGTATGCATAGACAACGTCTTGACGGACGTCCACAAACAAATTTGGCATTTTTGACGTCGGAATCTCGATCACCCAAAAAATGGTGTGCAATAGCACACGAAAATCGTCGAAATGAGGCGTATGCTCGCTCCGGGGCTCGTTTGACCTTCCAAACGGCCCAGAAAACCCGTGATCGCCAACCGTATGCATAGACAACGTCTTGACGGACGTCCACGAACAAATTTTGCATTTTTGACGTCGGAATCTCGATCACCCAAAAAATGGTGTGCAATAGCACACGAAAATCGTCAAAATGAGGCGTATGCTCGCTCCGGGGCTCGTTTGACCTTCCAAACGGCCCAGAAAACCCGTGATGGCCAACCGTATGCATAGACAACGTCTTGACGGACGTCCACGATCAAATTTTGCATTTTTGACGTCGGAATCCCGATCACCCAAAAAATGGTGTGCAATAGCACACGAAAATCGTCAAAATGAGGCGTATGCTTGCTCCGGGGCTCGTTTGACCTTCCAAACGGCCCAGAAAACCCGTGATGGCCAACCGTATGCATAGACAACGTCTTGACGGACGTCCACGAACAAATTTGGCACTTTTGACGTCGGAATCCTGATCACCCAAAAAATGGTGTGCAATAGCACACGAAAATCGTCAAAATGAGGCGTATGCTCGCTCCGGGGCTCGTTTGACCTTCCAAATGGCCCAGAAAACCCGTGATGGCCAACCGTATGCATAGACAACGTCTTGACGGACGTCCACGAACAAATTTGGCATTTTTGACGTCGGAATCCCGATCACCCAAAAAATTGTGTGCAATAGCACACGAAAATCGTCAAAATGAGGCGTATGCTCGCTCCGGGGCTCGTTTGACCTTCCAAACGGCCCAGAAAACCCGTGATGGCCAACCGTATGCATAGACAATGTCTTGACGGACGTCCACGAACAAATTTGGCATTTTTGACGTCGGAATCCTGATCACCAAAAAAATGGTGTGCAATAGCACACGAAAATCGTCAAAATGAGGCGTATGCTCGCTCCGGGGCTCGTTTGACCTTCCAAATGGCCCAGAAAACCCGTGATGGCCAACCGTATGAATAGACAACGTCTTGACGGATGTCCACAAACAAATTTGGCATTTTTGACGTCGGAATCCCGATCACCCAAAAACGAAAATCGTCAAAATGAGGCGTATGCTCGCTCCGGGGCTCGTTTGACCTTCCAAACGGCCCAGAAAACCCGTGATGGCCAACCGTATGAATATACAACGTCTTGACGGACGTCCACGAACAAATTTTGCATTTTTGACGTCGGAATCCCGATCACCCAAAAAATGGTGTGCAATAGCACACGAAAATCGTCAAAATGAGGCGTATGCTCGCTCCGGGGCTCGTTTGACCTTCCAAACGGCCCAGAAAACCCGTGATGGCCAACCGTATGCATAGACAACGTCTTGATGGACGTCCACGAACAAATTTGGCATTTTTGACGTCGGAATCCTGATCACCCAAAAAATGGTGTGCAATAGCACACGAAAATCGTCAAAATGAGGCGTATGCTCGCTCCGGGGCTCGTTTGACCTTCCAAACGTCCCAGAAAACCCGTGATGGCCAACCGTATGCATAGACAACGTCTTGACGGACGTCCACGAACAAATTTTGCATTTTTGACGTCGGAATCCCGATCACCCAAAAAATGGTGTGCAATAGCACACGAAAATCGTCAAAATGAGGCGTATGCTCGCTCCGGGGCTCGTTTGACCTTCCAAACGGCCCAGAAAACCCGTGATGGCCAACCGTATGCATAGACAACGTCTTGACGGACGTCCACGAACAAATTTGGCATTTTTGACGTCGGAATCCTGATCACCCAAAAAATGGTGTGCAATAGCACACGAAAATCATCAAAATGAGGCGTATGCTCGCTCCGGGGCTCGTTTGACCTTCCAAATGGCCCAGAAAACCCGTGATGGCCAACCGTATGCATAGACAACGTCTTGACGGACGTCCACGAACAAATTTGGCATTTTTGACGTCGAAATCCCGATCACCCTAAAAATGGTGTGCAATAGCACACGAAAATCGTCAAAATGAGGCGTATGCTCGCTCCGGGGCTCGTTTGACCTTCCTAACGGCCCAGAAAACCCGTGATGGCCAACCGTATGCATAGACAACGTCTTGACGGACGTCCACGATCAAATTTTGCATTTTTGACGTCGGAATCCCGATCACCCAAAAAATGGTGTGCAATAGCACACGAAAATCGTCAAAATGAGGCGTATGCTCGCTCCGGGGCTCGTTTGACCTTCCCAACGGCCCAGAAAACCCGTGATGGCCAACCGTATGCATAGACAACGTCTTGACGGACGTCCACGAACAAATTTGGCATTTTTGACGTCGGAATCCTGATCACCCAAAAAATGGTGTGCAATAGCACACGAAAATCGTCAAAATGAGGCGTATGCTCGCTCCGGGGCTCGTTTGACCTTCCAAATGGCCCAGAAAACCCGTGATGGCCAACCGTATGAATAGACAACGTCTTGACGGACGTCCACGAACAAATTTGGCATTTTTGACGTCGGAATCCCGATCACCCAAAAAATGGTGTGCAATAGCACACGAAAATCGTCAAAATGAGGCGTATGCTCGCACCGGGGCTCGTTTGACCTTCCAAACGGCCCAGAAAACCCGTGATGGCCAACCGTATGCATAGACAACGTCTTGACGGACGTCCACGAAAAAATTTTGCATTTTTGACGTCGGAATCCCGATCACCCAAAAAATGGTGTGCAATAGCACACGAAAATCGTCAAAATGAGGCGTATGCTCGCTCCGGGGCTCGTTTGACCTTCCAAACGGCCCAAAAAACCCGTGATGGCCAACCGTATGCATAGACAACGTTTTGACGGATGTCTACGAATAAATTTGGCATTTTTGACGTCGGAATCCCGATCACCCAAAAAATGGTGTGCAATAGCACACGAAAATCGTCAAAATGAGGCGTATGCTCGCTCCGGGGCTCGTTTGACCTTCCAAACGGCCCAGAAAACCCGTGATGGCCAACCGTATGCATAGACAATGTCTTGACGAACGTCCACGAACAAATT
This sequence comes from Solanum lycopersicum, assembly GCF_036512215.1. Classification (NCBI taxonomy): domain Eukaryota; kingdom Viridiplantae; phylum Streptophyta; class Magnoliopsida; order Solanales; family Solanaceae; genus Solanum; species Solanum lycopersicum. Next base: position 67,880,660 of record NC_090802.1, read on the forward strand.
TTGCATTTTTGACGTCGGAATCCCGATCACCCAAAAAATTGTGTGCAATAGCACACGAAAATCGTCAAAATGAGGCGTATGCTCGCTCCGGGGCTCGTTTGACCTTCCAAACGATCCAGAAAACCCGTGATGGCCAACCGTATGCATAGACAACGTCTTGACGGACGTCCACGAACAAATTTTGCATTTTTGACATCGGAATCCCGATCACCCAAAAAATGGTGTGCAATAGCACACGAAAATCGTCAAAATGAGGCGTATGCTCGCTCCGGGGCTCGTTTGACCTTCCAAACGGCCCAGAAAACCCGTGATGGCCAACCGTATGCATAGACAATGTCTTGACGGACGTCCACGAACAAATTTGGCATTTTTGACGTCGGAATCCTGATCACCCAAAAAATGGTGTGCAATAGCACACGAAAATCGTCAAAATGAGGCGTATGCTCGCTCCGGGGCTCGTTTGACCTTCCAAATGGCCCAGAAAACCCGTGATGGCCAACCGTATGAATAGACAACGTCTTGACGGACGTCCACGAACAAATTTGGCATTTTTGACGTCGGAATCCCGATCACCCAAAAACGAAAATCGTCAAAATGAGGCGTATGCTCGCTCCGGGGCTCGTTTGACCTTCCAAACGGCCTAGAAAACCCGTGATGGCCAACCGTATGAATAGACAACGTCTTGACGGATGTCCACGAACAAATTTTGCATTTTTGACGTCGGAATCCCGATCACCCAAAAAATGGTGTGCAATAGCACACGAAAATCGTCAAAATGAGGCGTATGCTCGCTCCGGGGCTCGTTTGACCTTCCAAACGGCCCAGAAAACCCGTGATGGCCAACCGTATGCATAGACAACGTCTTGATGGACGTCCACGAACAAATTTGGCATTTTTGACGTCGGAATCTCGATCACCCAAAAAATGGTGTGCAATAGCACACGAAAATCGTCAAAATGAGGCGTATGCTCGCTCCGGGGCTCGTTTGACCTTCCAAACGGCCCAGAAAACCCGTGATGGCCAACCGTATGCATAGACAACGTCTTGACGGACGTCCACGAACAAATTTTGCATTTTTGACGTCGGAATCCCGATCACCCAAAAAATGGTGTGCAATAGCACACGAAATCGTCAAAATGAGGCGTATGCTCGCTCCAGGGCTCGTTTGACCTTCTAAACGGCCCAGAAAACCTGTGATGGCCAACCGTATGCATAGACAACGTCTTGACGGACGTCCACGAACAAATTTGGCATTTTTGACGTCGGAATCCCGATCATCCAAAAAATGGTGTGCAATAGCACATGAAAATCGTCAAAATGAGGCGTATGCTCGCTCGGGGGCTCGTTTGACCTTCCAAACGGCCCAGAAAACCCGTGATGGCCAACCGTATGCATAGACAACGTCTTGACGGACGTCCACGAACAAATTTTGCATTTTTGACGTCAGAATCCTGATCACCCAAAAAATGGTGTGCAATAGCACACGAAAATCATCAAAATGAGGCGTATGCTCGCTCCGGGGCTCGTTTGACCTTCCAAATGGCCCAGAAAACCCGTGATGGCCAACCGTATGCATAGACAACGTCTTGACGGACGTCCACGAACAAATTTGGCATTTTTGACATCGGAATCCCGATCACCCAAAAAATGGTGTGCAATAGCACACGAAAATCGTCAAAATGAGGCGTATGCTCGCTCCGGGGCTCGTTTGACCTTCTAAACGGCCCAGAAAACCCGTGATGGCCATCCGTATGCATAGACAACGTCGTGACGGACGTCCACGAACAAATTTGGCATTTTTGACGTCGGAATCCTGATCACCCAAAAAATGGTGTGCAATAGCACACGAAAATCGTCAAAATGAGGCGTATGCTCGCTCCGGTGCTCGTTTGACCTTCCAAATGGCCCAGAAAACCCGTGATGGCCAACCGTATGCATAGATAACGTCTTGACGGACGTCCACGAACAAATTTGGCATTTTTGACGTCGGAATCCCGATCACCCAAAAAATGGTGTGCAATAGCACACGAAAATCGTCAAAATGAGGCGTGTGCTCGCTCCGGGGCTCGTTTGACCTTCCAAACGGCCCAGAAAACCCTTGATGGCCAACCGTATGCATAGACAACGTCTTGACGGACGTCCACGAACAAATTTTGCATTTTTGACGTCGGAATCCCGATCACCCAAAAAATGGTGTGCAATAGCACACGAAAATCGTCAAAATGAGGCGTATGCTCGCTCCGGGGCTCGTTTGACCTTCCAAACGGCCCAGAAAACCCGTGATGGCCAACCGTATGCATAGACAACGTCTTGAAGGACGTTTACGAACAAATTTGGCATTTTTGACGTCGGAATCCCGATCACCTAAAAAATGGTGTGCAATAGCACACGAAAATCGTCAAAATGAGGCGTATGCTCGCTCCGGGGCTCGTTTGACCTTCCAAACGGCCCAGAAAACCCGTGATGGCCAACCGTATGCATAGACAACGTCTTGACGGACGTCCACGAACAAGATTTGCATTTTTGACGTCGGAATCCGGATCACCCAAAAAATGGTGTGCAATAGCACACGAAAATCGTCAAAATGAGGCGTATGCTCGCTACGGGGCTCGTTTGACCTTCCAAACGGCCCAGAAAACCCGTGATGGCCAACCGTATGCATAGACAACGTCTTGACGGACGTCCACGAACAAATTTTGCATTTTTGACGTCGGAATCCCGATCACCCAAAAAACGGTGTGCAATAGCACACGAAAATCGTCAAAATGAGGCGTATGCTCGCTCCGGGGCTCGTTTGACCTTCCAAACGGCCCAAAAAACCCGTGATGGCCAACCGTATGCATAGACAACGTCTTGACGGACGTCCACGAACAAATTTGGCATTTTTGACGTCGGAATCCCGATCACCCAAAAAATAGTGTGCAATAGCACACGAAAATCGTCAAAATGAGGCGTATGCTCGCTCCGGGGCTCGTTTGACCTTCCAAACGGCCCAGAAAACCCGTGATGGACAATCGTATGCATAGACAACGTCTTGATGGACGTCCACGAACAAATTTTGCATTTTTGACGTCGGAATCCCAATCACCCAAAAAATGGTGTGCAATAGCACACGAAAATCGTCAAAATGAGGCGTATGCTCGCTCCGGGGCTCGTTTGACCTTCCAAACGGCCCAGAAAACCCGTGATGGCCAACCGTATGCATAGACAACGTCTTGACGGACGTCCACGAACAAATTTGGCATTTTTGACGTCGGAATCCCGATCACCCAAAAAATGGTGTGCAATAGCACACGAAAATCGTCAAAATGAGGCGTATGCTCGCTCCGGGGCTCGTTTGACCTTCCAAACGGCCCAGAAAACCCGTGATGGCCAACCGTATGAATAGACAACGTCTTGACGGACGTCCACGAACAAATTTTGCATTTTTGACGTCGGAATCTCGATCACCCAAAAAATGGTGTGCAATAGCACACGAAAATCGTCAAAATGAGGCGTATGCTCGCTCCGGGGATCGTTTGACCTTCCAAACGGCCCAGAAAACCCATGATGGCCAACCGTATGCATAGACAACGTCTTGACGGACGTCCACGAACAAATTTGGCATTTTTGACGTTGGAATCCTGATCACCCAAAAAATGGTGTGCAATAGCACACGAAAATCGTCAAAATGAGGCGTATGCTCGCTCCGGGGCTCCTTTGACCTTCCAAATGGCCCAGAAAACCCGTGATGGCCAATCGTATGCATAGACAACGTCTTGACGGACGTCCACGAACAAATTTGGCATTTTTGACGTCGAAATCCTGATCACCCAAAAAATGGTGTGCAATAGCACACGAAAATCGTCAAAATGAGGCGTATGCTCGCTCTGGGGGCTCGTTTGACCTTCCAAACGCCCCAGAAAACCCGTGATGGCCAACCGTATGCATAGACAACGTCTTGACGGACGTCCACGAACAAATTTGGCATTTTTGATGTCGGAATCCCGATCACCCAAAAAATGGTGTGCAATAGCACACGAAAATCGTCAAAATGAGGCGTATGCTCGCTCCGGGGCTCGTTTAACCTTCTAAACGGCCCCAGAAATCCCGTGATGGAAAACCGTATGCATAGACAATGTCTTGACGGACGTCCACGAACAAATTTTGCATTTTTGTCGTCGGAATCCCGATCACCCAAAAATGGTGAGCAATAGCACACGAAAATCGTCAAAATGAGGCGTATGCTCGCTCCGGGGCTCAATTGACCTTCCAAACGGCCTAGAAAACCCGTAATGGCCAACCGTATGCATAGACAACGTCTTGACGGACGTCCACGAACAAATTTGGCATTTTTGACGTCGGAATCCCGATCACTTAAAAAATGGTGTGCAATAGCACACGAAAATCGTCAAAATGAGGCGTATGCTCGCTCCGGGGCTCGTTTGACCTTCCAAACGGCCCAGAAAACCCGTGATGGCCAACCGTATGCATAGACAACGTCTTGACGGACGTCCACGAACAAATTTTTCATTTTTGACGTCGGAATCCCGATCACCCAAAAAATGGTGTGCAATAGCACACGAAAATCGTCAAAATGAGGCGTATGCTCGCTCCGGGGCTCGTTTGACCTTCCAAATGGCCTAGAAAACCCGTGATGGCCAACCGTATGCATAGACAACGTCTTGACGGACGTCCACGAACAAATTTGGCATTTTTGACGTCGGAATCCCGATCACCCAAAAAATGGTGTGCAATAGCACACGAAAATCGTCAAAATGAGGCGTATGCTCGCTCCGGGGCTCGTTTCACCTTCCAAACGGCCCAGAAAACCCGTGATGGCCAACCGTATGCATAGACAACGTCTTGATGGACGTCCACGAACAAATTTGGCATTTTTGACGTCGGAATCCCGATCACCCAAAAAATGGTGTGCAATAGCACACGAAAATCGTCAAAATGAGGCGTATGCTCGCTCCGGGGCTCGTTTGACCTTCCAAACGGCCCAGAAAACCCGTGATGGCCAACCGTATGCATAGACAATGTCTTGACGGACGTCCACGAACAAATTTGGCATTTTTGACGTCGGAATCCTGATCACCCAAAAAATGGTGTGCAATAGCACACAAAAATCGTCAAAATGAGGCGTATGCTCGCTCCGGGGCTCGTTTGACCTTCCAAATGTCCCAGAAAACCTGTGATGGCCAACCGTATGCATAGACAACGTCTTGACGGACGTCCACGAACAAATTTGGCATTTTTGACGTCGGAATCCCGATCACCCAAAAAATGGTGTGCAATAGCAAACGAAAATCGTCAAAATGAGGCGTATGCTCGCTCCGGGGCTCGTTTGACCTTCCAAACGGCCCAGAAAACCCGTGATGGCCAACCGTATGCATAGACAACGTCTTGACGGACGTCCACGAACAAATTTGGCATTTTTGACGCCGGAATCCTGATCACCCAAAAAATGGTGTGCAATAGCACACGAAAATCGTCAAAATGAGGCGTATGCTCGCTCCGGGGCTCGTTTGATCTTCCAAATGGCCCAGAAAACCCGTGATGGCCAACCGTATGCATAGACAACGTCTTGACGGACGTCCACGAACAAATTTGGCATTTTTGACGTCGGAATCCCGATCACCCAAAAAATGGTGTGCAATAGCACCCGAAAATCGTCAAAATGAGGCGTATGCTCGCTCCAGGGCTCGTTTGACCTTCCAAACGGCCCAGAAAACCCGTGATGGCCAACCGTATGCATAGACAACGTCTTGACGGACGTCCACGAACAAATTTTGCATTTTTGACGTCGGAATCCCGATCACCCAAAAAATGGTGTGCAATAGCACACGAAAATCGTCAAAATGAGGCGTATGCTCGCTCCGGGGCTCGTTTAACCTTCCAAACGATCCAGAAAACCCGTGATGGCCAACCGTATGCATAGACAACGTCTTGACGGACGTCCACGAACAAATTTGGCATTTTTGACGTCGGAATCCTGATCACCCAAAAAATGGTGTGCAATAGCACACGAAAATCGTCAAAATGAGGCGTATGCTCGCTCCGGGGCTCGTTTGACCTTCCAAACGGCCCAGAAAACCCGTGATGGCCAACCGTATGCATAGACAACGTCTTGACGGACGTCCACGAACAAATTTTGCATTTTTGACGTCGGAATCCCGATCACCCAAAAAATGGTGTGCAATAGCACACGAAAATCGTCAAAATGAGGCGTATGCTCGCTCCGGGGCTCGTTTGACCTTCCAAACGGCCCAGAAAACCCGTGATGGCCAACCGTACGCATAGACAACGTCTTGACGGACGTCCATGAACAAATTTGGCATTTTTGACGTCGGAATCCCGATCACCCAAAAAATGGTGTGCAATAGCACACGAAAATCGTCAAAATGAGGCGTATGCTCGTTCCGGGGCTCGTTTGACCTTCTAAACGGCCCAAAAAACCCGTGATGGCCAACCGTATGCATAGACAACGTCTTGACGGACGTCCACGAACAAATTTGGCATTTTTGACGTCGGAATCCCGATCACCCAAAAAATGGTGTGCAATAGCACACGAAAATCGTCAAAATGAGGCGTATGCTCGCTCCGGGGCTCGTTTGACCTTCCAAACGGCCCAGAAAACCCGTGATGGCCAACCATATGCATAGACAACGTCTTAACGGACGTCCACCAACAAATTTTGCATTTTTGACGTCGGAATCCCGATCACCCAAAAAATGGTGTGCAATAGCACACGAAAATCGTCAAAATGAGGCGTATGCTCACTCCGGGGCTCGTTTGACCTTCCAAACGGATCAGAAAACCCGTGATGGCCAACCGTATGCATAGACAACGTCTTGACGGACGTCCACGAACAAATTTTGCATTTTTGACGTCGGAATCCCGATCACCCAAAAAATGGTGTGCAATAGCACACGAAAATCGTCAAAATGAGGCGTATGCTCGCTCCGGGGCTCGTCTGACCTTTCAAACGGCCTAGAAAACCCGTGATGGCCAACCGTATACATAGACAACATCTTGACGGATGTCCACGAACAAATTTTGCATTTTTGACGTCGAAAACCCGATCACCCAAAAAATGGTGTGCAATAGCACACGAAAATCGTCAAAATGAGGCGTATGCTCGCTCCGGGGCTCGTTTGACCTTCCAAACGGCCCAGAAAACCCGTGATGGCCAACCGTATGCATAGACAACGTCTTGACGGACGTCCACAAATAAATTTGGCATTTTTGACGTCGGAATCCCGATCACCCAAAAAATGGTGTGCAATAGCACACGAAAATCATCAAAATGAGGCGTATGCTTGCTCCGGGGCTCGTTTGACCTTCCAAATGGCCCAGAAAACCCGTGATGGCCAATCGTATGCATAGACAACGTCTTGACGGACGTCCACGAACAAATTTTGCATTTTTGACGTCGGAATCCCGATCACCCAAAAAATGGTGTGCAATAGCACACGAAAATCGTCAAAATGAGGCGTATGCTCGCTCCGGGGCTCGTTTGACCTTCCAAATGGCCCAGAAAAACCGTGATGGCCAACCGTATGCATAGACAACGTCTTTACAGACGTCCACGAACAAATTTGGCATTTTTGACGTCGGAATCCCGATCACCCAAAAAATGGTGTGCAATAGCACACGAAAATCGTCAAAATGAGGCGTATGCTCGCTCCGGGGCTCGTTTGACCTTCCAAACGGCCCAGAAAACCCGTGATGGCCAACCGTATGCATAGACAACGTCTTGACGGACGTCCACGAACAAATTTTGCATTTTTGACGTCGGAATCCCGATCACCCAAAAAATGGTGTGCAATAGCACACGAAAATCGTCAAAATGAGGCGTATGCTCGCTCCGGGGCTCGTTTGACCTTCCAAACGGCCCAGAAAACCCGTGATGGCCAACCGTATGCATAGAAAACGTCTTGACGGACGTCCACGAACAAATTTGGCATTTTTGACGTCGGAATCCCGATCACCCAAAAAATGGTGTGCAATAGCACACGAAAATCGTCAAAATGAGGCGTATGCTCGCTCCGGGGCTCGTTTGACCTTCCAAACGGCCCAGAAAACCCGTGATGGCCAACCGTATGCATAGACAACGTCTTGACGGACGTCCACGAACAAATTTTGCATTTTTGACGTCGGAATCCCGATCACCCAAAAAATGGTGTGCAATAGCACACGAAAATCGTCAAAATGAGGCGTATGCTCGCTCCGGGGCTCGTTTGACCTTCCAAACGGCCCAGAAAACCCGTGATGGCCAACCGTATGCATAGACAACGTCTTGACGGACGTCCACGAACAAATTTTGCATTTTTGACGTTGGAATCCCGATCACCCAAAAAATGGTGTGCAATAGCACACGAAAATCGTCAAAGTGAGGCGTATGCTCGCTCCGGGGCTCGTTTGACCTTCCAAACGGCCCAGAAAACCCGTGATGGCCAACCGTATGCATAGACAACGTCTTGACGGACGTCCACGAACAAATTTTGCATTTTTGACGTCGGAATCCCGATCACCCAAAAAACGGTGTGCAATAGCACACGAAAATCGTCAAAATGAGGCGTATGCTCGCTCCGGGGCTCGTTTGACCTTCCAAACGGCCCAGAAAACCCGTGATGGCCAACCGTATGCATAGACAACGTCTTGACGGACGTCCACGAACAAATTTTGCATTTTTGACGTCGGAATCCCGATCACCCAAAAAATGGTGTGCAATAGCACACGAAAATCGTCAAAATGAGGCGTATGCTCGCTCCGGGGCTCGTTTGACCTTCCAAACGGCCTAGAAAACCCGTGATGGCCAACCGTATGCATAGACAACGTCCTGACGGACGTCCACGAACAAATTTGGCATTTTTGACGTCGGAATCCTGATCACCCAAAAAATGGTGTGCAATAGCACACGAAAATCGTCAAAATGAGGCGTATGCTCGCTCCGGAGCTCGTTTGACCTTCCAAATGGCCCAGAAAACCCGTGATGGCCAACCGTATGCATAGACAACGTCTTGACGGATGTCCACGAACAAATTTGGCATTTTTGACGTCGGAATCCCGATCACCCAAAAAATGGTGTGCAATAGCACACGAAAATCGTCAAAATGAGGCGTATGCTCGCTCCGGGGCTCGTTTGACCTTCCAAACGGCCCAGAAAACCCGTGATGGCCAACCGTATGCATAGACAACGTCTTGACGGACGTCCACGAACAAATTTGGCATTTTTGACGTCGGAATCCTGATCACTAAAAAAATGGTGTGCAACAGCACACGAAAATCGTCAAAATGAGGCGTATGCTCGCTCCGGGGCTCGTTTGACCTTCCAAACGGCCCAGAAAACCCGTGATGGCCAACCGTATGCATAGACAACGTCTTGACGGACGTCCACGAACAAATTTTGCATTTTTGACGTCGGAATCCCGATCACCCAAAAAACGGTGTGCAATAGCACACGAAAATCGTCAAAATGAGGCGTATGCTCGCTCCGGGTCTCGTTTGACCTTCCAAACGGCCCAGAAAACCCGTGATGGCCAACTGTATGCATAGACAACGTCTTGACGGACGTCCACGAACAAATTTGGCATTTTTGACGTCGGAATCCTGATCACCCAAAAAATGGTGTGCAATAGCACACGAAAATCGTCAAAATGAGGCGTATGCTCGCTCCGGGGCTCGTTTGACCTTCCAAACGGCCTAGAAAACCCGTGATGGCCAACCGTATGCATAGACAACGTCTTGACGGACGTCCACAAACAAATTTGGCATTTTTGACGTCGGAATCCTGATCACCCAAAAAATGGTGTGCAATAGCACACGAAAATCGTCAAAATGAGGCGTATGCTCGCTCCGGGGCTCGTTTGACCTTCCAAACGGCCCAGAAAACCCGTGATGGCCAACCGTATGCATAGACAACGTCTTGACGGACGTCCACGAACAAATTTGGCATTTTTGACGTCGGAATCCCGATCACCCAAAAAATAGTGTGCAATAGCAACCGAAAATCGTCAAAATGAGGCGTATGCTCGCTCCGGGGCTCATTTGACCTTCCAAACGGCCCAGAAAACCCGTGATGGCCAACCGTATGCATAGACAACGTCTTGACGGACGTCCACGAACAAATTTTGCATTTTTGACGTCGGAATCCCGATCACCCAAAAAATGGTGTGCAATAGCACACGAAAATCGTCAAAATGAGGCGTATGCTCGCTCCGGGGCTCGTTTGACCTTCCAAACGGCCCAGAAAACCCTTGATGGCCAACCGTATGCATAGACAACGTCTTGACGGACGTCCACGAACAAATTTTGCATTTTTGACGTTGGAATCCCGATCACCCAAAAAATGGTGTGCAATAGCACACGAAAATCGTCAAAATGAGGCGTATGCTCGCTCCGGGGCTCGTTTGACCTTCCAAACGGCCCAGAAAACCCGTGATGGCCAACCGTATGCATAGACAACGTCTTGACGGACGTCCACGAACAAATTTGGCATTTTTGACGTCGGAATCCTGATCACCCAAAAAATGGTGTGCAATAGCACACGAAAATCGTCAAAGTGAGGCGTATGCTCGCTCCGGGGCTCGTTTGACCTTCCAAATGGCCCAGAAAACCCATGATGGCCAACCGTATGCATAGACAACGTCTTGACGGACGTCCACGAACAAATTTGTAATTTTTGACGTCGGAATCCCGATCACCCAAAAAATGGTGTGCAATAGCACACGAAAATCGTCAAAGTGAGGCGTATGCTCGCTCCGGGGCTCGTTTGACCTTCCAAACGGCCCAGAAAACCCGTGATGGCCAACCGTATGCATAGACAACGTCTTGACGGACGTCCACGAACAAATTTAGCATTTTTGACGTCGGAATCCCGATCACCCAAAAAATGGTGTGCAATAGCACACGAAAATCGTCAAAATGAGGCGTATGCTCGCTCCGGGGCTCGTTTGACCTTCCAAACGGCCCAGAAAACCCGTGATGGCCAACCGTATGCATAGACAACGTCTTGACGGACGTCCACGAACAAATTTTGCATTTTTGACGTTGGAATCCCGATCACCCAAAAAATGGTGTGCAATAGCACACGAAAATCGTCAAAGTGAGGCGTATGCTCGCTCCGGGGCTCGTTTGACCTTCCAAACGGCCCAGAAAACCCGTGATGGCCAACCGTATGCATAGACAACGTCTTGACGGACGTCCACGAACAAATTTTGCATTTTTGACGTCGGAATCCCGATCACCCAAAAAACGGTGTGCAATAGCACACGAAAATCGTCAAAATGAGGCGTATGCTCGCTCCGGGGCTCGTTTGACCTTCCAAACGGCCCAGAAAACCCGTGATGGCCAACCGTATGCATAGACAACGTCTTGACGGACGTCCACGAACAAATTTTGCATTTTTGACGTCGGAATCCCGATCACCCAAAAAATGGTGTGCAATAGCACACGAAAATCGTCAAAATGAGGCGTATGCTCGCTCCGGGGCTCGTTTGACCTTCCAAACGGCCTAGAAAACCCGTGATGGCCAACCGTATGCATAGACAACGTCCTGACGGACGTCCACGAACAAATTTGGCATTTTTGACGTCGGAATCCTGATCACCCAAAAAATGGTGTGCAATAGCACACGAAAATCGTCAAAATGAGGCGTATGCTCGCTCCGGAGCTCGTTTGACCTTCCAAATGGCCCAGAAAACCCGTGATGGCCAACCGTATGCATAGACAACGTCTTGACGGATGTCCACGAACAAATTTGGCATTTTTGACGTCGGAATCCCGATCACCCAAAAAATGGTGTGCAATAGCACACGAAAATCGTCAAAATGAGGCGTATGCTCGCTCCGGGGCTCGTTTGACCTTCCAAACGGCCCAGAAAACCCGTGATGGCCAACCGTATGCATAGACAACGTCTTGACGGACGTCCACGAACAAATTTGGCATTTTTGACGTCGGAATCCTGATCACTAAAAAAATGGTGTGCAACAGCACACGAAAATCGTCAAAATGAGGCGTATGCTCGCTCCGGGGCTCGTTTGACCTTCCAAACGGCCCAGAAAACCCGTGATGGCCAACCGTATGCATAGACAACGTCTTGACGGACGTCCACGAACAAATTTTGCATTTTTGACGTCGGAATCCCGATCACCCAAAAAACGGTGTGCAATAGCACACGAAAATCGTCAAAATGAGGCGTATGCTCGCTCCGGGTCTCGTTTGACCTTCCAAACGGCCCAGAAAACCCGTGATGGCCAACTGTATGCATAGACAACGTCTTGACGGACGTCCACGAACAAATTTGGCATTTTTGACGTCGGAATCCTGATCACCCAAAAAATGGTGTGCAATAGCACACGAAAATCGTCAAAATGAGGCGTATGCTCGCTCCGGGGCTCGTTTGACCTTCCAAACGGCCTAGAAAACCCGTGATGGCCAACCGTATGCATAGACAACGTCTTGACGGACGTCCACAAACAAATTTGGCATTTTTGACGTCGGAATCCTGATCACCCAAAAAATGGTGTGCAATAGCACACGAAAATCGTCAAAATGAGGCGTATGCTCGCTCCGGGGCTCGTTTGACCTTCCAAACGGCCCAGAAAACCCGTGATGGCCAACCGTATGCATAGACAACGTCTTGACGGACGTCCACGAACAAATTTGGCATTTTTGACGTCGGAATCCCGATCACCCAAAAAATAGTGTGCAATAGCAACCGAAAATCGTCAAAATGAGGCGTATGCTCGCTCCGGGGCTCATTTGACCTTCCAAACGGCCCAGAAAACCCGTGATGGCCAACCGTATGCATAGACAACGTCTTGACGGACGTCCACGAACAAATTTTGCATTTTTGACGTCGGAATCCCGATCACCCAAAAAATGGTGTGCAATAGCACACGAAAATCGTCAAAATGAGGCGTATGCTCGCTCCGGGGCTCGTTTGACCTTCCAAACGGCCCAGAAAACCCTTGATGGCCAACCGTATGCATAGACAACGTCTTGACGGACGTCCACGAACAAATTTTGCATTTTTGACGTTGGAATCCCGATCACCCAAAAAATGGTGTGCAATAGCACACGAAAATCGTCAAAATGAGGCGTATGCTCGCTCCGGGGCTCGTTTGACCTTCCAAACGGCCCAGAAAACCCGTGATGGCCAACCGTATGCATAGACAACGTCTTGACGGACGTCCACGAACAAATTTGGCATTTTTGACGTCGGAATCCTGATCACCCAAAAAATGGTGTGCAATAGCACACGAAAATCGTCAAAGTGAGGCGTATGCTCGCTCCGGGGCTCGTTTGACCTTCCAAATGGCCCAGAAAACCCATGATGGCCAACCGTATGCATAGACAACGTCTTGACGGACGTCCACGAACAAATTTGTAATTTTTGACGTCGGAATCCCGATCACCCAAAAAATGGTGTGCAATAGCACACGAAAATCGTCAAAGTGAGGCGTATGCTCGCTCCGGGGCTCGTTTGACCTTCCAAACGGCCCAGAAAACCCGTGATGGCCAACCGTATGCATAGACAACGTCTTGACGGACGTCCACGAACAAATTTAGCATTTTTGACGTCGGAATCCCGATCACCCAAAAAATGGTGTGCAATAGCACACGAAAATCGTCAAAATGAGGCGTATGCTCGCTCCGGGGCTCGTTTGACCTTCCAAACGGCCCAGAAAACCCGTGATGGCCAACCGTATGCATAGACAACGTCTTGACGGACGTCCACGAACAAATTTTGCATTTTTGACGTCGGAATCCCGATCACCCAAAAAATGGTGTGCAATAGCACACGAAAATCGTCAAAATGAGGCGTATGCTCGCTCCGGGGCTCGTTTGACCTTCCAAACGGCCCAGAAAACCCGTGATGGCCAACCGTATGCATAGACAACGTCTTGACGGACGTCCACGAACAAATTTGGCATTTTTGACGTCGGAATCCCGATCACCCAAAAAATGGTGTTTAATAGCACACGAAAATCGTCAAAATGAGGCGTATGCTCGCTCCGGGGCTCGTTTGACCTTCCAAACGGCCCAGAAAACCCGTGATGGCCAACCGTATGCATAGACAACGTCTTGACGGACGTCCACGAACAAATTTGGCATTTTTGATGTCGGAATCCCGATCACCCAAAAAATGGTGTGCTACAGCACACGAAAATCGTCAAAATGAGGCGTATGCTCGCTCCGGGGCTCGTTTGACCTTCCAAACGGCCCAGAAAACCCGTGATGGCCAACCGTATGCATAGACAACGTCTTGACGGATGTCCACGAACAAATTTGGCATTTTTGACGTCGGAATCCTGATCACCCAAAAAATGGTGTGCAATAGCACACGAAAATCGTCAAAATGAGGCGTATGCTCGCTCCGGGGCTCGTTTGACCTTCCAAATGGCCCAGAAAACCCGTGATGGCCAACCGTATGCATAGACAACGTCTTGACGGACGTCCACGAACAAATTTGGCATTTTTGACGTCGGAATCCCGATCACCCAAAAAATGGTGTGCAATAGCACACGAAAATCGTCAAAATGAGGCGTATGCTCGCTCCGGGGCTCGTTTGACCTTCCAAACGGCCCAGAAAACCCGTGATGGCCAACCGTATGCATAGACAACGTCTTGACGGACGTCCACGAACAAATTTTGCATTTTTGACATCGGAATCCCGATCACCCAAAAAATGGTGTGCAAAAGCACACGAAAATCGTCAAAATGAGGCGTATGCTCGCTCCGGGGCTCGTTTGACCTTCCAAACGGCCCAGAAAACCCGTGATGGCCAACCGTATGCATAGACAACGTCTTGACGGACGTCCACGAACAAATTTGGCATTTTTGACGTCGGAATCCCGATCACCCAAAAAATGGTGTGCAATAGCACACGAAAATCGTCAAAATGAGGCGTATGCTCGCTCCGGGGCTCGTTTGACCTTCTAAACGGCCCAGAAAACCCGTGATGGCCAACCGTATGCATAGATAACGTCTTGACGGACGTCCACGAACAAATTTTGCATTTTTGACATCGGAATCCCGATCACCCAAAAAATGGTGTGCAATAGCACACGAAAATCGTCAAAATGAGGCGTATGCTCGCTCCAGGGCTCGTTTGACCTTCCAAACGGCCCAGAAAACCCGTGATGGCCAACCGTATGCATAGACAACGTCTTGACGGACGTCCACGAACAAATTTGGCATTTTTGACGTCGGAATCCTGATCACCCAAAAAATGGTGTGCAATAGCACACGAAAATCGTCAAAATGAGGCGTATGCTCGCTCCGGGGCTCGTTTGACCTTCCAAATGGCCCAGAAAACCCGTGATGGCCAACCGTATGCATAGACAACGTCTTGACGGACGTCCACGAATAAATTTGGCATTTTTGACGTCGGAATCCCGATCACCAAAAAAATGGTGTGCAATAGCACACGAAAATCGTCAAAATGAGGCGTATGCTCGCTCCGGGGCTCGTTTGACCTTCCAAACGGCCCAGAAAACCCGTGATGGTCAACCGTATGCATAGACAACGTCTTGACGGACGTCCATGATCAAATTTTGCATTTTTGACGTTGGAATCCTGATCACCCAAAAAATGGTGTGCAATAGCACACGAAAATCGTCAAAATTAGGCGTATGCTCGCTCCGGGGCTCGTTTGACCTTCCAAATGGCCCAGAAAACCCGTGATGGCCAACCGTATGCATAGACAACGTCTTGACGGACGTCCACGAAAAAATTTGGAATTTTTGACGTCGAAATCCCGATCACCCAAAAAATGGTGTGCAACAGCACACGAAAATCGTCAAAATGAGGCGTATGCTCGCTCCGGGGCTCGTTTGACCTTCCAAATGGCCCAGAAAACCCGTGATGGCCAACCGTATGCATAGACAACGTCTTGACGGACGTCCACGAACAAATTTGGCATTTTTGACGTCGGAATCCCGATCACCCAAAAAATGGTGTGCAATAACACACGAAAATCGTCAAAATGAGGCGTATGCTCGCTCCGGGGCTCGTTTGACCTCCAAACGGCCCAGAAAACCCGTGATGGCCAACCGTATGCATAGACAACGTCTTGACGGACGTCCACGAACAAATTTGGCATTTTTGACGTCGGAATCCCGATCACCCAAAAAATGGTGTGCAATAGCACACGAAAATCGTCAAAATGAGGCGTATGCTCGCTCCGGGGCTCGTTTGACCTTCCAAACGGCCCAGAAAACCCGTGATGGCAAACCGTATGCATAGACAACGTCTTGACGGACGTCCACGAACAAATTTGGAATTTTTGACGTCGAAATCCCGATCACCCAAAAAATGGTGTGCAACAGCACACGAAAATCGTCAAAATGAGGCGTATGCTCGCTCCGGGGCTCGTTTGACCTTCCAAATGGCCCAGAAAACCCGTGATGGCCAACCGTATGCATAGACAACGTCTTGACGGACGTCCACGAACAAATTTGGCATTTTTGACGTCGGAATCCCGATCACCCAAAAAATGGTGTGCAATAGCACACGAAAATCGTCAAAATGAGGCGTATGCTCGCTTCGGGGCTCGTTTGACCTTCCAAACGGCCCAGAAAACCCGTGATGGCCAACCGTATGCATAGACAACGTCTTGACGGACGTCCACGAACAAATTTGGCATTTTTGATGTCGGAATCCCGATCACCCAAAAAATGGTGTGCTACAGCACACGAAAATCGTCAAAATGAGGCGTATGCTCGCTCCGGGGCTCGTTTGACCTTCCAAACGGCCCAGAAAACCCGTGATGGCCAACCGTATGCATAGACAACGTCTTGACGGATGTCCACGAACAAATTTGGCATTTTTGACGTCGGAATCCTGATCACCCAAAAAATGGTGTGCAATAGCACACGAAAATCGTCAAAATGAGGCGTATGCTCGCTCCGGGGCTCGTTTGACCTTCCAAATGGCCCAGAAAACCCGTGATGGCCAACCGTATGCATAGACAACGTCTTGACGGACGTCCACGAACAAATTTGGCATTTTTGACGTCGGAATCTCGATCACCCAAAAAATGGTGTGCAGTAGCACACGAAAATCGTCAAAATGAGACGTATGCTCGCTCCGAGGCTCGTTTGACCTTCCAAACGGCCCAGAAAACCCGTGTTGGCCAACCGTATGCATAGACAACGTCTTGACGGACGTCCACGAACAAATTTTGCATTTTTGAAATCGGAATCCCGATCACCCAAAAAATGGTGTGCAATAGCACACGAAAATCGTCAAAATGAGGCGTATGCTCGCTCCGGGGCTCGTTTGACCTTCCAAACGGCCCAGAAAACCCGTGATGGCCAACCGTATGCATAGACAACGTCTTGACGGACGTCCACGAAAAAATTTGGCATTTTTGACGTCGGAATCTCGATCACCCAAAAATGGTGTGCAATAGCACACGAAAATCGTCAAAATGAGGCGTATGCTCGCTCCGGGGCTCGTTTGACCTTCCAAACGGCCCAGAAAACCCGTGATGGCCAACCGTATGCATAGACAACGTCTTGACGGACATTCACGAACAAATTTTGCACTTTTGACGTCGGAATCTCGATCACCCAAAAAATGGTGTGCAATAGCACACGAAAATCGTCAAAATGAGGCGTATGCTCGCTCCGGGGCTCGTTTGACCTTCCAAACGGCCCAGAAAACCCGTGATGGACAACCGTATGCATAGACAACGTCTTGACGGACGTCCATGAACAAATTTGGCATTTTTGACGTCGGAATCCTGATCACCCAAAAAATGGTGTGCAATAGCACACGAAAATCGTCAAAATGAGGCGTATGCTCGCTCCGGGGCTCGTTTGACCTTCCAAATGGCCCAGAAAACCCGTGATGGCCAACCGTATGCATAGACAACATCTTGACGGACGTCCACGAACAAATTTGGCATTTTTGACGTCGGAATCCCGATCACCCAAAAAATGGTGTGCAACAGCACACGAAAATCGTCAAAATGAGGCGTATGCTCGCTCCGGGGCTCGTTTGACCTTCCAAACGGCCCAGAAAACCCGTGATGGCCAACCGTATGCATAGACAACGTCTTGACGGACGTCCACGAACAAATTTGGCATTTTTGACGTCGGAATCCCGATCACCCAAAAAATGGTGTGCAATAGCACACGAAAATCGTCAAAATGAGGCGTATGCTCGCTCCGGGGCTCGTTTGACCTTCCAAACGGCCCAGAAAACCCATGATGGCCAACCGTATGCATAGACAACGTCTTGACGGACGTCCACGAACAAATTTGGCATTTTTGACGTCGGAATCCCGATCACCCAAAAATGGTGTGCAATAGCACACAAAAATCGTCAAAATGAGGCGTATGCTCGCTCCGGGGCTCGTTTGACCTTCCAAACGGCCCAGAAAACCCGTGATGGCCAACCGTATGCATAGACAATGTCTTGACGGACGTCCACGACCAAATTTTGCATTTTTGACGTCGGAATCTCGATCACCCAAAAAATGGTGTGCAATAGCACACGAAAATCGTCAAAATGAGGCGTATGCTCGCTCCGGGGCTCGTTTGACCTTCCAAACAGCCCAGAAAACCCGTGATGGCCAACCGTATGCATAGACAACGTCTTGATGGACGTCCACGAACAAATTTGGCATTTTTGACGTCGGAATCTCGATCACTCAAAAATGGTGTGCAATAGCTCACGAAAATCGTCAAAATGAGGCGTATGCTCGCTCCAGGGCTCGTTTGACCTTCCAAACGGCCCAGAAAACCCGTGATGGCCAACCGTATGCATAGACAACGTCTTGACGGACGTCCACAAACAAATTTTGCACTTTTGACGTCGGAATCTCGATCACCCAAAAAATGGTGTGCAATAGCACACGAAAATCGTCAAAATGAGGCGTATGGTCGCTCCGGGGCTCGTTTGACCTTCCAACTGGCCCAGAAAACCCGTGATGGCCAACTGTATGCATAGACAACGTCTTGACGGACTTCCACGAACAAATTTGGAATTTTTGACGTCGGAATCCTCATCACCCAAAAAATGGTGTGCAATAGCACACGAAAATCGTCAAAATGAGACGTATGCTCGCTCCGGGGCTCGTTTGACCTTCCAAATGGCCCAGAAAACCCGTGATGGCCAACCGTATGCATAGACAACGTCTTGACGGACGTCCACGAACAAATTTGGCATTTTTGACGTCGGAATCCCGATCACCCAAAAAATGGTGTGCAATAGCACACGAAAATCGTCAAAATGAGGCGTATGCTCGCTCCGGGGCTCGTTTGACCTAAAAAATGGCCCAGAAAACCCGTGATGGCCAACCGTATGCATAGACAACGTCTTGACGGACGTCCACGAACAAATTTTGCATTTTTGACGTCGGAATCCTGATCACCCAAAAAATGGTGTTCAATAAGCACACGAAAATCGTCAAAATGAGGCGTATGCTCGCTCCGGGGCTCGTTTGACCTTCCAAACGGCCCAGAAAACCCGTGATGGCCAACCGTATGCATAGACAACGTCTTGATGGACGTCCACGAACAAATTTGGCATTTTTGACGTCGGAATCCCGATCACCCAAAAAATGGTGTGCAATAGCACACGAAAATCGTCAAAATGAGGCGTATGCTCGCTCCGGGGCTCGTTTGACCTTCCAAACGGCCCAGAAAACCCGTGATGGCCAACCGTATGCATAAACAATGTCTTGACGGACGTCCACGAACAAATTTTGCATTTTTGACGTCGGAATCCCGATCACCCAAAAAATGGTGTGCAATAGCACACGAAAATCGTCAAAATGAGGCGTATGCTCGCTCCGGGGCTCGTTTGGCCTTCCAAACGGCCCAGAAAACCCGTGATGGCCAACCGTATGCATAGACAACGTCTTGACGGACGTCCACGAACAAATTTGGCATTTTTGACGTCGGAATCCTGATCACCCAAAAAATGGTGTGCAATAGCATACGAAAATCGTCAAAATGAGGCGTATGCTCGCTCCGGGGCTCGTTTGACCTTCCAAACAGCCCAGAAAACCCGTGATGGCCAACCGTATGCATAGACAACGTCTTGATAGACGTCCACGAACAAATTTGGCATTTTTGACGTCGGAATCTCGATCACCCAAAAATGGTGTGCAATAGCTCACGAAAATCGTCAAAATGAGGCGTATGCTCGCTCCGGGGCTCGTTTGACCTTCCAAACGGCCCAGAAAACCCGTGATGGCCAACCGTATGCATAGACAACGTCTTGACGGACGTCCACAAACAAATTTGGCATTTTTGACGTCGGAATCCTGATCACCCAAAAAATGGTGTGCAATAGCACACGAAAATCGTCAAAGTGAGGCGTATGCTCGCTCCGGGGCTCGTTTGACCTTCCAAATGGCCCAGAAAACCCGTGACGGCCAACCGTATGCATAGACAACGTCTTGACGGACGTCCACGAACAAATTTGGCATTTTTGACGTCGGAATGCCGATCACCCAAAAAAAGGTGTGCAATAGCACATGAAAATCGTCAAAATGAGGCGTATGCTCGCTCCGGGGCTCGTTTGACCATCCAAACGGCCCAGAAAACCCGTGATGGCCAATCGTATGCATAGATAACGTCTTGACGGACGTCCACGAACAAATTTTGCATTTTTGACGTCGGAATCCTGATCACCCAAAAAATGGTGTTCAATAAGCACACGAAAATCGTCAAAATGAGGCGTATGCTCGCTCCGGGGCTCGTTTGACCTTCCAAACGGCCCAGAAAACCCGTGATGGCCAACCGTATGCATAGACAACGTCTTGATGGACGTCCACGAACAAATTTGGCATTTTTGACGTCGGAATCCCGATCACCCAAAAAATGGTGTGCAATAGCACACGAAAATCGTCAAAATGAGGCGTATGCTCGCTCCGGGGCTCGTTTGACCTTCCAAACGGCCCAGAAAACCCGTGATGGCCAACCGTATGCATAAACAATGTCTTGATGGACGTCCACGAACAAATTTAGCATTTTTGACGTCGGAATCCCGATCACCCAAAAAATGGTGTGCAATAGCACACGAAAATCGTCAAAGTGAGGCGTATGCTCGCTCCGGGGCTCGTTTGACCTTCCAAACGGCCCAGAAAACCCGTGATGGCCAACCGTATGCATAGACAACGTCTTGACGGACGTCCACGAACAAATTTTGCATTTTTGACGTCGGAATCCCGATCACCCAAAAAACGGTGTGCAATAGCACACGAAAATCGTCAAAATGAGGCGTATGCTCGCTCCGGGGCTCGTTTGACCTTCCAAACGGCCCAGAAAACCCGTGATGGCCATCCGTATGCATAGACAACGTCTTGACGGACGTCCACGAACAAATTTTGCATTTTTGACGTCGGAATCCCGATCACCCAAAAAATGGTGTGCAATAGCACATGAAAATCGTCAAAATGAGGCGTATGCTCACTCCGGGGCTCGTTTGACCTTCCAAACGGCCTAGAAAACCCGTGATGGCCAACCGTATGCATAGACAACGTCTTGACGGACGTCCACGAACAAATTTGGCATTTTTGACGTCGGAATCCTGATCACCCAAAAAATGGTGTGCAATAGCACACGAAATCGTCAAAATGAGGCGTATGCTCGCTCCGGAGCTCGTTTGACCTTCCAAATGGCCCAGAAAACCCGTGATGGCTAACCGTATGCATAGACAACGTCTTGACGGACGTCCACGAACAAATTTGGCATTTTTGACGTCGGAATGCCGATCACCCAAAAAATGGTGTGCAATAGCACACGAAAATCGTCAAAATGAGGCGTATGCTCGCTCCGGGGCTCGTTTGACCATCCAAACGGCCCAGAAAACCCGTGATGGCCAATCGTATGCATAGATAACGTCTTGACGGACGTCCACGAACAAATTTTGCATTTTTGACGTCGGAATCCCGATCACCCAAAAAATGGTGTGCAATAGCACACGAAAATCGTCAAAATGAGGCGTATGCTCGCTCCGGGGCTCGTTTGACCTTCCAAACGGCCCAGAAAACCCGTGATGGCCAACCGTATGCATAGACAACGCAATAGCACATGAAAATCGTCAAAATGAGGCGTATGCTCGCTCCGGGGCTCGTTTGACCTTCCAAACGGCCCAGAAAACCCGTGATGGCCAACCGTATGCTTAGACAACGTCTTGACGGACGTCCACGAACAAATTTTGCATTTTTGACGTCGGAATCCCGATCACCCAAAAAATGGTGTGCAATAGCACACGAAAATCGTCAAAATGAGGCGTATGCTCGCTCCGGGGCTCGTTTGACCTTCCAAACGGCCCAGAAAACCCGTGATGGCCAACCGTATGCATAGACTACGTCTTGACGGACGTCCACGAACAAATTTGGCATTTTTGACGTCGGAATCCCGATCACCCAAAAAATGGTGTGCAATAGCACACGAAAATCGTCAAAATGAGGCGTATGCTCGCTCCGGGGCTCGTTTGACCTTCCAAACGGCCCAGAAAACCTGTGATGGCCAACCGTATGCATAGACTACGTCTTGACGGACGTCCACGAACAAATTTTGCATTTTTGACGTTGGAATCCCGATCACCCAAAAAATGGTGTGCAATAGCACACGAAAATCGTCAAAATGAGGCGTATGCTCGCTCCGGGGCTCGCTTGACCTTCCAAACGGCCCAGAAAACCCGTGATGGCCAACCGTATGCATTGACAACGCAATAGCACATGAAAATCGTCAAAATGAGGCGTATGCTCGCTCCGGGGCTCGTTTGACCTTCCAAACGGCCCAGAAAACCCGTGATGGCCAACCGTATGCTTAGACAACGTCTTGACGGACGTCCACGAACAAATTTGGCATTTTTGACGTCGGAATCCCGATCACCCAAAAAATGGTGTGCAATAGCACACGAAAATCGTCAAAATGAGGCGTATGCTCGCTCCGGGGCTCGTTTGACCTTCCAAAAGGCCCAGAAAACCCGTGATGGCCAACCGTATGCATAGACAACGTCTTGACGGACGTCCACGAACAAATTTTGCATTTTTGACGTCGGAATCCCGATCACCCAAAAACTGGTGTGCAATAGCACACGAAAATCGTCAAAATGAGGCGTATGCTCGCTCCGGGGCTCGTTTGACCTTCCAAACGACCCAGAAAACCCGTGATGGCCAACCGTATGCATAGACAACGTCTTGACGGACGTCCACGAACAAATTTTGCATTTTTGACGTTGGAATCCCGATCACCCAAAAAATGGTGTGCAATAGCACACGAAAATCGTCAAAATGAGGCGTATGCTCGCTCCGGGGCTCGTTTGACCTTCCAAACGGCCCAGAAAACCCGTGATGGCCAACCATATGCATAGACAACGTCTTGACGGACGTCCACGAACAAATTTTGCATTTTTGACGTCGGAATCCCGATCACCCAAAAAATGGTGTGCAATAGCACAAGAAAATCGTCAAAATGAGGCGTATGCTCGCTCCGGGGCTCGTTTGACCTTCCAAACGGCCCAAAAAACCCGTGATGGCCAACCGTATGCATAGACTACGTCTTGACGGACGTCCACGAACAAATTTTGCATTTTTGACGTTGGAATCCCGATCACCCAAAAAATGGTGTGCAATAGCACACGAAAATCGTCAAAATGAGGCGTATGCTCGCTCCGGGGCTCGTTTGACCTTCCAAACGGCCCAGAAAACCCGTGATGGCCAACCGTATGCATAGACAACGTCTTGACGGACGTCCACGAACAAATTTTGCATTTTTGACGTCGGAATCCCGATCAGCCAAAAAATGGTGTGCAATAGCACACGAAAATCGTCAAAATGAGGCGTATGCTCGCTCCGGGGCTCGTTTGACCTTCCAAACGGCCCAGAAAACCCGTGATGGCCAACCATATGCATAGACAACGTCTTGACGGATGTCCACGAACAAATTTTGCATTTTTGACGTCGGAATCCTGATCACCCAAAAAATGGTGTGCAATAGCACACGAAAATCGTCAAATAGAGGCGTATGCTCGCTCCCGGGCTCGTTTGACCTTCCAAACGGCCCAGAAAACCCGTGATGGCCAACCGTATGCATAGACAATGTCTTGACGGACGTCCACGAACAAATTTGGCATTTTTGACGTCGGAATCCTGATCACCCAAAAAATGGTGTGCAATAGCACACGAAAATCGTCAAAATGAGGCGTATGCTCGCTCCGGGGCTCGTTTGACCTTCCAAATGGCCCAGAAAACCCGTGATGGCCAACCGTATGCATAGACAACGTCTTGACGGACGTCCACGAACAAATTTTGCATTTTTGACATCGGAATCCCGATCACCCAAAAAATGGTGTGCTACACGAAAATCGTCAAAATGAGGCGTATGCTCGCTCCGGAGCTCGTTTGACCTTTCAAACGGCCCAGAAAACCCGTAAGGCCAACCGTATGCATAGACAACGTCTTGACGGACGTCCACGAACAAATTTGGCATTTTTGACGTCGGAATCCTGATCACCCAAAAAATGGTGTGCAATAGCACACGAAAATCGTCAAATAGAGGCGTATGCTCGCTCCCGGGCTCGTTTGACCTTCCAAACGGCCCAGAAAACCCGTGATGGCCAACCGTATGCATAGACAACGTCTTGACGGACGTCCACGAACAAATTTGGCATTTTTGACGTCGGAATCCTGATCACCCAAAAAATGGTGTGCAATAGCACACGAAAATCGTCAAAATGAGGCGTATGCTCTCTCCGGGGCTCGTTTGACCTTCCAAATGGCCCAGAAAACCCGTGATGGCCAACCGTATGCATAGACAACGTCTTGACGGACGTCCACGAACAAATTTGGCATTTTTGACGTCGGAATCCCGATCACCCAAAAAATGGTGTGCAATAGCACACGAAAATCGTCAAAATGAGGCGTATGCTCGCTCCGGGGCTCGTTTGACCTTCCAAACGGCCCAGAAAACCCGTGATGGCCAACCGTATGCATAGACAACGTCTTGACGGACGTCCACGAACAAATTTTGCATTTTTGTCGTCGGAATCCCGATCACCCAAAAAATGGTGTGCAATAGCACACGAAAATCGTCAAAATAAGGCGTATGCTCGCACCGGGGCTCGTTTGACCTTCCAAACGGCCCAGAAAACCCGTGATGGCCAACCGTATGCATAGACAACGTCTTGACGGACGTCCACGAACAAATTTTGCATTTTTGACGTCGGAATCCCGATCAGCCAAAAAATGGTGTGCAATAGCACACGAAAATCGTCAAAATGAGGCGTATGCTCGCTCCGGGGCTCGTTTGACCTTCCAAACGGCCCAGAAAACCCGTGATGGCCAACCATATGCATAGACAACGTCTTGACGGATGACCACGAACAAATTTTGCATTTTTGACGTCGGAATCCTGATCACCCAAAAAATGGTGTGCAATAGCACACGAAAATCGTCAAATAGAGGCGTATGCTCGCTCCCGGGCTCGTTTGACCTTCCAAACGGCCCAGAAAACCCGTGATGGCCAACCGTATGCATAGACAACGTCTTGACGGACGTCCACGAACAAATTTGGCATTTTTGACGTCGGAATCCTGATCACCCAAAAAATGGTGTGCAATAGCACACGAAAATCGTCAAAATGAGGCGTATGCTCGCTCCGGGGCTCGTTTGACCTTCCAAATGGCCCAGAAAACCCGTGATGGCCAACCGTATGCATAGACAACGTCTTGACGGACGTCCACGAACAAATTTGGCATTTTTGACGTCGGAATCCCGATCACCCAAAAAATGGTGTGCAATAGCACACGAAAATCGTCAAAATGAGGCGTATGCTCGCTACGGGGCTCGTTTGACCTTCCAAACGGCCCAGAAAACCCGTGATGGCCAACCGTATGCATAGACAACGTCTTGACGGACGTCCACAAACAAATTTGGCATTTTTGACGTCGGAATCCCGATCACCCAAAAAATGGTGTGCAATAGCACACGAAAATCGTCAAAATGAGGCGTATGCTCGCTCCGGGGCTCGTTTGACCTTCCAAACGGCCCAGAAAACCCGTGATGGCCAACCGTATGCATAGACAACGTCTTGACGGACGTCCACGAACAAATTTGGCATTTTTGACGTCGGAATCCCGATCACCCAAAAAATGGTGTGCAATAGCACACGAAAATCGTCAAAATGAGGCGTATGCTCACTCCGGGGCTCGTTTGACCTTCCAAACGGCCCAGAAAACCCGTGATGGCCAACCGTATGCATAGACAACGTCTTGACGGACGTCCACGAACAAATTTTGCATTTTTGATGTTGGAATCCCGATCACCCAAAAAATGGTGTGCAATAGCACACGAAAATCGTCAAAATGAGGCGTATGCTCGCTCCGGGGCTCGTTTGACCTTCCAAACGGCCCAGAAAACCCGTGATGGCCAACCGTATGCATAGACAACGTCTTGACGGACGTCCACGAACAAATTTGGCATTTTTGACGTCGGAATCCCGATCACCCAAAAAATGGTGTGCAATAGCACACGAAAATCGTCAAAATGAGGCGTATACTCGCTCCGGGGCTCATTTGACCTTCCAAACAGCCCAGAAAACCCGTGATGGCCAACCGTATGCATAGACAACGTCTTGACGGACGTCCACGAACAAATTTTGCATTTTTGACGTCGGAATCCCGATCACCCAAAAAATGGTGTGCTACACGAAAATCGTCAAAATGAGGCGTATGCTCGCTCCGGAGCTCGTTTGACCTTTCAAACGGCCCAGAAAACCCGTAAGGCCAACCGTATGCATAGACAACGTCTTGACGGACGTCCACGAACAAATTTGGCATTTTTGACGTCGGAATCCTGATCACCCAAAAAATGGTGTGCAATAGCACACGAAAATCGTCAAAATGAGGCGTATGCTCTCTCCGGGGCTCGTTTGACCTTCCAAATGGCCCAGAAAACCCGTGATGGCCAACCGTATGCATAGACAACGTCTTGACGGACGTCCACGAACAAATTTGGCATTTTTGACGTCGGAATCCCGATCACCCAAAAAATGGTGTGCAATAGCACACGAAAATCGTCAAAATGAGGCGTATGCTCGCTCCGGGGCTCGTTTGACCTTCCAAACGGCCCAGAAAACCCGTGATGGCCAACCGTATGCATAGACAACGTCTTGACGGACGTCCACAAACAAATTTTGCATTTTTGACGTCGGAATCCCGATCACCCAAAAAATGGTGTGCAATAGCACACGAAAATCGTCAAAATGAGGCATATGCTCGCTCCGGGGCTCGTTTGACCTTCCAAACGGCCCAGAAAACCCGTGATGGCCAACCGTATGCATAGACAACGTCTTGACGGACGTCCACGAACAAATTTGGCATTTTTGACGTCGGAATCCTGATCACCCAAAAAATGGTGTGCAATAGCACACGAAAATCGTCAAAATGAGGCGTATGCTCGCTCCGGGGCTCGTTTGACCTTCCAAACGGCCCAGAAAACCCGTGATGGCCAACCGTATGCATAGACAACGTCTTGACGGACGTCCACGAACAAATTTGGCATTTTTGACGTCGGAATCCTGATCACCCAAAAAATGGTGTGCAATAGCACACGAAAATCGTCAAAATGAGGCGTATGCTCGCTCCGGGGCTCGTTTGACCTTCCAAACGGCCCAGAAAACCCGTGATGGCCAACCGTATGCATAGACAACGTCTTGACGGACGTCCACGAACAAATTTGGAATTTTTGACGTCGAAATCTCGATCACCCAAAAAATGGTGTGCAACAGCACACGAAAATCGTCAAAATGAGGCGTACGCTCGCTACGGGGCTCGTTTGACCTTCCAAACAGCCCAGAAAACCCGTGATGGCCAACCGTATGCATAGACAACGTCTTGACAGACGTCCACGAACAAATTTGGCATTTTTGACGTCGGAATCCCGATCACCCAAAAAATGGTGTGCAATAGCACACGAAAATCGTCAAAATGAGGCGTATGCTCGCTCCGGGGCTCGTTTGACCTTCCAAACGGCCCAGAAAACCCGTGATGGCCAACCGTATGCATAGACAACGTCTTGACGGATGTCCACGAACAAATTTTGCATTTTTGACGTTGGAATCCCGATCACCCAAAAAATGGTGTGCAATAGCACACGAAAATCGTCAAAATGAGGCGTATGCTCGCTCCGGGGCTCGTTTGACCTTCCAAACGGCCCAGAAAACCCGTGATGGCCAACCGTATGCATAGACAACGTCTTGACGGACGTCCACGAACAAATTTGGCATTTTTGACGTCGGAATCCTGATCAACCAAAAAATGGTGTGCAATAGCACACGAAAATCGTCAAAATGAGGCGTATGCTCGCTCCGGGGCTCGTTTGACCTTCCAAATGGCCCAGAAAACCCGTGATGGCCAACCGTATGCATAGACAACGTCTTGACGGACGTCCACGAACAAATTTGGCATTTTTGACGTCGGAATCCCGATCACCCAAAAAATGGTGTGCAATAGCACACGAAAATCGTCAAAATGAGGCGTATGCTCGCTACGGGGCTCGTTTGACCTTCCAAACGGCCCAGAAAACCCGTGATGGCCAACCGTATGCATAGACAACGTCTTGACGGACGTCCACGAACAAATTTTGCACTTTTGACGTCGGAATCTCGATCACCCAAAAAATGGTGTGCAATAGCACACGAAAATCGTCAAAATGAGGCGTATGCTCGCTCCGGGGCTCGTTTGACCTTCCAAACGGCCTAGAAAACCCGTGATGGCCAACCGTATGCATAGACAACGTCTTGACGGACGTCCACAAACAAATTTTGCATTTTTGACGTCGGAATCCCGATCACCCAAAAAATGGTGTGCAATAGCACACGAAAATCGTCAAAATGAGGCATATGCTCGCTCCGGGGCTCGTTTGACCTTCCAAACAGCCCTGAAAACCCGTGATGGCCAACCGTATGCATAGACAACGTCTTGACGGACGTCCACGAACAAATTTGGCATTTTTGACGTCGGAATCCTGATCACCCAAAAAATGGTGTGCAATAGCACACGAAAATCGTCAAAATGAGGCGTATGCTCGCTCCGGGGCTCGTTTGACCTTCCAAACGGCCCAGAAAACCCGTGATGGCCAACCGTATGCATAGACAACGTCTTAACGGACGTCCACGAACAAATTTGGCATTTTTGACGTCGGAATCCTGATCACCCAAAAAATGGTGTGCAATAGCACACGAAAATCGTCAAAATGAGGCGTATGCTCGCTCCGGGGCTCGTTTGACCTTCCAAACGGCCCAGAAAACCCGTGATGGCCAACCGTATGCATAGACAACGTCTTGACGGACGTCCACGAACAAATTTGGAATTTTTGACGTCGAAATCCCGATCACCCAAAAAATGGTGTGCAACAGCACACGAAAATCGTCAAAATGAGGCGTATGCTCGCTACGGGGCTCGTTTGACCTTCCAAACAGCCCAGAAAACCCGTGATGGCCAACCGTATGCATAGACAACGTCTTGACGGACGTCCACGAACAAATTTTGCATTTTTGACGTCGGAATCCCGATCACCCAAAAAATGGTGTGCAATAGCACACGAAAATCGTCAAAATGAGGCGTATGCTCGCTCCGGGGCTCGTTTGACCTTCCAAACGGCCCAGAAAACCCGTGATGGCCAACCGTATGCATAGACAACGTCTTGACGGACGTCCACGAACAAATTTTGCATTTTTGACGTCGGAATCCCGATCACCCAAAAAATGGTGTGCAATAGCACACGAAAATCGTCAAAATGAGGCGTATGCTCGCTCCGAGGCTTGTTTGACCTTCCAAACGACCCAGAAAACCCGTGATGGCCAACCGTATGCATAGACAACGTCTTGACGGACGTCCACGAACAAATTTTGCACTTTTGACGTCGGAATTTTGATCACCCAAAAAATGGTGTGCAATAGCACACGAAAATCGTCAAAATGAGGCGTATGCTCGCTCCGGGGCTCGTTTGACATTCCAAACGGCCCAGAAAACCCGTGATGGCCAACCGTATGCATAGACAACGTCTTGATGGACGTCCACGAACAAATTTGGCATTTTTGACGTCGGAATCCTGATCACCCAAAAAATGGTGTGCAATAGCACACGAAAATCGTCAAAATGAGGCGTATGCTCGCTCCGGGGCTCGTTTGACCTTTCAAATGGCCCAGAAAACCCGTGATGGCCAACCGTATGCATAGACAACGTGTTGACGGACGTCCACAAACAAATTTAGCATTTTTGACGTCGGAATCCCGATCACCCAAAAAATGGTGTGCAATAGCACACGAAAATCGTCAAAATGAGGCGTATGCTCGCTACGGGGCTCGTTTGACCTTCCAAACAGCCCTGAAAACCCGTGATGGCCAACCGTATGCATAGACAACGTCTTGACGGACGTCCACGAACAAATTTTGCATTTTTGACGTCGGAATCCCGATCACCCAAAAAATGGTGTGCAATAGCACACGAAAATCGTCAAAATGAGGCGTATGCTCGCTCCGGGGCTCGTTTGACCTTCCAAACGGCCCAGAAAACCCGTGATGGCCAACCGTATGCATAGACAACGTCTTGACGGACGTCCACGAACAAATTTGGCATTTTTGACGTCGGAATCCCGATCACCCAAAAAATGGTGTGCAATAGCGCACGAAAATCGTCAAAATGAGGCGTATGCTCGCTCCGGGGCTCGTTTGACCTTCCAAATGGCCCAGAAAACCCGTGATGGCCAACCGTATGCATAGACAACGTCTTGACGGACGTCCACGAACAAATTTTGCATTTTTGACGTCGGAATCTCGATCACCCAAAAAATGGGGTGCAATAGCACACGAAAATCGTCAAAATGAGGCGTATGCTCGCTCCGGGGCTCGTTTGACCTTCCAAACGGCCCAGAAAACCCGTGATGGCCAACCGTATGCATAGACAACGTCTTGACGGACGTCCACGAACAAATTTTGCATTTTTGACGTCAGAATCCCGATCACCCAAAAAATGGTGTGCAATAGCACACGAAAATCGTCAAAATGAGGCGTATGCTCGCTCCGGGGCTCGTTTGACCTTCCAAACGATCCAGAAAACCCGTGATGGCCAACCGTATGCATAGACAACGTCTTGACGGACGTCCACGAACAAATTTGGCATTTTTGACGTCGGAATCCCGATCACCCAAAAAATGGTGTGCAATAGCACACGAAAATCGTCAAAATGAGGCGTATGCTCGCTCCGGGGCTCGTTTGACCTTCCAAACGGCCCAGAAAACCCGTGATGGCCAACCGTATGCATAGACAACGTCTTGACGGACGTCCACGAACAAATTTGGCATTTTTGACGTCGGAATCCCGATCACCCAAAAAATGGTGTGCAATAGCACACGAAAATCGTCAAAATGAGGCGTATGCTCGCTCCGGGGCTCGTTTGACCTTCCAAACGGCCCAGAAAACCCGTGATGGCCAACCGTATGCATACACAACGTCTTGACGGACGTCCACAAATAAATTTGGCATTTTTGACGTCGGAATCCCGATCACCCAAAAAATGGTGTGCAATAGCACACGAAAATCATAAAAATGAGGCGTATGCTTGCTCCGGGGCTCGTTTGACCTTCCAAATGGCCCAGAAAACCCGTGATGGCCAATCGTATGCATAGACAACGTCTTGATGGACGTCCACGAACAAATTTTGCATTTTTGACGTCGGAATCCCGATCACCCAAAAAATGGTGTGCAATAGCACACGAAAATCGTCAAAATGAGGCGTATGCTCGCTCCGGGGCTCGTTTGACCTTCCAAATGGCCCAGAAAACCCGTGATGGCCAACCGTATGCATAGACAACGTCTTTACAGACGTCCACGAACAAATTTGGCATTTTTGACGTCGGAATCCCGATCACCCAAAAAATGGTGTGCAATAGCACACGAAAATCGTCAAAATGAGGCGTATGCTCGCTCCGGGGCTCGTTTGACCTTCCAAACGGCCCAGAAAACCCGTGATGGCCAACCGTATGCATAGACAACGTCTTGACGGACGTCCACGAACAAATTTTGCATTTTTGACGTCGGAATCCCGATCACCTAAAAAATGGTGTGCAATAGCACACGAAAATCGTCAAAATGAGGCGTATGCTCGCTCCGGGGCTCGTTTGACCTTCCAAACGGCCCAGAAAACCCGTGATGGCCAACCGTATGCATAGACAACGTCTTGACGGACGTCCACGAACAAATTTGGCATTTTTGACGTCGGAATCCCGATCACCCAAAAAATGGTGTGCAATAGCACACGAAAATCGTCAAAATGAGGCGTATGCTCGCTCCGGGGCTCGTTTGACCTTCCAAACGGCCCAGAAAACCCGTGATGGCCAACCGTATGCATAGACAACGTCTTGACGGACGTCCACGAACGAATTTTGCATTTTTGACGTCGGAATCCCGATTACCCAAAAAATGGTCTGCAATAGCACACGAAAATCGTCAAAATGAGGCGTATGCTCGCTCTGGGGCTCGTTTGACCTTCCAAACGGCCCAGAAAACCCGTGATGGCCAACCGTATGCATAGACAACGTCTTGACGGATGTCCACGAACAAATTTGGCATTTTTGACATCGGAATCCCGATCACCCAAAAAATGGTGTGCAATAGCACACGAAAATCGTCAAAATGAGGCGTATGCTCGCTCCGGGGCTCGTTTGACCTTCCAAATGGCCCAGAAAACCCGTGATGGCCAACCGTATGCATAGACAACGTCTTGACGGACGTCCACGAACAAATTTGGCATTTTTGACGTCGGAATCCCGATCACCCAAAAAATGGTGTGCAATAGCACACGAAAATCGTCAAAATGAGGCGTATGCTCGCTCCGGGGCTCGTTTGACCTTCCAAACGGCCCAGAAAACCCGTGATGGCCAACCGTATGCATAGACAACGTCTTGACGGACGTCCACGAACAAATTTTGCATTTTTGACGTCGGAATCCCGATCACCCAAAAAATGGTGTGCAGTTGCACACGAAAATCGTAAAAATGAGGCGTATGCTCGCTCCGGGGCTCGTTTGACCTTCCAAACGGCCCAGAAAACCCGTGATGGCCAACCGTATGCATAGACAACGTCTTGACGGACGTCCACGAACAAATTTGGCATTTTTGACGTCGGAATCCCGATCACCCAAAAAATGGTGTGCAATAGCACACGAAAATCGTCAAAATGAGGCGTATGCTCGCTCCGGGTCTCGTTTGACCTTCCAAACGGCCCAGAAAACCCGTGATGGCCAACCGTATGCATAGACAACGTCTTGACGGACGTCCACGAACAAATTTGGCATTTTTGACGTCGGAATCCCGATCACCCAAAAAATGGTGTGCAATAGCACACGAAAATCGTCAAAATGAGGCGTATGCTCGCTCCGAGGCTCGTTTGACCTCCAAACGGCCCAGAAAACCCGTGATGGCCAACCGTATGCATAGACAACGTCTTGACGGACGTCCACGAACAAATTTGGCATTTTTGACGTCGGAATCCCGATCACCCAAAAAATGGTGTGCAATAGCACACGAAAATCGTCAAAATGAGGCGTATGCTCGCTCCGGGCTCGTTTGACCTTCCAAACGGCCCAGAAAACCCGTGATGGCAAACCGTATGCATAGACAACGTCTTGACGGACGTCCACGAACAAATTTGGAATTTTTGACGTCGAAATCCCGATCACCCAAAAAATGGTGTGCAACAGCACACGAAAATCGTCAAAATGAGGCGTATGCTCGCTCCGGGGCTTGTTTGACCTTCCAAATGGCCCAGAAAACCCGTGATGGCCAACCGTATGCATAGACAACGTCTTGACGGACGTCCACGAACAAATTTGGCATTTTTGACGTCGGAATCCCGATCACCCAAAAAATGGTGTGCAATAGCACACGAAAATCGTCAAAATGAGGCGTATGCTCGCTCCGGGGCTCGTTTGACCTACCAAACGACCCAGAAAACCCGTGATGGCCAACCGTATGCATAGACAACGTCTTGACGGACGTCCACAAACAAATTTGGCATTTTTGATGTCGGAATCCCGATCACCCAAAAAATGGTGTGCTACAGCACACGAAAATCGTCAAAATGAGGCGTATGCTCGCTCCGGGGCTCGTTTGACCTTCCAAACGGCCCAGAAAACCCGTGATGGCCAACCGTATGCATAGACAACGTCTTGACGGATGTCCACGAACAAATTTGGCATTTTTGACGTCGGAATCCTGATCACCCAAAAAATGGTGTGCAATGGCACACGAAAATCGTCAAAATGAGGCGTATGCTCGCTCCGGGGCTCGTTTGACCTTCCAAACGGCCCAGAAAACCCGTGATGGCCAACCGTATGCATAGACAACGTCTTGACGGACGTCCATGAACAAATTTTGCATTTTTGACGTCGGAATCCCGATCACCCAAAAAATGGTGTGCAATAGCACACGAAAATCGTCAAAATGAGGCGTATGCTCGCTCCGAGGCTCGTTTGACCTTCCAAACGGCCCAGAAAACCCATGATGGCCAACCGTATGCATAGACAACGTCTTGACGGACGTCCACGAACAAATTTTGCATTTTTGACGTCGGAATCCCGATCACCCAAAAAATGGTGTGCAATAGCACACGAAAATCGTCAAAATGAGGCGTATGCTCGCTCCGGGGCTCGTTTGACCTTCCACACAGCCCAGAAAACCCGTGATGGCCAACCGTATGCATAGACAACGTCTTGATGGACGTCCACAAACAAATTTGGCATTTTTGACGTCGGAATCTCGATCACTCAAAAATGGTGTGCAATAGCTCACGAAAATCGTCAAAATGAGGCGTATGCTCGCTCCGGGGCTCGTTTGACCTTCCAAACGGCCCAGAAAACCCGTGATGGCCAACCGTATGCATAGACAACGTCTTGACGGACGTCCACAAACAAATTTTGCACTTTTGACGTCGGAATCTCGATCACCCAAAAAATGGTGTGCAATAGCACACGAAAATCATCAAAATGAGGCGTATGCTCGCTCCGGGGCTCGTTTGACCTTCCAACTGGCCCAGAAAACCCGTGATGGCCAACCGTATGCATAGACAACGTCTTGACGGACGTCCACGAACAAATTTGGAATTTTTGACGTCGGAATCCTCATCACCCAAAAAATGGTGTGCAATAGCACACGAAAATCGTCAAAATGAGACGTATGCTCGCTCCGGGGCTCGTTTGACCTTCCAAATGGCCCAGAAAACCCGTGATGGCCAACCGTATGCATAGACAACGTCTTGACGGATGTCCACGAACAAATTTGGCATTTTTGACGTTGGAATCCCGATCACCCAAAAAATGGTGTGCAATAGCACACGAAAATCATCAAAATGAGGCGTATGCTCGCTCCGGGGCTCGTTTGACCTAAAAAATGGCCCAGAAAACCCGTGATGGCCAACCGTATGCATAGACAACGTCTTGACGGACGTCCACGAACAAATTTTGCATTTTTGACGTCGGAATCCTGATCACCCAAAAAATGGTGTTCAATAGCACACGAAAATCGTCAAAATGAGGCGTATGCTCGCTCCGGGGCTCGTTTGACCTTCCAAACGGCCTAGAAAACCCGTGATGGCCAACCGTATGCATAGACAACGTCTTGATGGACGTCCACGAACAAATTTGGCATTTTTGACGTCGGAATCCCGATCACCCAAAAAATGGTGTGCAATAGCACATGAAAATCGTCAAAATGAGGCGTATGCTCGCTCCGGGGCTCGTTTGACCTTCCAAACGGCCCAGAAAACCCGTGATGGCCAACCGTATGCATAGACAACGTCTTGACGGACGTCCACGAACAAATTTGGCATTTTTGACGTCGGAATCCCGATCACCCAAAAAATGGTGTGCAATAGCACACGAAAATCGTCAAAATGAGGCGTATGCTCGCTCCGGGGCTCGTTTGACCTTCCAAACAGCCCAGAAAACCCGTGATGGCCAACGGTATGCATAGACAACGTCTTGACAGACGTCCACGAACAAATTTGGCATTTTTGACGTCGGAATCTCGATCACCCAAAAATGGTGTGCAATAGCTCACGAAAATCGTCAAAATGAGGCGTATGCTCGCTCCGGGGCTCGTTTGACCTTCCAAACGGCCCAGAAAACTCGTGATGGCCTACCGTATGCATAGACAACATCTTGACGGACGTCCATGAACAAATTTTGCATTTTTGACGTCGGAATCCCGATCACCCAAAAAATGGTGTGCAATAGTACACGAAAATCGTCAAAATGAGGCGTATGCTCGCTCCGGGGCTCGTTTGACCTTCCAAACGGCCCAGAAAACCCGTTATGGCCAACCGTATGCATAGACAACGTCTTGACGGACGTCCATGAACAAATTTTGCATTTTTGACGTCGGAATCCCGATCACCCAAAAAATGGTGTGCAATAGCACACAAAAATCGTCAAAATGAGGCGTATGCTCGCTCCGGGGCTCGTTTGACCTTCCAAACGGCCCAGAAAACCCGTGATGGCCAACCATATGCATAGACAACGTCTTGACGGACGTCCACGAACAAATTTGGCATTTTTGACGTCGGAATCCCGATCACCCAAAAAATGGTGTGCAATAGCACACGAAAATCGTCAAAATGAGGCGTATGCTCGCTCCGGGGCTCGTTTGACCTTCCAAATGGCCCAGAAAACCCGTGATGGCCAACCGTATGCATAGAAAACGTCTTGACGGACGTCCACGAACAAATTTGGCATTTTTGACGTCGGAATCCCGATCACCCAAAAAATGGTGTGCAATAGCACACAAAAATCGTCAAAATGAGGCGTATGCTCGCACCGGGGCTCGTTTGACCTTCCAAACGGCCCAGAAAACCCGTGATGGCCAACCGTATGCATAGACAACGTCTTGACGGACGTCCACGAACAAATTTTGCATTTTTGACGTCGGAATCCTGATCACCCAAAAAATGGTGTGCAATAGCACACGAAAATCGTCAAAATGAGGCGTATGCTCGCTCCGGGGCTCGTTTGACCTTCCAAACGGCCCAGAAAACCCGTGATGGCCAACCGTATGCATAGACAACGTCTTGACGGACGTCCACGAACAAATTTGGCATTTTTGACGTCGGAATCCCGATCACCCAAAAAATGGTGTGCAATAGCACACGAAAATCATCAAAATGAGGCGTATGCTCGCTCCGGGGCTCGTTTGACCTTCCAAACGGCCCAGAAAACCCGTGATGGCCAACCGTATGCATAGACAACGTCTTGACGGACGTCCACGAACAAATTTGGCATTTTTGACGTCGGAATCTCGATCACCCAAAAATGGTGTGCAATAGCTCACGAAAATCGTCAAAATGAGGCGTATGCTCGCTCCGGGGCTCGTTTGACCTTCCAAACGGCCCAGAAAACCCGTGATGGCCAACCGTATGCATAGACAACGTCTTGACGGACGTCCACGAACAAATTTGGCATTTTTGACGTCGGAATCCCGATCACCCAAAAAATGGTGTGCAATAGCACACGAAAATCGTCAAATAGAGGCGTATGCTCGCTCCGGGGCTCGTTTGACCTTCCAAACGGCCCAGAAAACCCGTGATGGCCAATCGTATGCATAGACAACGTCTTGACGGACGTCCACGAACAAATTTGGCATTTTTGACGTCGGAATGCCGATCACCCAAAAAATGGTGTGCAATAGCACACGAAAATCGTCAAAATGAGGCGTATGATCGCTCCAGGGCTCGTTTGACCTTCCAAACGGCCCAGAAAACCCGTGATGGCCAACCGTATGCATAGACAACGTCTTGACGGACGTCCACGAACAAATTTTGCATTTTTGACGTCGGAATCACGATCACCCAAAAAATGGTGTGCAATAGCACACGAAAATCGTCAAAATGAGGCGTATGCTCGCTCCGGGGCTCGTTTGACCTTCCAAACGGCCCAGAAAACCCGTGATGGCCAACCGTATGCATAGACAACGTCTTGACGGACGTCCACGAACAAATTTTGCACTTTTGACGTCGGAATCTCGATCACCCAAAAAATGGTGTGCAATAGCACACGAAAATCATCAAAATGAGGCGTATGCTCGCTCCGGGGCTCGTTTGACCTTCCAAACGGCCCAGAAAACCCGTGATGGCCAACCGTATGCATAGACAACGTCTTGACGGACGTCCACGAACAAATTTTGCACTTTTGACATCGGAATCTCGATCACCCAAAAAATGGTGTGCAATAGCACACGAAAATCGTCAAAATGAGGCGTATGCTCGCTCCGGGGCTCGTTTGACCTTCCAAACGGCCCAGAAAACCCGTGATGGCCAACCGTATGCATAGACAACGTCTTGACGGACGTCCACGAACAAATTTGGCATTTTTGACGTCGGAATCCTGATCACCCAAAAAATGGTGTGCAATAGCACACGAAAATCGTCAAAATGAGGCGTATGCTCGCTCCGGGGCTCGTTTGACCTTCCAAACGGCCCAGAAAACCCGTGATGGCCAACCGTATGCATAGACAACGTCTTGACAGACGTCCACGAACAAATTTAGCATTTTTGACGTCGGAATCCCGATCACCCAAAAAATGGTGTGCAATAGCACACGAAAATCGTCAAAATGAGGCGTATGCTCGCTACGGGGCTCGTTTGACCTTCCAAACAGCCCAGAAAACCCGTGATGGCCAACCGTATGCATAGACAACATCTTGACGGACGTCCACGAACAAATTTGTCACTTTTGACGTCGGAATCTCGATCACCCAAAAAATGGTGTGCAATAGCACACGAAAATCGTCAAAATGAGGCGTATGCTCGCTCCGGGGCTCGTTTGACCTTCCAAACGGCCTAGAAAACCCGTGATGGCCAACCGTATGCATAGACAACGTCTTGACGGACGTCCACGAACAAATTTTGCACTTTTGACGTCGGAATCTCGATCACCCAAAAAATGGTGTGCAATAGCACACGAAAATCGTCAAAATGAGGCGTATGCTCGCTCCGGGGATCGTTTGACCTTCCAAACGGCCCAGAAAACCCGTGATGGCCAAGCGTATGCATAGACAACGTCTTGACGGACGTCCACGAACAAATTTTGCATTTTTGACGTCGGAATCCCGATCACCCAAAAAATGGTGTGCAATAGCACACGAAAATCGTCAAAATGAGGCGTATGCTCGCTCCGGGGCTCGTTTGACCTTCCAAACGGCCCAGAAAACCCGTGATGGCCAACCGTATGCATAGACAACGTCTTGACGGACGTCCACGAACAAATTTGGCATTTTTGACGTCGGAATCCCGATCACCCAAAAAATGGTGTGCAATAGCACACGAAAATCGTCAAAATGAGGCGTATGCTCGCTCCGGGGCTCGTTTGACCTTCCAAACGGCCCGGAAAACCCATGATGGCCAACCGTATGCATAGACAACGTCTTGACGGACGTCCACGAACAAATATTGCATTTTTGACGTCGGAATCCCGATCACCCAAAAAATGGGGTGCAATAGCACACGAAAATCGTCAAAATGAGGCGTATGCTCGCTCCGGGTCTCGTTTGACCTTCCAAACGGCCCAGAAAACCCGTGATGGCCAACCGTATGCATAGACAACGTCTTGACGGACGTCCACGAACAAATTTGGCATTTTTGTCGTCGGAATCCTGATCACCCAATAAATGGTGTGCAATAGCACACGAAAATCGTCAAAATGAGGCGTATGCTCGCTCTGGGGCTCGTTTGACCTTCCAAATGGCCCAGAAAACCTATGATGGCCAACCGTATGCTTAGACAACGTCTTGACGGACGTCCACGAACAAATTTGGCATTTTTGACGTCGGAATCCCGATCACCCAAAAAATTGTGTGCAATAGCACACGAAAATCGTCAAAATGAGGCGTATGCTCGCTCCGGGGCTCGTTTGACCTTCCAAACGGCCCAGAAAACCCGTGATGGCCAACCGTATGCATAGACAACGTCTTGACGGACGTCCACGAACAAATTTTGCATTTTTGACGTCGGAATCTCGATCACCCAAAAAATGGTGTGAAATAGCACACGAAAATCGTCAAAATGAGGCGTATGCTCGCTCCGGGGCTCGTTTGACCTTCCAAACGGCCCAGAAAACCCGTGATGGCCAACCGTATGCATAGACAACGTCTTGACGGACGTCCACGAACAAATTTGGCATTTTTGACGTCGTAATCCCGATCACCCAAAAAATGGTGTGCAATAGCACACGAAAATCGTCAAAATGAGGCGTATGCTCGCTCCGGGGCTCGTTTGACCTGCCATACGGCCCAGAAAACCTGTGATGGCCAACCGTATGCATAGACAACGTCTTGAGGACGTCCACGAACGAATTTTGCATTTTTGACATCGGAATCCCGATCACCCAAAAAATGGTCTGAAATAGCACACGAAAATCGTCAAAATGAGGCGTATGCTCGCTCTGGGGCTCGTTTGACCTTCCAAACGGCCCAGAAAACCCGTGATGGCCAACCGTATGCATAGACAACGTCTTGACGGATGTCCATGAACAAATTTGGCATTTTTGACATCGGAATCCC
The DNA here is from genome assembly GCF_036512215.1 of Solanum lycopersicum. Taxonomy (NCBI): domain Eukaryota; kingdom Viridiplantae; phylum Streptophyta; class Magnoliopsida; order Solanales; family Solanaceae; genus Solanum; species Solanum lycopersicum. Next base: position 67,921,227 of record NC_090802.1, read on the forward strand.
GATCACCCAAAAAATGGTGTGCAATAGCACACGAAAATCGTCAAAATGAGGCGTATGCTCGCTCCGGGGCTCGTTTGACCTTCCAAATGGCCCAGAAAACCCGTGATGGCGAACCGTATGCATAGACAACGTCTTGACGGACGTCCACGAACAAATTTGGCATTTTTGACGTCGGAATCCCGATAACCCAAAAAATGGTGTGCAATAGCACACGAAAATCGTCAAAATGAGGCGTATGCTCGCTCCGGGGCTCGTTTGACCTTCCAAACGGCCCAGAAAACCCGTGATGGCCAACCGTATGCATAGACAACGTCTTGACGGACGTCCACGAACAAATTTTGCATTTTTGACGTCGGAATCCCGATCACCCAAAAAATGGTGTGCAGTTGCACACGAAAATCGTAAAAATGAGGCGTATGCTCGCTCCGGGGCTCGTTTGACCTTCCAAACGGCCCAGAAAACCCGTGATGGCCAACCGTATGCATAGACAACGTCTTGACGGACGTCCACGAACAAATTTGGCATTTTTGACGTCGGAATCCTGATCACCCAAAAAATGGTGTGCAATAGCACACGAAAATCGTCAAAATGAGGCGTATGCTCGCTCCGGGTCTCATTTGACCTTCCAAACGGCCCAGAAAACCCGTGATGGCCAACCGTATGCATAGACAACGTCTTGACGGACGTCCACGAACAAATTTGGCATTTTTGACGTCGGAATCCTGATCACCCAAAAAATGGTGTGCAATAGCACACGAAAATCGTCAAAATGAGGCGTATGCTCGCTCTAGGGCTCGTTTGACCTTCCAAATGGCCCAGAAAACCTATGATGGACAACCGTATGCATAGACAACGTCTTGACGGACGTCCACGAACAAATTTGGCATTTTTGACGTCGGAATCCCGATCACCCAATAAATGGTGTGCAATAGCACACGAAAATCGTCAAAATGAGGCGTATGCTCGCTCCGGGGCTCGTTTGACCTTCCAAACGGCCCAGAAAACCCGTGATGGCCAACCGTATGCATAGACAACGTCTTGACGGACGTCCACGAACAAATTTTGCATTTTTGACGTCGGAATCCCGATCACCCAAAAAATGGTGTGAAATAGCACACGAAAATCGTCAAAATGAGGCGTATGCTCGCTCCGGGGCTCGTTTGACCTTCCAAACGGCCCAGAAAACCTGTGATGGCCAACCGTATGCATAGACAACGTCTTGACGGACGTCCACGAACAAATTTGGCATTTTTGACGTCGTAATCCCGATCACCCAAAAAATGGTGTGCAATAGCACACGAAAATCGTCAAAATGAGGCGTATGCTCGCTCCGGGGCTCGTTTGACCTGCCATACGGCCCAGAAAACCCGTGATGGCCAACCGTATGCATAGACAACGTCTTGACGGACGTCCACGAATGAATTTTGCATTTTTGACGTCGGAATCCCGATCACCCAAAAAATGGTGTGCAATAGCACACGAAAATCGTCAAAATGAGGCGTATGCTCGCTCTGGGGCTCGTTTGACCTTCCAAACGGCCCAGAAAACCCGTGATGGCCAACCGTATGCATAGACAACGTCTTGACGGACGTCCACGAACAAATTTGGCATTTTTGACGTCGGAATCCCGATCACCCAAAAAATGGTGTGCAATAGCACACGAAAATCGTCAAAATGAGGCGTATGCTTGCTCCGGGGCTCGTTTGACCTTCCAAACGGCCCACAAAACCCGTGATGGCCAACCGTATGCATAGACAACGTCTTGACGGACGTCCACGAACAAATTTTGCATTTTTGACGTTGGAATCCCGATCACCCAAAAAATGGTGTGCAATAGCACACGAAAATCGTCAAAATGAGGCGTATGCTAGCTCCGGGGCTCGTTTGACCTTCCAAACGGCCCAGAAAACCCGTGATGGCCAACCGTATGCATAGACAACGTCTTGACGGACGTCCACGAACAAATTTGGCATTTTTGACGTCGGAATCCCGATCACCCAAAAAATGGTGTGCAATAGCACACGAAAATCGTCAAAATGAGGCGTATGCTCGCTCCGGGGCTCGTTTGACCTTCCAAACGGCCCAGAAAACCCGTGATGGCCAACCGTATGCATAGACAACGTCTTGACGGACGTCCACGAACAAATTTTGCATTTTTGACGTCGGAATCCCGATCACCCAAAAAATGGTGTGCAATAGCACACGAAAATCGTCAAAATGAGGCGTATGCTTGCTCCGGGGCTCGTTTGACCTTCCAAACGGCCCAGAAAACCCGTGATGGCCAACCGTATGCATAGACAACGTCTTGACGGACGTCCACGAACAAATTTGGAATTTTTGACGTCGGAATCCTGATCACCCAAAAAATGGTGTGCAATAGCACACGAAAATCGTCAAAATGAGGCGTATGCTCGCTCCGGGGCTCGTTTGACCTTCCAAATGGCCTAGAAAACCCGAGATGGCCAACCGTATGCATAGACAACGTCTAGACGGACGTCCATGAACAAATTTGGCATTTTTGACGTCGGAATCCCGATCACCCAAAAAATGGTGTGCAATAGCACACGAAAATCGTCAAAATGAGGCGTATGCTCGCTCCGGGGCTCGTTTGACCTTCCAAATGGCCCAGAAAACCCGTGATGGCCAACCATATGCCTAGACAACGTCTTGACGGACGTCCACGAACAAATTTTGCATTTTTGACGTCGGAATCCCGATCACCCAAAAAATGGTGTGCAATAGCACACGAAAATCGTCAAAATGAGGTGTATGCTCGCTCTGGGGCTCGTTTGACCTTCCAAACGGCCCAGAAAACCCGTGATGGCCAACCGTATGCATAGACAACGTCTTGAGGGACGTCCACGAACAAATTTGGCATTTTTGACGTCGGAATCCCGATCACCCAAAAAATGGTGTGCAATAGCACACGAAAATCGTCAAAATGAGGCGTATGCTCGCTCCGGGGCTCGTTTGACCTTCCAAACGGCCCAGAAAACCCGTGATGGCCAACCGTATGCATAGACAACGTCTTGACGGACGTCCACGAACAAATTTGGCATTTTTGACGTCGGAATCCTGATCACCCAAAAAATGGTGTGCAATAGCACACGAAAATCGTCAAAATGAGGCGTATGCTCGCTCCGGGGCTCGTTTGACCTTCCAAATGGCCCAGAAAACCCGTGATGGCCAACCGTATGCATAGACAACGTCTTGACGGACGTCCACGAACAAATTTGGCATTTTTGACGTCGGAATCCCGATCACCCAAAAAATGGTGTGCAATAGCACACGAAAATCGTCAAAATGAGGCGTATGCTCGCTCCGGGGCTCGTTTGACCTTCCAAACGGCCCAGAAAACCCGTGATGGCCAACCGTATGCATAGACAACGTCTTGACGGACGTCCACAAACAAATTTTGCATTTTTGACGTCGGAATCCCGATCACCCAAAAAATGGTGTGCAATAGCACACGAAAATCGTCAAAATGAGGCGTATGCTCGCTCCGGGGCTCGTTTGACCTTCCAAACGGCCCAGAAAACCCGTGATGGCCAACCGTATGCATAGACAATGTCTTGACGGATGTCCACGAACAAATTTGGCATTTTTGACGTCGGAATCCCGATCACCCAAAAAATGGTGTGCAATAGCACACGAAAATCGTCAAAATGAGGCGTATGCTCGCTCCGGGGATCGTTTGACCTTCCAAATAGCCCAGAAAACCCGTGATGGCCAACCGTATGCATAGACAACGTCTTGACGGACGTCCACAAATGAATTTTGCATTTTTGACGTCGGAATCCCGATCACCCAAAAAATGGTTTGCAATAGCACACGAAAATCGTCAAAATGAGGCGTATGCTCGCTCTGGGGCTCGTTTGACCTTCCAAATGGCCCAGAAAACCCGTGATGGCCAACCGTATGCATAGACAACGTCTTGACGGACGTCCACGAACAAATTTGGCATTTTTGACGTCGGAATCCCGATCACCCAAAAAATGGTGTGCAATAGCACACAAAAATCGTCAAAATGAGGCGTATGCTCGCTCCGGGGCTCGTTTGACCTTCCAAACGGCCCACAAAACCCGTGATGGCCAACCGTATGCATAGACAACGTCTTGACGGACGTCCACGAACAAATTTTGCATTTTTGACGTTGGAATCCCGATCACCCAAAAAATGGTGTGCAATAGCACACGAAAATCGTCAAAATGAGGCGTATGCTAGCTCCGGGGCTCGTTTGACCTTCCAAACGGCCCAGAAAACCCGTGATGGCCAACCGTATGCATAGACAACGTCTTGACGGACGTCCACGAACAAATTTGGCATTTTTGACGTCGGAATCCCGATCACCCAAAAAATGGTGTGCAATAGCACACGAAAATCGTCAAAATGAGGCGTATGCTCGCTCCGGGGCTCGTTTGACCTTCCAAACGGCCCAGAAAACCCGTGATGGCCAACCGTATGCATAGACAACGTCTTGACGGACGTCCACGAACAAATTTTGCATTTTTGACGTCGGAATCCCGATCACCCAAAAAATGGTGTGCAATAGCACACGAAAATCGTCAAAATGAGGCGTATGCTTGCTCCGGGGCTCGTTTGACCTTCCAAACGGCCCAGAAAACCCGTGATGGCCAACCGTATGCATAGACAATGTCTTGACGGACGTCCACGAACAAATTTGGAATTTTTGACGTCGGAATCCTGATCACCCAAAAAATGGTGTGCAATAGCACACGAAAATCATCAAAATGAGGCGTATGCTCGCTCCGGGGCTCGTTTGACCTTCCAAATGGCCTAGAAAACCCGAGATGGCCAACCGTATGCATAGACAACGTCTAGACGGACGTCCATGAACAAATTTGGCATTTTTGACGTCGGAATCCCGATCACCCAAAAAATGGTGTGCAATAGCACACGAAAATCGTCAAAATGAGGCGTATGCTCGCTCCGAAGCTCGTTTGACCTTCCAAATGGCCCAGAAAACCCGTGATGGCCAACCATATGCATAGACAACGTCTTGACGGACGTCCACGAACAAATTTTGCATTTTTGACGTCGGAATCCCGATCACCCAAAAAATGGTGTGCAATAGCACACGAAAATCGTCAAAATGAGGCGTATGCTCGCTCTGGGGCTCGTTTGACCTTCCAAACGGCCCAGAAAACCCGTGATGGCCAACCGTATGCATAGACAACGTCTTGAGGGACGTCCACGAACAAATTTGGCATTTTTGACGTCGGAATCCCGATCACCCAAAAAATGGTGTGCAATAGCACACGAAAATCATCAAAATGAGGCGTATGCTCGTTCCGGGGCTCGTTTGACCTTCCAAACGGCCCAGAAAACCCGTGATGGCCAACCGTATACATAGACAACGTCTTGACGGACGTCCACGAACAAATTTTGCATTTTTGACGTCGGAATCCTTATCACCCAAAAAATGGTGTGCAATAGCACACGAAAATCGTCAAAATGAGGCGTATGCTCGCTCCGGGGCTCGTTTGACCTTCCAAATGGCCCAGAAAACCCGTGATGGCCAACCGTATGCATAGACAACGTCTTGACGGACGTCCACGAACAAATTTGGCATTTTTGACGTCGGAATCCCGATCACCCAAAAAATGGTGTGCAATAGCACACGAAAATCGTCAAAATGAGGCGTATGCTCGCTCCGGGGCTCGTTTGACCTTCCAAACGGCCCAGAAAACCCGTGATGGCCAACCGTATGCATAGACAACGTCTTGACGGACGTCCACGAACAAATTTGGCATTTTTGACGTCGGAATCCCGATCACCCAAAAAATGGTGTGCAATAGCGCACGAAAATCGTCAAAATGAGGCGTATGCTCGCTCCGGGGCTCGTTTGACCTTCCAAACGGCCCAGAAAACCCGTGATGGCCAACCGTATGCATAGACAACGTCTTGACGGACGTCCACGAACAAATTTGGCATTTTTGACGTCAGAATCCCGATCACCCAAAAAATGGTGTGCAATAGCACACGAAAATCGTCAAAATGAGGCGTATGCTCGCTCTGGGGCTCGTTTGACCTTTCAAATGGCCCAGAAAACCTGTGATGGCCAACCGTATGCATAGACAACGTCTTGACGGACGTCCACGAACAAATTTGGCATTTTTGACGTCAGAATCCCGATCACCCAAAAAATGGTGTGCAATAGCACACGAAAATCGTCAAAATGAGGCGTATGCTCGCTCCGGGGCTCGTTTGACCTTCCAAATGGCCCAGAAAACCCGTGATGGCCAACCGTATGCATAGACAACGTCTTGACGGACGACCACGAACAAATTTTGCATTTTTGACGTCGGAATCTCGATCACCCAAAAAATGGTGTGAAATAGCACACGAAAATCGTCAAAATGAGGCGTATGCTCGCTCCGGGGCTCGTTTGACCTTCCAAACGGCCCAGAAAACCCGTGATGGCCAACCGTATGCATAGACAACGTCTTGACGGACGTCCACGAACAAATTTGGCATTTTTGACGTCGTAATCCCGATCACCCAAAAAATGGTGTGCAATAGCACACGAAAATCGTCAAAATGAGGCGTATGCTCGCTCCGGGGCTCGTTTGACCTGCCATACGGCCCAGAAAACCTGTGATGGCCAACCGTATGCATAGACAACGTCTTGACGGACGTCCACGAACGAATTTTGCATTTTTGACATCGGAATCCCGATCACCCAAAAAATGGTCTGCAATAGCACACGAAAATCGCCAAAATGAGGCGTATGCTCGCTCTGGGGCTCGTTTGACCTTCCAAACGGCCCAAAAAACCCGTGATGGCCAACCGTATGCATAGACAACGTCTTGACGGATGTCCACAAACAAATTTGGCATTTTTGACATCGGAATCCCGATCACCCAAAAAATGGTGTGCAATAGCACACGAAAATCGTCAAAATGAGGCGTATGCTCGCTCCGGGGCTCGTTTGACCTTCCAAATGGCCCAGAAAACCCGTGATGGCCAACCGTATGCATAGACAACGTCTTGACGGACGTCCACGAACAAATTTGGCATTTTTGACGTCGGAATCCCGATCACCCAAAAAATGGTGTGCAATAGCACACGAAAATCGTCAAAATGAGGCGTATGCTCGCTCCGGGGCTCGTTTGACCTTCCAAACGGCCCAGAAAACCCGTGATGGCCAACCGTATGCATAGACAACGTCTTGACGGACGTCCACGAACAAATTTTGCATTTTTGACGTCGGAATCCCGATCACCCAAAAAATGGTGTGCAGTTGCACACGAAAATCGTCAACATGAGGCGTATGCTCGCTCCGGGGCTCGTTTGACCTTCCAAACGGCCCAGAAAACCCGTGATGGCCAACCGTATGCATAGACAACGTCTTGACGGACGTCCACGAATAAATTTGGCATTTTTGACGTCGGAATCCTGATCACCCAAAAAATGGTGTGCAATAGCACACGAAAATCGTCAAAATGAGGCGTATGCTCGCTCCGGGTCTCGTTTGACCTTCCAAACGGCCCAGAAAACCCGTGATGGCCAACCGTATGCATAGACAACGTCTTGACGGACGTCCATGAACAAATTTGGCATTTTTGACGTCGGAATCCTGATCACCCAAAAAATGGTGTGCAATAGCACACGAAAATCGTCAAAATGAGGCGTATGCTCGCTCTGGGGCTCGTTTGACCTTCCAAATGGCCCAGAAAACCTGTGATGGACAACCGTATGCATAGACAACGTCTTGACGGACGTCCACGAAAAAATTTGGCATTTTTGACGTCGGAATCCCGATCACCCAAAAAATGGTGTGCAATAGCACACGAAAATCGTCAAAATGAGGCGTATGCTCGCTCCGGGGCTCGTTTGACCTTCCAAACGGCCCAGAAAACCCGTGATGGCCAACCGTATGCATAGACAACGTCTTGACGGACGTCCACGAACAAATTTTGCATTTTTGACATCGGAATCCCGATCACCCAAAAAATGGTGTGAAATAGCACACGAAAATCGTCAAAATGAGGCGTATGCTCGCTCCGGGGCTCGTTTGACCTTCCAAACGGCCCAGAAAACCCGTGATGGCCAACCGTATGCATAGACAACGTCTTGACGGACGTCCACGAACAAATTTGGCATTTTTGACGTCGTAATCCCGATCACCCAAAAAATGGTGTGCAATAGCACACGAAAATCGTCAAAATGAGGCGTATGCTCGCTCCGGGGCTCGTTTGACCTGCCATACGGCCCAGAAAACCCGTGATGGCCAACCGTATGCATAGACAACGTCTTGACGGACGTCCACGAACGAATTTTGCATTTTTGACGTCGGAATCCCGATCACCCAAAAAATGGTGTGCAATAGCACACGAAAATCGTCAAAATGAGGCGTATGCTCGCTCTGGGGCTCGTTTGACCTTCCAAACGGCCCAGAAAACCCGTGATGGCCAACCGTATGCATAGACAACGTCTTGACGGACGTCCACGAAGAAATTTGGCATTTTTGACGTCGGAATCCTGATCACCCAAAAAATGGTGTGCAATAGCACACGAAAATCGTCAAAATAAGGCGTATGCTCGCTCCGGGGATCGTTTGACCTTTCAAATGGCCCAGAAAACCCGTGATGGCCAACCGTATGCATAGACAACGTCTTGACGGACGTCCACGAACAAATTTGGCATTTTTGACGTCGGAATCCCGATCACCCAAAAAATGGTGTGCAATAGCACACGAAAATCGTCAAAATGAGGCGTATGCTCGCTCCGGGGCTCGTTTGACCTTCCAAACGGCCCAGAAAACCCGTGATGGCCAACCGTATGCATAGACAACGTCTTGACGGACGTCCACGAACAAATTTTGCATTTTTGACGTCAGAATCCCGATCACCCAAAAAATGGTGTGAAATAGCACACGAAAATCGTCAAAATGAGGCGTATGCTCGCTCTGGGGCTCGTTTGACCTTCCAAATGGCCCAGAAAACCTGTGATGGACAACCGTATGCATAGACAACGTCTTGACGGACGTCCACGAACAAATTTGGCATTTTTGACGTCGGAATCCCGATCACCCAAAAAATGGTGTGCAATAGCACACGAAAATCGTCAAAATGAGGCGTATGCTCGCTCCGGGGCTCGTTTGACCTTCCAAACGGCCCAGAAAACCCGTGATGGCCAACCGTATGCATAGACAACGTCTTGACGGACGTCCACGAACAAATTTTGCATTTTTGACGTCGGAATCCCGATCACCCAAAAAATGGTGTGAAATAGCACACGAAAATCGTCAAAATGAGGCGTATGCTCGCTCCGGGGCTCGTTTGACCTTCCAAACGGCCCAGAAAACCCGTGATGGCCAACCGTATGCATAGACAACGTCTTGACGGACGTCCACGAACAAATTTGGCATTTTTGACGTCGTAATCCCGATCACCTAAAAAATGGTGTGCAATAGCACACGAAAATCGTCAAAATGAGGCGTATGCTCGCTCCGGGGCTCGTTTGACCTGCCATACGGCCCAGAAAACCCGTGATGGCCAACCGTATGCATAGACAACGTCTTGACGGACGTCCACGAACGAATTTTGCATTTTTGACGTCGGAATCCCGATCACCCAAAAAATGGTGTGCAATAGCACACGAAAATCGTCAAAATGAGGCGTATGCTCGCTCTGGGGCTCGTTTGACCTTCCAAACGGCCCAGAAAACCCGTGATGGCCAACCGTATGCATAGACAACGTCTTGACGGACGTCCACGAAGAAATTTGGCATTTTTGACGTCGGAATCCCGATCACCCAAAAAATGGTGTGCAATAGCACACGAAAATCGTCAAAATAAGGCGTATGCTCGCTCCGGGGATCGTTTGACCTTTCAAATGGCCCAGAAAACCCGTGATGGCCAACCGTATGCATAGACAACGTCTTGACGGACGTCCACGAACAAATTTGGCATTTTTGACGTCGGAATCCCGATCACCCAAAAAATGGTGTGCAATAGCACACGAAAATCGTCAAAATGAGGCGTATGCTCGCTCCGGGGCTCGTTTGACCTTCCAAACGGCCCAGAAAACCCGTGATGGCCAACCGTATGCATAGACAACGTCTTGACGGACGTCCACGAACAAATTTTGCATTTTTGACGTCAGAATCCCGATCACCCAAAAAATGGTGTGAAATAGCACACGAAAATCGTCAAAATGAGGCGTATGCTCGCTCCGGGGCTCGTTTGACCTTCCAAACGGCCCAGAAAACCCGTGATGGCCAACCGTATGCATAGACAACGTCTTGACGGACGTCCACGAACAAATTTGGCATTTTTGACGTCGTAATCCCGATCACCCAAAAAATGGTGTGCAATAGCACACGAAAATCGTCAAAATGAGGCGTATGCTCGCTCCGGGGCTCGTTTGACCTGCCATACGGCCCAGAAAACCCGTGATGGCCAACCGTATGCATAGACAACGTCTTGACGGACGTCCACGAACAAATTTGGCATTTTTGACGTCGGAATCCCGATCACCCAAAAAATGGTGTGCAATAGCACACGAAAATTGTCAAAATGAGGCGTATGCTCGCTCCGGGGCTCGTTTGACCTTCCAAACGGCCTTGAAAACCCGTGATGGCCAACCGTATGCATAGACAACGTCTTGACGGACGTCCACGAACAAATTTTGCATTTTTGACGTCGGAATCCCGATCACCCAAAAAATGGTGTGCAATAGCACACGAAAATCGTCAAAATGAGGCGTATGCTCGCTCCGGGGCTCGTTTGACCTTCCAAACGGCCCAGAAAACCCGTGATGGCCAACCGTATGCATAGACAACGTCTTGACGGACGTCCACGAACAAATTTTGCATTTTTGACGTCGGAATCCCGATCACCCAAAAAATGGTGTGCAATAGCACACGAAAATCGTCAAAATGAGGCGTATGCTCGCTCCGGGGCTCGTTTGACCTTCCAAACGGCCCAGAAAACCCGTGATGGCCAACCGTATGCATAGACAACGTCTTGACGTACGTCCACGAATGAATTTTGCATTTTTGACGTCGGAATCCCGATCACCCAAAAAATGGTGTGCAATAGCACACGAAAATCGTCAAAATGAGGCGTATGCTCGCTCTGGGGCTCGTTTGACCTTCCAAACGGCCAAGAAAACCCGTGATGGCCAACCGTATGCATAGACAACGTCTTGACGGACGTCCACGAAGAAATTTGGCATTTTTGACGTCGGAATCCCGATCACCCAAAAAATGGTGTGCAATAGCACACGAAAATCGTCAAAATGAGGCGTATGCTCGCTCCGGGGCTCTTTTGACCTTTCAAATGGCCCAGAAAACCCGTGATGGCCAACCGTATGCATAGACAACGTCTTGACGGACGTCCACGAACAAATTTGGCATTTTTGACGTCGGAATCCCGATCACCCAAAAAATGGTGTGCAATAGCACACGAAAATTGTCAAAATGAGGCGTATGCTCGCTCCGGGGCTCGTTTGACCTTCCAAACGGCCCAGAAAACCCGTGATGGCCAACCGTATGCATAGACAACGTCTTGACGGACGTCCACGAACAAATTTTGCATTTTTGACGTCGGAATCCCGATCACCCAAAAAATGGTGTGCAATAGCACACGAAAATCGTCAAAATGAGGCGTATGCTCGCTCCGGGGCTCGTTTGACCTTCCAAACGGCCCAGAAAACCCGTGATGGCCAACCGTATGCATAGACAACGTCTTGACGTACGTCCACGAATAAATTTTGCATTTTTGACGTCGGAATCTCGATCACCCAAAAAATGGTGTGCAATAGCACACGAAAATCATCAAAATGAGGCGTATGCTCGCTCCGGGGCTCGTTTGACCTTCCATACGGCCCAGAAAACCCGTGATGGCCAACCGTATGCATAGACAACGTCTTGACGGACGTCCACGAATGAATTTTGCATTTTTGACGTCGGAATCCCGATCACCCAAAAAATAGTTTGCAATAGCACACGAAAATCGTCAAAATGAGGCGTATGCTCGCTCTGGGGCTCGTTTGACCTTCCAAATGGCCCAGAAAACCCGTGATGGCCAACCGTATGCATAGACAACGTCTTGACGGACGTCCACGAACAAATTTGGCATTTTTGACGTTGGAATCCCGATCACCCAAAAAATGGTGTGCAATAGCACACGAAAATCGTCAAAATGAGGCGTATGCTCGCTCCGGGGCTCGTTTGACCTTCCAAACGGCCCACAAAACCCGTGATGGCCAACCGTATGCATAGACAACGTCTTGACGGATGTCCACAAACAAATTTGGCATTTTTGACATCGGAATCCCGATCACCCAAAAAATGGTGTGCAATAGCACACGAAAATCGTCAAAATGAGGCGTATGCTCGCTCCGGGGCTCGTTTGACCTTCCAAATGGCCCAGAAAACCCGTGATGGCCAACCGTATGCATAGACAACGTCTTGACGGACGTCCACGAACAAATTTGGCATTTTTGACGTCGGAATCCCGATCACCCAAAAAATGGTGTGCAATAGCACACGAAAATCGTCAAAATGAGGCGTATGCTCGCTCCGGGGCTCGTTTGACCTTCCAAACGGCCCAGAAAACCCGTGATGGCCAACCGTATGCATAGACAACGTCTTGACGGACGTCCCCGAACAAATTTTGCATTTTTGACGTCGGAATCCCGATCACCCAAAAAATGGTGTGCAGTTGCACACGAAAATCGTCAAAATGAGGCGTATGCTCGCTCCGGGGCTCGTTTGACCTTCCAAACGGCCCAGAAAACCCGTGATGGCCAACCGTATGCATAGACAACGTCTTGACGGACGTCCACGAACAAATTTGGCATTTTTGACGTCGGAATCCTGATCACCCAAAAAATGGTGTGCAATAGCACACGAAAATCGTCAAAATGAGGCGTATGCTCGCTTCGGGTCTCGTTTGACCTTCCAAACGGCCCAGAAAACCCGTGATGGCCAACCGTATGCATAGACAACGTCTTGACGGACGTCCACGAAGAAATTTGGCATTTTTGACATCGGAATCCTGATCACCCAAAAAATGGTGTGCAATAGCACACGAAAATCGTCAAAATGAGGCGTATGCTCGCTCTGGGGCTCGTTTGACCTTCCAAATGGCCCAGAAAACCTGTGATGGACAACCGTATGCATAGACAACGTCTTGATGGACGTCCACGAACAAATTTGGCATTTTTGACGTTGGAATCCCGATCACCCAAAAAATGGTGTGCAATAGCACACGAAAATCGTCAAAATGAGGCGTATGCTCGCTCCGGGGCTCGTTTGACCTTCCAAACGGCCCAGAAAACCCGTGATGGCCAACCGTATGCATAGACAACGTCTTGACGGACGTCCACGAACAAATTTTGCATTTTTGACGTCGGAATCCCGATCACCCAAAAAATGGTGTGAAATAGCACACGAAAATCGTCAAAATGAGGCGTATGCTCGCTCCGGGGCTCGTTTGACCTTCCAAACGGCCCAGAAAACCCGTGATGGCCAACCGTATGCATAGACAACGTCTTGACGGACGTCCACGAACAAATTTGGCATTTTTGACGTCGTAATCCCGATCACCCAAAAAATGGTGTGCAATAGCACACGAAAATCGTCAAAATGAGGCGTATGCTCGCTCCGGGGCTCGTTTGACCTGCCATACGGCCCAGAAAACCCGTGATGGCCAACCGTATGCATAGACAACGTCTTGACGGACGTCCACGAACGAATTTTGCATTTTTGACGTCGGAATCCCGATCACCCAAAAAATGGTGTGCAATAGCACACGAAAATCGTCAAAATGAGGCGTATGCTCGCTCCGGGGCTCGTTTGACCTTCCAAACGGCCCAGAAAACCCGTGATGGCCAACCGTATGCATAGAAAACGTCTTGACGGACGTCCACGAACAAATTTTGCATTTTTGACGTCGGAATCCCGATCACCCAAAAAATGGTGTGCAATAGCACACGAAAATCGTCAAAATGAGGCGTATGCTCGCTCCGGGGCTCGTTTGACCTTCCAAACGGCCCAGAAAACCCGTGATGGCCAACCGTATGCATAGACAACGTCTTGACGTACGTCCACGAATAAATTTTGCATTTTTGACGTCGGAATCTCGATCACCCAAAAAATGGTGTGCAATAGCACACGAAAATCGTCAAAATGAGGCGTATGCTCGCTCCGGGGCTCGTTTGACCTTCCATACGGCCCAGAAAACCCGTGATGGCCAACCGTATGCATAGACAACGTCTTGACGGACGTCCACGAATGAATTTTGCATTTTTGACGTCGGAATCCCGATCACCCAAAAAATGGTTTGCAATAGCACACGAAAATCGTCAAAATGAGGCGTATGCTCGCTCTGGGGCTCGTTTGACCTTCCAAATGGCCCAGAAAACCCGTGATGGCCAACCGTATGCATAGACAACGTCTTGACGGACGTCCACGAACAAATTTGGCATTTTTGACATCGGAATCCCGATCACCCAAAAAATGGTGTGCAATAGCACACGAAAATCGTCAAAATGAGGCGTATGCTCGCTCCGGGGCTCGTTTGACCTTCCAAACGGCCCACAAAACCCGTGATGGCCAACCATATGCATAGACAACGTCTTGACGGACGTCCACGAACAAATTTTGCATTTTTGATGTTGGAATCCCGATCACCCAAAAAATGGTGTGCAATAGCACACGAAAATCGTCAAAATGATGCGTATGCTAGCTCCGGGGCTCGTTTGACCTTCCAAACGGCCCAGAAAACCCGTGATGGCCAACCGTATGCATAGACAACGTCTTGACGGACGTCCACGAACAAATTTGGCATTTTTGACGTCGGAATCCCGATCACCCAAAAAATGGTGTGCAATAGCACACGAAAATCGTCAAAATGAGGCGTATGCTCGCTCCGGGGCTCGTTTGACCTTCCAAACGGCCCAGAAAACCCGTGATGGCCAACCGTATGCATAGACAACGTCTTGACGGACGTCCACGAACAAATTTTGCATTTTTGACGTCGGAATCCCGATCACCCAAAAAATGGTGTGCAATAGCACACGAAAATCGTCAAAATGAGGCGTATGCTTGCTCCGGGGCTCGTTTGACCTTCCAAACGGCCCAGAAAACCCGTGATGGCCAACCGTATGCATAGACAACGTCTTGACGGACGTCCACGAACAAATTTGGAATTTTTGACGTCGGAATCCTGATCACCCAAAAAATGGTGTGCAATAGCACACGAAAATCGTCAAAATGAGGCGTATGCTCGCTCCGGGGCTCGTTTGACCTTCCAAATGGCCTAGAAAACCCGAGATGGCCAACCGTATGCATAGACAACGTCTAGACGGACGTCCATGAACAAATTTGGCATTTTTGACGTCGGAATCCCGATCACCCAAAAAATGGTTTGCAATAGCACACGAAAATCGTCAAAATGAGGCGTATGCTCGCTCCGGGGCTCGTTTGACCTTCCAAATGGCCCAGAAAACCCGTGATGGCCAACCATATGCATAGACAACGTCTTGACGGACGTCCACGAACAAATTTTGCATTTTTGACGTCGGAATCCCGATCACCCAAAAAATGGTGTGCAATAGCACACGAAAATCGTCAAAATGAGGCGTATGCTCGCTCTGGGGCTCGTTTGACCTTCCAAACGGCCCAGAAAACCCGTGATGGCCAACCGTATGCATAGACAACGTCTTGACGGACGTCCACGAACAAATTTGGCATTTTTGACGTCGGAATCCCGATCACCCAAAAAATGGTGTGCAATAGCACACGAAAATAGTCAAAATGAGGCGTATGCTCGCTCCGGGGCTCGTTTGACCTTCCAAACGGCCCAGAAAACCCGTGATGGCCAACCGTATGCATAGACAACGTCTTGACGGACGTCCACGAACAAATTTGGCATTTTTGACGTCGGAATCCTGATCACCCAAAAAATGGTGTGCAATAGCACACGAAAATCGTCAAAATGAGGCGTATGCTCGCTCCGGGGCTCGTTTGACCTTCCAAATGGCCCAGAAAACCCGTGATGGCCAACCGTATGCATAGACAACGTCTTGACGGACGTCCACGAACAAATTTGGCATTTTTGACGTCGGAATCCCGATAACCCAAAAAATGGTGTGCAATAGCACACGAAAATCGTCAAAATGAGGCGTATGCTCGCTCCGGGGCTCGTTTGACCTTCCAAATGGCCCAGAAAACCGTGATGGCCAACCGTATGCATAGACAACGTCTTGACGGACGTCCACGAACAAATTTTGCATTTTTGACGTCGGAATCTCGATCACCCAAAAAATGGTGTGCAATAGCACACGAAAATCGTCAAAATGAGGCGTATGCTCGCTCCGGGGCTCGTTTGACCTTCCAAACGGCCCAGAAAACCCGTGATGGCCAACCGTATGCATAGACAACGTCTTGACGGACGTCCACGATCAAATTTGGCATTTTTGACGTCGGAATCCCGATCACCCAAAAAATGGTGTGCAATAGCACACGAAAATCGTCAAAATGAGGCGTATGCTCGCTCCGGGGCTCGTTTGACCTTCCAAACGGCCCAGAAAACCCGTGATGGCCAACCGATGCATAGACAACGTCTTGACGGACGTCCACGAACAAATTTTGCATTTTTGACGTCGGAATCCCGATCACCCAAAAAATGGTGTGCAATAGCACACGAAAATCGTCAAAATGAGGCGTATGCTCGCTCCGGGGCTCGTTTGACCTTCCAAACGGCCCAGAAAACCCGTGATGGCCAACCGTATGCATAGACAACGTCTTGATGGACGTCCACGAACAAATTTGGCATTTTTGACGTCGGAATCCCGATCACCCAAAAAATGGTGTGCAATAGCACACGAAAATCGTCAAAATGAGGCGTATGCTCGCTCCGGGGATCGTTTGACCTTCCAAATAGCCCAGAAAACCCGTGATGGCCAACCGTATGCATAGACAACGTCTTGACGGACGTCCACGAACAAATTTTGCATTTTTGACGTCGGAATCCCGATCACCCAAAAAATGGTGTGCAATAGCACACGAAAATTGTCAAAATGAGGCGTATGCTCGCTCCGGGGCTCGTTTGACCTTCCAAACGGCCCAGAAAACCCGTGATGGCCAACCGTATGCATAGACAACGTCTTCACGGACGTCCACGAACAAATTTGGCATTTTTGACGTCGGAATCCCGATCACCCAAAAAATGGTGTGCAATAGCAAACGAAAATCGTCAAAATGAGGCGTATGCTCGCTCCGGGGCTCGTTTGACCTTCCAAATAGCCCAGAAAACCCGTGATGGCCAACCGTATGCATAGACAACGTCTTGACGGACGTCCACGAACAAATTTTGCATTTTTGACGTCGGAATCCCGATCACCCAAAAATTGGTGTGCAATAGCACACGAAAATCGTCAAAATGAGGCGTATGCTCGCTCCGGAGCTCGTTTGACCTTCCAAACGGCCCAGAAAACCCGTGATGGCCAACCGTATGCATAGACAACGTCTTGACGGACGTCCACGAACAAATTTGGCATTTTTGACGTCGGAATCCCGATCACCCAAAAATTGGTGTGCAATAGCACACGAAAATCGTCAAAATGAGGCGTATGCTCGCTCCGGGGCTCGTTTGACCTTCCAAACGGCCCAGAAAACCCGTGATGGCCAACCGTATGCATAGACAACGTCTTGACGGACGTCCACGAACAAATTTGGCATTTTTGACGTCGGAATCCCGATCACCCAAAAAATGGTGTGCAATAGCACACGAAAATCGTCAAAATGAGGCGTATGCTCGCTCCGGGGCTCGTTTGACCTTCCAAACGGCCCAGAAAACCCGTGATGGCCAACCGTATGCATAGACAACGTCTTGACGGACGTCCACGAACAAATTTTGCATTTTTGACGTTGGAATCCCGATCACCCAAAAAATGGTGTGCAATAGCACACGAAAATTGTCAAAATGAGGCGTATGCTCGCTCAGGGGCTCGTTTGACCTTCCAAACGGCCCAGAAAACCCGTGATGGCCAACCGTATGCATAGACAACGTCTTGACGAACGTCCACGAACAAATTTGGCATTTTTGACGTCGGAATCCCGATCACCCAAAAAATGGTGTGCAATAGCACATGAAAATCGTCAAAATGAGGCGTATGCTCGCTCCGGGGCTCGTTTGATCTTCCAAACGGCCCAGAAAACCCGTGATGGCCAACTTTATGCATAGACAACGTCTTGACGGACGTCCACGAACAAATTTTGCATTTTTAACGTCGGAATCCCGATCACCCAAAAAATGGTGTGCAATAGCACACGAAAATCGTCAAAATGAGGCGTATGCTCGCTCAGGGGCTCGTTTGTCCTTCCAAACGGCCCAGAAAACCCGTGATGGCCAACCGTATGCATAGACAACGTCTTGACGGACGTCCACGAACAAATTTGGCATTTTTGACGTCGGAATCCTGATCACCCAAAAAATGGTGTGCAATAGCACACGAAAATCGTCAAAATGAGGCGTATGCTCGCTTTGGAGCTCGTTTGACCTTCCAAATGGCCCAGAAAACCCGTGATGGCCAACCGTATGCATAGACTGACGGACGTCCACGAACAAATTCGGCATTTTTGACGTCGGAATCCCGATCACCCAAAAAATGGTATGCAATAGCACACGAAAATCGTCAAAATGAGGCGTATGCTCGCTCCGGGGCTCGTTTGACCTTCCAAACGGCCCAGAAAACCCGTGATGGCCAACCGTATGCATATACAACGTCTTGACGGACGTCCACGAACAAATTTTGCATTTTTGACGTCGGAATCCCGATCACCCAAAAAATGGTGTGCAATAGCACACGAAAATCGTCAAAATGAGGCGTATGCTCGCTCCGGGGCTCGTTTGACCTTCCAAACGGCCCAGAAAACCCGTGATGGCCAACCGTATGCATAGACAACGTCTTGACGGACGTCCACGAACAAATTTGGCATTTTTGACGTCGGAATCCCGATCACCCAAAAAATTGTGTGCAATAGCACACGAAAATCGTCAAAATGAGGCGTATGCTCGCTCCGGGGCTCGTTTGACCTTCCAAACGGCCCAGAAAACCCGTGATGGCCAACCGTATGCATAGACAACGTCTTGACGGACGTCCACGAACAAATTTGGCATTTTTGACGTCGGAATCCCGATCACCCAAAAAATGGTGTGCAATAGCACACGAAAATCGTCAAAATGAGGCGTATGCTCGCTCAGGGGCTCGTTTGACCTTCCAAACGGCCCAGAAAACCCGTGATGGCCAACCGTATGCATAGACAACGTCTTGACGGACGTCCACGAACAAATTTGGCATTTTTGACGTCGGAATCCCGATCACCCAAAAAATGGTGTGCAATAGCACACGAAAATCGTCAAAATGAGGCGTATGCTCGCTCCGGGGCTCGTTTGACCTTCCAAACGGCCCAGAAAACCCGTGATGGCAAACCGTATGCATAGACAACGTCTTGACGGACGTCCATGAACAAATTTTGCATTTTTGACGTCGGAATCCCGATCACCCAAAAAATGGTGTGCAATAGCACACGAAAATCGTCAAAATGAGGCGTATGCTCGCTCCGGGGCTCGTTTGATCTTCCAAACGGCCCAGAAAACCCGTGATGGCCAACTTTATGCATAGACAACGTCTTGACGGACGTCCACGAACAAATTTTGCATTTTTGACGTCGGAATCCCGATCACCCAAAAAATGGTGTGCAATAGCACACGAAAATCGTCAAAATGAGGCGTATGCTCGCTCAGGGGCTCGTTTGTCCTTCCAAACGGCCCAGAAAACCCATGATGGCCAACCGTATGCATAGACAACGTCTTGACGGACGTCCACGAACAAATTTGGCATTTTTGACGTCGGAATCCTGATCACCCAAAAAATGGTGTGCAATAGCACACGAAAATCGTCAAAATGAGGCGTATGTTCGCTTTGGAGCTCATTTGACCTTCCAAATGGCCCAGAAAACCCGTGATGGCCAACCGTATGCATAGACAACGTCTTGACGGACGTCCACGAAAAAATTTGGCATTTTTGACGTCGGAATCCCGATCACCCAAAAAATGGTGTGCAATAGCACACGAAAATCGTCAAAATGAGGCGTATGCTCGCTCCGGGGCTCGTTTGACCTTCCAAACGGCCCAGAAAACCCGTGATGGCCAACCGTATGCATAGACAACGTCTTGACGGACGTCCACGAACAAATTTGGCATTTTTGACGTCGGAATCCTGATCACCCAAAAAATGGTGTGCAATAGCACACGAAAATCGTCAAAATGAGGCGTATGCTCGCTTTGGAGCTCGTTTGACCTTCCAAATGGCCCAGAAAACCCGTGATGGCCAACCGTATGCATAGACTGACGGACGTCCACGAACAAATTCGGCATTTTTGACGTCGGAATCCCGATCACCCAAAAAATGGTATGCAATAGCACACGAAAATCGTCAAAATGAGGCGTATGCTCGCTCCGGGGCTCGTTTGACCTTCCAAACGGCCCAGAAAACCCGTGATGGCCAACCGTATGCATAGACAACGTCTTGACGGACGTCCACGAACAAATTTTGCATTTTTGACGTCGGAATCCCGATCACCCAAAAAATGGTGTGCAATAGCACACGAAAATCGTCAAAATGAGGCGTATGCTCGCTCCGGGGCTCGTTTGACCTTCCAAACGGCCCAGAAAACCCGTGATGGCCAACCGTATGCATAGACAATGTCTTGACGGACGTCCACGAACAAATTTGGCATTTTTGACGTCGGAATCCCGATCACCCAAAAAATGGTGTGCAATAGCACACGAAAATCGTCAAAATGAGGCGTATGCTCGCTCCGGGGCTCGTTTGACCTTCCAAACGGCCCAGAAAACCCGTGATGGCCAACCGTATGCATAGACAACGTCTTGACGGACGTCCACGAACAAATTTTGCATTTTTGACGTCGTAATCCCGATCACCCAAAAAATGGTGTGCAATAGCACACGAAAATCGTCAAAATGAGGTGTATGCTCGCTCTGGGGCTCGTTTGACCTTCCAAACGTCCCAGAAAACCCGTGATGGCCAACCGTATGCATAGACAACGTCTTGACAGACGTCCACGAACAAATTTGGCATTTTTGACGTCGGAATCCCGATCACCCAAAAAATGGTGTGCAATAGCACACGAAAATCGTCAAAATGAGGGGTATGCTCGCTCCGGGGCTCGTTTGACCTTCCAAACGGCCCAGAAAACCCGTGATGGCCAACCGTATGCATAGACAACGTCTTGACGGACGTACACGAAGAAATTTGGCATTTTTTATGTCGGAATCCCGATCACCCAAAAAATGGTGTGCAATAGCACACGAAAATCGTCAAAATGAGGCGTATGCTCGCTCCGGGGCTCGTTTGACCTTCCAAACGGCCCAGAAAACCCGTGATGGCCAACCGTATGCATAGACAACGTCTTGACGGACGTCCACGAACAAATTTTGCATTTTTGACGTCGGAATCCCGATCACCCAAAAAATTGTGTGCAATAGCACACGAAAATTGTCAAAATGAGGCGTATGCTCGCTCCGGGGCTCGTTTGACCTTCCAAACGGCCCAGAAAACCCGTGATGGCCAACCGTATGCATAGAGAACGTCTTGACGGACGTCCACGAACAAATTTGGCATTTTTGACGTCGGAATCCTGATCACCCAAAAAATGGTGTGCAATAGCACACGAAAATCGTCAAAATGAGGCATATGCTCGCTCCGGGGCTCGTTTGACCTTCCAAATGGCCCAGAAAACCCGTGATGGCCAACCGTATGCATAGACAACGTCTTGACGGACGTCCACGAACAAATTTGGCATTTTTGACATCGGAATCCCGATCACCCAAAAAATGGTGTGCAATAGCACACAAAAATCGTCAAAATGAGGCGTATGCTCGCTTCGGGGCTCGTTTGACCTTCCAAATGGCCCAGAAAACCCGTGATGGCCAACTGTATGCATAGACAACGTCTTGACAGACGTCCACGAATAAATTTGGCATTTTTTATGTCGGAATCCCGATCACCCAAAAAATGGTGTGCAATAGCACACGAAAATCGTCAAAATGAGGCGTATGCTCGCTCCGGGGCTCGTTTGACCTTCCAAACGGCCCAGAAAACCCATGATGGCCAACCGTATGCATAGACAACGTCTTGACGGACGTCCACGAACAAATTTTGCATTTTTGACGTCGGAATCCCGATCACCCAAAAATGGTGTGCAATAGCACACGAAAATCGTCAAAATGAGGCGTATGCTCGCTCCGGGGCTCGTTTGACCTTCCAAACGGCCCAGAAAACCCGTGATGGCCAACCGTATGCATAGACAACGTCTTGACAGACGTCCACGAACAAATTTGGCATTTTTGACGTCGGAATCCTGATCACCCAAAAAATGGTGTGCAATAGCACACGAAAATCGTCAAAATGAGGCGTATGCTCGCTCCGGGGCTCGTTTGACCTTCCAAATGGCCCAGAAAACCCGTGATGGCCAATCGTATGCATAGACAACGTCTTGACGGACGTCCACGAACAAATTTGGCATTTTTGACGTCGGAATCCCGATCACCCAAAAAATGGTGTGCAATAGCACACGAAAATCGTCAAAATGAGGCGTATGCTCGCTCCGGGGCTCGTTTGACCTTCCAAACGGCCCAGAAAACCCGTGATGGCCAACCGTATGCATAGACAACGTCTTGACGGACGTCCACGAACAAATTTGGCATTTTTGACGTCGGAATCCCGATCACCCAAAAAATGGTGTGCAATAGCACACGAAAATCGTCAAAATGAGGCGTATGCTCGCTCCGGGGCTCGTTTGACCTTCCAAACGGCCCAGAAAACCCGTGATGGCAACCCGTATGCACAGACAACGTCTTGACAGACGTCCACGAACAAATTTGGCATTTTTGACGTCGGAATCCTGATCACCCAAAAAATGGTGTGCAATAGCACACGAAAATCGTCAAAATGAGGCGTATGCTCGCTCCGGGTCTCGTTTGACCTTCCAAACGGCCCAGAAAACCCGTGATGGCCAACCGTATGCATAGACAACGTCTTGACGGACGTCCACGAACAAATTTGGCATTTTTGACATCGGAATCCTGATCACCCAAAAAATGGTGTGCAATAGCACACGAAAATCGTCAAAATGAGGCGTATGCTCGCTCTGGGGCTCGTTTGACCTTCCAAATGGCCCAGAAAACCTGTGATGGACAACCGTATGCATAGACAACGTCTTGACGGACGTCCACGAACAAATTTGGCATTTTTGACGTTGGAATCCCGATCACCCAAAAAATGGTGTGCAATAGCACACGAAAATCGTCAAAATGAGGCGTATGCTCGCTCCGGGGCTCGTTTGACCTTCCAAACGGCCCAGAAAACCCGTGATGGCCAACCGTATGCATAGACAACGTCTTGACGGACGTCCACGAACAAATTTTGCATTTTTGACGTCGGAATCCCGATCACCCAAAAAATGGTGTGAAATAGCACACAAAAATCGTCAAAATGAGGCGTATGCTCGCTCCGGGGCTCGTTTGACCTTCCAAACGGCCCAGAAAACCTGTGATGGCCAACCGTATGCATAGACAACGTCTTGACGGACGTCCACGAACAAATTTGGCATTTTTGACGTCGTAATCCCGATCACCCAAAAAATGGTGTGCAATAGCACACGAAAATCGTCAAAATGAGGCGTATGCTCGCTCCGGGGCTCGTTTGACCTGCCATACGGCCCAGAAAACCCGTGATGGCCAACCGTATGCATAGACAACGTCTTGACGGACGTCCACGAACGAATTTTGCATTTTTGACGTCGGAATCCCGATCACCCAAAAAATGGTGTGCAATAGCACACGAAAATCGTCAAAATGAGGCGTATGCTCGCTCCGGGGCTCGTTTGACCTTCCAAACGGCCCAGAAAACCCGTGATGGCCAACCGTATGCATAGACAACGTCTTGACGGACGTCCACGAACAAATTTTGCATTTTTGACGTCGGAATCCCAATCACCCAAAAAATGGTGTGCAATAGCACACGAAAATCGTCAAAATGAGGCGTATGCTCGCTCCGGGGCTCGTTTGACCTTCCAAACGGCCCAGAAAACCCGTGATGGCCAACCGTATGCATAGACAACGTCTTGACGTACGTCCACGAATAAATTTTGCATTTTTGACGTCGGAATCTCGATCACCCAAAAAATGGTGTGCAATAGCACACGAAAATCGTCAAAATGAGGCGTATGCTCGCTCCGGGGCTCGTTTGACCTTCCATACGGCCCAGAAAACCCGTGATGGCCAACCGTATGCATAGACAACATCTTGACGGACGTCCACGAATGAATTTTGCATTTTTGACGTCGGAATCCCGATCACCCAAAAAATGGTTTGCAATAGCACACGAAAATCGTCAAAATGAGGCGTATGCTCGCTCTGGGGCTCGTTTGACCTTCCAAATGGCCCAGAAAACCCGTGATGGCCAACCGTATACATAGACAACGTCTTGACGGACGTCCACGAACAAATTTGGCATTTTTGACGTCGGAATCCCGATCACCCAAAAAATGGTGTGCAATAGCACACGAAAATCGTCAAAATGAGGCGTATGCTCGCTCCGGGGCTCGTTTGACCTTCCAAACGGCCCACAAAACCCGTGATGGCCAACCGTATGCATAGACAACGTCTTGACGGACGTCCACGAACAAATTTTGCATTTTTGACGTTGGAATCCCGATCACCCAAAAAATGGTGTGCAATAGCACACGAAAATCGTCAAAATGAGGCGTATGCTAGCTCCGGGGCTCGTTTGACCTTCCAAACGGCCCAGAAAACCCGTGATGGCCAACCGTATGCATAGACAACGTCTTGACGGACGTCCACGAACAAATTTGGCATTTTTGACGTCGGAATCCCGATCACCCAAAAAATGGTGTGCAATAGCACACGAAAATCGTCAAAATGAGGCGTATGCTCGCTCCGGGGCTCGTTTGACCTTCCAAACGGCCCAGAAAACCCGTGATGGCCAACCGTATGACTAGACAACGTCTTGACGGACGTCCACGAACAAATTTTGCATTTTTGACGTCGGAATCTCGATCACCCAAAAAATGGTGTGCAATAGCACACGAAAATCGTCAAAATGAGGCGTATGCTTGCTCCGGGGCTCGTTTGACCTTCCAAACGGCCCAGAAAACCCGTGATGGCCAACCGTATGCATAGACAACGTCTTGACGAACGTCCACGAACAAATTTGGAATTTTTGACGTCGGAATCCTGATCACCCAAAAAATGGTGTGCAATAGCACACGAAAATCGTCAAAATGAGGCGTATGCTCGCTCCGGGGCTCGTTTGACCTTCCAAATGGCCTAGAAAACCCGAGATGGCCAACCGTATGCATAGACAACGTCTAGACGGACGTCCATGAACAAATTTGGCATTTTTGACGTCGGAATCCCGATCACCCAAAAAATGGTGTGCAATAGCACACGAAAATCGTCAAAATGAGGCGTATGCTCGCTCCGGGGCTCGTTTGACCTTCCAAATGGCCCAGAAAACCCGTGATGGCCAACCATATGCATAGACAACGTCTTGACGGACGTCCACGAACAAATTTTGCATTTTTGACGTCGGAATCCCGATCACCCAAAAAATGGTGTGCAATAGCACACGAAAATCGTCAAAATGAGGCGTATGCTCGCTCTGGGATCGTTTGACCTTCCAAACGGCCCAGAAAACCCGTGATGGCCAACCGTATGCATAGACAACGTCTTGACGGACGTCCACGAACAAATTTGGCATTTTTGACGTCGGAATCCCGATCACCCAAAAAATGGTGTGCAATAGCACACGAAAATCGTCAAAATGAGGCGTATGCTCGCTCCGGGGCTCGTTTGACCTTCCAAACGGCCCAGAAAACCCGTGATGGCCAACCGTATGCATAGACAACGTCTTGACAGACGTCCACGAACAAATTTGGCATTTTTGACGTCGGAATCCTGATCACCCAAAAAATGGTGTGCAATAGCACACGAAAATCGTCAAAATGAGGCGTATGCTCGCTCCGGGGCTCGTTTGACCTTCCAAATGGCCCAGAAAACCCGTGATGGCCAACCGTATGCATAGACAACGTCTTGATGGACGTCCACGAACAAATTTGGCATTTTTGACGTCGGAATCCCGATCACCCAAAAAATGGTGTGCAATAGCACACGAAAATCGTCAAAATGAGGCGTATGCTCGCTCCGGGGCTCGTTTGACCTTCCAAATGGCCCAGAAAACCCGTGATGGCCAACCGTATGCATAGACAACGTCTTGACGGACGTCCACGAACAAATTTTGCATTTTTGACGTCGGAATCTCGATCACCCAAAAAATGGTGTGCAATAGCACACGAAAATCGTCAAAATGAGGCGTATGCTCGCTCCGGGGCTCGTTTGACCTTCCAAACGGCCCAGAAAACCCGTGATGGCCAACCGTATGCATAGACAACGTCTTGACGGACGTCCACGATCAAATTTGGCATTTTTGACGTCGGAATCCCGATCACCCAAAAAATGGTGTGCAATAGCACACGAAAATCGTCAAAATGAGGCGTATGCTCGCTCCGGGGCTCGTTTGACCTTCCAAACGGCCCAGAAAACCCGTGATGGCCAATCGTATGCATAGACAACGTCTTGACGGACGTCCACGAACAAATTTTGCATTTTTGACGTCGGAATCCCGATCACCCAAAAAATGGTGTGCAATAGCACACGAAAATCGTCAAAATGAGGCGTATGCTCGCTCCGGGGCTCGTTTGACCTTCCAAACGGCCCAGAAAACCCGTGATGGCCAACCGTATGCATAGACAACGTCTTGACGGACGTCCACGAACAAATTTGGCATTTTTGACGTCGGAATCCCGATCACCCAAAAAATGGTGTGCAATAGCACACGAAAATCGTCAAAATGAGGCGTATGCTCGCTCCGGGGATCGTTTGACCTTCCAAATAGCCCAGAAAACCCGTGATGGCCAACCGTATGCATAGACAACGTCTTGACGGACGTCCACGAACAAATTTTGCATTTTTGACGTCGGAATCCCGATCACCCAAAAAATGGTGTGCAATAGCACACGAAAATCGTCAAAATGAGGCGTATGCTCGCTCCGGGGCTCGTTTGACCTTCCAAACGGCCCAGAAAACCCGTGATGGCCAACCGTATGCATAGACAACGTCTTGACGGACGTCCACGAACAAATTTGGCATTTTTGACGTCGGAATCCCGATCACCCAAAAAATGGTGTGCAATAGCACACGAAAATCGTCAAAATGAGGCGTATGCTCGCTCCGGGGCTCGTTTGACCTTCCAAATAGCCCAGAAAACCCGTGATGGCCAACCGTATGCATAGACAACGTCTTGACGGACGTCCACGAACAAATTTTGCATTTTTGACGTCGGAATCCCGATCACCCAAAAATTGGTGTGCAATAGCACACGAAAATCGTCAAAATGAGGCTTATGCTCGCTCCGGAGCTCGTTTGACCTTCCAAACGGCCCAAAAAACCCGTGATGGCCAACCGTATGCATAGACAACGTCTTGACGGACGTCCACGAACAAATTTGGCATTTTTGACGTCGGAATCCCGATCACCCAAAAATTGGTGTGCAATAGCACACGAAAATCGTCAAAATGAGGCGTATGCTCGCTCCGGGGCTCGTTTGACCTTCCAAACGGCCCAGAAAACCCGTGATGGCCAACCGTATGCATAGACAATGTCTTGACGGACGTCCACGAACAAATTTGGCATTTTTGACGTCGGAATCCCGATCATCCAAAAAATGGTGTGCAATAGCACACGAAAATCGTCAAAATGAGGCGTATGCTCGCTCCGGGGCTCGTTTGACCTTCCAAACGGCCCAGAAAACCCGTGATGGCCAACCGTATGCATAGACAACGTCTTGACGGACGTCCACGAACAAATTTTGCATTTTTGACGTTGGAATCCCGATCACCCAAAAAATGGTGTGCAATAGCACACGAAAATTGTCAAAATGAGGCGTATGCTCGCTCAGGGGCTCGTTTGACCTTCCAAACGGCCCAGAAAACCCGTGATGGCCAACCGTATGCATAGACAACGTCTTGACGAACGTCCATGAACAAATTTGGCATTTTTGACGTCGGAATCCCGATCACCCAAAAAATGGTGTGCAATAGCACATGAAAATCGTCAAAATGAGGCGTATGCTCGCTCCGGGGCTCGTTTGATCTTCCAAACGGCCCAGAAAACCCGTGATGGCCAACTTTATGCATAGACAACGTCTTGACGGACGTCCACGAACAAATTTTGCATTTTTAACGTCGGAATCCCGATCACCCAAAAAATGGTGTGCAATAGCACACGAAAATCGTCAAAATGAGGCGTATGCTCGCTCAGGGGCTCGTTTGTCCTTCCAAACGGCCCAGAAAACCCGTGATGGCCAACCGTATGCATAGACAACGTCTTGACGGACGTCCACGAACAAATTTGGCATTTTTGACGTCGGAATCCTGATCACCCAAAAAATGGTGTGCAATAGCACACGAAAATCGTCAAAATGAGGCGTATGCTCGCTTTGGAGCTCGTTTGACCTTCCAAATGGCCCAGAAAACCCGTGATGGCCAACCGTATGCATAGACTGACGGACGTCCACGAACAAATTCGGCATTTTTGACGTCGGAATCCCGATCACCCAAAAAATGGTATGCAATAGCACACGAAAATCGTCAAAATGAGGCGTATGCTCGCTCCGGGGCTCGTTTGACCTTCCAAACGGCCCAGAAAACCCGTGATGGCCAACCGTATGCATATACAACGTCTTGACGGACGTCCACGAACAAATTTTGCATTTTTGACGTCGGAATCCCGATCACCCAAAAAATGGTGTGCAATAGCACACGAAAATAGTCAAAATGAGGCGTATGCTCGCTCCGGGGCTCGTTTGACCTTCCAAACGGCCAAGAAAACCCGTGATGGCCAACCGTATGCATAGACAACGTCTTGA
Organism: Solanum lycopersicum; assembly: GCF_036512215.1. Taxonomy (NCBI): domain Eukaryota; kingdom Viridiplantae; phylum Streptophyta; class Magnoliopsida; order Solanales; family Solanaceae; genus Solanum; species Solanum lycopersicum. Next base: position 67,950,299 of record NC_090802.1, read on the forward strand.
CGGACGTCCACGAACAAATTTGGCATTTTTGACGTCGGAATCCCGATCACCCAAAAAATTGTGTGCAATAGCACACGAAAATCGTCAAAATGAGGCGTATGCTCGCTCCGGGGCTCGTTTGACCTTCCAAACGGCCCAGAAAACCCGTGATGGCCAACCGTATGCATAGACAACGTCTTGACGGACGTCCACGAACAAATTTTGCATTTTTGACGTCGGAATCCCGATCACCCAAAAAATGGTGTGCAATAGCACACGAAAATCGTCAAAATGAGGCGTATGCTCGCTCAGGGGCTCGTTTGACCTTCCAAACGGCCCAGAAAACCCGTGATGGCCAACCGTATGCATAGACAACGTCTTGACGGACGTCCACGAACAAATTTGGCATTTTTGACGTCGGAATCCCGATCACCCAAAAAATGGTGTGCAATAGCACACGAAAATCGTCAAAATGAGGCGTATGCTCGCTCCGGGGCTCGTTTGACCTTCCAAACGGCCCAGAAAACCCGTGATGGCAAACCGTATGCATAGACAACGTCTTGACGGACGTCCACGAACAAATTTTGCATTTTTGACGTCGGAATCCCGATCACCCAAAAAATGGTGTGCAATAGCACACGAAAATCGTCAAAATGAGGCGTATGCTCGCTCCGGGGCTCGTTTGATCTTCCAAACGGCCCAGAAAACCCGTGATGGCCAACTTTATGCATAGACAACGTCTTGACGGACGTCCACGAACAAATTTTGCATTTTTGACGTCGGAATCCCGATCACCCAAAAAATGGTGTGCAATAGCACACGAAAATCGTCAAAATGAGGAGTATGCTCGCTCAGGGGCTCGTTTGTCCTTCCAAACGGCCCAGAAAACCCATGATGGCCAATCGTATGCATAGACAACGTCTTGACGGACGTCCACGAACAAATTTGGAATTTTTGACGTCGGAATCCTGATCACCCAAAAAATGGTGTGCAATAGCACACGAAAATCGTCAAAATGAGGCGTATGTTCGCTTTGGAGCTCATTTGACCTTCCAAATGGCCCAGAAAACCCGTGATGGCCAACCGTATGCATAGACAACGTCTTGACGGACGTCCACGAAAAAATTTGGCATTTTTGACGTCGGAATCCCGATCACCCAAAAAATGGTGTGCAATAGCACACGAAAATCGTCAAAATGAGGCGTATGCTCGCTCCGGGGCTCGTTTGACCTTCCAAACGGCCCAGAAAACCCGTGATGGCCAACCGTATGCATAGACAACGTCTTGACGGACGTCCACGAACAAATTTGGCATTTTTGACGTCGGAATCCTGATCACCCAAAAAATGGTGTGCAATAGCACACGAAAATCGTCAAAATGAGGCGTATGCTCGCTTTGGAGCTCGTTTGACCTTCCAAATGGCCCAGAAAACCCGTGATGGCCAACCGTATGCATAGACTGACGGACGTCCATGAACAAATTCGGCATTTTTGACGTCGGAATCTCGATCACCCAAAAAATGGTATGCAATAGCACACGAAAATCGTCAAAATGAGGCGTATGCTCGCTCCGGGGCTCGTTTGACCTTCCAAACAGCCCAGAAAACCCGTGATGGCCAACCGTATGCATAGACAACGTCTTGACGGACGTCCACGAACAAATTTTGCATTTTTGACGTCGGAATCCCGATCACCCAAAAAATGGTGTGCAATAGCACACGAAAATCGTCAAAATGAGGCGTATGCTCGCTCCGGGGCTCGTTTGACCTTCCAAACGGCCCAGAAAACCCGTGATGGCCAACCGTATGCATAGACAATGTCTTGACGGACGTCCACGAACAAATTTGGCATTTTTGACGTCGGAATCCCGATCACCCAAAAAATGGTGTGCAATAGCACACGAAAATCGTCAAAATGAGGCGTATGCTCGCTCCGGGGCTCGTTTGACCTTCCAAACGGCCCAGAAAACCCGTGATGGCCAACCGTATGCATAGACAACGTCTTGACGGACGTCCACGAACAAATTTTGCATTTTTGACGTCGTAATCCCGATCACCCAAAAAATGGTGTGCAATAGCACACGAAAATCGTCAAAATGAGGTGTATGCTCGCTCTGGGGCTCGTTTGACCTTCCAAACGTCCCAGAAAACCCGTGATGGCCAACCGTATGCATAGACAACGTCTTGACAGACGTCCACGAACAAATTTGGCATTTTTGACGTCGGAATCCCGATCACCCAAAAAATGGTGTGCAATAGCACACGAAAATCGTCAAAATGAGGGGTATGCTCGCTCCGGGGCTCGTTTGACCTTCCAAACGGCCCAGAAAACCCGTGATGGCCAACCGTATGCATAGACAACGTCTTGACGGACGTCCACGAAGAAATTTGGCATTTTTTATGTCGGAATCCCGATCACCCAAAAAATGGTGTGCAATAGCACACGAAAATCGTCAAAATGAGGCGTATGCTCGCTCCGGGGCTCGTTTGACCTTCCAAACGGCCCAGAAAACCCGTGATGGCCAACCGTATGCATAGACAACGTCTTGACGGACGTCCACGAACAAATTTTGCATTTTTGACGTCGGAATCCCGATCACCCAAAAAATGGTGTGCAATAGCACACGAAAATCGTCAAAATGAGGCGTATGCTCGCTCCGGGGCTCGTTTGACCTTCCAAACGGCCCAGAAAACCCGTGATGGCCAACCGTATGCATAGAGAACGTCTTGACGGACGTCCACGATTAAATTTGGCATTTTTGACGTCGGAATCCTGATCACCCAAAAAATGGTGTGCAATAGCACACGAAAATCGTCAAAATGAGGCATATGCTCGCACCGGGGCTCGTTTGACCTTCCAAATGGCCCAGAAAACCCGTGATGGCCAACCGTATGCATAGACAACGTCTTGACGGACGTCCACGAACAAATTTGGCATTTTTGACATCGGAATCCCGATCACCCAAAAAATGGTGTGCAATAGCACACAAAAATCGTCAAAATGAGGCGTATGCTCGCTTCGGGGCTCGTTTGACCTTCCAAATGGCCCAGAAAACCCGTGATGGCCAACTGTATGCATAGACAACGTCTTGACAGACGTCCACGAATAAATTTGGCATTTTTTATGTCGGAATCCCGATCACCCAAAAAATGGTGTGCAATAGCACACGAAAATCGTCAAAATGAGGCGTATGCTCGCTCCGGGGCTCGTTTGACCTTCCAAACGGCCCAGAAAACCCATGATGGCCAACCGTATGCATAGACAACGTCTTGACGGACGTCCACGAACAAATTTTGCATTTTTGACGTCGGAATCCCGATCACCCAAAAATGGTGTGCAATAGCACACGAAAATCGTCAAAATGAGGCGTATGCTCGCTCCGGGGCTCGTTTGACCTTCCAAACGGCCCAGAAAACCCGTGATGGCCAACCGTATGCATAGACAACGTCTTGACAGACGTCCACGAACAAATTTGGCATTTTTGACGTCGGAATCCCGATCACCCAAAAAATGGTGTGCAATAGCACACGAAAATCGTCAAAATGAGGGGTATGCTCGCTCCGGGGCTCGTTTGACCTTCCAAACGGCCCAGAAAACCCGTGATGGCCAACCGTATGCATAGACAACGTCTTGACGGACGTCCACGAAGAAATTTGGCATTTTTTATGTCGGAATCCCGATCACCCAAAAAATGGTGTGCAATAGCACACGAAAATCGTCAAAATGAGGCGTATGCTCGCTCCGGGGCTCGTTTGACCTTCCAAACGGCCCAGAAAACCCGTGATGGCCAACCGTATGCATAGACAACGTCTTGACGGACGTCCACGAACAAATTTTGCATTTTTGACGTCGGAATCCCGATCACCCAAAAAATGGTGTGCAATAGCACACGAAAATCGTCAAAATGAGGCGTATGCTCGCTCCGGGGCTCGTTTGACCTTCCAAACGGCCCAGAAAACCCGTGATGGCCAACTGTATGCATAGACAACGTCTTGACGGACGTCCACGAACAAATTTGGCATTTTTGACGTCGGAATCCTGATCACCCAAAAAATGGTGTGCAATAGCACACGAAAATCGTCAAAATGAGGCGTATGCTCGCTCCGGGGCTCGTTTGACCTTCCAAACGGCCCAGAAAACCCGTGATGGCCAACCGTATGCATAGACAACGTCTTCACGGACGTCCACGAACAAATTTTGCATTTTTGACGTCTGAATCCCGATCACCCAAAAAATGGTGTGCAATAGCACACGAAAATCATCAAAATGAGACGTATGCTCGCTCCGGGGCTCGTTTGACCTTCCAAACGGCCCAGAAAACCCGTGATGGCCAACCATATGCATAGACAACGTCTTGACGGACGTCCACGAACAAATTTGGCATTTTTGACGTCAGAATCCCGATCACCCAAAAAATGGTGTGCAATAGCACACGAAAATCGTCAAAATGAGGCGTATGCTCGCTCCGGGGCTCGTTTGACCTTCCAAATGGCCCAGAAAACCCATGATGGCCAACCGTATGCATAGACAACGTCTTGACGGACGTCCACGAACAAATTTGGCATTTTTGACGTCGGAATCCCGATCACCCAAAAAATGGTGTGCAATAGCACACGAAAATCGTCAAAATGAGGCGTATGCTCGCTCCGGGGCTCGTTTGACCTTCCAAACGGCCCAGAAAACCCGTGATGGCCAACCGTATGCATAGACAACATCTTGACGGACGTCCACGAACAAATTTTGCATTTTTGACGTCAGAATCCCGATCACCCAAAAAAAGGTGTGCAATAGCACACGAAAATCGTCAAAATGAGGCGTATGCTCGCTCCGGGGCTCGTTTGACCTTCCAAACGGCCCAGAAAACCCGTGATGGCCAACCGTATGCATAGACAACGTCTTGACGAACGTCCACGAACAAATTTGGCATTTTTGACGTCGGAATCCCGATCACCCAAAAAAAGGTGTGCAATAGCACACGAAAATCGTAAAAATGAGGCGTATGCTCGCTCCGGGGCTCGTTTGACCTTCAAAACGGCCCAGAAAACCCGTGATGGCCAACCGTATGCATAGACAACGTCTTGACAGACGTCCACGAACAAATTTGGCATTTTTGACGTCGGAATCCTGATCACCAAAAAAATGGTGTGCAATAGCACACGGAAATCGTCAAAATGAGGCGTATGCTCGCTCCGGGGCTCGTTTGACCTTCCAAATGGCCCAGAAAACCCGTGATGGCCAACCGTATGCATAGACAACGTCTTGACGGATGTCCACGAACAAATTTGGCATTTTTGACGTCGGAATCCCGATCACCCAAAAAATGTTGTGCAATAGCACACGAAAATCGTCAAAATGAGGCGTATGCTCGCACCGGGGCTCGTTTGACCTTCCAAACGGCCCAGAAAACCCGTGATGGCCAACCGTATGCATAGACAACATCTTGATGGACGTCCACGAACAAATTTGGCATTTTAGACGTCGGAATCCCGATCACCCAAAAAATGGTGTGCAATAGCACACGAAAATCGTCAAAATGAGGCGTATGCTCGCTCCGGGGCTCGTTTGACCTTCCAAACGGCCCAGAAAACCCGTGATGGCCAACCGTATGCATAGACAACGTCTTGACGGACGTCCACGAACAAATTTGACATTTTTGACGTCGGAATCCCGATCACCCAAAAAATGGTGTGCAATAGCACACGAAAATCGTCAAAATGAGGCGTATGCTCGCTCCGGGGCTCGTTTGACCTTCCAAACGGCCCAGAAAACCCGTGATGGCCAACCGTATGCATAGACAACGTCTTGACGGACGTCCACGAACAAATTTGACATTTTTGACGTCGGAATCCCGATCACCCAAAAAATGGTGTGCAATAGCACACGAAAATCGTCAAAATGAGGCGTATGCTCGCTCCAGGGCTCGTTTGACCTTCCAAACGGCCCAGAAAACCCGTGATGGCCAACCGTATGCATAGACAACGTCTTGACGGACGTCCACGAACAAATTTGGCATTTTTGACGTCGGAATCCCGATCACCCAAAAAATTGTGTGCAATAGCACACGAAAATCGTCAAAATGAGGCGTATGCTCGCTCCGGGGCTCGTTTGACCTTCCAAACGGCCCAGAAAAACCCGTGATGGCCAACCGTATGCATAGACAACGTCTTGACGGACGTCCACGAACAAATTTTGCATTTTTGACGTCGGAATCCCGATCACCCAAAAAATGGTGTGCAATAGCACACGAAAATCGTCAAAATGAGGCGTATGCTCGCTCAGGGGCTCGTTTGACCTTCCAAACGGCCCAGAAAACCCGTGATGGCCAACCGTATGCATAGACAACTTCTTGACGGACGTCCACGAACAAATTTGGCATTTTTGACGTCGGAATCCCGATCACCCAAAAAATGGTGTGCAATAGCACACGAAAATCGTCAAAATGAGGCGTATGCTCGCTCCGGGGCTCGTTTGACCTTCCAAACGGCCCAGAAAACCCGTGATGGCAAACCGTATGCATAGACAACGTCTTGACGGACGTCCACGAACAAATTTTGCATTTTTGACGTCGGAATCCCGATCACCCAAAAAATGGTGTGCAATAGCACACGAAAATCGTCAAAATGAGGCGTATACTCGCTCCGGGGCTCGTTTGATCTTCCAAACGGCCCAGAAAACCCGTGATGGCCAACTTTATGCATAGACAACGTCTTGACGGACGTCCACGAACAAATTTTGCATTTTTGACGTCGGAATCCCGATCACCCAAAAAATGGTGTGCAATAGCACACGAAAATCGTCAAAATGAGGCGTATGCTCGCTCAGGGGCTCGTTTGTCCTTCCAAACGGCCCAGAAAACCCATGATGGCCAACCGTATGCATAGACAACGTCTTGACGGACGTCCACGAACAAATTTGGCATTTTTGACTTCGGAATCCTGATCACCCAAAAAATGGTGTGCAATAGCACACGAAAATCGTCAAAATGAGGCGTATGTTCGCTTTGGAGCTCATTTGACCTTCCAAATGGCCCAGAAAACCCGTGATGGCCAACCGTATGCATAGACCACGTCTTGACGGACGTCCACGAAAAAATTTGGCATTTTTGACGTCGGAATCCCGATCACCCAAAAAATGGTGTGCAATAGCACACGAAAATCGTCAAAATGAGGCGTATGCTCGCTCCGGGGCTCGTTTGACCTTCCAAACGGCCCAGAAAACCCGTGATGGCCAACCGTATGCATAGACAACGTCTTGACGGACGTCCACGAACAAATTTGGCATTTTTGACGTCGGAATCCTGATCACCCAAAAAATGGTGTGCAATAGCACACGAAAATCGTCAAAATGAGGCGTATGCTCGCTTTGGAGCTCGTTTGACCTTCCAAATGGCCCAGAAAACCCGTGATGGCCAACTGTATGCATAGACTGATGGACGTCCGCGAACAAATTCGGTATTTTTGACGTCGGAATCCCGATCACCCAAAAAATGGTATGCAATAGCACACGAAAATCGTCAAAATGAGGCGTATGCTCGCTCCGGGGCTCGTTTGACCTTCCAAACGGCCCAGAAAACCCGTGATGGCCAACCGTATGCATAGACAACGTCTTGACAGACGTCCACGAACAAATTTGGCATTTTTGACGTCGGAATCCCGATCACCCAAAAAATGGTGTGCAATAGCACACGAAAATCGTCAAAATGAGGGGTATGCTCGCTCCGGGGCTCGTTTGACCTTCCAAACGGCCCAGAAAACCCGTGATGGCCAACCGTATGCATAGACAACGTCTTGACGGACGTCCACGAACAAATTTGGCATTTTTTATGTCGGAATCCCGATCACCCAAAAAATGGTGTGCAATAGCACACGAAAATCGTCAAAATGAGGCGTATGCTCGCTCCGGGGCTCGTTTGACCTTCCAAACGGCCCAGAAAACCCGTGATGGCCAACCGTATGCATAGACAATGTCTTGACGGACGTCCACGAACAAATTTGGCATTTTTGACGTCGGAATCCCGATCACCCAAAAAATGGTGTGCAATAGCACACGAAAATCGTCAAAATGAGGCGTATGCTCGCTCCGGGGCTCGTTTGACCTTCCAAACGGCCCAGAAAACCCGTGATGGCCAACCGTATGCATAGACAACGTCTTGACGGACGTCCACGAACAAATTTTGCATTTTTGACGTCGGAATCCCGATCACCCAAAAAATGGTGTGCAATAGCACACGAAAATCGTCAAAATGAGGCGTATGCTCGCTCCGGGGCTCGTTTGACCTTCCAAACGGCCCAGAAAACCCGTGATGGCCAACCGTATGCATAGACAATGTCTTGACGGACGTCCACGAACAAATTTGGCATTTTTGACGTCGGAATCCCGATCACCCAAAAAATGGTGTGCAATAGCACACGAAAATCGTCAAAATGAGGCGTATGCTCGCTCCGGGGCTTGTTTGACCTTCCAAACGGCCCAGAAAACCCGTGATGGCCAACCGTATGCATAGACAACGTCTTGACGGACGTCCACGAACAAATTTTGCATTTTTGACGTCGTAATCCCGATCACCCAAAAAATGGTGTGCAATAGCACACGAAAATCGTCAAAATGAGGTGTATGCTCGCTCTGGGGCTCGTTTGACCTTCCAAACGTCCCAGAAAACCCGTGATGGCCAACCGTATGCATAGACAACGTCTTGACAGACGTCCACGAACAAATTTGGCATTTTTGACGTCGGAATCCCGATCACCCAAAAAATGGTGTGCAATAGCACACGAAAATCGTCAAAATGAGGGGTATGCTCGCTCCGGGGCTCGTTTGACCTTCCAAACGGCCCAGAAAACCCGTGATGGCCAACCGTATGCATAGACAACGTCTTGACGGACGTCCACGAACAAATTTGGCATTTTTTATGTCGGAATCCCGATCACCCAAAAAATGGTGTGCAATAGAACACGAAAATCGTCAAAATGAGGCGTATGCTCGCTCCGGGGCTCGTTTGACCTTCCAAACGGCCCAGAAAACCCGTGATGGCCAACCGTATGCATAGACAACGTCTTGACGGACGTCCACGAAGAAATTTTGCATTTTTGACGTCGGAATCCCGATCACCCAAAAAATGGTGTGCAATAGCACACGAAAATCGTCAAAATGAGGCGTATGCTCGCTCCGGGGCTCGTTTGACCTTCCAAACGGCCCAGAAAACCCGTGATGGCCAACCGTATGCATAGAGAACGTCTTGACGGACGTCCACGAACAAATTTGGCATTTTTGACGTCGGAATCCTGATCACCCAAAAAATGGTGTGCAATAGCACACGAAAATCGTCAAAATGAGGCATATGCTCGCTCCGGGGCTCGTTTGACCTTCCAAATGGCCCAGAAAACCCGTGATGGCCAACCGTATGCATAGACAACGTCTTGACGGACGTCCACGAACAAATTTGGCATTTTTGACATCGGAATCCCGATCACCCAAAAAATGGTGTGCAATAGCACACAAAAATCGTCAAAATGAGGCGTATGCTCGCTTCGGGGCTCGTTTGACCTTCCAAATGGCCCAGAAAACCCGTGATGGCCAACTGTATGCATAGACAACGTCTTGACAGACGTCCACGAATAAATTTGGCATTTTTTATGTCGGAATCCCGATCACCCAAAAAATGGTGTGCAATAGCACACGAAAATCGTCAAAATGAGGCGTATGCTCGCTCCGGGGCTCGTTTGACCTTCCAAACGGCCCAGAAAACCCATGATGGCCAACCGTATGCATAGACAACGTCTTGACGGACGTCCACGAACAAATTTTGCATTTTTGACGTCGAAATCCCGATCACCCAAAAATGGTGTGCAATAGCACACAAAAATCGTCAAAATGAGGCGTATGCTCGCTCCGGGGCTCGTTTGACCTTCCAAACGGCCCAGAAAACCCGTGATGGCCAACCGTATTCATAGACAACGTCTTGACAGACGTCCACGAACAAATTTTGCATTTTTGACGTCGGAATCCTGATCACCCAAAAAATGGTGTGCAATAGCACACGAAAATCGTCAAAATGAGGCGTATGCTCGCTCCGGGGCTCGTTTGACCTTCCAAATGGCCCAGAAAACCCGTGATGGCCAACCGTATGCATAGACAACGTCTTGACGGACGTCCACGAACAAATTTGGCATTTTTGACGTTGGAATCCCGATCACCCAAAAAATGGTGTGCAATAGCACACGAAAATCGTCAAAATGAGGCGTATGCTCGCTCCGGGGCTCGTTTGACCTTCCAAACGGCCCAGAAAACCCGTGATGGCCAACCGTATGCATAGACAACGTCTTCACGGACGTCCACGAACAAATTTTGCATTTTTGACGTCTGAATCCCGATCACCCAAAAAATGGTGTGCAATAGCACACGAAAATCATCAAAATGAGACGTATGCTCGCTCCGGGGCTCGTTTGACCTTCCAAACGGCCCAGAAAACCCGTGATGGCCAACCATATGCATAGACAACGTCTTGACGGACGTCCACGAACAAATTTGGCATTTTTGACGTCAGAATCCTGATCACCCAAAAAATGGTGTGCAATAGCACACGAAAATCGTCAAAATGAGGCGTATGCTCGCTCCGGGGCTTGTTTGACCTTCCAAATGGCCCAGAAAACCCATGATGGCCAACCGTATGCATAGACAACATCTTGACGGACGTCCACGAACAAATTTGGCATTTTTGACGTCGGAATCCCGATCACCCAAAAAATGGTGTGCAATAGCACACGAAAATCGTCAAAATGAGGCGTATGCTCGCTCCGGGGCTCGTTTGACCTTCCAAACGGCCTAGAAAACCCGTGATGGCCAACCGTATGCATAGACAACATCTTGACGGACGTCCACGAACAAATTTTGCATTTTTGACGTCAGAATCCCGATCACCCAAAAAATGGTGTGCAATAGCACACGAAAATCGTCAAAATGAGGCGTATGCTCGCTCCGGGGCTCGTTTGACCTTCCAAACGGCCCAGAAAACCCGTGATGGCCAACCGTATGCATAGACAACGTCTTGACGAACGTCCACGAACAAATTTGGCATTTTTGACGTCGGAATCTCGATCACCCAAAAAAAGGTGTGCAATAGCACACGAAAATCGTAAAAATGAGGCGTATGCTCGCTCCGGGGCTCGTTTGACCTTCAAAACGGCCCAGAAAACCCGTGATGGCCAACCGTATGCATAGACAACGTCTTGACAGACGTCCACGAACAAATTTGGCATTTTTGACGTCGGAATCCTGATCACCAAAAAAATGGTGTGCAATAGCACACGGAAATCGTCAAAATGAGGCGTATGCTCGCTCCGGGGCTCGTTTGACCTTCCAAATGGCCCAGAAAACCCGTGATGGCCAGTCGTATGCATAGACAATGTCTTGACGGATGTCCACGAACAAATTTGGCATTTTTGACGTCGGAATCCCGATCACCCAATAAATGGTGTGCAATAGCACACGAAAATCGTCAAAATGAGGCGTATGCTCGCTCCGGGGCTCGTTTGACCTTCCAAACGGCCCAGAAAACCCGTGATGGCCAACCGTATGCATAGACAACGTCTTGACGGACGTCCACGAACAAATTTTGCATTTTTGACGTCGGAATCCCGATCACCCAAAAAATGGTGTGAAATAGCACACGAAAATCGTCAAAATGAGGCGTATGCTCGCTCCGGGGCTCGTTTGACCTTCCAAACGGCCCAGAAAACCTGTGATGGCCAACCGTGTGCATAGACAACGTCTTGACGGACGTCCACGAACAAATTTGGCATTTTTGACGTCGTAATCCCGATCACCCAAAAAATGGTGTGCAATAGCACACGAAAATCGTCAAAATGAGGCGTATGCTCGCTCCGGGGCTCGTTTGACCTGCCATACGGCCCAGAAAACCCGTGATGGCCAACCGTATGCATAGACAACGTCTTGACGGACGTCCACGAATGAATTTTTCATTTTTGACGTCGGAATCCCGATCACCCAAAAAATGGTGTGCAATAGCACACGAAAATCGTCAAAATGAGGCGTATGCTCGCTCTGGGGCTCGTTTGACCTTCCAAACGGCCCAGAAAACCCGTGATGGCCAACCGTATGCATAGACAACGTCTTGACGGACGTCCACGAACAAATTTGGCATTTTTGACGTCGGAATCCCGATCACCCAAAAAATGGTGTGCAATAGCACACGAAAATCGTCAAAATGAGGCGTATGCTTGCTCTGGGGCTCGTTTGACCTTCCAAACGGCCCACAAAACCCGTGATGGCCAACCGTATGCATAGACAACGTCTTGACGGACGTCCACGAACAAATTTTGCATTTTTGACGTTGGAATCCCGATCACCCAAAAAATGGTGTGCAATAGCACACGAAAATCGTCAAAATGAGGCGTATGCTAGCTCCGGGGCTCGTTTGACCTTCCAAACGGCCCAGAAAACCCGTGATGGCCAACCGTATGCATAGACAACGTCTTGATGGACGTCCACGAACAAATTTGGCATTTTTGACGTCGGAATCCCGATCACCCAAAAAATGGTGTGCAATAGCACACGAAAATCGTCAAAATGAGGCGTATGCTCGCTCCGGGGCTCGTTTGACCTTCCAAACGGCCTAGAAAACCCGTGATGGCCAACCGTATGCATAGACAACATCTTGACGGACGTCCACGAACAAATTTTGCATTTTTGACGTCAGAATCCCGATCACCCAAAAAATGGTGTGCAATAGCACACGAAAATCGTCAAAATGAGGCGTATGCTCGCTCCGGGGCTCGTTTGACCTTCCAAACGGCCCAGAAAACCCGTGATGGCCAACCGTATGCATAGACAACGTCTTGACGAACGTCCACGAACAAATTTGGCATTTTTGACGTCGGAATCTCGATCACCCAAAAAAAGGTGTGCAATAGCACACGAAAATCGTAAAAATGAGGCGTATGCTCGCTCCGGGGCTCGTTTGACCTTCAAAACGGCCCAGAAAACCCGTGATGGCCAACCGTATGCATAGACAACGTCTTGACAGACGTCCACGAACAAATTTGGCATTTTTGACGTCGGAATCCTGATCACCAAAAATATGGTGTGCAATAGCACACGGAAATCGTCAAAATGAGGCGTATGCTCGCTCCGGGGCTCGTTTGACCTTCCAAATGGCCCAGAAAACCCGTGATGGCCAGTCGTATGCATAGACAATGTCTTGACGGATGTCCACGAACAAATTTGGCATTTTTGACGTCGGAATCCCGATCACCCAATAAATGGTGTGCAATAGCACACGAAAATCGTCAAAATGAGGCGTATGCTCGCTCCGGGGCTCGTTTGACCTTCCAAACGGCCCAGAAAACCCGTGATGGCCAACCGTATGCATAGACAACGTCTTGACGGACGTCCACGAACAAATTTTGCATTTTTGACGTCGGAATCCCGATCACCCAAAAAATGGTGTGAAATAGCACACGAAAATCGTCAAAATGAGGCGTATGCTCGCTCCGGGGCTCGTTTGACCTTCCAAACGGCCCAGAAAACCTGTGATGGCCAACCGTGTGCATAGACAACGTCTTGACGGACGTCCACGAACAAATTTGGCATTTTTGACGTCGTAATCCCGATCACCCAAAAAATGGTGTGCAATAGCACACGAAAATCGTCAAAATGAGGCGTATGCTCGCTCCGGGGCTCGTTTGACCTGCCATACGGCCCAGAAAACCCGTGATGGCCAACCGTATGCATAGACAACGTCTTGACGGACGTCCACGAATGAATTTTTCATTTTTGACGTCGGAATCCCGATCACCCAAAAAATGGTGTGCAATAGCACACGAAAATCGTCAAAATGAGGCGTATGCTCGCTCTGGGGCTCGTTTGACCTTCCAAACGGCCCAGAAAACCCGTGATGGCCAACCGTATGCATAGACAACGTCTTGACGGACGTCCACGAACAAATTTGGCATTTTTGACGTCGGAATCCCGATCACCCAAAAAATGGTGTGCAATAGCACACGAAAATCGTCAAAATGAGGCGTATGCTTGCTCTGGGGCTCGTTTGACCTTCCAAACGGCCCACAAAACCCGTGATGGCCAACCGTATGCATAGACAACGTCTTGACGGACGTCCACGAACAAATTTTGCATTTTTGACGTTGGAATCCCGATCACCCAAAAAATGGTGTGCAATAGCACACGAAAATCGTCAAAATGAGGCGTATGCTAGCTCCGGGGCTCGTTTGACCTTCCAAACGGCCCAGAAAACCCGTGATGGCCAACCGTATGCATAGACAACGTCTTGATGGACGTCCACGAACAAATTTGGCATTTTTGACGTCGGAATCCCGATCACCCAAAAAATGGTGTGCAATAGCACACGAAAATCGTCAAAATGAGGCGTATGCTCGCTCTGGGGCTCGTTTGACCTTCCAAACGGCCCAGAAAACCCGTGATGGCCAACCGTATGCATAGACAACGTCTTGACGGACGTCCACGAACAAATTTTGCATTTTTGACGTCGGAATCCCGATCACCCAAAAAATGGTGTGCAATAGCACACGAAAATCGTCAAAATGAGGCGTATGCTTGCTCTGGGGCTCGTTTGACCTTCCAAACGGCCCACAAAACCCGTGATGGCCAACCGTATGCATAGACAACGTCTTGACGGACGTCCACGAACAAATTTTGCATTTTTGACGTCGGAATCACGATCACCCAAAAAATGGTGTGCAATAGCACACGAAAATCGTCAAAATGAGGCGTATGCTCGCTCCGGGGCTCGTTTGACCTTCCAAATGGCCTAGAAAACCCGAGATGGCCAACCGTATGCATAGACAACGTCTAGACGGACGTCCATGAACAAATTTGGCATTTTTGACGTCGGAATCCCGATCACCCAAAAAATGGTGTGCAATAGCACACGAAAATCGTCAAAATGAGGCGTATGCTCGCTCCGGGGCTCGTTTGACCTTCCAAATGGCCCAGAAAACCCGTGATGGCCAACCATATGCCTAGACAACGTCTTGACGGACGTCCACGAACAAATTTTGCATTTTTGACGTCGGAAACCCGATCACCCAAAAAATGGTGTGCAATAGCACACGAAAATCGTCAAAATGAGGCGTATGCTCGCTCTGGGGCTCGTTTGACCTTCCAAACGGCCCAGAAAACCCGTGATGGCCAACCGTATGCATAGACAACGTCTTGAGGGACGTCCACGAACAAATTTGGCATTTTTGACGTCGGAATCCCGATCACCCAAAAAATGGTGTGCAATAGCACACGAAAATCGTCAAAATGAGGCGTATGCTCGCTCCGGGGCTCGTTTGACCTTCCAAACGGCCCAGAAAACCCGTGATGGCCAACGGTATGCATAGACAACGTCTTGACGGACGTCCACGAACAAATTTGGCATTTTTGACGTCGGAATCCTGATCACCCAAAAAATGGTGTGCAATAGCACACGAAAATCGTCAAAATGAGGCGTATGCTCGCTCCGGGGCTCGTTTGACCTTCCAAATGGCCCAGAAAACCCGTGATGGCCAACCGTATGCATAGACAACGTCTTGACGGACGTCCACGAACAAATTTGGCATTTTTGACGTCGGAATCCCGATCACCCAAAAAATGGTGTGAAATAGCACACGAAAATCGTCAAAATGAGGCGTATGCTCGCTCCGGGGCTCGTTTGACCTTCCAAACGGCCCAGAAAACCCGTGATGGCCAACCGTATGCATAGACAACGTCTTGACGGACGTCCACGAACAAATTTTGCATTTTTGACGTCGGAATCCCGATCACCCAAAAAATGGTGTGCAATAGCACACGAAAATCGTCAAAATGAGGCGTATGCTCGCTCCGGGGCTCGTTTGACCTTCCAAACGGCCCAGAAAACCCGTGATGGCCAACCGTATGCATAGACAACGTCTTGACGGACGTCCACGAACAAATTTGGCATTTTTGACGTCGGAATCCCGATCACCCAAAAAATGGTGTGCAATAGCACACGAAAATCGTCAAAATGAGGCGTATGCTCGCTCCGGGGCTCGTTTGACCTTCCAAACGGCCCAGAAAACCCGTGATGGCCAACGGTATGCATAGACAACGTCTTGACGGACGTCCACGAACAAATTTGGCATTTTTGACGTCGGAATCCTGATCACCCAAAAAATGGTGTGCAATAGCACACGAAAATCATCAAAATGAGACGTATGCTCGCTCCGGGGCTCGTTTGACCTTCCAAACGGCCCAGAAAACCCGTGATGGCCAACCATATGCATAGACAACGTCTTGACGGACGTCCACGAACAAATTTGGCATTTTTGACGTCAGAATCCCGATCACCCAAAAAATGGTGTGCAATAGCACACGAAAATCGTCAAAATGAGGCGTATGCTCGCTCCGGGGCTCGTTTGACCTTCCAAATGGCCCAGAAAACCCATGATGGCCAACCGTATGCATAGACAACGTCTTGACGGACGTCCACGAACAAATTTGGCATTTTTGACGTCGGAATCCCGATCACCCAAAAAATGGTGTGCAATAGCACACGAAAATCGTCAAAATGAGGCGTATGCTCGCTCCGGGGCTCGTTTGACCTTCCAAACGGCCCAGAAAACCCGTGATGGCCAACCGTATGCATAGACAACATCTTGACGGACGTCCACGAACAAATTTTGCATTTTTGACGTCAGAATCCCGATCACCCAAAAAATGGTGTGCAATAGCACACGAAAATCGTCAAAATGAGGCGTATGCTCGCTCCGGGGCTCGTTTGACCTTCCAAACGGCCCAGAAAACCCGTGATGGCCAACCGTATGCATAGACAACGTCTTGACGAACGTCCACGAACAAATTTGGCATTTTTGACGTCGGAATCCCGATCACCCAAAAAAAGGTGTGCTATAGCACACGAAAATCGTAAAAATGAGGCGTATGCTCGCTCCGGGGCTCGTTTGACCTTCAAAACGGCCCAGAAAACCCGTGATGGCCAACCGTATGCATAGACAACGTCTTGACAGACGTCCACGAACAAATTTGGCATTTTTGACGTCGGAATCCTGATCACCAATAAAATGGTGTGCAATAGCACACGGAAATCGTCAAAATGAGGCGTATGCTCGCTCCGGGGCTCGTTTGACCTTCCAAATGGCCCAGAAAACCCGTGATGGCCAACCGTATGCATAGACAACGTCTTGACGGATGTCCACGAACAAATTTGGCATTTTTGACGTCGGAATCCCGATCACCCAAAAAATGGTGTGCAATAGCACACGAAAATCGTCAAAATGAGGCGTATGCTCGCTCCGGGGCTCGTTTGACCTTCCAAACGGCCCAGAAAACCCGTGATGGCCAACCGTATGCATAGACAACATCTTGATGGACGTCCACCGACAAATTTGGCATTTTAGACGTCGGAATCCCGATCACCCAAAAAATGGTGTGCAATAGCACACGAAAATCGTCAAAATGAGGCGTATGCTCGCTCCGGGGCTCGTTTGACCTTCCAAACGGCCCAGAAAACCCGTGATGGCCAACCGTATGCATAGACAACGTCTTGACGGACGTCAACGAACAAATTTGACATTTTTGACGTCGGAATCCCGATCACCCAAAAAATGGTGTGCAATAGCACACGAAAATCGTCAAAATGAGGCGTATGCTCGCTCCGGGGCTCGTTTGACCTTCCAAACGGCCCAGAAAACCCGTGATGGCCAACCGTATGCATAGACAACGTCTTGACGGACGTCCACGAACAAATTTGACATTTTTGACGTCGGAATCCCGATCACCCAAAAAATGGTGTGCAATAGCACACGAAAATCGTCAAAATGAGGCGTATGCTCGCTCCGGGGCTCGTTTGACCTTCCAAACGGCCCAGAAAACCCGTGATGGCCAACAGTATGCATAGACAACGTCTTGACGGACGTCCACGAACAAATTTGGCATTTTTGACGTCGGAATCCCGATCACCCAAAAAATTGTGTGCAATAGCACACGAAAATCGTCAAAATGAGGCGTATGCTCGCTCCGGGGCTCGTTTGACCTTCCAAACGGCCCAGAAAACCCGTGATGGCCAACCGTATGCATAGACAACGTCTTGACGGACGTCCACGAACAAATTTTGCATTTTTGACGTCGGAATCCCGATCACCCAAAAAATGGTGTGCAATAGCACACGAAAATCGTCAAAATGAGGCGTATGCTCGCTCAGGGGCTCGTTTGACCTTCCAAACGGCCCAGAAAACCCGTGATGGCCAACCGTATGCATAGACAACGTCTTGACGGACGTCCACGAACAAATTTGGCATTTTTGACGTCGGAATCCCGATCACCCAAAAAATGGTGTGCAATAGCACACGAAAATCGTCAAAATGAGGCGTATGCTCGCTCCGGGGCTCGTTTGACCTTCCAAACGGCCCAGAAAACCCGTGATGGCAAACCGTATGCATAGACAACGTCTTGACGGACGTCCACGAACAAATTTTGCATTTTTGACGTCGGAATCCCGATCACCCAAAAAATGGTGTGCAATAGCACACGAAAATCGTCAAAATGAGGCGTATGCTCGCTCCGGGGCTCGTTTGATCTTCCAAACGGCCCAGAAAACCCGTGATGGCCAACTTTATGCATAGACAACGTCTTGACGGACGTCCACGAACAAATTTTGCATTTTTGACGTCGGAATCCCGATCACCCAAAAAATGGTGTGCAATAGCACACGAAAATCGTCAAAATGAGGCGTATGCTCGCTCAGGGGCTCGTTTGTCCTTCCAAACGGCCCAGAAAACCCATGATGGCCAACCGTATGCATAGACAACGTCTTGACGGACGTCCACGAACAAATTTGGCATTTTTGACGTCGGAATCCTGATCACCCAAAAAATGGTGATCAATAGCACACGAAAATCGTCAAAATGAGGCGTATGTTCGCTTTGGAGCTCATTTGACCTTCCAAATGGCCCAGAAAACCCGTGATGGCCAACCGTATGCATAGACAACGTCTTGACGGACGTCCACGAAAAAATTTGGCATTTTTGACGTCGGAATCCCGATCACCCAAAAAATGGTGTGCAATAGCACACGAAAATCGTCAAAATGAGGCGTATGCTCGCTCCGGGGCTCGTTTGACCTTCCAAACGGCCCAGAAAACCCGTGATGGCCAACCGTATGCATAGACAACGTCTTGACGGACGTCCACGAACAAATTTGGCATTTTTGACGTCGGAATCCTGATCACCCAAAAAATGGTGTGCAATAGCACACGAAAATCGTCAAAATGAGGCGTATGCTCGCTTTGGAGCTCGTTTGACCTTCCAAATGGCCCAGAAAACCCGTGATGGCCAACCGTATGCATAGACTGATGGACGTCCACGAACAAATTCGGCATTTTTGACGTCGGAATCCCGATCACCCAAAAAATGGTATGCAATAGCACACGAAAATCGTCAAAATGAGGCGTATGCTCGCTCCGGGGCTCGTTTGACCTTCCAAACGGCCCAGAAAACCCGTGATGGCCAACCGTATGCATAGACAACGTCTTGACGGACGTCCACGAACAAATTTTGCATTTTTGACGTCGGAATCCCGATCACCCAAAAAATGGTGTGCAATAGCACACGAAAATCGTCAAAATGAGGCGTATGCTCGCTCCGGGGCTCGTTTGACCTTCCAAACGGCCCAGAAAACCCGTGATGGCCAACCGTATGCATAGACAATGTCTTGACGGACGTCCACGAACAAATTTGGCATTTTTGACGTCGGAATCCCGATCACCCAAAAAATGGTGTGCAATAGCACACGAAAATCGTCAAAATGAGGCGTATGCTCGCTCCGGGGCTCGTTTGACCTTCCAAACGGCCCAGAAAACCCGTGATGGCCAACCGTATGCATAGACAACGTCTTGACGGACGTCCACGAACAAATTTTGCATT
Source organism: Solanum lycopersicum (assembly GCF_036512215.1). Lineage (NCBI taxonomy): Eukaryota > Viridiplantae > Streptophyta > Magnoliopsida > Solanales > Solanaceae > Solanum > Solanum lycopersicum. The sequence continues at coordinate 67,970,214 of NC_090802.1, forward strand.
TTTGACGTCGTAATCCCGATCACCCAAAAAATGGTGTGCAATAGCACACGAAAATCGTCAAAATGAGGTGTATGCTCGCTCTGGGGCTCGTTTGACCTTCCAAACGTCCCAGAAAACCCGTGATGGCCAACCGTATGCATAGACAACGTCTTGACAGACGTCCACGAACAAATTTGGCATTTTTGACGTCGGAATCCCGATCACCCAAAAAATGGTGTGCAATAGCACACGAAAATCGTCAAAATGAGGGGTATGCTCGCTCCGGGGCTCGTTTGACCTTCCAAACGGCCCAGAAAACCCGTGATGGCCAACCGTATGCATAGACAACGTCTTGACGGACGTCCACGAACAAATTTGGCATTTTTTATGTCGGAATCCCGATCACCCAAAAAATGGTGTGCAATAGCACACGAAAATCGTCAAAATGAGGCGTATGCTCGCTCCGGGGCTCGTTTGACCTTCCAAACGGCCCAGAAAACCCATGATGGCCAACCGTATGCATAGACAACGTCTTGACGGACGTCCACGAACAAATTTTGCATTTTTGATGTCGGAATCCCGATCACCCAAAAATGGTGTGCAATAGCACACGAAAATCGTCAAAATGAGGCGTATGCTCGCTCCGGGGCTCGTTTGACCTTCCAAACGGCCCAGAAAACCCGTGATGGCCAACCGTATGCATAGACAACGTCTTGACAGACGTCCACGAACAAATTTGGCATTTTTGACGTCGGAATCCTGATCACCCAAAAAATGGTGTGCAATAGCACACGAAAATCGTCAAAATGAGGCTTATGCTCGCTCCGGGGCTCGTTTGACCTTCCAAATGGCCCAGAAAACCCGTGATGGCCAACCGTATGCATAGACAACATCTTGACGGACGTCCACGAACAAATTTGGCATTTTTGACGTCGGAATCCCGATCACCCAAAAAATGGTGTGCAATAGCACACGAAAATCGTCAAAATGAGGCGTATGCTCGCTCTGGGGCTCGTTTGACCTTCCAAACGGCCCAGAAAACCCGTGATGGCCAACCGTATGCATAGACAACGTCTTCACGGACGTCCACGAACAAATTTTGCATTTTTGACGTCTGAATCCCGATCACCCAAAAAATGGTGTGCAATAGCACACGAAAATCATCAAAATGAGACGTATGCTCGCTCCGGGGCTCGTTTGACCTTCCAAACGGCCCAGAAAACCCGTGATGGCCAACCATATGCATAAACAACGTCTTGACGGACGTCCACGAACAAATTTGGCATTTTTGACGTCAGAATCCTGATCACCCAAAAAATGGTGTGCAATAGCACACGAAAATCGTCAAAATGAGGCGTATGCTCGCTCCGGGGCTCGTTTGACCTTCCAAATGGCCCAGAAAACCCATGATGGCCAACCGTATGCATAGACAACGTCTTGACGGACGTCCACGAACAAATTTGGCATTTTTGACGTCGGAATCCCGATCACCCAAAAAATGGTGTGCAATAGCACACGAAAATCGTCAAAATGAGGCGTATGCTCGCTCCGGGGCTCGTTTGACCTTCCAAACGGCCCAGAAAACCCGTGATGGCCAACCGTATGCATAGACAACATCTTGACGGACGTCCACGAACAAATTTTGCATTTTTGACGTCAGAATCCCGATCACCCAAAAAATGGTGTGCAATAGCACACGAAAATCGTCAAAATGAGGCGTATGCTCGCTCCGGGGCTCGTTTGACCTTCCAAACGGCCCAGAAAACCCGTGATGGCCAACCGTATGCATAGACAACGTCTTGACGAACGTCCACGAACAAATTTGGCATTTTTGACGTCGGAATCACGATCACCCAAAAAAAGGTGTGCAATAGCACACGAAAATCGTAAAAATGAGGCGTATGCTCGCTCCGGGGCTCGTTTGACCTTCAAAACGGCCCAGAAAACCCGTGATGGCCAACCGTATGCATAGACAACGTCTTGACAGACGTCCACGAACAAATTTGGCATTTTTGACGTCGGAATCCTGATCACCAAAAAAATGGTGTGCAATAGCACACGGAAATCGTCAAAATGAGGCGTATGCTCGCTCCGAGGCTCGTTTGACCTTCCAAATGGCCCAGAAAACCCGTGATGGCCAACCGTATGCATAGACAACGTCTTGACGGATGTCCACGAACAAATTTGGCATTTTTGACGTCGGAATCCCGATCACCCAAAAAATGGTGTGCAATAGCACACGAAAATCGTCAAAATGAGGCGTATGCTCGCTCCGGGGCTCGTTTGACCTTCCAAACGGCCCAGAAAACCCGTGATGGCCAACCGTATGCATAGACAACATCTTGATGGACGTCCACGAACAAATTTGGCATTTTAGACGTCGGAATCCCGATCACCCAAAAAATGGTGTGCAATAGCACACGAAAATCGTCAAAATGAGGCGTATGCTCGCTCCGGGGCTCGTTTGACCTTCCAAACGGCCCAGAAAACCCGTGATGGCCAACCGTATGCATAGACAACGTCTTGACGGACGTCCACGAACAAATTTGACATTTTTGACGTCGGAATCCCGATCACCCAAAAAATGGTGTGCAATAGCACACGAAAATCGTCAAAATGAGGCGTATGCTCGCTCCGGGGCTCGTTTGACCTTCCAAACGGCCCAGAAAACCCGTGATGGCCAACCGTATGCATAGACAACGTCTTGACAGACGTCCACGAACAAATTTGACATTTTTGACGTCGGAATCCCGATCACCCAAAAAATGGTGTGCAATAGCACACGAAAATCGTCAAAATGAGGCGTATGCTCGCTCCGGGGCTCGTTTGACCTTCCAAACGGCCCTGAAAACCCGTGATGGCCAACCGTATGCATAGACAACGTCTTGACGGACGTCCACGAACAAATTTGGCATTTTTGACGTCGGAATCCCGATCACCCAAAAAATGGTGTGCAATAGCACATGAAAATCGTCAAAATGAGGCGTATGCTCGCTCCGGGGCTCGTTTGACATTCCAAATGGCCCAGAAAACCCGTGATGGCCAACGGTATGCATAGACAACGTCTTGACGGACGTCCACGAACAAATTTGGCATTTTTGACGCCGGAATCCCGATCACCCAAAAAATGGTGTGCAATAGCACACGAAAATCGTCAAAATGAGGCGTATGCTCGCTCCGGGGCTCGTTTGACCTTCCAAACGGCCCAGAAAACCCATGATGGCCAACCGTATGCATAGACAACGTCTTGACGGACGTCCACGAACATATTTTGCATTTTTGACGTCGGAATCCCGATCACCCAAAAAATGGTGTGCAATAGCACACGAAAATCGTCAAAATGAGGCGTATGCTCGCTCCGGGGCTCGTTTGACCTTCCAAACGGCCCAGAAAACCCGTGATGGCCAACCGTATGCATAGACAACGTCTTGACGGACGTCCACGAACAAATTTTGCATTTTTGACGTCGGAATCCCGATCACCCAAAAAATGGTGTGCAATAGCACACGAAAATCGTCAAAATGAGGCGTATGCTCGCTCCGGGGCTCGTTTGACCTTCCAAACGGCCCAGAAAACCCGTGATGGCCAACCGTATGCATAGACAACGTCTTGACAGACGTCCACGAAAAAATTTGGCATTTTTGACGTCGGAATCCCGATCACCCAAAAAATGGTGTGCAATAGCACACGAAAATCGTCAAAATGAGGCGTATGCTAGCTCCGGGGCTCGTTTGACCTTCCAAACGGCCCAGAAAACCCGTGATGGCCAACCGTATGCATAGACAACGTCTTGACGGACGTCCACGAACAAATTTGGCATTTTTGACGTCGGAATCCCGATCACCCAAAAAATGGTGTGCAATAGCACACGAAAATCGTCAAAATGAGGCGTATGCTCGCTCCGGGGCTCGTTTGACCTTCCAAACGGCCCAGAAAACCCGTGATGGCCAACCGTATGCATAGACAACGTCTTGACGGACGTCCACGAACAAATTTTGCATTTTTGACGTCGGAATCCCGATCACCCAAAAAATGGTGTGCAATAGCACACGAAAATCGTCAAAATGAGGCGTATGCTTGCTCCGGGGCTCGTTTGACCTTCCAAACGGCCCTGAAAACCCGTGATGGCCAACCGTATGCATAGACAACGTCTTGAAGGACGTCCACGAACAAATTTGGAATTTTTGACGTCGGAATCCTGATCACCCAAAAAATGGTGTGCAATAGCACACGAAAATCGTCAAAATGAGGCGTATGCTCGCTCCGGGGCTCGTTTGACCTTCCAAATGGCCCAGAAAACCCGTGATGGCCAACCGTATGCATAGACAACGTCTTCACGGACGTCCACGAACAAATTTGGCATTTTTGACGTCGGAATCCCGATCACCCAAAAAATGGTGTGCAATAGCACACGAAAATCGTCAAAATGAGGCGTATGCTCGCTCCGGGGCTCGTTTGACCTTCCAAATGGCCCAGAAAACCCGTGATGGCCAACCGTATGCATAGACAACGTCTTGACGGACGTCCACGAACAAATTTTGCATTTTTGACGTCGAATTCCCGATCACCCAAAAATGGTGTGCAATAGCACACGAAAATCGTCAAAATGAGGCGTATGCTCGCTCCAGGGCTCGTTTGACCTTCCAAACGGCCCAGAAAACCCGTGATGGCCAACCGTATGCATAGACAACGTCTTGACGGACGTCCACGAACAAATTTGGCATTTTTGACGTTGGAATCCCGATCACCCAAAAAATGGTGTGCAATAGCACACGAAAATCGTCAAAATGAGGCGTATGCTCGCTCCGGGGCTCGTTTGACCTTCCAAATGGCCCAGAAAACCCGTGATGGCCAACCGTATGCATAGACAACGTCTTGACGGACGTCCACGAACAAATTTTGCATTTTTGACGTCTAATTCCCGATCACCCAAAAATGGTGTGCAATAGCACACGAAAATCGTCAAAATGAGGCGTATGCTCGCTCCAGGGCTCGTTTGACCTTCCAAACGGCCCAGAAAACCCGTGATGGCCAACCGTATGCATAGACAACGTCTTGACGGACGTCCACGAACAAATTTGGCATTTTTGACGTCGGAATCCCGATCACCCAAAAAATGGTGTGCAATAGCACACAAAAATGGTCAAAATGAGGCGTATGCTCGCTCCGGGGCTCGTTTGACCTTCCAAACGGCCCAGAAAACCCGTGATGGCCAACCGTATGCATAGACAACGTCTTGACGGACGTCCACGAACAAATTTTGCATTTTTGACGTCGGAATCCCGATCACCCAAAAAATGCTGTGCAATAGCACACGAAAATCGTCAAAATGAGGCGTATGCTCTCTCCGGGGCTCGTTTGACCTTCCAAACGGCCCAGAAAACCCGTGATGGCCAACCGTATGCATAGACAACGTCTTGACGGACGTCCACGAACAAATTTGGCATTTTTGACGTCGGAATCCTGATTACCCAAAAAATGGTGTGCAATAGCACACGAAAATCGTCAAAATGAGGCGTATGCTCGCTTTTGAGCTCGTTTGACCTTCCAAATGGCCCAGAAAACCCGTGATGGCCAACCGTATGCATAGACAACGTCTTGACGAACGTCCACGAACAAATTTGGCATTTTTGACGTCGGAATCCCGATCACCCAAAAAATGGTGTGCAATAGCACACAAAAATGGTCAAAATTAGGCGTATGCTCGCTCCGGGGCTCGTTTGACCTTCCAAACGGCCCAGAAAACCCGTGATGGCCAACCGTATGCATAGACAACGTCTTGACGGACGTCCACGAACAAATTTGGCATTTTTGACGTCGGAATCCTGATCACCCAAAAAATGGTGTGCAATAGCACACGAAAATCGTCAAAATGAGGCGTATGCTCGCTCCGGGTCTCGTTTGACCTTCCAAACGGCCCAGAAAACCCGTGATGGCCAACCGTATGCATAGACAACGTCTTGACGGACGTCCACGAACAAATTTGGCATTTTTGACGTCGGAATCCTGATCACCCAAAAAATGGTGTGCAATAGCACACGAAAATCGTCAAAATGAGGCGTATGCTCGCTCTGGGGCTCGTTTGACCTTCCAAATGGCCCAGAAAACCTGTGATGGACAACCGTATGCATAGACAACGTCTTGACGGACGTCCACGAACAAATTTGGCATTTTTGACGTCGGAATCCCGATCACCCAATAAATGGTGTGCAATAGCACACGAAAATCGTCAAAATGAGGCGTATGCTCGCTCCGGGGCTCGTTTGACCTTCCAAACGGCCCAGAAAACCCGTGATGGCCAACCGTATGCATAGACAACGTCTTGACGGACGTCCACGAACAAATTTTGCATTTTTGACGTCGGAATCCCGATCACCCAAAAAATGGTGTGAAATAGCACACGAAAATCGTCAAAATGAGGCGTATGCTCGCTCCGGGGCTCGTTTGACCTTCCAAACGGCCCAGAAAACCTGTGATGGCCAACCGTATGCATAGACAACGTCTTGACGGACGTCCACGAACAAATTTGGCATTTTTGACGTCGTAATCCCGATCACCCAAAAAATGGTGTGCAATAGCACACGAAAATCGTCAAAATGAGGCGTATGCTCGCTCCGGGGCTCGTTTGACCTGCCATACGGCCCAGAAAACCCGTGATGGCCAACCGTATGCATAGACAACGTCTTGACGGACGTCCACGAATGAATTTTTCATTTTTGACGTCGGAATCCCGATCACCCAAAAAATGGTGTGCAATAGCACACGAAAATTGTCAAAATGAGGCGTATGCTCGCTCTAGGGCTCGTTTGACCTTCCAAACGGCCCAGAAAACCCGTGATGGCCAACCGTATGCATAGACAACGTCTTGACGGACGTCCACGAACAAATTTGGCATTTTAGACGTCGGAATCCCGATCACCCAAAAAATGGTGTGCAATAGCACACGAAAATCGTCAAAATGAGGCGTATGCTTGCTCCGGGGCTTGTTTGACCTTCCAAACGGCCCACAAAACCCGTGATGGCCAACCGTATGCATAGACAACATCTTGACGGACGTCCACGAACAAATTTTGCATTTTTGACGTTGGAATCCCGATCACCCAAAAAATGGTGTGCAATAGCACACGAAAATCGTCAAAATGAGGCGTATGCTAGCTCCGGGGCTCGTTTGACCTTCCAAACGGCCCAGAAAACCCGTGATGGCCAACCGTATGCATAGACAACGTCTTGACGGACGTCCACGAACAAATTTGGCATTTTTTACGTCGGAATCCCGATCACCCAAAAAATGGTGTGCAATAGCACACGAAAATCGTCAAAATGAGGCGTATGCTCGCTCCGGGGCTCGTTTGACCTTCCAAACGGCCCAGAAAACCCGTGATGGCCAACCGTATGCATAGACAACGTCTTGACGGACGTCCACGAACAAATTTTGCATTTTTGACGTCGGAATCCCGATCACCCAAAAAATGGTGTGCAATAGCACACGAAAATCGTCAAAATGAGGCGTATGCTTGCTCCGGGGCTCGTTTGACCTTCCAAACGGCCCTGAAAACCCGTGATGGCCAACCGTATGCATAGACAACGTCTTGAAGGACGTCCACGAACAAATTTGGAATTTTTGACGTCGGAATCCTGATCACCCAAAAAATGGTGTGCAATAGCACACGAAAATCGTCAAAATGAGGCGTATGCTCGCTCCGGGGCTCGTTTGACCTTCCAAATGGCCTAGAAAACCCGAGATGGCCAACCGTATGCATAGACAACGTCTAGACGGACGTCCATGAACAAATTTGGCATTTTTGACGTCGGAATCCCGATCACCCAAAAAATGGTGTGCAATAGCACACGAAAATCGTCAAAATGAGGCGTATGCTCGCTCCGGGGCTCGTTTGACCTTCCAAATGGCCCAGAAAACCCGTGATGGCCAACCATATGCCTAGACAACGTCTTGACGGACGTCCACGAACAAATTTTGCATTTTTGACGTCGGAATCCCGATCACCCAAAAAATGGTGTGCAATAGCACACGAAAATCGTCAAAATGAGGCGTATGCTCGCTCTGGGGCTCGTTTGACCTTCCAAACGGCCCAGAAAACCCGTGATGGCCAACCGTATGCATAGACAACGTCTTGAGGGACGTCCACGAACAAATTTGGCATTTTTGACGTCGGAATCCCGATCACCCAAAAAATGGTGTGCAATAGCACACGAAAATCGTCAAAATGAGGCGTATGCTCGCTCCGGGGCTCGTTTGACCTTCCAAACGGCCCAGAAAACCCGTGATGGCCAACCGTATGCATAGACAACGTCTTGACGGACGTCCACGAACAAATTTGGCATTTTTGACGTCGGAATCCTGATCACCCAAAAAATGGTGTGCAATAGCACACGAAAATCGTCAAAATGAGGCGTATGCTCGCTCCGGGGCTCGTTTGACCTTCCAAATGGCCCAGAAAACCCGTGATGGCCAACCGTATGCATAGACAACGTCTTGACGGACGTCCACGAACAAATTTGGCATTTTTGACGTCGGAATCCCGATCACCCAAAAAATGGTGTGCAATAGCACACGAAAATCGTCAAAATGAGGCGTATACTCGCTCCGGGGCTCGTTTGACCTTCCAAACGGCCCAGAAAACCCGTGATGGCCAACCGTATGCATAGACAACGTCTTGACAGACGTCCACGAACAAATTTTGCATTTTTGACGTCGGAATCCCGATCACCCAAAAAATGGTGTGCAATAGCACACGAAAATCGTCAAAATGAGGCGTATGCTCGCTCCGGGGCTCGTTTGACCTTCCAAACGGCCCAGAAAACCCGTGATGGCCAACCGTATGCATAGACAACGTCTTGACGGACGTCCACGAACAAATTTGGCATTTTTGACGTCGGAATCCCGATCACCCAAAAAATGGTGTGCAATAGCACACGAAAATCGTCAAAATGAGGCGTATGCTCGCTCCGGGGATCGTTTGACCTTCCAAACGGCCCAGAAAACCCGTGATGGCCAACCATATGCCTAGACAACGTCTTGACGGACGTCCATGAACAAATTTTGCATTTTTGACGTCGGAATCCCGATCACCCAAAAAATGGTGTGCAATAGCACACGAAAATCGTCAAAATGAGGCGTATGCTCGCTCCGGGGCTCGTTTGACCTTCCAAACGGCCCAGAAAACCCGTGATGGCCAACCGTATGCATAGACAACGTCTTGACGGACGTCCACGAACAAATTTTGCATTTTTGACGTCGGAATCCCGATCACCCAAAAAATGGTGTGCAGTTGCACACGAAAATCGTCAAAATGAGGCGTATGCTCGCTCCGGGGCTCGTTTGACCTTCCAAACGGCCCAGAAAACCCGTGATGGCCAACCGTATGCATAGACAACGTCTTGACGGACGTCCACGAACAAATTTGGCATTTTTGACGTCGGAATCCTGATCACCCAAAAAATGGTGTGCAATAGCACACGAAAATCGTCAAAATGAGGCGTATGCTCGCTCCGGGTCTCGTTTGACCTTCCAAACGGCCCAGAAAACCCGTGATGGCCAACCGTATGCATAGACAACGTCTTGACGGACGTCCACGAACAAATTTGGCATTTTTGACATCGGAATCCTGATCACCCAAAAAATGGTGTGCAATAGCACACGAAAATCGTCAAAATGAGGCGTATGCTCGCTCCGGGGCTCGTTTGACCTTCCAAACGGCCCAGAAAACCCGTGATGGCCAACCGTATGCATAGACAACGTCTTGACGGACGTCCACGAACAAATTTTGCATTTTTGACGTCGGAATCCCGATCACCCAAAAAATGGTGTGAAATAGCACACGAAAATCGTCAAAATGAGGCGTATGCTCGCTTCGGGGCTCGTTTGACCTTCCAAACGGCCCAGAAAACCCGTGATGGCCAACCGTATGCATAGACAACGTCTTGACGGACGTCCACGAACAAATTTTGCATTTTTGACGTCGTAATCACGATCACCCAAAAAATGGTGTGCAATAGCACACGAAAATCGTCAAAATGAGGCGTATGCTCGCTCCGGGGCTCGTTTGACCTGCCATACGGCCCAGAAAACCCGTGATGGCCAACCGTATGCATAGACAACGTCTTGACGGACGTCCACGAACGAATTTTGCATTTTTGACGTCGGAATCCCGATCACCCAAAAAATGGTGTGCAATAGCACACGAAAATCGTCAAAATGAGGCGTATGCTCGCTCTGGGGCTCGTTTGACCTTCCAAACGGCCCAGAAAACCCGTGATGGCCAACCGTATGCATAGACAACGTCTTGACGGACGTCCACGAAGAAATTTGGCATTTTTGACGTCGGAATCCCGATCACCCAAAAAATGGTGTGCAATAGCACACGAAAATCGTCAAAATGAGGCGTATGCTCGCTCCGGGGCTCGTTTGACCTTCCAAACGGCCCAGAAAACCCGTGATGGCCAACCGTATGCATAGACAACGTCTTGACGTACGTCCACGAATAAATTTTGCATTTTTGACGTCGGAATCTCGATCACCCAAAAAATGGTGTGCAATAGCACACGAAAATCGTCAAAATGAGGCGTATGCTCGCTCCGGGGCTCGTTTGACCTTCCATACGGCCCAGAAAACCCGTGATGGCCAACCGTATGCATAGACAACGTCTTGACGGACGTCCACGAATGAATTTTGCATTTTTGACGTCGGAATCCCGATCACCCAAAAAATGGTTTGCAATAGCACACGAAAATCGTCAAAATGAGGCGTATGCTCGCTCTGGGGCTCGTTTGACCTTCCAAATGGCCCAGAAAACCCGTGATGGCCAACCGTATGCATAGACAACGTCTTGACGGACGTCCACGAACAAATTTGGCATTTTTGACGTCGGAATCCCGATCACCCAAAAAATGGTGTGCAATAGCACACGAAAATCGTCAAAATGAGGCGTATGCTCGCTCCGGGGCTCGTTTGACCTTCCAAACGGCCCACAAAACCCGTGATGGCCAACCGTATGCATAGACAACGTCTTGACGGATGTCCACAAACAAATTTGGCATTTTTGACATCGGAATCCCGATCACCCAAAAAATGGTGTGCAATAGCACACGAAAATCGTCAAAATGAGGCGTATGCTCGCTCCGGGGCTCGTTTGACCTTCCAAATGGCCCAGAAAACCCGTGATGGCCAACCGTATGCATAGACAACGTCTTGACGGACGTCCACGAACAAATTTGGCATTTTTGACGTCGGAATCCCGATCACCCAAAAAATGGTGTGCAATAGCACACGAAAATCGTCAAAATGAGGCGTATGCTCGCTCCGGGGCTCGTTTGACCTTCCAAACGGCCCAGAAAACCCGTGATGGCCAACCGTATGCATAGACAACGTCTTGACGGACGTCCACGAACAAATTTTGCATTTTTGACGTCGGAATCCCGATCACCCAAAAAATGGTGTGCAGTTGCACACGAAAATCGTCAAAATGAGGCGTATGCTCGCTCCGGGGCTCGTTTGACCTTCCAAACGGCCCAGAAAACCCGTGATGGCCAACCGTATGCATAGACAACGTCTTGACGGACGTCCACGAACAAATTTGGCATTTTTGACGTCGGAATCCTGATCACCCAAAAAATGGTGTGCAATAGCACACGAAAATCGTCAAAATGAGGCGTATGCTCGCTCCGGGTCTCGTTTGACCTTCCAAACGGCCCAGAAAACCCGTGATGGCCAACCGTATGCATAGACAACGTCTTGACGGACGTCCACGAACAAATTTGGCATTTTTGACATCGGAATCCTGATCACCCAAAAAATGGTGTGCAATAGCACACGAAAATCGTCAAAATGAGGCGTATGCTCGCTCTGGGGCTCGTTTGACATTCCAAATGGCCCAGAAAACCCGTGATGGCCAACGGTATGCATAGACAACGTCTTGACGGACGTCCACGAACAAATTTGGCATTTTTGACGCCGGAATCCCGATCACCCAAAAAATGGTGTGCAATAGCACACGAAAATCGTCAAAATGAGGCGTATGCTCGCTCTGGGGCTCGTTTGACCTTCCAAACGGCCCAGAAAACCCATGATGGCCAACCGTATGCATAGACAACGTCTTGACGGACGTCCACGAACATATTTTGCATTTTTGACGTCAGAATCCTGATCACCCAAAAAATGGTGTGCAATAGCACACGAAAATCGTCAAAATGAGGCGTATGCTCGCTCCGGGGCTCGTTTGACCTTCCAAACGGCCCAGAAAACCCGTGATGGCCAACCGTATGCATAGACAACGTCTTGACGGACGTCCACGAACAAATTTTGCATTTTTGACGTCGGAATCCCGATCACCCAAAAAATGGTGTGCAATAGCACACGAAAATCGTCAAAATGAGGCGTATGCTCGCTCCGGGGCTCGTTTGACCTTCCAAACGGCCCAGAAAACCCGTGATGGCCAACCGTATGCATAGACAACGTCTTGACGGACGTCCACGAACGAATTTTGCATTTTTGACGTCGGAATCCCGATCACCCAAAAAATGGTGTGCAATAGCACACGAAAATCGTCAAAATGAGGCGTATGCTCGCTCCGGGGCTCGTTTGACCTTCCAAACGGCCAAGAAAACCCGTGATGGCAAACCGTATGCATAGACAACGTCTTGACAGACGTCCACGAACAAATTTTGCATTTTTGACGTCGGAATCCCGATCACCCAAAAAATGGTGTGCAATAGCACACGAAAATCGTCAAAATGAGGCGTATGCTCGCTCCGAGGCTCGTTTGACCTTCCAAACGGCCCAGAAAACCCGTAATGGCCAACCGTATGCATAGACAACGTCTTGACAGACGTCCACGAACAAATTTTGCATTTTTGACGTCGGAATCCCGATCACCCAAAAAATGGTGTGCAATAGCTCACGAAAATCGTCAAAATGAGGCGTATGCTCGCTCCGGGGCTCGTTTGGCCTTCCAAACGGCCCAGAAAACCCGTGATGGCCAACCGTATGCATAGACAATGTCTTGACGGACGTCCACGAACAAATTTGGCATTTTTGTACGTTGAAATCCTGATCACCCAAAAAATGGTGTGCAATAGCACACGGAAATCGTCAAAATGAGGCGTATGCTCGCTTCGGGGCTCGTTTGACCTTCCAAATGGCCCAGAAAACCCGTGATGGCCAACCGTATGCATAGACAACGTCTTGACGGACGTCCACGAACAAATTTGGCATTTTTGACGTCGGAATCCCGATCACCCAAAAAATGGTGTGCAATAGCACACGAAAATCGTCAAAATGAGGCGTATGCTCGCTCCGGGGCTCGTTTGACCTTCCAAATGGCCCAGAAAACCCGTGATGGCCAACCGTATGCATAGACAACGTCTTGACGGACGTCCACGAACAAATTTTGCATTTTTGACGTCGAATTCCCGATCACCCAAAAATGGTGTGCAATAGCACACGAAAATCGTCAAAATGAGGCGTATGCTCGCTCCAGGGCTCGTTTGACCTTCCAAACGGCCAAGAAAACCCGTGATGGCCAACCGTATGCATAGACAATGTCTTGACGGATGTCCACGAACAAATTTGGCATTTTTGACGTCGGAATCCCGATCACTTAAAAAATGGTGTGCAATAGCACACGAAAATCGTCAAAATGAGGCGTATGCTCGCTCCGGGGCTCGTTTGACCTTCCAAATGGCCCAGAAAACCCGTGATGGCCAACCGTATGCATAGACAACGTCTTGACGGACGTCCACGAACAAATTTTGCATTTTTGACGTCTAATTCCCGATCACCCAAAAATGGTGTGCAATAGCACACGAAAATCGTCAAAATGAGGCGTATGCTCGCTCCAGGGCTCGTTTGACCTTCCAAACGGCCCAGAAAACCCGTGATGGCCAACCGTATGCATAGACAACGTCTTGACGGACGTCCACGAACAAATTTGGCATTTTTGACGTCGGAATCCCGATCACCCAAAAAATGGTGTGCAATAGCACACGAAAATCGTCAAAATGAGGCGTATGCTCGCTTTTGAGCTCGTTTGACCTTCCAAATGGCCCAGAAAACCCGTGATGGCCAACCGTATGCATAGACAACGTCTTGACGAACGTCCACGAACAAATTTGGCATTTTTGACGTCGGAATCCCGATCACCCAAAAAATGGTGTGCAATAGCACACAGAAATGGTCAAAATGAGGCGTATGCTCGCTCCGGGGCTCGTTTGACCTTCCAAACGGCCCAGAAAACCCGTGATGGCCAACCGTATGCATAGACAACGTCTTGACGGACGTCCACGAAAAAATTTGTCATTTTTGACGTCGGAATCCCGATCACCCAAAAAATGGTGTGCAATAGCACACAGAAATCGTCAAAATGAGGCGTATGCTCTCTCCGGGGCTCGTTTGACCTTCCAAACGGCCCAGAAAACCCGTGATGGCCAACCGTATGCATAGACAACGTCTTGACGGACGTCCACGAACAAATTTGGCATTTTTAAATTCGGAATCCTGATCACCAAAAAAATGGTGTGCAATAGCACACGAAAATCGTCAAAATGAGGCGTATGCTCGCTTTGGAGCTCGTTTGACCTTCCAAATGGCCCAGAAAACCCGTGATGGCCAACCGTATGCATAGACAACGTCTTGAAGAACGTCCACGAACAAATTTGGCATTTTTGACGTCGGAATCCCGATCACCCAAAAAATGGTATGCAATAGCACACGAAAATCGTCAAAATGAGGCGTATGCTCGCTCCGGGGCTCGTTTGACCTTCCAAACGGCCCAGAAAACCCGTGATGGCCAACCGTATGCATAGACAACGTCTTGACGGACGTCCACGAATAAATTTTGCATTTTTGACGTCGGAATCCCGATCACCCAAAAAATGGTGTGCAATAGCACACGAAAATCGTCAAAATGAGGCGTATGCTCGCTCCGGGGCTCGTTTGACCTTCCAAACGGCCCAGAAAACCCGTGATGGCCAACCGTATGCATAGACAACGTCTTGACGGACGTCCACGAACAAATTTGGCATTTTTGACATCGGAATCCCGATCACCCAAAAAATGGTGTGCAATAGCACACGAAAATCGTCAAAATGAGGCGTATGCTCGCTCCGGGGCTCGTTTGACCTTCCAAACGGCCCAGAAAACCCTTGATGGCCAACCGTATGCATATACAACGTCTTGACGGACGTCCACGAAGAAATTTTGCATTTTTGACGTCGTAATCCCGATCACCCAAAAAATGGTGTGCAATACCACACGAAAATCGTCAAAATGAGGCGTATGCTCGCTCTGGGGATCGTTTGACCTTCCAAACGCCCCAGAAAACCTGTGATGGCCAACCGTATGCATAGACAACGTCTTGACGGACGTCCACGAACAAATTTGGCATTTTTGACGTCGGAATCCCGATAACCCAAAAAATGGTGTGCAATAGCACACGAAAATCGTCAAAATGAGGCGTATGCTCGCTCCGGGGCTCGTTTGACCTTCCAAACGGCCCAGAAAACCTGTGATGGCCAACCGTATGCATAGACAACGTCTTGACGGACGTCCACGAACAAATTTTGCATTTTTGACGTTGGAATCCCGATCACCCAAAAAATGGTGTGCAATAGCACACGAAAATCGTCAAAATGAGGCGTATGCTCGCTCCGGGGCTCGTTTGACCTTCCAAACGGCCCAGAAAACCCGTGATGGCCAACCGTATGCATAGACAACGTCTTGACGGACGTCCACGAACAAATTTGGCATTTTTGACGTCGGAATCCCGATCACCCAAAAAATGGTGTGCAATAGCACACGAAAATCGTCAAAATGAGGCGTATGCTCGCTCCGGGGCTCGTTTGACCTTCCAAACGGCCCAGAAAACCCGTGATGGCCAACCGTATGCATAGACAACGTCTTGACGGACGTCCACGAACAAATTTTGCATTTTTGACGTCGTAATCCCGATCACCCAAAAAATGGTGTGCAATAGCACACGAAAATCGTCAAAATGAGGCGTATGCTCGCTCTGGGCTCGTTTGACCTTCCAAACGGCCCAGAAAACCCGTGATGGCCAACCGTATGCATAGACAACGTCTTGACGGACGTCCACGAACAAATTTGGCATTTTTGACGTCGGAATCCCGATCACCCAAAAAATGGTGTGCAATAGCACACGAAAATCGTCAAAATGAGGGGTATGCTCGCTCCGGGGCTCGTTTGACCTTCCTAACGGCCCAGAAAACCCGTGATGGCCAACCGTATGCATAGATAACGTCTTGACGGACGTCCATGAACAAATTTGGCATTTTTTATGTCGGAATCCCGATCACCCAAAAAATGGTGTGCAATAGCACACGAAAATCGTCAAAATGAGGCGTATGCTCGCTCCGGGACTCGTTTGACCTTCCAAACGGCCCAGAAAACCCTTGATGGCCAACCGTATGCATAGACAACGTCTTGACGGACGTCCACGAACAAATTTTGCATTTTTGACGTCGGAATCCCGATCACCCAAAAAATGGTGTGCAATAGCACACGAAAATCGTCAAAATGAGGCGTATGCTCGCTACGGGGCTCGTTTGACCTTCCAAACGGCCCAGAAAACCCGTGATGGCCAACCGTATGCATAGACAACGTCTTGACGGACGTCCACGAACAAATTTTGCATTTTTGACGTCGTAATCCCGATCACCCAAAAAATGGTGTGCAATAGCACACGAAAATCGTCAAAATGAGGCGTATGCTCGCTCCGGGGCTCGTTTGACCTTCCAAATGGCCCAGAAAACCTGTGATGGCCAACCGTATGCATAGACAACGTCTTGACGAACGTCCACGAACAAATTTGGCATTTTTGACGTCGGAATCCCGATCACCCAAAAAATGGTGTGCAATAGCACACGAAAATCGTCAAAATGAGGCGTATGCTCGCTCCGGGGCTCGTTTGACCTTCCAAACGGCCCAGAAAACCCGTGATGGCCAACCGTATGCATAGACAACGTCTTAACGAACGTCCACGAACAAATTTGGCATTTTTGACGTCGGAATCCCGATCACCCAAAACAAGGTGTGCAATAGCACACGAAAATCGTAAAAATGAGGCGTATGCTCGCTCCGGGGCTCGTTTGACCTTCCAAACAGCCCAGAAAACCCGTGATGGCCAACCGTATGCATAGACAACGTCTTGACGGACGTCCACGAACAAATTTTGCATTTTTGACGTCAGAATCCCGATCATTCAAAAAATGGTGTGCAATAGCACACGAAAATCGTCAAAATGAGGCGTATGCTCGCTCCGGGGCTCGTTTGACCTTCCAAACGGCGCAGAAAACCCGTGATTGCCAACCGTATGCATAGACAACGTCTTGACGGACGTCCACGAACAAATTTTGCATTTTTGACGTCGTAATCCCGATCACCCAAAAAATGGTGTGCAATAGCACACGAAAATCGTCAAAATGAGGCGTATGCTCGCTCCGGGGCTCGTTTGACCTTCCAAATGGCCCAGAAAACCCGTGATGGCCAACCGTATGCATAGACAACGTCTTGACGGACGTCCACGAACAAATTTGGCATTTTTGACGTCGGAATCCTGATCACTCAAAAAATGGTGTGCAATAGCACACGAAAATCGTCAAAATGAGGTGTATGCTCGCTCCGGGGCTCGTTTGACCTTCCAAACGGCCCAGAAAACCCGTGATGGCCAACCGTATGCATAGACAACGTCTTGACGGACGTCCACGAACAAATTTGGCATTTTTTATGTCGGAATCCCGATCACCCAAAAAATGGTGTGCAATAGCACACGAAAATCGTCAAAATGAGGCGTATGCTCGCTCCGGGGCTCGTTTGACCTTCCAAACGGCCCAGAAAACCCGTGATGGCCAACCGTATGCATAGACAACGTCTTGACGGACGTCCACGAACAAATTTGGCATTTTTGACGTCGGAATCCCGATCACCCAAAAAATGGTGTGCAATAGCACACGAAAATCGTCAAAATGAGGCGTATGCTCGCTTTGGAGCTCGTTTGACCTTCCAAATGGCCCAGAAAACCCGTGATGGCCAACCGTATGCATAGACAACGTCTTGACGGACGTCCACGAAAAAAATTGGCATTTTTGACGTCGGAATCCCGATCACCCAAAAAATGGTGTGCAATAGAACACGAAAATCGTCAAAATGAGGCGTATGCTCGCTCTGGGGCTCGTTTGACCTTCCAAACGGCCCAGAAAACCCGTGATGGCCAACCGTATGCATAGACAACGTCTTGACAGACGTCCACGAACAAATTTGGCATTTTTGACGTCGGAATCCTGATCACCCAAAAAATGGTGTGTAATAGCACACGAAAATCGTCAAAATGAGGCGTATGCTCGCTTTGGAGCTCGTTTGACCTTCCAAATGGCCCAGAAAACCCGTGATGGCCAACCGTATGCATAGACAACGTCTTGACGGACGTCCACGAACAAATTTGGCATTTTTGACGTCGGAATCCCGATCACCCAAAAAATGGTATGCAATAGCACACGAAAATCGTCAAAATGAGGCGTATGCTCGCTCCGGGGCTCGTTTGACCTTCCAAACGGCCCAGAAAACCTGTGATGGCCAACCGTATGCATAGACAACGTCTTGACGGACGTCCACGAACAAATTTTGCATTTTTGACGTTGGAATCCCGATCACCCAAAAAATGGTGTGCAATAGCACACGAAAATCGTCAAAATGAGGCGTATGCTCGCTCCGGGGCTCGTTTGACCTTCCAAACGGCCCAGAAAACCCGTGATGGCCAACCGTATGCATAGACAACGTCTTGACGGACGTCCACGAACAAATTTGGCATTTTTGACGTCGGAATCCCGATCACCCAAAAAATGGTGTGCAATAGCACACGAAAATCGTCAAAATGAGGCGTATGCTCGCTCCAGGGCTCGTTTGACCTTCCAAACGGCCCAGAAAACCCGTGATGGCCAACCGTATGCATAGACAACGTCTTGACGGACGTCCACGAACAAATTTTGCATTTTTGACGTCGTAATCCCGATCACCCAAAAAATGGTGTGCAATAGCACACGAAAATCGTCAAAATGAGGCGTATGCTCGCTCTGGGCTCGTTTGACCTTCCAAACGGCCCAAAAAACCCGTGATGGCCAACCGTATGCATAGACAACGTCTTGACGGACGTCCACAAACAAATTTGTCATTTTTGACGTCGGAATCCCGATCACCCAAAAAATGGTGTGCAATAGCACACGAAAATCGTCAAAATGAGGGGTATGCTCGCTCCGGGGCTCGTTTGACCTTCCTAACGGCCCAGAAAACCCGTGATGGCCAACCGTATGCATAGACAACGTCTTGACGGACGTCCACGAACAAATTTGGCATTTTTAAATTCGGAATCCCGATCACCAAAAAAATGGTGTGCAATAGCACACGAAAATCGTCAAAATGAGGCGTATGCTCGCTCCGGGACTCGTTTGGCCTTCCAAACGGCCCAGAAAACCCGTGATGGCCAACCGTATGCATAGACAACGTCTTGAAGAACGTCCACGAACAAATTTGGCATTTTTGACGTCGGAATCCCGATCACCCAAAAAATGGTATGCAATAGCACACGAAAATCGTCAAAATGAGGCGTATGCTCGCTCCGGGGCTCGTTTGACCTTCCAAACGGCCCAGAAAACCCGTGATGGCCAACCGTATGCATAGACAACGTCTTGACGGACGTCCACGAATAAATTTTGCATTTTTGACGTCGGAATCCCGATCACCCAAAAAATGGTGTGCAATAGCACACGAAAATCGTCAAAATGAGGCGTATGCTCGCTCCGGGGCTCGTTTGACCTTCCAAACGGCCCAGAAAACCCGTGATGGCCAACCGTATGCATAGACAACGTCTTGACGGACGTCCACGAACAAATTTGGCATTTTTGACATCGGAATCCCGATCACCCAAAAAATGGTGTGCAATAGCACACGAAAATCGTCAAAATGAGGCGTATGCTCGCTCCGGGGCTCGTTTGACCTTCCAAACGGCCCAGAAAACCCTTGATGGCCAACCGTATGCATAGACAACGTCTTGACGGACGTCCACGAAGAAATTTTGCATTTTTGACGTCGTAATCCCGATCACCCAAAAAATGGTGTGCAATACCACACGAAAATCGTCAAAATGAGGCGTATGCTCGCTCTGGGGATCGTTTGACCTTCCAAACGCCCCAGAAAACCTGTGATGGCCAACCGTATGCATAGACAACGTCTTGACGGACGTCCACGAACAAATTTGGCATTTTTGACGTCGGAATCCCGATAACCCAAAAAATGGTGTGCAATAGCACACGAAAATCGTCAAAATGAGGCGTATGCTCGCTCCGGGGCTCGTTTGACCTTCCAAACGGCCCAGAAAACCTGTGATGGCCAACCGTATGCATAGACAACGTCTTGACGGACGTCCACGAACAAATTTTGCATTTTTGACGTTGGAATCCCGATCACCCAAAAAATGGTGTGCAATAGCACACGAAAATCGTCAAAATGAGGCGTATGCTCGCTCCGGGGCTCGTTTGACCTTCCAAACGGCCCAGAAAACCCGTGATGGCCAACCGTATGCATAGACAACGTCTTGACGGACGTCCACGAACAAATTTGGCATTTTTGACGTCGGAATCCCGATCACCCAAAAAATGGTGTGCAATAGCACACGAAAATCGTCAAAATGAGGCGTATGCTCGCTCCGGGGCTCGTTTGACCTTCCAAACGGCCCAGAAAACCCGTGATGGCCAACCGTATGCATAGACAACGTCTTGACGGACGTCCACGAACAAATTTTGCATTTTTGACGTCGTAATCCCGATCACCCAAAAAATGGTGTGCAATAGCACACGAAAATCGTCAAAATGAGGCGTATGCTCGCTCTGGGCTCGTTTGACCTTCCAAACGGCCCAGAAAACCCGTGATGGCCAACCGTATGCATAGACAACGTCTTGACGGACGTCCACGAACAAATTTGGCATTTTTGACGTCGGAATCCCGATCACCCAAAAAATGGTGTGCAATAGCACACGAAAATCGTCAAAATGAGGGGTATGCTCGCTCCGGGGCTCGTTTGACCTTCCTAACGGCCCAGAAAACCCGTGATGGCCAACCGTATGCATAGATAACGTCTTGACGGACGTCCATGAACAAATTTGGCATTTTTTATGTCGGAATCCCGATCACCCAAAAAATGGTGTGCAATAGCACACGAAAATCGTCAAAATGAGGCGTATGCTCGCTCCGGGACTCGTTTGACCTTCCAAACGGCCCAGAAAACCCTTGATGGCCAACCGTATGCATAGACAACGTCTTGACGGACGTCCACGAACAAATTTTGCATTTTTGACGTCGGAATCCCGATCACCCAAAAAATGGTGTGCAATAGCACACGAAAATCGTCAAAATGAGGCGTATGCTCGCTACGGGGCTCGTTTGACCTTCCAAACGGCCCAGAAAACCCGTGATGGCCAACCGTATGCATAGACAACGTCTTGACGGACGTCCACGAACAAATTTTGCATTTTTGACGTCGTAATCCCGATCACCCAAAAAATGGTGTGCAATAGCACACGAAAATCGTCAAAATGAGGCGTATGCTCGCTCCGGGGCTCGTTTGACCTTCCAAATGGCCCAGAAAACCTGTGATGGCCAACCGTATGCATAGACAACGTCTTGACGAACGTCCACGAACAAATTTGGCATTTTTGACGTCGGAATCCCGATCACCCAAAAAATGGTGTGCAATAGCACACGAAAATCGTCAAAATGAGGCGTATGCTCGCTCCGGGGCTCGTTTGACCTTCCAAACGGCCCAGAAAACCCGTGATGGCCAACCGTATGCATAGACAACGTCTTAACGAACGTCCACGAACAAATTTGGCATTTTTGACGTCGGAATCCCGATCACCCAAAACAAGGTGTGCAATAGCACACGAAAATCGTAAAAATGAGGCGTATGCTCGCTCCGGGGCTCGTTTGACCTTCCAAACGGCCCAGAAAACCCGTGATGGCCAACCGTATGCATAGACAACGTCTTGACGGACGTCCACGAACAAATTTTGCATTTTTGACGTCAGAATCCCGATCATTCAAAAAATGGTGTGCAATAGCACACGAAAATCGTCAAAATGAGGCGTATGCTCGCTCCGGGGCTCGTTTGACCTTCCAAACGGCGCAGAAAACCCGTGATTGCCAACCGTATGCATAGACAACGTCTTGACGGACGTCCACGAACAAATTTTGCATTTTTGACGTCGTAATCCCGATCACCCAAAAAATGGTGTGCAATAGCACACGAAAATCGTCAAAATGAGGCGTATGCTCGCTCCGGGGCTCGTTTGACCTTCCAAATGGCCCAGAAAACCCGTGATGGCCAACCGTATGCATAGACAACGTCTTGACGGACGTCCACGAACAAATTTGGCATTTTTGACGTCGGAATCCTGATCACTCAAAAAATGGTGTGCAATAGCACACGAAAATCGTCAAAATGAGGTGTATGCTCGCTCCGGGGCTCGTTTGACCTTCCAAACGGCCCAGAAAACCCGTGATGGCCAACCGTATGCATAGACAACGTCTTGACGGACGTCCACGAACAAATTTGGCATTTTTTATGTCGGAATCCCGATCACCCAAAAAATGGTGTGCAATAGCACACGAAAATCGTCAAAATGAGGCGTATGCTCGCTCCGGGGCTCGTTTGACCTTCCAAACGGCCCAGAAAACCCGTGATGGCCAACCGTATGCATAGACAACGTCTTGACGGACGTCCACGAACAAATTTGGCATTTTTGACGTCGGAATCCCGATCACCCAAAAAATGGTGTGCAATAGCACACGAAAATCGTCAAAATGAGGCGTATGCTCGCTTTGGAGCTCGTTTGACCTTCCAAATGGCCCAGAAAACCCGTGATGGCCAACCGTATGCATAGACAACGTCTTGACGGACGTCCACGAAAAAAATTGGCATTTTTGACGTCGGAATCCCGATCACCCAAAAAATGGTGTGCAATAGAACACGAAAATCGTCAAAATGAGGCGTATGCTCGCTCTGGGGCTCGTTTGACCTTCCAAACGGCCCAGAAAACCCGTGATGGCCAACCGTATGCATAGACAACGTCTTGACAGACGTCCACGAACAAATTTGGCATTTTTGACGTCGGAATCCTGATCACCCAAAAAATGGTGTGTAATAGCACACGAAAATCGTCAAAATGAGGCGTATGCTCGCTTTGGAGCTCGTTTGACCTTCCAAATGGCCCAGAAAACCCGTGATGGCCAACCGTATGCATAGACAACGTCTTGACGGACGTCCACGAACAAATTTGGCATTTTTGACGTCGGAATCCCGATCACCCAAAAAATGGTATGCAATAGCACACGAAAATCGTCAAAATGAGGCGTATGCTCGCTCCGGGGCTCGTTTGACCTTCCAAACGGCCCAGAAAACCTGTGATGGCCAACCGTATGCATAGACAACGTCTTGACGGACGTCCACGAACAAATTTTGCATTTTTGACGTTGGAATCCCGATCACCCAAAAAATGGTGTGCAATAGCACACGAAAATCGTCAAAATGAGGCGTATGCTCGCTCCGGGGCTCGTTTGACCTTCCAAACGGCCCAGAAAACCCGTGATGGCCAACCGTATGCATAGACAACGTCTTGACGGACGTCCACGAACAAATTTGGCATTTTTGACGTCGGAATCCCGATCACCCAAAAAATGGTGTGCAATAGCACACGAAAATCGTCAAAATGAGGCGTATGCTCGCTCCAGGGCTCGTTTGACCTTCCAAACGGCCCAGAAAACCCGTGATGGCCAACCGTATGCATAGACAACGTCTTGACGGACGTCCACGAACAAATTTTGCATTTTTGACGTCGTAATCCCGATCACCCAAAAAATGGTGTGCAATAGCACACGAAAATCGTCAAAATGAGGCGTATGCTCGCTCTGGGCTCGTTTGACCTTCCAAACGGCCCAAAAAACCCGTGATGGCCAACCGTATGCATAGACAACGTCTTGACGGACGTCCACAAACAAATTTGGCATTTTTGACGTCGGAATCCCGATCACCCAAAAAATGGTGTGCAATAGCACACGAAAATCGTCAAAATGAGGGGTATGCTCGCTCCGGGGCTCGTTTGACCTTCCTAACGGCCCAGAAAACCCGTGATGGCCAACCGTATGCATAGACAACGTCTTGACGGACGTCCACGAACAAATTTGGCATTTTTTATGTCGGAATCCCGATCACCCAAAAAATGGTGTGCAATAGCACACGAAAATCGTCAAAATGAGGCGTATGCTCGCTCCGGGACTCGTTTGGCCTTCCAAACGGCCCAGAAAACCCGTGATGGCCAACCGTATGCATAGACAACGTCTTGACGGACATCCACGAACAAATTTTGCATTTTTGACGTCGGAATCCCGATCACCCAAAAAATGGTGTGCAATAGCACACGAAAATCGTCAAAATGAGGCGTATGCTCGCTCCGGGGCTCGTTTGACCTTCCAAACGGCCCAGAAAACCCGTGATGGCCAACCGTATGCATAGACAACGTCTTGACGGACGTCCACGATCAAATTTTGCATTTTTGACGTTGGAATCCCGATCACCCAAAAAATGGTGTGCAATAGAACACGAAAATCGTCAAAATGAGGCGTATGCTTGCTCCGGGGCTCGTTTGACCTTCCAAACGGCCCAGAAAACCCGTGATGGCAAACTGTATGCATAGACAACGTCTTGACGGACGTCCACGAACAAATTTGGCATTTTTTACGTCGGAATCCCGATCACCCAAAAAATGGTATGCAATAGCACACGAAAATCGTAAAAATGAGGCGTATGCTCGCTCCGGGGCTCGTTTGACCTTCCAAACGGCCCAGAAAACCCGTGATGGCCAACCGTATGCATAGACAACGTCTTGACGGACGTCCACGAACAAATTTGGCATTTTTGACGTCGGAATCCTGATCACCCAAAAAATGGTGTGCAATAGCACACGGAAAACGTCAAAATGAGGCGTAAGCTCGCTCCGGGGCTCGTTTGACCTTCCAAATGGCCCAGAAAACCCGTGATGGCCAACCGTATGCATAGACAACATCTTGACGGACGTCCACGAACAAATTTGGCATTTTTGACGTCGGAATCCCGATCACCCAAAAAATGGTGTGCAATAGCACACGAAAATCGTCAAAATGAGGCGTATGCTCGCTCCGGGGCTCGTTTGACCTTCCAAACGGCCCAGAAAACCCGTGATGGCCAACCGTATGCATAGACAACGTCTTGACGGACGTCCACGAACAAATTTTGCATTTTTGACGTCGGAATCCTGATCACCCAAAAAATGGTGTGCAATAGCATACGAAAATCGTCAAAATGAGGCGTATGCTCGCTCCGGGGCTCGTTTGACCTTCCAAATGGCCCAGAAAACCCGTGATGGCCAACCGTATGCATAGACAACATCTTGACGGACGTCCACGAACAAATTTGGCATTTTTGACGTCGGAATCCCGATCACCCAAAAAATGGTGTGCAATAGCACACGAAAATCGTCAAAATGAGGCGTATGCTCGCTCCGGGGCTCGTTTGACCTTCCAAACGGCCCGGAAAACCCGTGATGGCCAACCATATGCATAGACAACGTCTTGACGGACGTCCATGAACAAATTTGGCATTTTTGACGTCGGAATCCTGATCACCCAAAAAATGGTGTGCAATAGCACACGAAAATCGTCAAAATGAGGCGTATGCTCGCTCCGGGGCTCGTTTGACCTTCCAAACGGCCCAGAAAACCCGTGATGGCCAACCGTATGCATAGACAACGTCTTGACGGACGTCCACGAACAAATTTGGCATTTTTGACGTCGGAATCCCGATCACCCAAAAAATGGTGTGCAATAGCACACGAAAATCGTCAAAATGAGGCGTATGCTCGCTCCGGGGCTCGTTTGACCTTCCAAACGGCCCAGAAAACCCGTGATGGCCAACCGTATGCATAGACAACGTCTTGACGGACGTCCACGAACAAATTTTGCATTTTTGACGTCGTAATCCCGATCACCCAAAAAATGGTGTGCAATAGCACACGAAAATCGTCAAAATGAGGCGTATGCTCGCTCTGGGCTCGTTTGACCTTCCAAACGGCCCAGAAAACCCGTGATGGCCAACCGTATGCATAGACAACGTCTTGACAGACGTCCACGAACAAATTTGGCATTTTTGACGTCGGAATCCCGATCACCCAAAAAATGGTGTGCAATAGCACACGAAAATCATCAAAATGAGGGGTATGCTCGCTCCGGGGCTCGTTTGACCTTCCTAACGGCCCAGAAAACCCGTGATGGCCAACCGTATGCATAGACAACGTCTTGACGGACGTCCACGAACAAATTTGGCATTTTTTATGTCGGAATCCCGATCACCCAAAAAATGGTGTGCAATAGCACACGAAAATCATCAAAATGAGGCGTATGCTCGCTCCGGGACTCGTTTGACCTTCCAAACGGCCCAGAAAACCCGTTATGGCCAACCGTATGCATAGACAACGTCTTGACGGACGTCCACGAACAAATTTTGCATTTTTGACGTCGGAATCCCGATCACCCAAAAAATGGTGTGCAATAGCACACGAAAATCGTCAAAATGAGGCGTATGCTCGCTCCGGGGCTCGTTTGACCTTCCAAACGGCCCAGAAAACCCGTGATGGCCAACCGTATGCATAGACAACGTCTTGACGGACGTCCACGATCAAATTTTGCATTTTTGACGTTGGAATCCCGATCACCCAAAAAATGGTGTGCAATAGAACACGAAAATCGTCAAAATGAGGCGTATGCTTGCTCCGGGGCTCGTTTGACCTTCCAAACGGCCCAGAAAACCCGTGATGGCCAACCGTATGCATAGACAACATCTTGACGGACGTCCACGAACAAATTTGGCATTTTTGACGTCGGAATGCTGATCACCCAAAAAATGGTGTGCAATAGCACACGAAAATCGTCAAAATGAGGCGTATGCTCGCTCCGGGGCTCGTTTGACCTTCCAAATGGCCCAGAAAACCCGTGATGGCCAACCGTATGCATAGACAACATCTTGACGGACGTCCACGAACAAATTTGGCATTTTTGACGTCGGAATCCCGATCACCCAAAAAATGGTGTGCAATAGCACACGAAAATCGTCAAAATGAGGCGTATGCTCGCTCCGGGGCTCGTTTGACCTTCCAAACGGCCCAGAAAACACGTGATGGCCAACCATATGCATAGACAACGTCTTGACGGACGTCCACGAACAAATTTTGCATTTTTGACATCGGAATCCTGATCACCCAAAAAATGGTGTGCAATAGCACACGAAAATCGTCAAAATGAGGCGTATGCTCGCTCCGGGGCTCATTTGACCTTCCAAATGGCCCAGAAAACCCGTGATGGCCAACCGTATGCATAGACAACGTCTTGACGGACGTCCATGAACAAATTTGGCATTTTTGACGTCGGAATCCCGATCACCCAAAAAATGGTGTGCAATAGCACACGAAAATCGTCAAAATGAGGCGTATGCTCGCTCCGGGGCTCGTTTGACCTTCCAAACGGCCCAGAAAACCCGTGATGGCCAACCGTATGCATAGACAACGTCTTGACGGACGTCCACAAACAAATTTTGCATTTTTGACGTCAGAATCCCGATCATTCAAAAAATGGTGTGCAATAGCACACGAAAATCGTCAAAATGAGGCGTATGCTCGCTCCGGGGCTCGTTTGACCTTCCAAACGGCCCAGAAAACCCGTGATGGTCAACCGTATGCATAGACAACGTCTTGACGAACGTCCACGAACAAATTTGGCATTTTTGACGTCGGAATCCCGATCACCCAAAATAAGGTGTGCAATAGCACACGAAAATCGTAAAAATGAGGCGTATGCTCGCTCCGGGGCTCGTTTGACCTTCCAAACGGCCCAGAAAACCCGTGATGGCCAACCGTATGCATAGACAACGTCTTGACGGACGTCCACGAACAAATTTGGCATTTTTGACGTCGGAATCCTGATCACCCAAAAAATGGTGTGCAATAGCACACGGAAATCGTCAAAATGAGGCGTATGCTCGCTCCGGGGCTCGTTTGACCTTCCAAATGGCCCAGAAAACCCGTGATGGCCAACCGTATGCATAGACAACATCTTGACGGACGTCCACGAACAAATTTGGCATTTTTGACGTCGGAATCCCGATCACCCAAAAAATGGTGTGCAATAGCACACGAAAATCGTCAAAATGAGGCGTATGCTCGCTCCGGGGCTCGTTTGACCTTCCAAACGGCCCAGAAAACCCGTGATGGCCAACCGTATGCATAGACAACGTCTTGACGGACGTCCACGAACAAATTTGGCATTTTTGACATCGGAATCCTGATCACCCAAAAAATGGTGTGCAATAGCACACGAAAATCGTCAAAATGAGGCGTATGCTCGCTCCGGGGCTCGTTTGACCTTCCAAATGGCCCAGAAAACCCATGATGGCCAACCGTATGCATAGACAACGTCTTGACGGACGTCCCGAACAAATTTGGCATTTTTTACGTCGGAATCCCGATCACCCAAAAAATGGTGTGCAATAGCACACGAAAATCGTCAAAATGAGGCGTATGCTCGCTCCGGGGCTCGTTTGACCTTCCAAACGGCCCAGAAAACCCGTGATGGCCAACCGTATGCATAGACAACGTCTTGACGGACGTCCACAAACAAATTTGACATTTTTGACGTCGGAATCCCGATCACCCAAAAAATGGTGTGCAATAGCACATGAAAATCGTCAAAATGAGGCGTATGCTCGCTCCGGGGCTCGTTTGACCTTCCAAACGGCCCAGAAAACCCGTGATGGCCAACCGTATGCATAGACAACGTCTTGACGGACGTCCACGAACAAATTTTGCATTTTTGACGTTGGAATCCCGATCACCCAAAAAATGGTGTGCAATAGCACACGAAAATCGTCAAAATGAGGCGTATGCTCGCTCCGGGGCTCGTTTGACCTTCCAAACGGCCCAGAAAACCCGTGATGGCCAACCGTATGCATAGACAACGTCTTGACGGACGTCCACAAACAAATTTGGCATTTTTGACGTCGGAATCCCGATCACCCAAAAAATGGTGTGCAATAGCACACGAAAATCGTCAAAATGAGGCGTATGCTCGCTCCCGGGCTCGTTTGACCTTCCAAATGGCCCAGAAAACCCGTGATGGCCAACCGTATGCATAGAGAACGTCTTGACGGACGTCCACGAACAAATTTGGCAATTTTGACGTCGGAATCCTGATCACCCAAAAAATGGTGTGCAATAGCACACGAAAATCGTCAAAATGAGGCGTATGCTCGCTCCGGGGCTCGTTTGACCTTCTAAATGGCCCAGAAAACCCGTGATGGCCAACCGTATGCATAGACAACGTCTTGACGGACGTCCACGAACAAATTTGGCATTTTTGACGTCGGAATCCCGATCACCCAAAAAATGGTGTGCAATAGCACACGAAAATCGTCAAAATGAGGCGTATGCTCGCTCCGGGGCTCGTTTGACCTTCCAAACAGCCCAAAAAACCCGTGATGGCCAACCATATGCATAGACAACGTCTTGACGGACGTCCACGAACAAATTTGGCATTTTTGACGTCGGAATCCTGATCACCCAAAAAATGGTGTGCAATAGCACACGAAAATCGTCAAAATGAGGCGTATGCTCGCTCCGGGGCTCGTTTGACCTGCCATACGGCCCAGAAAACCCGTGATGGCCAACCGTATGCATAGACAACGTCTTGACGGACGTCCACGAATGAATTTTTCATTTTTGACGTCGGAATCCCGATCACCCAAAAAATGGTGTGCAATAGCACACGAAAATTGTCAAAATGAGGCGTATGCTCGCTCTGGGGCTCGTTTGACCTTCCAAACG